>NC_057807.1:49353563-50096626 GCF_018294505.1 Triticum aestivum | reverse complement strand
TCATATCGTGCGTATGGTGTCTCGCATTGCTATGTCATTTGATTAGTTTACACATGCTTTGTGTGAATGCCACCTGTTCAGTGTCTAATTACCATATATGTGAATTATGCATTGCCATCTTGTTGCAAGACATTATATATGTGAATTATACAACGCTATTTTGTTGCAAAGGCATTATATATATGAATTATGCAATGCCATGTTGTTTAGCCAATCATCATGTATGTGAATTATATCATGCTATCATTTTTTTGTATTACGTGTTCCATTTGTCGACAACGTTTGTATATTCAACTACTCTTCCTGTGCATCATTCATTTGAAGCGGTGATGGAAGTATCTAGAGTGAAAACAAGGTATTCAGAGCAGACAATGCTACCTGCTGAAGCAGACATCTTGCTGGCTACAGAGATCTCCTCAGAGGAGGATTCAGAGACTGATGGCCAGTCCTATTTCCCCCCTGAGGTCTATGCTCAAACTTGGCAGGGTTATATTACCCATGTCTTGCATGATGTCTTGCATTCACTACTAGGGAAAACCCTAGTAGTAGCGCAGGTTTTGAGGCTATCAGCAGCGCGAGCACCCGTGCTACCAATAAGGCGCTACAGCTAATTGTTAGTAGTAGCGCTGTCTATACCCGCGCTACTACTATTGACTATATCAGCAACGCATTTTCGGAACGCGCTACTATTAGCTAGATTTAGCGATTTCCTAAGCCCGCACTACTGTTATATCTTTCACCATTTCCCCATTCGAGCTTCAATAAACTGCAATTTCCAGATACTAGGTACTACTAGATATCAATTTCATAAAGCATTATAGGTACTAGGTAGTACTCCCTCGGTTCCAAATTACTCGTCGTGGTTTTAGTTCAAATTTGAACTAAAACCACGACGAGTAATTTGGAACAGAGGGAGTACTAGATAACAATTTCATATATACTCAACATGCATCCTCAAGCAGTACAAGGTGACATCAACGACGATCATCATATTTAGTTCTAGATGATATCGACGACGATAATCATATGTAGTTCTACATGATATCGACGATGATCATCATATGTAGTTCTAGATGATATAGCCACACACACATATGTAGTTCTAGATGATATCGACAACGATCATCATCCTCAAGCCTGGGCGGTGGGTGTTCCTGATAGTAATTAGGATGGCCTGTCCAACACAAAGATTCTTGCCAACGAGGAATCTCTTCCACCCAACCGAGTTTAGGTGTGTGCGACCGTCTGTGTCCATGCGGTAAGTACAGGTGGTGACGGAGCCCCTTGCGGTAAGGCATAGTCCAGCTGAGCCTTCTTCATCAGGCTCAATACCAAAACTCACAGATAGGTTCTTTGGCAATTTCTGAATAAGAAAAACATATCAATTAATAAATAGCCTCACACATACTCTTGCAAATATATTTCTATTAAGTCTAGATTTCTACACTATCAAAAGACACAGTACTATGCATTTGTACTAATTAATCATGAATTCTACTAATAAGTATATATGGATTATCTACACTATTAATAGTTCCTTGGATTCTACACTAATAAGCATGTGATCAAACTTTACACTAAAGCATATCAACGACTAGATTCCACTCAACATATCATTGGACTCTACACTAAGCATATCATCGGATAATTTGCATTTGTAAGTATAACATACCATATCATGTCGATCGACCATGGTACTTGTCAGGCGGGTCACGAATGGCACCCCGACAAAGTCAGCACGTGGTGGAATTATGTCCCATAGGTTGCACATCTCCTCCTCGCTCTGCCTCATTCTTTGAGCTACGATGGCTTTATGAAGTGGGTTCTCATCATCTTCATCGAGTGGGTCCTCATTATCTTCACCATCTTCTTCATCTGCATCATCTTCGTCATCTTCATCATCTTCGTCATCTTCATCATCTTCCACTAGGTTGAGATAAATGATAGCCAGCTTGGGTCTTTCTGCTCTGAAGGAGAAGTTGATCAACTCACCACCAGTAAGACGCATGCGGGCGAGGAAACGGGCCCATCCATCTCCTCCAATCTGCGACATATTGCATCCTTTCTCGACCTCCATAGTGTACGGCCCCCCAAGAGCCTCAAATATCACACTGTCTCCTGTCAGCTTGTTGAATGTCAACCTCACATTGCATGGGATGGTCTGTGTAAGAAAAGAAAAATGACACAATGCAGTAATGCCAACACTAAAAATAAAATAGTTTTTACATTTCATCTAATTTCTTACCACCGCATGACGAAAACTCGGCTGGAAGTAGATGCCAAACAGCTTGCCAGTTGCAAGGCTGCTGGTGCACCTTGACTTGCATAGTCGACATAGTGGTGGTGGTGGTGGCGCCATTTTCCTAAAGCAATATGAGCAAAGGATTAATGATTCACTTCACAGGAAAGAAAAACAGTAGTAGTGGTGGTGGCGCAATTTTATGGACAATTATAATCCTAAGATCTAATAACATATTAGATGACAAGGTACCACGTACCAAAGCATTTCGGTGGCACCTATTGCCGAAAAAATAACAATAAAATGGTGCATAGTAAATCAACTAGCATACTAAATCCACTAGCATATTAAATCAACTAAATCAAAATGTTCTAAATCAACTAAATCAACTAGCCTACTAAATCAACTAAATCAACTAGCCTACTAAATCAACTAAATCAACTAGCCTACTAAATCAACTAAATCAAAATGTTCTAAATCAACTAGCCTACTAAATCAACTGAATCATATCAACTAAATCAGAATGTTGCATATGAACTAGCCTACTAAATCAAAATGTAGCAGGGAGGAGGGAGAAGGAGGGGCAACTCGAGGAGGGAGAAGAGAGTAGGACGGAGGAGGAAGGCGGAGCGAGGATGGGCTGGCCGGCGGCGAGTGGAGGGAGAATGGAGGAGGAAGGCGGAGCGAGGAGGGGTCGGCCAGCGGCGAGTGGAGGGAGGATGGAGGAGGAGGCCAGTACCGAGTCCAGCGAGGAGGATGAGGTGACGGCAGCGCAGATCGGAGGAGGGGCGACAGGGGAGGACTGGCGATGCGGGGGTTGAGGGGGAGATCGAGTGTGTGTGAGTGTGATCTAGACCGGATAGGTGAGTGGGGGGAGATGGAATGGCTTAGCAGTAGCGCGCTATAGCAAAATGCACTACTGCTAAGCGACCTATCAGTAGCGCCTTTCACCGAGAATGCGCTACTGCTATGTTAGACATAGACATAAAAAATACATTGATCATCAATTGTCTTTTTGTGTACAATCTGATTTGTCAATAGGAATCCTCGACGGTTGGTTTAAGAACAGGCGAGGATTCCTATTGCGGCCACAGATCCTACACATAGAGTTCAATGAAGAGCAAGTGCTTGTGAAAGTTGTAGAAGTAACATATTTAAGGTGGTACAAACTCTCTTCACGGAGCGAGGTGGGACTAAATTTTTGTAGTAACCTTAGTAGTAGCGATTATTGCGTAAATGCGCTACTGCTACGATCCGTAGCAGTAGCGCTCTTTGTATTAACGCGTTGCTGCTATAACTGGCCTCGCGGCGACGGCGTGGGAATTTTAGCAGTAGCACGTCCTAGAGTGTGCGCGCTACTGATAAACTTGTTTCAGCAGCGAGTTTTGAAAGCGCGCGCTACTGCTACATAGCAGCAGCGCCTGATTTTAAAGCGCGCTGCTGGTAAGATTCTGTGTATAGGCTTTTCCCTAGTAGTGATTGCTTAGTTTTTATATCATATATACATTGCCAACTGCTTACTTGCTTACTATATAAATCATATATTTGAATTATATCATGCCATCATGTTTACATAGTACATACACATCATCTATCTGAATTATGGCATGGCAACCCATTTAATAAAGACATCATATAGTTATATCATCTCATCCTGTTTAGTGTTTACAATCATCATATTTAGAATTATGGCATTCTATCCATGAATGTATGTGAATTATGGCATGCCAACCTATTTAATAAACACATTATATAGTTATGTCATGTCATCTTGTTTCCATAGTCTCATATTTTGAACTATGTCTTTCCATCTTTTTTAGTTAGCCATCATAATGTGAAATTGTGTCATGCTATCCTGTTTAGGTAGCCATCATATATGTGAAATTGTGTCATGCTATCCTGTTTGGTTAGACAACATAAATATGAATTATTTCATGCCCTATTTTATTACCCACTATCCATTGCACCTGTCTATCATACAATGTCTATACTTTCAATTACTTTTCTTGTTTATCAGCCATTTGAATTGGAGAGCGTGATGGCAGTATCTAAGGGAGTAACAACATGGTCTTCAGAAAAGATAGTGCTACCAGTTGATGCAGATAGAACCACGGTTGTACTTGCCCAAGGACCAGATCCACCATACATAACCCAGACTCTCGCAGATTGTACACCTACTCAGTTGGACAGCGAACCAGCTACACCCCTTCTAACCCGAACCCCGGCAGATAGTAACCCAGTTCCAGTTGACACAGCACCATCTCCACCACAGAGCACCCAAACACGAGCAGTTAGTAAGGGAACTGCAGTGCCCAAAGCACGAGGACCACCACTCCGAATCCCAACTCAACGCTTAAAGGAGAAGAAGATTTGTTCTCAGGTCAGGTTCTGTAGCTATGGTTCATACTCCTTTGCTCTTGCATTACTGTATTTACTCATATCAACTATTTTCAAATTTGAAGGATGGAATTGAAACTCCAATGGTGCAACAGGTATGTTTTAAACCTATTTATTTAACTCATTTGCTGTTGTAACCTGCTCTATGTTGATTTCAGTTTCAATTGAATAAACAGTTATGTTCTCATGTCATGCACATTACAAGTGTTATTGTTGCTCAATAGTTACCCACACTTATATTCTGTCTATTCTGCTTTGTCTTGAACAAATATTATTTGAACTGTGTCTCTCTCTTGATTTGGCAACAAAAACTAGAATGATATAGACCATAAGGTGACCATGGTACATAGATATATGTTTGTTTCATGCTGTTATCCTGTCCACTTTACTACTGAACTCATTTACCAAAATGAGTTTCATATACAACATGGTAAACATGTGATGTGTCTGCTTGTTTCTCTTTTAGAATGCGGACAAAATATTGGAGAACAGTACCACATTATCCAATGGTAAAGGAAGTAATGTAGATAAGGTTCAAGATAGTGAGACATCCCTATTGGTCTCCAAGAAAGCTAATAAAAACTATCTTGATGATAGTGAGGGAACCCAAAAGTCATGTCTTGATGTAGTGTTCGAGTTACTGGCCACTACTGCTGGCACAAGCTCTTCGAACTCGCTGCCTGAATCAGTTTGTCTTCTTGAGTCTCAACTTCAAGTTGAAAGACATCGATTAGATGTGCTGTGATAGGAAGCTGAAGGACTGAGGAAGTCCCTGCAGAATTCAGATGCATATTTTCTGGTGCAAATGCAAGCGCTGGAGGATTTAAGCGCCAAACAAGAGAAAGTTAATAAGCTTGCTAAGAATCTTGCCAGCATTATGCGTACCCAGGATATTGTTTCTTGAGATCTTCTGAAGTGGTTTCAGTTCTGGATTTGTTTTGCTGTGGTGTTTATTTGCGCTGGTCGCCAACTTTGACAACCAGTGTATATGATATGCTGCTTTGTTCCCTATATTTGCACTGGTGGCGAACTTTGATGCCCAGTGGATGTAATATGTGTAACAGCCGTGATAGCCTAGCATAAGTTGCTTGCATATTTATTTCCTTGTTGTCTTGTTTATTTGTTTGCTTGTAGTCAGTGCAGTTCTTTTTAAAACTAGGCCACAATAACCATGGGCTAATATTTACTGTAGTGACACTGGGCCTCCTACGGGCCGTAGAAATAGTGGGCCTTCTACGGGCCATAGAAACAGTAGGCCTTCTACGGGCCGTAGAAACAATGGGCCATCTACGGGTCATAGAAACAATGGGCCTTCTATGGGCCGTAGAAACAATGGGCCTTCTACGGGCCTATCATCAATGGGCCTTATACGGGTCGTATGACCATAATAGGCCATCGTTAATAGGCCGTATTTGATGACGCTATGAAAACGGCCCAAAGTATTAACGGACCACAAATGGGCCGATGTAACCACGGGCTGAATTTGGCCCACAAGCAGAAAATGACAGTAACGGGCCGTAAGTAAACGAATGCTGGAAATGAGCCCAAGAATAAATGGGCTCTGAGAAGGCCGAAAGATAACATTTGCTAGAAACGGCCCAACTGAATAACGGGCCCTTAACGGGTATAAAGTGATATACTCTTCATTACGGGCCAGTTTCACCACGGGCCGTTAATGGGTGTAAAGTGATACACTGTTCATTGCGGGCCAGTTTCACCACGGGCCATTAATAGGCCAAGAGTTACATAGGGCCTCATACGGGCTGAAAGACGTCATGGGCCATACATGGGCCAGAAGTGAAATGGGATGGAATCATGTTGGATGGCCCAGATGATGCTACTGGGCTTAATTTGGATAGGGCATAACGGGCCTTGGGTTAGTGGGTTGTAAATGGGCTATATGCGAACAGGCCGTTAACAGGCTTTCCATGGGCCGGCCCGCCACCTTTTGACCAAGTCAAATGGGCCGGCCTTTTCACAGGAATGGGCCTCTGTTGGGCCGTGCCACGTGTTGACGTATCATAGGCGCCTTCTGTCCAATGAGTGGATGACATCTGTCCCAACGGTGAGCTGACACGTGTTTCCTCCAGCCAATGATGATTTTACACATGAAAAATCCCCATTGGTCGGGGCTGTTAACGGGTTATCAGATCCAAAACCCGACCAGATAGCTTAACAGCGTTCCGTTATGGTGGATGCCACATGTTGGTCACCCTTGACGAAAGCACTTCTGTGACGCGCGATTTATCATCATGGAAGTGGACACTTCCGTGATGATAATTTTGGTAATGTCATGGAACACTTCTACAACAGCACGGGTATGACTATCTTTGTTCTGTCATAAATTTTTCGTGGATGTACATGCATGACAAAAAATGCGGCCTACTGTGACAAACATGTACCATCACGGAAGTGTATTTTTTTTTTAGTGCTTCGTCCCTTGCTCACTGTCGCGACGTGCGCAGTTGCCGCCTCTCGCCGCCCTCCTCAAGGTTGAGCTACGTCCCTCTGGTACAACTCCCTTTACAGCCGTCTTGCACCACTGCTCCAGCTGCCCACATCACTCCCTATGGATATCTCTCTACTTCTTTGCCCCGCACATACCTCTACTGGCTTCTATGTACTGTATTTTTGAATCAACTAGTCCCAGTAATCTTATTCTAATCATGCTTCTTCAATTTCTTTGCCACGGGGATGCCCATCTCGATTTTGGTGAAACTGCACAAAATGATCCGATGGTCCAAAGGTTGCAAACTTCATTTCTTGGGTAGCTCCACATTGCCAGCAAATTTAAGCCTGGTTAGGGTTTACGGTTCAAGGGCTAGGGACTGCATGGATCGTCTTTTTTCTTTAGCTGTCTCTGTTCCAAAATAAGTGTCAACTTTAGTAGTAGTACAACTTTGTACTAAAGTTTGCATAAAGTTGACACACTTATTTTGGAACGGAGGGAGTACATATTGGCTATGATTTTTCAATCATTGAGATGCAATAGCATGCATGTTAGTCTCCTTTGTATTTGATGAAATGTTCCAACGGGCAACCTTCAACGCAAGATACATGTAACAGAAGCTGGAAGCTTCATAGCATTGTACAAATTTACCTCGCTGATTAATTACAGTATGTACTATACTAGTACTTCCTCCATTCCTAAATATAAGTCTTTGTAGAGATTTTACCATGAACCACATGCGGATGTATATAGATGCATTTTAAGTGTAGATTCATTCATTTTGTTTCGTATGTAGTTCACCTAGTGGAATCTCTACAAAGACTTATCTACTAGTAATAGCTAGACCCCACTACTTGGAATTCTCTATCCTCTCCTTGAGCCACATCATCAAAATTAATGTAGCCGTTAGATGAACTAAATCAGTCCATAATAGCCGTCTGATCTAGACGTTGAGAGGCTCCACACTAAGCCACATGCAAGCATGCAGAAATACCATGGCATGCATGTGAGTGGGTTTTAAATCACATAAACATGTCTGCATGCAAGCATGCACCGGTAGCATGCATGTAAGTGAACTTTTAAGTCCCATTAACATGTCAAAAAGAAAAATATAATCCCATTATGCAGTAGGAGTTGGCTGATCTTTTTTCCTTACGTGGGATGATCCAAATGATGATGGGAGTTTATTTAGTTTGGCTACCACATTTGTCATGCGGTTATAGAGTTTTTTTTAGTTCTATGAAATCGATAATTTTGCGCGGAGAGATATACGGCTGTTCCGCAGCAACGCGCAGAGCCTGTGTGTTTTCACTGCTCTTGCACTCCTTCGCTGTAAGAATGGAGAAAATTGTAATCTAGTAGTACTCCCTCTGTTTGGGTGAGTAGGTCATCTTAGCCTGTGCACCGTGACCAAGGAGAAGAGGAAAACAAAAGACCTTAGAGTAATGTTTATTTGCTAATTAATAGCATTGCATGCAATGAACTAACCACTGCATGTCGCGTTTGGTAGTCTCAAGTCATTAAAAGCATGCACACCCCTCGTCTCTTTTTTTACATGACTTACACACCTAGACGAAGGGAGTACCTCCTTTCGCCGAAAGCGTGGGACATCCAGCAGTCCTACCACCTCAGTAATAAAGACCAATGAGCCATCAAATCACATAGACCCAGCAGTAAGTTGGGTGGGCCAGGCTGGTCAGGAGCGGGCGTGGCAGCTGTCCGAATGTCCCTATAGGACACGCTTGCAAATGAGAGGATGCACCAACTCTCGCGGCTAAAATCATACACTACACACCATCTCTCTGTAGGAGTAGGTCGATCTATCGCTCTCTCTAACACACACACATGATGTTAAACACACACACACACACACACACACGCACGCACGCACACGCACGCACCTTGGTCCCGTTGCACCTTGTAACGTGACTTATTACACCTAGACGGAGGGAGTAGTAAGTATACGAGATACGGTGGCACACTGACTTAAGTCGAATACAAGTGCCCAATATTGTGTGCATGTTATAATAAGGATTCACTTAAAATAGTACGTGTGCGAACAGAGGGATCAATTGACAGTGTTGCCGAGTAGTAGCGAGATGTGTGAGGTAAGATACACCGCTGGCGCTTTTAATTTTTCTTATTAATTTGTTTGTTTCACCCTCTGACTAGTGGGACCCAACGTACTACGTGGAGAAAGGTAAGGTGACTAAGGCTGCATTATTTCTGCACCACTGTGGATAGTCTTACCACCAAAGCCACATGACACGATTATGATTGAAATCCCAATGACTCCCACACACACAAAAAAAAACACGACATGCTTGTCACATGAATGCATGAATGTATAAAAGGTTATTTTCCTCTCGTTGAAGATAATGGGAGGTTGTGTAGCTGGTTAGCCTGTTCGCTCATCAAACATGAGGTCTCGGGTTCAATAACTACACTTGAGCATCATTTGTGCCAGGAGGATTATTTGACTGGTCAAAATGGATGGATACAGAGCTATACGATCTCGTAGTGACCATAGTGATCGTATAATCACCTCATCACGTATAAGCTGCAGCCTCGGCACTTGTTTTCTAGGGTTTGCACACTTCACACTCTGTCTCCGGTATATATATACACGCTGGAGCCTCAGCGCTTGCAGTTGCTCACTTCAAACTCTCTCGCCCTCTCCAGATCTAAACAAGACTTTGTTGGCCTCTCTCTCCCCTCACTGCTGCTCAAAGAGCCGGCAGGATCCGTCCGCCGGGAAGGTAAGGAGGCTTAATGCTGTCGACGACGGCGAGGGAGGGAATCCACTACCGGCGCAGCTATTCACTCTCACCCAGCGGCGCCGCGGGAGGGCCTCCGACCCCTTCTTCTTTGCCGCCATCCCGTCGCCCACCGAAGCACGCCCCAAGAACCTTAAGGTATAATTTACTTACTCCACATGCATTGCTCTAGCTGCATGTATACCATGTATCTAGGACGTGGTTCAAATAGGAAAGGAGTGGGGGAAAGTAGTGGGAAAAGTTGTATATAGAATGAATCTAGGACGTGGTTCAAAGAGGAAATGAAGGGGGAAAGTTGTATAGCATGAATCTAGGACGTGGTTCAAAGAGGAAAGGAATGGGGGAAAGTTGTATCGCATAAATCTAGGACGTGGTTCAAAGAGGAAAGGAAGGGGCGAAAGTACTAGTACAGACTGGCTATCGAGCACCTACGTTGGTCAAAAAGGGAAAACAATGAAAAACGTAGTACGCACATCTGTAACGAACTGATCTTTCGTTTTGGGGGACAAGGCTGTAGAGTTTGAGCAGGACTAGATTTGCTGCGCTCACATAGGGAAAGGTGTCTAAATAAAAAAACTGGGACCAACTCAAATATGCTCCTTCGTTGTTTCTTCTTTGTTGCAATAGACTGTGCATGACCACAATACATCGGTAGATGTACATGGTGCTGGTGCATCCATTGTCCCGTGCAACTCATTAGCTGTTGTTAATCTAAGGCCATGTTTGGTTAAAAACTCCCTAGTCCCTACCTGCTTGGTTCCAGGGACTAAACATGGACTAGAGGTTATTAAATGACATGCTAAATGACCATGTTGACCCTAGTAATGAACTAATAGAGACAAGGTGCGATGCATGGCAGGGGCAACTGTTGGAAAAAGTCCCAAAAAGACTCCCTCGGGGTCTTCTTTTTTTAGTCCCAAATGCCCACTTTTAGTCCCTAAAAGTCCCTCCTGTTCGATTTGGATGGGACTGACATGGAGTTTTTTTAGTCCCTACACTAAAATGTCCTTGTAAACAAACACCCTATAATAATGCCGCTGGAAAATTGATGCAATGCCACAGTTAAATGCAAATTACATGTTCAATGAATTTTATTGTTAATATAATCTCTATGTTAATATTAATCAATGCCACCGTTTTAGAAATGCTATTGTCGCTTTCTTTCCCATTTACATAAGGTAGATGCTTCTTTTTGTTGGCTTCTGTGTCATCCACCGTTATTGACCACTAATTGTTTCCTTTGCACCTCTATGTAAACAGGGTTATCTACTTCACCTCGTTGCCATTGTGACCTTTTGTTACACTACACAAAACACTTTTGTTTTCAGAGTGTTTTGTGAAGTTCAACCAAAATGTCACACCGACAATGTTGCTTGATTGCTTGATCTTAGTGGAACTGCACAAGAGGAGATCTTACTTCCCATCCGTGTTGGCAAATTTGGTTCAGATCTTCTTCTTGTGAGTTGTTTGAATTCCGCATCATGAGAGGTCAGTACTAGCCTTCTTTCACATGATTCTGCAGTGTGCTTTCATATGTTGTGCTACTTGTATGATAATGTCGCTTGATTTTAGTGAACTGCACAAGTGGGGACAAGACTTCCAATCTGTATGTGCACCATAATATCCCATTGAGGTAAGATAAGGATATTTCACAATTGTTGGCCTGTATTTTGCCGCTTTCACCTGAAAATTAATGTCATTATTTAGTGCTATACTTGTGCTCCCTAATTGACATGCCAAATCTTACATTGAAGGCGAAGCTTATCTGTTATTGAACCAAGTGATGAAGGGGAAGAACAAGCAAAATAACAAAAATCAACGCCTGGTGCTGTAATGAAGCACTGGAACTTTGATGACACAAGTAATGATATAGTTTTGCATCTTAATTTATTGCTATGGCTGGAACGAGCAATTGTTTTGCCACTGATTTGATGACACTCTTAATGTAATACGTAATTATCTCTACTTGTGCAAACAGGAATCTTCTTTGGAGATACCATATATTTTAGTGGAACTGCACAAAAAGATGTTGGAAACATTAAACTAATCGAGGAGTATATAGTAAGCATGGCCACCACAGTAGATAGCAACATATGGTTCTGGAGAAGTGCTTGATCTGTATGCTCTACACAATAAGCCTCCTGACAAAGGTTGGTACTCGCCCACTAATTCATCCATATGATTGAGCTTTGTCATCTCTGTTGGTGTTGTGCTACTGTTTAGATACTGTCATGAAAAGGTGGTATTGTCCTTGAGAAGTGCTTCATCTGTGCTATTTTAAATATTTCCTTTCCTTTTTTTGAGAAAATAGGGATGCTAGCATTTAGTTGTCCTCTTATCTTTGCACAACAGGATCATCTTCCTCTGAAGAAGAATATGGAGTATGTGAAGTGACTATTTCCGATTATGCCAGGATGAAGAAGCCATGTCTATCTTCTCATCAGAAGGAGCAGTTGAAGGACGATGACATTACTCCCCACAAGACCAAACTAACTTCAGCTCAGAAGGACTGATAAATCTCCATTTTTTGCTGTGATGTGCGAGTACAATGTTGTTCTAGGATTCTCATCAGAAGGAGCAGTTGAAGGATGGTTACATTACTCCCCACAAGACCAAACTAACTTCAGCTCAGAAGGTGTTGCAACATATAAGGGCGAAATCATACAAGCTACGCGCGAATTTGGTTGATTTTGGTGGAACTGCACAAAAAGAACAGCTGGTTTATTTAGCACGAGGTGCCATGTCAATGTCCGAACTGATGGCAAACCCTGCCCATTCCACAATCGTAGGCATTTGATATTTTGGAATGGAACAACCTTGTCAAATTTTTCTCGTTGATTTTAAGACATGCGTTTGATATTTTCGAATGGGATGCCCTTGCTGTCAGCAGTGTCGATCATTTTTTTCTTTATTCTTTAGTTGTGAAGTAAATATTGCTTGTGACATGTGAGTCGCTGAGATGCATAATCATCGATTGTTTTGAATGATCTCTATGAATTGCCAGCCCTGTGTGTTTGATTGCAATGTACAGAAACGCTAAAAAGCTGCTCAAACTCTTTGTACTCCTTATGTTCCTTTTTACTTAGCACATTGTGAAAGTGCATACTTTTTTGTATAAGATTGGTCAAAGTACCGGAGGGAGTACATGTGAAACTGCAGACAAAACTTGTATAGAAATGACCGGAGGGAGTACATGTGAAACTGCTGCAAACAAGGTGATCACCCTGGGAATAATGCTAGTATGTATTGTTTTGCATGTTCATCCAATGCCAGTGATACAGGAATTCGAACTAATCGAAATAAATTCATTCATACATGGTCCGATTTCATATAAACATGCGGATTTCATTACATTTCATACATTCTTCAACTAAAAAGGGGTGCGCTGGAGGTATAATTAATTAACCGAAGCTACCCACTGGTGTCCCGCTGAGCCAAACAGAAGCTTCAGTGACTTAACTGCAGGTGCAGTTGCGTAACTGACATGTGGCCTGGTGGGCCAACGTGTCAGTCAGCCAACTGAACCAGCAGTTAAGTAGAAGCAGCGTTCTTCTCCAGCGCAGCTCTCCGACTCCACGTCGCCGCCAAGAAGCTAACCGGCTGTTAATGGTCAACCCGCCTAGCTTGGCTTCAACCGGAGGGTAGCAGCGGTGGGCTTACTTGGACCCGAGCGGCGGTGACCTACCGTGTTCTACTCTTCCTCGTTTTATGTGTGGCGCGGCCTCGTTGGCAGCGGGGCGGGGCCTCGGCGTAGCTGGCGATGTCCTCTGTCTCGTTGCCGCTGGGTGGCACCTCGGCAGAGCGGTGGAAATCCTCCCCCACGTTGCCGGCAGGGTGGGGCCTCGGCTGAGCCGGCGATGTCCTCTGCCTCATTGTTGGCAGGGCGGGGCCTCGGTGGAGCCGACGGTGTCCTCTGCCTCGTTGTTGGCACCGCAGGGCCTTGGCGGAGCAGGGCCTCGTCGACGCCAGCGGAGCGGTGACTCGTCGGAGCCTGCATTGTCCTTTGCCTCGTCCTTGGTCTCGCCAAACAACGCCTCGCCCGCTTCATCGCCCTCTTTGTAGGCGGCCGCATCCTCCGCCACCCGCATGCGCTACCGCCAGCACTCGAGGCGGCCCTTGCAGGCGGAGCGGTATGAGTCGAGTAGCGCCTCCTGCTCCGCCCGATCCGTGGTGATCTGCTCCTCCGCCTGCAGGTGCTCCTGGAGGAGATGGTGGTTGTAGGCGGCATCGGCCTGTGCCTCCCGAAACTGCTCCTCACGCATCTGCCTTGTTGTGTCAATATATTGGGCACGGGCCTCGCTGATGGTCATGGTGCAATGCACCGGCGAGGATGGCGCGGAGGAGGGGGTTGGCGCCGGATTGTCGACTACCATGTTCTCCATTGGGACGTCGTCGTCCTCCGGCTGCCTGCCGGCCAGCCGGTCTGTAGCAATGGCTGCCATCTCCTTGTGGTCCGTCGTCCGCCCGTCCCGAAGAGCGCTGGAGCGCGAGGAAGCCATGGTGGGCAGTAGTGGTGTGGACAGGAGAAAGGGAACGAATGCGGATGACTGCGGCTATGGCCGGTGCAGCAGTTTATATAGCAATGGTGGGCGGCGGAGGGACGGGCGTGTGGCGCCGGAGTAGCCGCCTCAGCAACCGCGTATCATTAATGTGGGCGGCAGATGGACGGACGGACGGCGCTTGTGTCATTTGAAGGCGGAGCAATCGCCTGCACAGGGAAGCGGGGCGGGCGGCACTGACTGTTTCGGGTGAAAAGCACGTGCGGGCGAGGAGATTACTTTACTTGGAGAGGATAACAATGGGGACCCACCAGGGCCATAGCCTAACGTACACAAGTGCCTCCTTATTATATACTACTCCCTCCATCCCAAAGTAAGTGACTCAAAACTTACTCAACTTTGTACTAACATTAGTACAAAGTTGAGTTATTTTTGAGTCACTTATTTTAGGACGAAGGGAGTAGTATGTATGCACGTGCAATGCACGTCTTAAAAGAATGGAGTGATTTTGGAGTGTGACTCGAAAAAAATATAATGGAGTGATTTTGATAAATGGAATTCCACCCACAATTGTTTTTAATATTCATACAAAAAAGTGTACATTCACATCTAAAACACTGGAGGTTCATTAAAAACTGTATGTTATTCTATTATTTTTTCTTCCCATTCTCCTCACAAAACTTCTTATCTGGGCTCAAGTCTTCATGCGCTCGAGCCGTAAAATATAGCCCATGAGGCATCGCATATGGGCCTTTTTTTTCCTGGAAGGGTCACGTGAATATTCTAGAACATGGCAGAGGCAACACCAGTCTACTATTGAAGCTCTTGATCCATCTCAAAACTGATACACTATATATATTAAAAAATAAAATAAATATAAATATAAATATATATAATAAGCAGTATAGATATAGATATAGATATATAAAACTATTATTTATTTTGCTTCCTCTTGCTTTCCTGACATCATGGTCCCACACCATTGCCAACCTATGTAGTCAATAAATGAGAGAATTGCACAAGAAGCGGCCGACAGCTGGGACCAAGCAGCTCGAGCAGTATTTGTGTTTTTGAGGTGTGAGCACTGCTGAGTTTTTCGATGTTTAGCCCAGATATTAATTTTTCTCCTCTGCAGGTATTAACTAGGCGGGTTGTGGCCCGTCTAGTCCAGGCTAGATATCCAGCCCAGATATTAATTTTTTTCAAGATGAAAATGGCTAGCCCAGCTATACTTTTTTTAGGAATACCCACGCAAGGTCAAGTTGTTATTCTCCGCCCTGCTGGGCTGCAAATCTTTCCTAGGAGGGATGCATTAGGCTTAACAAGAAAATGGGCTTTAAGAAATAATAAATGGATGTAATTATAAAAACTGGGCAGTAACTATAAAAAATGCACCAAACACGTAATTACTTTATAAAATATTATTTTTGGATATTGGAAATTTTAATTTCATTAATTGTTGCGAGCGCAATGTTTCGTTGGATTTTTACGTAATATAAATATTTCGGGATAAAAATATTTCGGATCCCATCAAAATGTGGGAAATTTTATTGAATTATGTTTCGGACGGTTGGTTGAAATGGGTTGTACTTTTAACAAACTATAAATGGGCTGTAGTAAATTCCATTAGAATTCAAAAATGGGCTGCACATTCTTACAAATCTCAAATGGGCTATAAGTTCTCTTCCACACACTTCTGGCCTTACTAAGTTGACGCGTCTCCTAAAAAAAGGAGTTGACGCGTATGCAAGGCTTTGTCAACTTATAGTCAACACACAGTTCTAGCAGCAGTGGCCGTTGGATGTCCATCCAATGGATGTCATGCTTCTTCTTCAATATCGGATATTCTAGCTTCACCCGCCCAAAAAATGATTCCTCCCCCTGACATCTGGGGTGCACCATTTCGTAAGCTGACCTGTGGGCCTACTAAGTTGACGTACCAAGGGCTTTGTCAACTTAGTCAATATAAACGATTCTAGCTGCATTGACCGTACGATGTCCATCCAACGGCCATCGTGCTGCTTGAACCTCTGGTCTTCTTGCTCCAGCCGCCCAAAGAAGCGCCGGTCGTGCCGCCTGCTCCTGCCTCCCGTGGCCGGCTGTGCTGCCCGGAGGCCTCACCGCCCCTACTACTCCCACCGCTGGCCAGGCCATCCCTCCACTCACCCACACACCCTGTTATTCTGCGGCAACGGCAGCGCAACCAAACAAGTGAACCCGCATACTCCTCTCCGCGTGTGCATCCACTGCCGCATCTTCCCCGGCTCCGCGTCGTCCCCTTCCTAGGCCTCGCCTCGTCCACTACCGTGGTGCTCTCGGCGTGGCGTGGTCAACATGGTCAAGGAACGACTTTCATCGGACGTGGACTGTACGTGGAGAAGCTGACAGCTGGGTATGCCACACCATCGGAAGTTCCTCCTTATTACGCGCAAAATAATTTTCCTCCACCTAACAGCAGGGACCCACCGGACGGGCCACCATATTTCGCGAAAAAAACGATTCGCCCCCTGACTGCTGGGACCCACCAGCTACATCTTCTTACGCAAGGAAATGCGTTCGGGCAAAAAAAATGATTCGCCCCCCTGACTGCTGGGACCCACTAGCTACATCTTTGCACGCAAGGAAGTGCATACGGAAAAAAACCGATTTGCCCCCCTGACTGCTAGGACGCACCAGCTACATCTTCACATGCAAGGAAGTTCCTAGCAGTCGGGACCCACCTGGTCGAAGCGTACGTAGCATTGTCATTCTGGTCGCAAACGTGTACGTACATATATACTGGTCGATGTAGAGGCGCGCACGTGTCGTAGTAGAGGCGCGCACGTATCATGTACACGTACGTACAGCGGCCAGTGTGCAAGAAAGAAAATACGGCCACGTATGTGTACATACGGGCGGGGTCTCGAACGCCTACTCGCGCATACATACGGCCAGGGCTCGTGTACATGGCTGGGTCGGAACGGAGAAACAGCATCGTCGTCGTGTACATGGGGAGCCAACCGACTGGGTCGGAACGGAATGCGTGGTCGTGTTCATCGGGAGGGCTTGGACGAAACAGGCGATGGAAACGAGGCCTGGCGTACCGCAGAATGGAGGAAACGGCCTTGTGTTCGATTGGCCACGTTTGAAACAGGATCCTGTTCATCGGGAGGGGTCTGGCGTACCGCAAAACGGAGGAAACGGACCTCCTACGGTCGAAACGGGGGTCCTGTTGATCGGGAGGGGTGTGGTGTACCGCAAAACGGACGAAACGGACCTCCTACGGTCGAAACGGGGGTCCTGTTGATCGGGAGGGGTGTGGTGTACCACAAAACGGACGAAACGGACTTGTGTTGGAGTGCTATGGTCGAAACGGGGGTCCTGTTCATCCGGAGGGATGTGGCGTACCGCAAAACGGGACTCCACGGGATATTGTTCATCTCCACCCTCGACCTCCTCCAGCCTCCACGGGCTACTGTTCATCCACCATCGACCTCCTCCAGCCTCCACCTTCGATTGTTCATCCACGGGATCCTCTTCATCCAGCCTCCACCGCGCGCTACACCATTGGCTACTGTTCAACCACCCCTCTCCACGGGCTCCTGTTCAACCACCCTTCCACGGGCTACTTTTCATCCACCCCTCCACCTTCTACTGTTCATCCAGCCCTCCACGGGGTCGTCCTGTTCATCCAGCCCTCCACGGGGTCCGGTTCATCCAGCCCCAACCGGCTCGATCGGTCGGGGTCCTATTCATCCAGAGGCAACGCCATGGGTCCTGTTCATCCACTCCCACAGCTCACTGTTCATCCAAACCCCCACCCCCACCCCCACCCCCACCCCCGCAATGCCCACTATTCATCCAGAGAGGCATCATCGAACGGCTTCAGTTAGCAGGAGTAGCGAAGGAACCGATCGCTCGGGTTCAGTAACGCGTAGCCTGCAGTGCAATCGCTCGGGTTCAGTTAGAGCCCAACGCCTCGCTCGGGTTCAGTTAGAGCCAACGCCTCGCACACATGCGCATACCTGTACGAGAGAAACACGCATCGCTCAGCCCCCCACTACTAGGAAAAGGGCTATAGATGGAATGGCCACTAATGGCGCACCAGACATGTGGTGTGCCACTACTATATAGCAGTGGCGCGCCATGTCCTAGTATGCCATTAGTGTGAAAGACACTAATGGCGCACCAGACACATGGTTCGCCACTAGTAAAAAAATCCAAACATACTAATGGCGCACCAGTGCACAGTGCGCCATTACTACTTCAAACTAGTAATGGCGCACTAGCCGCAGAGTGCTCCACTACTGTTGTTTTTTTATTCTTTTTTTTGCAAAACTACTAATGGTGCACCGGGGCATAGTGCGCCATTACTAGTTTAAACTAGTAATGGCGCACTATGCCACGGTGCGCCATTAGTATATATTTTTTATTATTTTTTTGCAAAACTACTAATGGCGCACCACCAGCAGGTGCGCCATTAGTAACCAGGGTTACTAATGGCGCATTTGGAGGTGGTGCGCCATTAGTAACCTGGGACCAACAAGATATTTTGGACAGCCACACCTAACCACTCACTTTCCCCACTTCATTGTCTCCACCTCCTCCTCCAAGCTTGTCTCGGCTGCCTCCTCCTCCTCACCTCATTTGCACCATAGATTCATCCAAATTAAGTGGTTAAATTACCTTTTGTTGATAGGTAAGTAAGAGGGGAAGCTACCTTTATGTTGTTCTCCCTCCAACAACGTGCACATGCACTTTTTATGGCCTAGCTAGATCTATGTATGTTCGTGGTGTTGCATATGTTTGTGGTGTTGCATATATGTTTGTGTTTGCAGGTACCGGTATTTGAAATGCGATAGTTGCCAATATTTTGCCGGAATGTTGATTCATTTCTGTTTCAGCTAGAATTTTGGCACTATGCATTCTTTTTTGTCCTATTTGTAGGGAAAGTCATGCCAAAAAAATTCTTGGTTCTAAAATATCGTTTTGCTCTACCCCGCAGGCGACCATGGTCCACACGATGACCAAAGGCATCGTGAATAGGTTTTTGAGGTCCGTGAAGGCCGAGATGCTTCAAAAGAACAAGACGGAGATAAGATGTCCATGTCGAAGATGCAAGCTGAAGAGCCTTATTGCGGATCCAGATTCCGGGCAGGTGCGGGACCACCTGCTCTTGCATGGTTTCATGGATGGCTATCGGTGGCAAGGTGATGAAGATGACTATGAAGTCGTCCATGGGGGCCGGGCAAGAAATGAGGAAGGGCAGCAAGACAACCACCGCGGCTCGGGCGAGCAAGAAGACGAAGAATCTCCAGGACATGATCACGACGGTGATGCAGTACACAGTCATCATGTAGAAGATGCAGGACATGATGATGAGGAAGATGCCGGAGCAGGCGCAGGGCATGATCATGAAGATGAAGATGCCGGCGGAGCAGACGGCGATGGACCATCGATGGGCTGGGTGCAGGACCCTCATATTCAAGAGCGGCTTCTCAAGCAGACGGATAACGCAAGAGCTGCCGCCCGAGAGAAAGCCAAGCTGGATCAACTGGAGATAGACGCGGTTACTCCATTGTATGAAGGATGCAGGCCCGAGGATACCCGCCTGAAAGTACCGCTCATGGCTCTGGAGATGAAGGTAAAACACAAAATGACCAACGCATGCTTCGACGAGAACATGACATTCTGGCGCGAACGTATTCCCAAGGGGAACAAGTGCCCGACCAGTTTCGAGGAGGCGAAGAAAACTGTGTGTCCTCTGGATTTACCGCACGTGAAATACCATGTGTGCATGAACAATTGCATCATTTATCGGGACGAGCACGCGGAGTCTACCATATGTCCGGTGTGCGGCATCACTCGATACAAGAAGAGGAAGAAAGCTCTTATAAAAGTGGTGTGGTACTTTCCGATCACTCCTCATCTGCAGCGATATTTCGCGGACCCTAAGGTAGCAAAGCTCCTGCGTTGGCACGCGATAGGGAGGAGAAGAAGCCATAAGATGACGTGAATGATCTGGAGATAAATAAAAAAGACAAGATGATGAGTCACCCTAGGGATGGGAGCCAGTGGCAAGCGTTGAAATTCGAACGCCCAGAATTTGGAAGGATCCAAGGAACATCGTGCTGGGTGCGAGCACCGATGGAGTCAATCCGTTTGGCAGCCAGAGAAGCACACATAGCACTTGGCCTTTGTTTGTGTGGATGTACAACCTTCCCCCCTGGTTGTGCATGAAGAGGAAGTACATTCACATGAGTATGCTAATTGAAGGGCCGAAACAACTAGGGGACGACATCAATCTGTATCTGGGGCTGCTGAAAGAGGAGCTAGACACGCTGTGGAAAATGCCAGCCAATACGTGGGACGCCGCATAGAAAGAATATTTCCCTATGAGAGCCGCACTGCTCATGACGGTGCACGACTATCTCGGTTACGGATATGTCGCGGGGCAGGTGGTCCACGGATTTTCTGGATGCGTTAGGTGCATGGATGACACAACGTATCGCCAGCTAGATAGAGATCCCAGGCCTTCGAAAACCGTGTTCATGGGACATCGAAGGTGGCTTCGCGACGATGACCCGTGGAGGAAACGCAAGGATCTGTTCGATGGTGAAACCGAACCCCGAAGACGCCCGCGTACGAGGCGCGGCAAGGAAATAGACAAGCTGTTGAAAAATTGGAAAGATTGCCCACTGCCGGGAAAGAAGCAAAAGGCGCCAGAGCCGGGAAAGAAGCAAAAGGCGCCAGAGCCGCTACTGAAGGTATGGAAAACGAGGTCTGTTTTCTGGGACTTGCCGTACTAGAAGATCCACCGTGTGCCTCACAGCCTTGATGTCATGCATATCACGAAGAATGTGTGTGAGAGGCTGCTTGGTACCCTGCTCAACATGCCAGAGAGGACCAAAGATGGGCCGAAAGCAAGGGCAGACATGGAATCAATGGGCATCAGGGAGGAGCTTCACGCTAATGATGATGATGATGAGGTGAAGCAGGACACGGAAAGTCGTCGCAAAGGCAAAAAGGCTACCCTCCCGCATGCTTCACTCTAAGTCAGGAGGAGATTGATCAGTTTTTCACCTGCCTCGTAGGAGTAAAACTTCCTTACGGTTACGCGGGGAAGATAAGCAGATACCTAGACCCAGCGAAGCAGAAGTTCAACGGGATGAAGTCTCACGACTGTCACGTGCTGATGACGCAGATACTTCTAGTTGCAATCCGTGGGATCATGGACGCGCACGTCCGTGAAACGCTATTTGGCCTATGCAACTTTTTCGACATCATCTCTCGGAAGTCGGTTGGCGTGAGGCAACTCAGAAGGCTACAAGAAGAGATCGTGGTGATACTATGCGAGCTTGAGATGTACTTCCCGCCCGCATTCTTCGATGTTATGGTGCATCTGCTGGTCCATATCGTGGAGGATATCATCCAACTCGGGCCGATGTTCCTGCACAGCATGATGTCGTTCGAAAGGATGAATGGTGTCATCAAAGGATACATTCGCAACATGTCACGCCCAGAGGGAAGCATAGCCAGGGGCTTTCTGACCGAAGAGTTCATCTCCTACTGCACGAATTATCTAGGCATCGAGAACCCCGTTTGTCTGCCCGTCAACAGGCACCTTGGCAGGCTCGCTGGATGGGGTCACCGTGAGGGTCACCGCGAAATGCATGTCGACCTCGAGGGTCGACTCGCCGACTTTGAAAGAGCAAACCTAGTCGCGCTACAACACATAGACGTGGTCGATCCTTGGGTGGTAGAGCACAAAACCTTTATTGAGAAGACGTACAATGACCGTGGCCAACAGAGGATGGATGGAGATATAATCAAAGAGCACAACTCATGTTTCATGCGTTGGTTCAAGCAGAAGCTTCTGTCGTACCCTTTACATGAGGATTGTTCCATGGAAGAACAACTGATATTCACCTTGTCACAGGGCGTATGATATCAATGACTACACATTCTACACCGAGAGAAAGGACATGAAGAGCGATGGTTATCAGAACTCCAGGGTAACAATGGAATCCTACACCGGTAATGACAAGGACAGATACTACGGAAGGATCGAGGAGATCTGGGAGCTAAGCTACGCTAGAGAGAAGGTCCCGATGTTCCGTGTCAGATGGGCCAAGAACGTCATAAAAGAAGACCGGTATTTCACCACCATGGTTATACCCGAAGCCAAATACAAGACCGCGGGCGCAAACGTCACCACGAAAAATGAGCCATGGGTACTGGCTTCCCAAGTGGACTAATGCTTCTTCATTACCGACCCGCCAAAGCCCAGTCGTGTCGTCGTGAGGAGAGGCAAAAGGAAGATCATCGGAATGGATGGAGTCGCCAATGAGCAAGACTTCGACAAGTACGGGGACCCGAAGATGGAACATGACGACGACGATGAAGTATCAGCATACACCACAAGAAGAAGCAGGACCACCCTACCTAAAGGACGTTCGTTCAAGAGAAGAACTCCATTTACGAAAAATAAGGGCAAGAAGATTGTGAACAAATAGCTAGCTAAGATCGATTGTATTTAAATTGTAGCCTTCATTTCTCGAGTGTATTTCATCGGCACTTTTTGAACTCATGAATGTTTTTAAATTTCATGGACACTCGATCTCGATCCCCCTCCATCTCGATCGCTATCCCACCTTGCCAGATCCGGTCCCCCTCACCGCCGAGCAACCCCCCTCCCCCCGCACCCTCTCTCCCGCTCCATCGGCCGCCGCCGCCGACCCCCCGCACCCTCCCCCGCTCCACCGCCGATGACGACCCCCCGCACGCTCTCCCCCGCTCCACCGGCTGCCGCCGCCAACCCCCCGCATCCTCCCCCGCTCCACCTCCGCCGACGACCCCTCGCACCCTTTCCCCCGCTCCATCGGCCCCCGCCGCTGACCCCCCGCACCCTCCCCTGCTCCACCGCCGCCGATGACCCACCGCACCCTCTCCCGCTCCATCGCCGCCGACCCCCCTCACCCTCCCCTGCTCCACCGCCTCTGACAACCCACCGCACCCTCCCCTGCTCCACCGTCGCCGACGACCCACCGCACCCTCCCCCACACCCTCCCCGGCCCGCTCCACCGTCACAAATGAATGCAACTAGAATTGCAAAAAAAACAAATTTTATTATATTTTCAAATAACAAATTTGATGATATTTTCAAATAATAAATTTGATGATATTTTTTCATATGCATAAATATTTTCAAATAAAAAATTTGACGATATTTTTAAAAAAATTATTACTATTTTTACAAAAAAAAATTATTACTGTTTCATATTCATATTCATTTTCTTAAAAATTATTAGATGCAACAAAAAATAATAATAATAAAATTACTTATGGCACACCTCTAGCTGGTGCGCCATTGTTGTATAAAAAAAGATTACTAATGGCGCACCTATGCCTGGTGCGCCATTGCTATATAAAAAAGATTACTAATGGTGCACCGACGGGTGGTGCGCCATTGCTATCTAAAAAAACATACTAATGGCGCACCGCTGCGGGGTGCGCCATTAGTAAGCTTCCCCCTAGCTAATTCCTCCCTCTCCCTCGTCGGATCCCCTTCGTCCCTCTCTCCCTCGCCAGATCCAACCTGCGCGTTGTCCCCCCGACCCACGACGCCGCCGCCCCGACCCTCGCCGGACTGCACGCCCGCCGCCCCCGTGCCCCCCACCCCCGCTGCCCCGACCCCCGCCGCCCTGACGAGGAGCCCATCCGTCCGCCTCGTGCTCCGGCTACTCCCGCCCCTCGCGCGCCCACATACAGCGGCGAAGGTGCCCAGGTCCCCCGCTCGCCGTCTCCTCCGACTCCTACAAGCCCCTCACCTCCTCCTTGACCGGCGGCGGCGCCGACCCCGACGAGGAGCCCGTCCTGCCCCTCCTCCAGGAACTCGCAGTAAGCCCGTCCTGCCCCTGTACATCACAGTGAGCAATTGGTCCCTGCCTTCTACCAATAGCGTCAGGCAGTTCTTTCATAATAAGTAGATTTTGATAATGAAGAATCAAACAAGATGGCCCTGGGTTTTTTTTTCAAAGAGAGATAGATGGCCCTAGAGTTGGGAACAAAGTAATGGGGGGATGCTTCTGTCATTGTGTCTATACTTTTTTCTTCTAGCAGTGTATGTTTAGATGGTTAGAGTCCATGTGAAGTGGCTTCTGAAACTGTTCCATCAAAATGCCACTTTTGTTGTAGTCTGTAGACAAGGATCAACTTGCTGCAATTTGATGTTGCGGTTGATTTGAGAAACTTTGGTAAATTCAGGAACTGAACTTGTGATTCCCCTGCATCCTGCTTATATTTAAAGCTAAAAAATATTTGTTGAAGATGTGTGCCCTCACTTTCTGTTTGCACTATCATCCAATTGCTGGAGAGGCTTTCCTTGTCCCTGGAAAGAGTAAACATGTGTTGGTTGAGCAACAGAGTTGCACTCCATGTGTGCATTTTTTTACGTGTGTGTCTGATTTGTGTGCAAGCTTAGTTTTTCTCTTGGCTCTTTAGAGATTTGGTTGGAGGCCTTCGAAGATGAAGTTTTTCCTTGTGTTCCAAATGGCCCATGTAGCTAGAATTGGTATGATTTCTATGGAGAATGGCCAATTCAGCTTCTTACCCCTCAAAAAAATCAGCTTCTTTAAAACTGACAGTAGGTTCCTCCCATGTTTCACTTTTTCTAGTTAGTTTCTTCTAGCTATAGGTTAGTTTACAGCTAGAATTATGTATTTCAACCATTTATATGTTTAGTTTCCAGCTATAGGTTAGTTTACATCTAAGAACAAGAAGCTCTGAAATGAACGATGAATATTTTCTGTTGATTCTTTCTGGCCAGTTCATTCATCATTTAGGGCTTGATGTATGGAGGCTTGTCTACTTGCTGCTAATACAAAATAATATTTGATATGAGCAGGGTGAACAACCTTCAGGTCCCGGGAATCTACTCAAGGCTGCAGACACTTCTTGTCTCACTTCTTTTATCATTGGTATAATATTCATATTAAGGAGTTTCTATAAGTTCATTGTTCTTACCTGCAAATTTAAAATGAAAGCACAATCAATCCATATTAAAGACTTTAGGTTGGTTTTGTTTTGAAGGTTCTTACTAGGGTTCTTCTTGGCTGCAATTCCCTGGTATATTGGTGCTTTTCTTCTATTCTTTGTTGCTTTGGATCACCGGGAGAAGCCTGGATTGATTGCATGCACAGTTGATGTAAGTACTCCATTTTCTAAAGCTTATCACATAGTACTAGCATTTTCTTCCAGTGCAAAAGAAAAGGGTTGTTGTTTGTCTTTTGTATAAAATGAATTGAAAACACTTAGATACTTATTAATGTTTCCTTACACGAATACTTCCTGTAAAGTTGATTTTATAAAGTTGTGTGATCTTTGTTTCTGAGACTGAAAGTGCTTCTATCTCAAAAAAAAAGAAGAAGCAAAAAAATTAAAAGTGCTCATCCTAGTGGCAGGCACAGCTCCTGTCACTTGTGACCATTGCTGCTAGGAGCTTGAATTAGCTTACATGCTAAGTAAGTTTGAGGGTGAACATCAGATTTGTGTAAGCATCAGGAATTTTTTTAATGGAAATTTACAGTATGTTTGAGGGTGAACATTAAGCAATGTTTGTTGTCAAACAAATTAACATTTTTTTTAATTTATGTATTTACTATTTTTTTATTTTACTGATCAAGATGGTGTATTTGACCTCGGGAGCAAAGACTCCATGTCATGAACTCCTGATTTGTCCCTCTATGCATGGTGTGCATATACTATTTGCCTATTTGGTAAAAAAATAGTTTAGTTGCCTATTTGGTATGCTTGTCATGTCACTTGTACTACAAGCTTAGTTAGGAGTACTCCATCTAGTAGTAATTAATTTGTGTGGCTGTGGAAGTCACTTGCTTTGGCATAGTAATGTTTTTATTCCGGTATTATTTTGTGGTGATGTGGGTAGCAAGGTGCATGCACATAAGAGGGATTTACAAGAAAGAGATACTCCTGATAACAACAGAAGCTAACAAGGCAGTAAACTAAATCAGTAGATGCATCATACTTCTTTTATTCCTTCTTGGGGATAAAAAAATCTAGGATAATGATTTTACTTGTGATGGTAAACTAAATCAATATGATGTTGTACTTGTGATGATGCTACTTGTGATCTTCTGAAATGACCCATTGGGGACTTCATTACGTGGGGATAATGATTTTGCAGGTACCTCGAGAGGCCCTTGAGTTTGCCGGAATGTCGATTAACTTCGGTTCCGGCAAATTCGAGTACTCCATATATCCTATTTTCAGCAAAGATCGTGCTGAAATTTTCCGTGAATCTTAGCATGACTTTGCTAAAAATCAGACATATGGGGTACTTTCTACTAATGCATGGGCTGGGGTATCTTAATACTTAATTAAGTAGGATCAACTGCCCCTTTATTCTTGCTGCATTAAACCATAGGTGGCAATAGAGCCAAGTGATTAGGCGCAACTTAGAGTCGACAAACCCTAAATGATAAAACCTTGGCTTTTAGGGTGCCTCGGTGTTGATGAGAACCTAAATGATGTACACTTAGGCTTTTAGGGTGCCTCGGTGTCGACAAACCCTAAATGATAAAAGCTTAGCTTTTAGGATGCCTTGGTGTCGACAAACCCTAAATGATGAGACCATAATCTTGTTCCTTGACAATAACCAACTTTTTGACCAAACTTTTTTCCTATTTAGAGCGAAACATGGCCCACAATGATGAGGCCGGCGGTTCGGGCAACAAGCAATTCTGGGAGCTATCCCAGGAGATGGAGGAAGAACCTCACCGCTATGAGGACATCGCGGAAGACATCGATCCTGACTACACAACCCCTAGTGGCATCGAGGATGACACCACTGATGGTGCCGCCGAGGATGCCACCACTGATGATGGCGGCGCACACACAGATGGTAGCCAACCGAAGAGGCAACGGAAGGACCGGCGCCCGAGCGTGCTCGACACCATCAAGGAGGAATTTACTGAAGTGAACTCCGACAGGCATCCAACGACGCCCAAAGAATTAGTCAAGGGGTACTCGGTTCAGCTCGGGTGCATTCTCCGGAGCACCGTCTCGATCAACACCGAGAACCTAAGGCATAAGGACCGAGGGAATTTGCGCAGCCTCCTCTTCATGAAGCTGCACGAACGATACAAGTTCCCCGCTGACTTTGCAAACACACGCCTCTCAGGGAATACAGTGAACAGGTCCGCCCTCACGAAGATGATCACGGCCCTGTCTACTTGGAGAAGCACGGTGAAGGCAATGATTGAAAAAGGTGTTAGTTATGAGAAGATCAAGGCGAAATATCGTTTGAGTAGCGAAGATGACTACAAGGAGTTCAAGATCAAGTGCGAGAGCAGCGCAACCTCCGAATCAAGTCAGTGGGGGAAAGAAATGCGGGAGTTGAACTTAGAGGTCCACCAACTTGGTCCCGGCGGTTACAGAGTGGCGGAGCCTACATGGGACAAGGAGGACGCGGAGCGTGCCGAGCAAGGCCTACCGCCCCTCTTTGAGAAATACCGTGACAAGCAGACCAGGAACTATGTCAGGGCTCGGTACAAGGAGGACCCGGTAACAAAGGAGCTTACCACGGATCCGAAGACCAGGGCGCTTGAGCTTGTTCTGGTAAGGAATACACCCCCGCATAATTAGCTCCATATGGTAGCATTCTAATTAATCCCCAATATTTCTAAATGGTTCACGTTCCTTCCGCAGGACACTGAAAGCAGTAGCGTTGGGGCGTCTTAGAGCTCCCCTTTTGACACCCCTTTAAATAGGGTGTTGAACATAATGAAAAACAAGGATAAGCTTAGTAAGCCATCGTCAGCTGGTCGTGTGGCCGGCAAAGGCTTGTCCACAAAATGGTCATCATACTATACCGCTGGTGGGCGAAAGGAGAAAAAGACCAGCTCGGAAAGCCAGTCGCGCGAGGTTGAAGCACTCAAGGCACAAGTGGTGCGGATTCCAGAGATTATCCAAGAGCAAGTGCAACAACAATTGGGAATGATGCTCACCGCCATGGTGCCTACGTTGATTCAAGGGCTGACGACGTGGATTGCGGGCGGCCAACAGGGGCCTCCCCCGGTTCCCAGCTTCACGGCCAGCAACTCGCACAACACGCAGGAAACGCCATTGGTGTCTCAGGTGGCGCCATTGGTGTCTCCGGCGGAGGCAGTATTCGTGTCTCCGGCGCCGGCACGGGCATTGGAGCTTAAAGCACCCGGTTGTATGCCGGCAGGCACCTTGCCAGCAAGCGGCCCCTCCATCAGTTGCACGCCCGCCGTTGGCGGTGCCTCGACATTAGCCGAGCTAGACGGCATCACAGTAACTAAGCCTCTCGGCCGATGACTTCATCTCCTTGCCTTTGACTGGGCATCCCTGATGCCCTACATGTTTTCGCAAGGCGCCGCCGATGTTCCTTGCACTCTCCTACACTTCGAGGGCGGCGAGTTGGTCGATGTCGCCAAGGGCAGAATCGTTCAACCGGGCAACCCCGTGTTCCACGGTAATCCGATGCCACCCACAGTGTATAGGGTTGAACTAGTTCGGGTGCTGCCAGGCTGCGACGAGCTGTTACCTCCGATTCGACCCATTGGGGCCAACGAAGAAGATGAGATGACCCTCAGCGCCTGCGTAAACTGGCCGACGATGACAACAACGACGGTACATTTACCAACATCGATAAGTACTTTGCCGAACATGGGTACGGTGACGAGTTCTGTGGGCCTCCTTCTCAAGAACCCAACCAAGACGGCCGCGATCTAGCTAGTACAGCGGAGAAATCCAATTGCAACAGGCGTCGTCTGGCATTCAGTTCTCAGGAGACGCCTCCAGCTCCCGCCTTCACCGAGCCTCAGATAGCTAAGGTGCGAAATATTATCAGCCCCAACACGCTCAAGAAGGCGGTCTGTAAGCAGAACTCGGTCCCATTACAGCAGATCAAGAAGAAGGGATGGAAACGAAAGACTAACAAGGGCGCCGGTGCGAGCCAGCCGGTACCGAGTACGATCCGTGCTCAGAATGGGCCACCTTCACCTAAGGATATCTCGAGGAGGGTACATGTGGCGGGTAGGGAGATGCTACCGACAAACATGCTCAATGCTGCAACCGGTGCTATGCGGAGTCTGCATGACAGTGTTCTTTCTTTGGAGAAGCGGCGTCTCTCCCAGAATGATGTGGCATACCCGGTTTTTGTGGCCAAGGTGCCAGAGGGCAAGGGCTTTGTGGATGGCGCCGTCAGGGGTACGATCCTCCTGCGGTTTGATGACATCTTTGCTATGTTTAACCTTCATCCGCTGCACTACACCTTCGTTCGGCTATTTTCGCTGAGTATGGAGATGCGGATCATTCGAGACAAGACCCCGGACATCGTGATAGTCGACCCCTTATACATGCATGCCAAGATCTTGGGCAGCGCTAGGGACCGGCAAGTCGCGAGTTCACACCTCGAAGGCGTCATTCTGGCAAACCCAGATAAGGATAACTTCCTCGTGCCTTACTTTCCCGAGTAAGTCATCCCATCACCGCCCCGTAACATATGATTTCTTAGATTTCGATTGTTCTTTTTTTCTAACATTCCATGTTCTGTGCAGTGACACACATTGCACACTCATCCTCTTAAGCCCGAAATATTCCACGGCCACGTATTTCGACCCGGACCGTGACTCCAAGATAGACTACACAAATATCAAGAAAGTTCTTGATGATGCTCTCCCCGGCTACGCCACATCTGGAGGCACCTTTAAGAGGCCAGTTCGTAGGTACGGCAGGCACGTGTTCACCCACAATACGACGTTCCCTTGCGTCAAGCAGCCGCCTGGCGGTCAGAAGGATGCCTACTACGCCCTCCATCACATGAGGGCGATCGTATGGGACCATAATCACCTTCTGCTACCAAATAATGTCAAAGATTGGGCCGCAAGCTTGGCGGCAATCCAGGACGCGGACCTCCGACAAGAATTCTTTCGCATCCAGTCGGAGTTTGCAGAAATCATCCATCAAGATGTCCTCCGTACCTCGGGGCAGTTCTACCTCAGAGATCAACCGTCCAACAATGAGATAGACACAACGCTACAAATGCAGGCTGACAACGCCCGCGACTACATGACCATCACGAAAGACGGAGGCTTCATCCATGCTCCGGTCCCATGAGCCGAGTCGAAAGTAGTGATGCTATTTGTAGTTCTGAAACATCGATTAGCTCATGTTGTAATTAAACTTTAATGAACTTGTATGTCTCTTTGGTTTGGACAGTCGTTCAACTTAGATGTAATCGATGCTATTTATTAGTAGGACCATGAATTGTGCTATTAATGTCTTGCTTTTCTCTTCCGATCCTTTTGTTGCATACTTATATATTGCTTATGTATTGTCTGTTGTTTGGCTTGTGCATAGAGATGCTGTCGTATGTCGTGTACAAGGGTAAGCTTCCCGGAGTCTACGACGACTGGGAGGAGTGTCGGAGACAGGTTCACCCTTTCAGCGGTAACAGTTACAAAGGGTACACCACTAGGGCGGAGGCGGAATCTAGATACGCCAGCTATCTAGCGGGAGAGAGGAGGGAGCGTTGGAGGAACCGGATGAAGACCAGTTTCATCGCGATGATGCTCATCGTGATGACCGTAGCTCTCTTCTGTGTGATGGTAGTTTAGATGATCGATATCGACTTGTAATGTGAAGACAAACTCGCTACTCGCGGTCTCCGAGACTTGTAATGTTCTATCTTCGTTCGGTCTTTTGTATTCGGAGACTAATATGATGAATTGTATTCGGAGACTAACCTTCTATTGTATTCGATGAATCTGCTGTTGCTGTGTGGTGTTGTCTATATTCTGTCCAATAATATACTTTGTAGCCTGTGCAAAAATCAGAAAAAAAAACAAAAAAACTAATATTAATACTAATGGCGCATCACCCCACAGTGAGCCATTAGTATGCCAAAGGATACTAATGGCGCATCACCCCACAGTGCGTCATTAGTATGCCTAAGCACATGGGTAAATATGGCCCCCTGGGAGGCATACTAATGGCGCATGCAGCTCTATACTAATGGCGCACGGCGTGGTGCGCCATTAGTATACCAGATACTAATGGCGCACCAGTGGTGTGCCATTAGTATGTAATACTAGTGGCGTGGTACTAGTGGCGCACCAGTAGTGTGCCATTAGTAGGCAAAACTCGTGTGCCACTAGTAGGCCTTTTCCTAGTAGTGCCGGACCTCCCATCGTAACCGGGAACTCCCCGAAATTTTCCTCCCCACGCTTCTACCACGGTTCTTTCCGTCATGGACGGCCCAAAGAATATCATGCAGTTGCGTCTCCGGCCCACCCAGGATGAAAAGCCCATTTTCTGTCATGATTTTTTGTCAAAGAAGTAGGAGCCCACCACATCTATGATGATACCGGGTTTTGTCACAATTATCATCATAGAAGTGTCATATGTATGACAGAAAAAAAATTCGGTCGTCCCAAAATGTCACGGATGTGTCTTTTTTTTGTAGTGCATGTGTGAATACATAGACCACAACATGTCCCTAGTGAGACTCTAGTTGACTAGCTCGTTGATCAATAGATGGTTATGGTTTCCTGATCATGGACATTGGATGTCGTTGACAATGAGATCACATCATTAGGAGAATGATGTGATGAACAAGACCCAATCCTAAGCATAGCACAAGATTGCGTAGTTCGTTTGCTAGAGGTTTTCTAATGTCAAGTATCATTTCCTTAGACCATGAGATTGTGCAACTCCTAGATACCGTAGGAATGCTTTGGGTGTATCAAACGTCACAACATAACTAGGTGGCTATAAAGGTGCACCACAGGTATCTCCGAAAGTGTTTGTTGGGTTGGCATGAATCGAGACTGGGATTTGTCACTCTGTATGATGGAGAGGTATTTCTAGGCCCACTCGATAATGCATCATCATAATGAGATCAATGTGACTAATGAGTTAGCCATGGGATCATGCGTTACGGAACGAGTAAAGAGACTTGCCGTAACGAGATTGAATAAGGTATAGGGATACCGACGATCGAATCTCGGGCAAGTACCATACTTGTAGGGGATATACCCCGCGGTATGACCCGGCCGGAGTTATAACCCGGCTAGGACTTGGTAAACCGGCAGACAGTCAAGACGGGTGGTTAAGTCAGGTGGCTAAGACAGACGGTAAATCGGCAGGTGATAAACCGGCTAGTAGTTAAGACAGTGGTTGAGACATATGGTAAACTGGCAGACAGTCATAAACCGGCAGACAATCATAACCCGGCAGACAATCATAACCTGGCAGACAATCATAACCCGACATATAGTCATAAACCAGCAGATGTTAAGTCAGTTGATAACCCATCAGGTGATAAGTCACATGATAACCCGGCAGACGTTAAGTCGCCCAGGGTTAACAAGCCCGAGACGGTAAGAAGCCCAAGATGTTAAGAAGCCCATGAAGAGAAGTCAAAATAGTTTAAGTCTTAGACGAGATGGACTCTACATGTAACCCGCCCCTTTAACTTATATAAGGAGTGGCAGGGCACTCAAAGGGTATGCGGAAATAATCTTAAGGGTTAGACACAATTAAGAGGGCTGATTTACGGCGACTCCCTCATGATGATAATGAGACCTAGCCACAACAACATGTAGGGTTGTTACCGGATGATGTTTCCCGGGGCCCAAAGCTATCTAAACCCTTGTCTTGTGTTGCGTTTCTCGATTCCGCTCAACCCCTCTCAAGCTACTACAGAGATGCGCTGGCCTCATGACTAAGTCCTCACACTAGGACATATGACGTGTTATTTCCACGACGGTTGGCGCCCACCATGGGGACCGCGCACGGTGGTGTGTTCTTGAAGGGAATTCTTCAGAGATCGAGAAGCTCACGACTGTCTGGATCAAGAAGAGTCGACGCGATAAACCAGATGAAGGAGTACTGGCACAGCATATATGAGATTGAGATAAAAATAATTAGGGTTTGGAGTTCTGTGCGCCGTCGACGTGAGGTGATCAGTTAACCCCACGGGAGATTGATTCTGGCTGAGTACTACAATCTGTCACATCGTACTTCCCATCAAAACGGACAAAAATGTGTTCATTGTCTGATCCGCCTCGCTGTCTGATCTACCGAGTCCCGCAAGTTGCTACTACTGGGTTACAGGCTCAAGTCCCGAAGCAGCCCTAAAATTAGATGAGTACAATGCAGGGTTCGAGGAAAATACACCAACGTCATAGGAAGGAAGGAAATCAAAACTACTGGTACTACTGTGAGCATCAAGTATAGGCTGGTTGCATGAGGAAAGATGGTAACATATTGGTGCAAAGCCTATTTCCAAAGTATTGTTGTGTCCATCATTTGTGTCCACAACCGAAGCAAGCTCGGCGGCGGTTTGATAGTACCACGCGGTGGCCACCACTGCTGCTCACGGGAGACACCACCGTCAAAATCCACCTGCTGCCTTCGGTCGCCATCACCGCGGAGTTGAAGTTATGCTCCTCTCCGTTGGGCTCCGTCGAAGCCACCATTTTACGCCTCGTCAAAGCTGTCGCCACGGGCCTGTTTCCATCAAGTCTATGGCTCCCCTTCTCCTTCGTCGGCCTGCATCAGTCGCTGTCCGGGCCATCGTTCGCCTTGACTTTGCAGCCATGACGCGCTCGCCTCGAGTGTCTTCCGCTGCCGCTGCTGAGATGCGCAGCCGGATCTTCTGCCGCCGCCTTGTTGGCCCGCCGCGGTTCTCCGCCACCTCCAATCGACGCCTTAGGCCTCACCGAGCCGCTCTGTCGCGAGCAGCACTGCCTCAAAAGCCGGCTGCCTCGACGCCTTTCTCCTCCGATTCGTCCCGAGCCACAAGTCGCCGCCCCGTCGTCACCTCCGCGGCCGCGGCTGTGCCTCGCTGGCGCGCCTCTGTTGCTGCACCACCGTCGCCGGTTTGCCTCCTCGCCCGAACCGTCGGTGCCCCTGCTCCACGGTCGTGTCAAGCCGCCCCGGCCTCTGTCCTACTCGCTAATTCTATAGTCCCGCGTGTTGAGCTGACCGCGGCCTCGCCTCTGTGTTTCCCTCCACCGGCCTCCGCAGAGCTGACTCCGTGCGCTACTGTTCCATTCATTGTCACCGATCCTCTGTTGTCGGCCTACTGCTCAACTTTCCGCTACAAGCCGGCCTCGCTCAGTCGCTGCCGGGTCACCGCTGAGCTGCCTCGCCTTCGCCTTGTCACCCTGCTTCTTCGCCCGCGTGTCAAGGCCGACATGGCCACGATCCGGCCCGGTCTTTCTTGCAAAACGGCGCTCGCTCGCTGGTGCCTTCCCTCTGGCCATGGCAGCGTCTCTGCCGCTGCACTCTTGAGCCGCCGCGGCGACAAGCCACCTATTCCAAGTGGCTGCCTCTGCTGCATCTTCGGCCGCGCCTCGAGTCGCCTCCGTCAAAGTGGCCAAACACCTCTCCGCCGTTTTACGCCCGCTCATACGCCTGGATAGGGTCGCCACTCCGGTCGGCACCGGCGCTCCCCTGCCGCCTTGCCGTCTCTCTGTTCCTACCACGGGTTATCGTGGCCTCATCTCCGTGTTGAGCCGCTTCCGACGGCCGGCCACCTCAGAGTGACCCCTCTGTCCATGAACCGCCGTCTTTGCTCGGTCTCGGATTGAGTCACCACCATGGCCCAAAGTCGCCATCATTGCTATAATTTGCCGTGGCCTTGTCTCCTCCAAGTCGCTGCAGCTGCCTCACCGGGGGTTTCGTCAGCTGTGGAACGAGACGCCCCGCTACCTTTACCTTCGCCACTGCAAACCGCCCGTGACCCGGGCCGGTCGTCGTGCGGCCTCTCCTCGCCCCGTTGAATCGCCCCATTCTAAACCGCCAGGTCTTGTCATCCGCCAGTCCAGGCCTCTCCTCGCGTAATTGCTTCCTGCCAATGGGCCACTACGGGCGCGACCAACCTCCCGTGCGCCTGCTGAATCGCCGTGACCGCGGGCTGCCAGCGCCGGTTGTTGTGAGATGGTCATCTCCAAGTCGCCCTTGACCCCAAACCTGCCTTGGCCTCTAGTCACGACCCTGAACAAAGCATTGATTTATTTGGGATCAGTTGAAGTGCTGGGGCAATACTCTCACACAACGCGAAGGCATAAGTTTGTGCTCTTTACAGCTACTACAGCTTCTGGAATTTGCCATATCTAATGGCATCCGCCATGCACCAGGTTACTGTCGGCTAATATGGGTGGGACTCAACTTGTTGTGATCTAGCCTGCTCTAAACACGTTGGCATGTTGGAGCGTATTTTTCAGTGTCCGCCTTATCCGACAAAAAATCAGGTGCTATTTTTCCAATGGTTTTCATCATATATGTTAATTCATCTGAAAAAATTACTTGGTCTTGCAATGTTTTTCTGCAGGATAATTATTCATGACAAAAGGGTTGTTATACCGTGGATATGAAGTGCGTGCCAGCATCATCGTGTAGTAATGTTTGTCCGTGCCATGTTGATCCACGGGCGTACGCAAAGACCGCCGCCCCTGCGGCCCAGTTTACATCAACTCACCGAGACTATGCCTACGGTTGACTCGCTCGATCCGGTTTACGACGCTGTGGCTAATTCATCTATCTGATTCTGCGGTCGACTCGTCCATGATTAATTTTAGCCTCACCATGGTGATCATCAACTTCACGGTGGATAATTTCTAGCCTGACTTATCAGGTGAAATCATATCCAGTATATTTTTATATTACATATTGCTTTCTTTAGAGCAATTACACTACCTTGCAAGTTCTCCAATGCAGGATAAGATGTCTACTCCAAAAGGGACAATTATGTCACTGAGCTGTTGAATGACTCATACCGGTTTACATCACGGTCAAATATGGAGAGTCTCAAGACAACTCCTCGAGTCGCCTTGAGACTCGGGGGCTACGATGACATGACTCAGTAAATGACTGATATATTCCGGTTTAAAATCCGGTTCAAGGGAAAGTTGTCTCCCACAAAGCTTTGAAGCTCTCAATATCCGGTTTAAGCATTTCCGGTTCAAAAGAATAATCTCTCGCAAGTTCGAGTTCTCAGGAAAAATTAAAGGGACCAAAGAGAGTCTGTTGCAAAAGCACAGCTCAAACATAGGTGCCCCTTGAGCACAGCTCACAATATCGCTTGGGGGCTTGGTCGTATTCGAACCATAGTTACACCTCTTGATAGGCATAAGGCCACCAGGGAAATACCAGGGAAATCACTTGGGAGCTTGGTCGTATTCAAACCATAGCTACACCTCTTGATAGGCATAAGGCCACCAGGGAAATACCAAGGATCACTTGGGAGCTTGGTCGTATTCGAAACATAGCTACACCTTTTGATAGGCATAAGGCCACCAGGAAAATACCAGGGAAATCACTTGGGAGCTTGGTCATATTCAAACCATAGCTACACCTCTTGATAGGCATAAGGCCACCAGGGAAATCACTTAGGGGCTTTGGTCGTATTCGAACCAAAGCTTAAACCATCTTGATTGGTGAATACCACAATTATGACTATTTAAATCCTTCTTGCCTTTTTTAGGTTTATAATGCTTTATGAGTATAATTTATCCTGTGTATATTAACCTGGCCTGGTTTTTGACTATAAGTCGTCAGTATGAGATAAGATAACATCCGGTGTTTATTAACCCGGCCTGGCTTTCGACTATAAGTCGCCAGTATATATTTGGATTGCGCCATTGGAATCATGCACTTATCAATCATTGGGTTATATTATTCACATCTGTAATAGCCAACATGGCTGGATTTTTATTATGGTTATCAATAACCAGTATTATGATTGAGGTTTTCAAAGTCGCTTTAGCGCAATAGATATTATTTTATCGATGGATATGATTTATTCTACAATGGAAGGAATAGTCCCGAATCGCTGCAGGCTTACAACCCAGCACTTGGGGGCTACATTATCCAAGTTGAGATTACATCAAGTATGCAAGTATCATGTCGCTGCAAGCATGCACCATGACACTTGGGGGCTAATGCAAAGTCATTTTTACTATCCTTATTGAAGATCTGACTCATCACATCATAATGAGCCGGCCCTTGGGGGCTACCAATTGCTCCTGCAATAATTCAAGGTACACAAGTCTTAATCCATTATATTGAAGGGTCCACTCTTCAATTGGTAAAGCACAAAGCTCTTAACCTTGTGGACGTGGGTTCAAGCCCCATGATGGGAGTTACATCATATGATGTTATTTTCAATGAAGTATATATAAAGTCCCACCTTAGTATTATCTTACTGAGCCTGCCCTTGGAGGCTACACATAGGTGTTAAAGTCCACATGATCATATTTTCAAAGTTCCTGCTCATTATTTGCATAATGACCCAGCACTTGGGGGCTACATATGTGGAATACTCAGTTCTGACTTGTGATTGAGATGAACAACCTGGAATTCTTCAAGTTTGTGACATTTATATTGAAGCAAGTCTTAAGCTATTGCTACGCTACCTTCTTAAGACTTGGGGGCTACAAGTGATAGGCATATAAGAGGTATATTTTCAAGCTTGAGGTTAACTACAATTATGACTCGGTGCCATCAATATTTATAAACCGGCAATTTTGGCAATGATAAATCGGCGAGTATTATGACCCGGTGCTATCAATATTTATAAACTGGCAATTTTGGCAATGATAAACCAACAAGTTCTACGTCCTTAAACCGGCTGAAGATCAGAGGAGGATTTCAAGTACCAATATTTTTGTTAAGTCATTGGTAGCTGAGTCAAATGAATTATTCTTCGTAATATTATTCTGTGACAAACTAATATCAGCAAATTGATTATGAAGCTGGCCTATTGACCCGGATTTTCTAGAAGGAAATGACAAGGACTTAAGGATGATCAGAATCAGTTTAACATGGATAAATTCAAATTAAACTGGGGGCTAATGTCGGGGATATACCCCACGGTATGACCCGGTCGGAGTTATAACCCGGCTGGGACTTGGTAAACCGGTAGACAGTCCAAACGGGTGGTTAAGACAGGTGGCTAAGATAGACGATAAACCGGCAGGTGATAAACCGGCTAGTAGTTAAGACAGTGGCTAAGACAGACGGTAAACCGGCAGACAGTCATAAACCGGCAGACAGTCATAAACCGGCAGACAATCATAACCCGGCAGACAATCATAACCCGGAAGACAGTCATAAACCGGCAGATGTTAAGTCAGCTGATAACCCGGGAGGTGATAAGTCACATGATAACCCGGCAGATGTTAAGTCGCCCAGGGTTAACAAGCCCGAGACATTAAGAAGCCCAAGATGTTAAGAAGCCCATGAAGGGAAGTCAAAATAGTTTAAGTCTTAGACAAGATGGACTCTACATGTAACCCGTCCCTTCAACTTATATAAGGAGGGGCAGGGCACTCAAAGGGTAGGAGGAAATAATCTTAAGGGTTAGACACAATTAGGAGGGCCAGTTTACGGCGACTGCCTCATGATGATAATGAGACCTACCCACAACAGCATGTAGGGTTGTTACTGGATGATGTTTCCCGGGGCCCGAAGCTATCTAAACCGTTGTCTTGTGTTCTGTTTCTCGATTCTGCTCAACCCCTCTCAAGCTACTATAGAGATGCACTGGCCTCACGACTAAGTCCTCACACTAGGACATCTGACATGTTATTTCCATGACAATATTGATGGACAAAGGGAATTGTATACGGGATTGATTGAATCCCCGACATCATGGTTCATCCGATGAGATCACCGTTGAACATATGGGAGCCAATATGGGTATCCAGATCCCGCTATTGGTTATTGGCCGGAGAGGTATCTCGGTCATGTCTGCATGGTTCTCGAACCCGTAGGGTCTACACACTTAAGGTTCAGTGATGTTAGAGTTGTAATGGGAATAGTATGTGGTTACCGAAGGTTGTTCGGAGTCCTGGATGAGACCCTGAATGTGACGAGGAACTCTAGAATGGCCCGAAGGTGAAGATCGGTATATTGGACGAAGGGTATTGGAGTCCAGAATTGTTCCGGGGGTATCAGGTGATGACCAGTGTGACTGAAAGGAGTTTCGGAGGCCCCGACAAGTGTTGGGGGGCTTATGGGCCAAGGGAAGGGGGCACACCAGCCCACTAAGTGGGTGTGCGCCCCTCCCACCCCATCTCACGTAACCTGGAGAGGTGGGGGCGCCTCCCCTAGGGAAGCCGCCCCTCCCGGCTTGGGGGCAAGTCTCCTAGGGGTGGGGGCACCCAAACCCATCTAGGGTTTACCTTGTGGCCGCCACCCCTCCCCTAGGGAAACCCTAGGGAGCCTCCTCCCTCCCCCTTCCCCCTATATATAGTGAGGGAGAGAGAGGGCAGCCTCACCCCTTCCCCTGGTGCAGCCCCTCCCTCCTCCAACACCTCCTCCTCCTCCGTAGTGCTTTGTGAATCCCTGTAGGAGAACCACAAGCTCCACCACCATGCCGTCGTGCTATCAGAGCTCTCCCTCAACTTCTCCTCTCCCCTTGCTGGATCAAGAAGGAGGAGACGTCCTCGGGCTGTACGTGTGTTGAATGCGGAGGTGCTGTCCGTTCGGCGCTAGATCGGATCTTCCGTGATTTGAATTGTCGCGAGTACGACTCCATCAACCTAGTTCTTATAACACTTTCGCTTAGCGATCTTCAAGGGTATGAACGTGCAATCTCTCTCTCTCATTGCTAGCATCTCCTAGATTGATCTTGGTGACACGTAGGAAAATTTTGAATTATTACTACGTTCCCCAACACTTTGATAACACATCTTCATCCCCACCGACTCCACTCTTGGTTATCCTCGCCTTTACTTGTGCAAGCTTATATTGTGTTGTATCCTTGCTTGCTTGTGTGCTTGTTGTTGTTGGATCATATAGGTTGCTCACCTAGTTGCATATCTAGATAGCCTACTTTGATGCAATGTTTAATTCGGTAAAGAAAAGCTAAAAATTGTTAGTTGCCTATTCACCCCCCCCTCCCCCTAGTCAACTATATCGATCCTTTCAACATGTCTATGGCTAGGAAACTTGACCATCTTTGATTAACGAGCTAGTCAAGTAGAGGCATACTAGGGACATGATGTTTTGTCTATGTATCCGCACATGTATCAAGTAACCTGTTAATACAATTCTAGCATGAATAATAGACATTTATCATGATATAAGGAAATATAAAATAACAACTTTATTATTGCCTCTAGGGCAAATTTCCTTCAGTCTCCCACTTGCACTATAGTCAATAATATAGTTCACATCGCCATGTGATTTAACACCAATAGTTCACATCTGTATGTGATTAACACCCATAGTTCACATCGCCATGTGACTAACAACCAAAGGGTTTACTAGAGTCAATAATCTTGTTCACATCGCTATGTGATTAATACCCAAAGATTACTACAGTGTGATCATGTTTTGCTTGTGAGAGAAGTTTAGTCAATGGGTCTGCCATATTCAGAGCCATTTGTATTTTGCAAATTTTCTATGTCTACAATGCTCTGGATGGAGCTACTCTAGCTAATTACTCCCACTTTCAATATGTATCCAGATTAAGACTCAGAGTCATCTGGATCGGTGTAAAAGCTTGCATCGACGTAGCTCTTTACGATGAACTCTTTATCACCTCCATAACCGAGAAATATTTGCTTAGTCCTCTTAGGTAACTAAGGATAACTTTAACCGTTGTCCAGTGATCCAATCCTAGATCACTATCGTACCCCCTTGCCAAACTCATGATAAGGTACACAATAGGTCTAGTACACAGCATAACATACTTTATAGAACCTATGGGTGAGGCATAGGGAATGACTTTCATTATCTTTCTATTTTCTGTTGTGGTCTGGTTTTGAGTCTTACTCAACTTTACACCTTGCAACACAGGCAAGAACTCTTTCTTTGACTGATCCCTTTTGAACTACTTCTAAATCTTGTCAAGGTATGTACTCATTGAAAAATCTTATCAAGCATCTTGATATATCTCTATAGATCTTGATGCTCAATATGTAAGGAGCTTCACCGAGGTCTTTCTTTAAAAAAACTCCTTTCAAACTCTCCTTTATGCTTCCCAGAAAATTCTACATCATTTCTGATCAACAGTATGTCATTCACATATACTTATCAAAAAGGTTGTAGTGCTCCCACTCACTTTCTTGTAAATACAGGCTTCACCACAAGTCTGCATAAAACTATATGCTTTGATCAACTCATCAAAGTATATATTCTAGCTCCGAGATGCTTGCATCAGTCCATAGATGGATCGCTGGAGCTTGCACATTTTGTTAGCACCTTTGGGATTGACAAAACCTTCTGGTTGCATCATATACAACTTTTTTTAATAAATCCATGAAGGAATGCAGTTTTGATATCCATTTGCCAGATTTCATAAAATGCAGCAATTGCTAACATGATTCCGATGGGCTTAAGCATCGATACGAATGAGAAAATCTCATCATAGTTAACACCTTTAACTTGTCGAAAACCTTTTGCGATAATTTGAGCTTGGTAGATAGTAACACTACCATCACCGTCCTTCTTCCTCTTGAAGATCCGTTTATTTTCTATGTCTCATCGATCATCCAGCAAGTCAACCAAAGTCCAAACTTTGTTCTCATACGTGGATCCTATCTCAGATTTTATGGCCTCAAGCCATTTATCGGAATCTGGGCTCATCATTGCTTCTTTCATAGTTCGTAGGTTCATCATGGTCTAGTAACATGACTTCTAGAACAGGATTACCGTACCAAAGTGGTGCGGAACGTGCTCTGGTTGACCTACGAGGTTCAGTAGTAACTTGATCTGAAGTTTCATGATCATTATCATTAGCTTCCTCTCTAGTTGGTGTAGGCATCACGGGAACGGTTTTCTCGGATGAGATACTTACCAAATTGAGAGAAGGTACAATTACCTCATCAAGTTCTACTTTCCTCCCACTCACTTCGTTCGAGATAAACTCCTTCTCTAGAAAGGTTCCATTCTCGGCAACAAAGATCTTGCCTTCGGATCTGTGATAGAAGGTGTACCCAATTGTTTCCTTAGGGTGTCCTTTGAAGACGCACTTGTCCGGTTTGGGTTCGATCTTATCAGGATGAAGCCTTTTGACATAAGCATCGCTACCCCAAACTTTAAGAAACGACAGCTTAGGTTTATTGCCAAACCATAGTTCATACGGTGTCGTATCAACGGATTTTGACAGTGCCCTGTTTAATGTGAATACAGCTGTCTCTAATGCATAACCCCAAAACGATAGTGGTAAATCGGTAACAGACATCATAGATCGCACCATATCTAATAAAGTGCGGTTACGACGTTCGGGCACACCATTACGCTATAGTGTTCCTGGTGGCGTGAGTTGTGAAACTATTCCACATTATTTTAAATGAAGGCCAAACTCGTAACTCAAATATTCGCCTCCGCAATCAGATCATAGAAACTTTATTTTCTTGTTACGATGATTCTCCACTTCACTCCGAAATTCTTTGAAAACTTTTCAAATGTTTCAGACTTGTGAATCATTTGTGAAGGTTAGAAAATAACAATACCCACTGCGTGCCTCAACACTCATTGGACCGCATACATCGGTATGTATTATTTCCAATAAGTCATTGGCTCGCTCCATTCTTCCGGAGAACGGAGTTTTAATCATCTTGCCCATGAGGCATGGTTCGCAAGTATCAAATGATTCATAATCAAGTGATTCCAAAAGCCCATCAGCATGGAGTTTCTTCATGTGCTTTACACTAATATGACCTAAACAGCAGTGCCACAAGTATGTTGCACTATCATTATCAACTTTGCATCTTTTGGCATCAATATTATGAATATGTGTATCACTATCACTATGATCAAGATTCAATAAACCATTAACATTGGGTGTATGACCATAGAAGATTTTATTTATATAAATAGAATAACAATTATTCTCTAACTTAAATGAATAACCGTATTGCAATAAACATTATCTAATCATATTCATGCTCAACACAAACACCAAATAACATTTATCTAGGTTCAACACTAATCCCGAAGGTAGAGGGAGTGTGCGATGGTGATCATATCAACCTTGGAATCATTTCCAACACACATCGTCACCTTGCCCTTAACTAGTCTCTGTTCATTTTGCGACTCCTATTTCGAGTTACTACTCTTAGCAACTGAACCGGTATCAAATACCCTGGGGTTACTATCAATAACATGTATATCAAATATACCTATGTTCACTTTGCCATCCTTCTTATCCGCCAAGTATTTGGGGTACTTCCGCTTCTAGTGACCATTCCCTTTGCAGTAGAAGCACTCAGTTTCAGGCTTAGGTCTAGCTTTGGGATTCTTCACGGGAGTGGCAACTTGCTTGTCATTCTTCTTGAAGTTCCATTTCTTTTCCTTTGCCCTTTTTCTTGAAACTAGTGGTTTTGTTAACCATCAACACTTGATGTTCTTTCTTGATTTCTACCTTCGCCAATTTCAGCATCGCGAAGAGCTCGGGAATCTTTCCTGTTATCCCTTGTACATTATAGTTCATCACGAAGTTCTAGTAGCTTGGTGATAGTGACTAGAGAACTCCGTCAATAATTATCTTATCTGGAAGATTAACTCCCGCTTGATTCAGACGATTGTAGTACCCAGACATTCTGAGCACATGCTCACTAGCTGAGCTATTCTCCTCCATCTTTTAGGCAAAGTATTTGTCAGAGGTCTCATACTTCTCGACATGGGCATGAGACTAAAATACCAATTTCAGCTCTTGGAACATCTCATATGCTCTGTAGCGTTCAAAACATTTTTGAATACCCGGTTCTAAGCCGTAAAGCATGGTGCACTAAACTATCAAGTACTCAACATATTGAGCTAGCCAAACATTCATAATGTCTGCATCAGCTCCTGCAATAGGTATGTCACCTAGCGGTGCAACAAGGACATAATTCCTCTGTGCAGCAATGAGGATATACCTCAGATAACGGACCCAGTCCGCATCATTGCTACTATCATCTTTCATCTTAGTTTTCTCTAGGAACATATCAAAAAACATAGGGGAGCTACAACGTGAGCTATTGATCTACAACATAATTTTCAAATACTATCAGGACTAAGTTCATGATAAATTAAAGTTCAATTAATCATATTACTTAAGAACTCCCACTTAGATAGACATCCCTCAAGTCATCTAAATGATACATGATCCAAATCAACTAAACCATGTCCGATCATCACATGAGATGGAGTAGTCATCAATGGTGAACATCTCTATGTTGATCATATCTACTTTATGATTCACATTCGACCTTTCGGTTTCCAGTGTTCTGAGGCCATGTTTGTACATGCTAGGCTCGTCAAGTTTAACCCGAGTATTCCGCATGTGCAAAACTGGCTTGCACCTGTTGTATGTGAATGTAGAGCCTATCACACCCGATCATCATGTGGTGTCTCAGCATGAAGAACTTTCGCAACGGTGCATACTCGGGGAGAATACTTATACCTTGAAATTTAGTTAAGGGGTCATCTTATAATGCTACCGCCGTACTAAGCAAACTAAGATGCATAAAGATAAACATCACATGCACTCAAAATATGTGACATGATATGGCCATCATCATCTTGTGCTTTTGTTCTCCATCTCCAAAGCAACGTCATGATCTCCACTGTCACCGGCTCGACACCTTGATCTCCATCGTAGCTCCGTGGTCGTCTCGCCAACTATTGCTTCTACAACTATCGCTACCGCTTAGTTATAAAGTAAACCAATTACATGGCGTTCACATTTCATACAATAAAGCTACAACCATAAGGCTCCTACCAGTTGCCGATAACTTTTACAAAACATTATCATCTCATACAACAATGTATATCACATCACAACATGCCTTGCAAAAACAAGTTAGATGTCATCTACTTTGTTGTTGCAAGTTTTACGTGGCTGCTACGGGCTTCTAGCAAGAACCACACTTACCTGCGGCACAGAAACCACAACGGTGATTTATCAAGTTTGTTGTTTTAACCTTCAACAAGGACCGGTCGTAGTCAAATTCGATTCAACTAAAGTAGGAGAAACAGACACCCGCCAGTCACCTTTATGAAAAACTAGTTGCATGTCTGTTGGTGGAACCGGTCTCATGAACGTGGTCATGTAAGGTCGGTCCGGGGCGCTTCATCCGACAATACCGCTGAATCAAAATAAGACATTGGTGGTAAGCAATATGACAATCACCGCCCACAACTCTTTGTGTTCTACTCGTGCATATCATCTATGCATAGACCTACCTCGGATGCCACTGTTGGGAAACGTAGCATGCAGTTTCAAAAAAATCCTATGCTCATGCAAGATCTATCTAGGATATGCATAGCAACGAGAAGGGGAGAGTGTCTCCACGTACCCTCGTAGATCGAAAGCAAAAGCTTTTGTTTAACACGATTGATGTAGTTGAATGTCTTCTCGTTCCGACTATTCAAGTACCGAACGGACGACACCTCCGAGTTCTGCACGTGTTCAGCGCGATGATGTCCCTCGAGCTCTTGATCCAGCAGAGGGTCGAGGAAGTAGATGAGTTCCGTCAGCACGACGGCGTGATGACGGTGATGGTGATGTGATCCGCGCAGGGCTTCGCCTAAGCACCGCGAGAATATGACCGAAGGCGTAAACTGTGGGGGGGGGGGGGGGGGCACACGACTTGGAACAATTGATGTGTATTGCAGGGGCGCCCCCCCCTCCTGTATATAAAGGAAGGAGAGGTGGCCGGCCCTAGGCGCGCCCCAAGTAGGAGGAGTCCTACTTGGGGTCCTAGTTGGATACGACCCCCTTCCTTTTACCTGAGGGGGTAAGGGGGAAGGAGAGAGAGGGGGAGAAGGAAAGAGGGGCGCTGCCCCCTCCCCTAGTCCAATTTGGTCTCCTCCCTGGTGGGGGGGCACGCCACCACTTTGTGGGTTGGTGTGACTCCCTCCTATGGCCCATATCTTTCCCCGGGGGGTTCCGGTAACCCCTCCGGTACTCCGATATGTACCCGATACATTCTGGAACACTTTTGATGTCTGAATTCTACCTTCCAATATATTAATCTTTACCTCTCGACCATTTCGAGACTCCTCGGCATGCCCGTGATTTCATCCGGGACTCCGAACAACCTTCGGTCACCAAAACACATAACTCATATAATACAAATCGTAATCGAACATTAAGCATGCGGACCCTACGGGTTTGAGAACTATGTAGACATGACCAAGACACCTCTCTGTACAATAACCAATAGCGGAACCTGGATGCTCATATGGCTCCCACATATTCTATGAAGATCTTTATCGGTCAAACCGTTATGACAACATACGTTATTCCCTTTGTTATCGGTATGTTACTTTCCCGAGATTCAATCGTCGGTATCTTCATACCTAGTTCAATCTCGTTACCAGCAAGTCTCTTTACTCATTTCATAATGCATCATCCTGCAACTAACTCATTAGTCACATTGCTTGCAAGGCTTCTTATGATGTGCATTACTGAGAGGGCCCAGAGATACCTCTCCGATACTCGGAGAGACAAATCCTAATCTCGATCTATGCCAACCCAACAAACACCTTTGGAGATACCTGTAGAGCATCTTTATAATCACCCAGTTACATTGTGACGTTTTATAGCACATAAGGCATTCCTCCGGTATCCGGGAGTTGCATAATCTCATAGTCGGAGGAATATGTATTTGACATGAAGAAAGCAATAGCAATAAAACTGAAGGATCATAATGCTAAGCTAACGAATGGGTCTTGTCCATCACATCATTCTCCTAATGATGTGATCCCATTCATCAAATGACAACACATGTTTATGGCTAGGAACCATCTTTGATTAACGAGCTAGTCAAGTAGAGGCATACTAGGGACATGGTGTTTTGTCTATGTGTCCACACATGTATCAAGTTTTCAGTTAATACAATTCTAGCATGAATAATAAACATTTACCATGATATAAGGAAATATAAAATAACAACTTTATTATTGCCTCTAGGGCATATTTCCTTCAGTGCTTTAGTGGAGAGGTTCGGATCTTCATCTTCAAGTACATAGTCAGGCTCAACCTCTACCTCCTCTTGCTCAGCCTCTTCATCAACATCAAATTCAATGTTGTCTTTATAAATATCATCATCTATGTCATAATCACTATCACTGAATTCTGAATCTGACAGCACAACATCTTCAGTCTGCAAATTTGGCTCTACACCAGCAACCAACAAGTTTGGGTGAGCACCATCATTAAGCAAGTTTGGCTCTGCACCATCTGTCAGCAAACTTGGGCCAGCACCATCATTAAGCAAATCTGGATCTGCACCATCTCTCAGCATATCCTCTACTTCTGTTCCATCAGCTGCAACCTCTGAAATTGGATCTTCAACATTCACATAAATGATGTTGTGAATAGATGGTGCACTGCTTGTACCAACAATTGAGTTGGCCATTCTGACAGGACTTTCAGTTGATGGCATCTTCAATATTAAATCTTCTCTGAAATTGTTGATGGAGTCTGAATTGTCAACCATAATTGCAAGAACTTTGTGCTGAGCACTAGCTGCGATCAAATGCTGCAAATCTTCATCACCTCTAATTCTCACCAACCCATCTGAAATTGTTTTCTCAGGTAAGCACCAGTAAACTATGTGCTCATTGATAGGATATCCCAACCATTTTAGGTGCTCTTCTAAGACTGCAATGAAAATGTGCAAGCATCAACATAGTCAAGTACCTCCAAAGAAGAGTTATAGTACTCTAGGGCACTGATTGCTCCACAGAAAAGTCCACCATGTTCCAGTTCTAGTGTAAAGAAAGGAGTGTGAACACTCTGTCCTATTGCTGAATCACACACTGCATCCAAAAAGGGAAGTTTCAGTGCAAAATTTAGTTAACTGCATATAACAATGACATTCTAACACTGAACACGAACTGCAGAAATTCAGTTAACTGAATATAACACTGAATAGTTAACCGCACAAATTCAGTTAAAAATTCAGATAAGTATACACTTTCAGTTAACTGAATTTTAAGCAACAGCATAAATATACACTGATTGGAAAACAAATTCAGATAAGTTGTAGATAGAAGCACCATAGAAATGAATTAATAGGCACTGGGCCACCTTCTTCATCAAAACCATAACTGACAGTTCAATATTGTAGCCGTCAGCGAATCTACACAAAACCATATGCCAAATTCACAGAAGAACTGGCTAGGATTCTCCACATAGGGTGCTTGCACGCAACAACACTATCTTCATGCCCGAAACCCATACCTTGCTGCAGAAACCCTAGACTAAATACATAGCTCAAAACCCTAGCTTTCATGGTAACAATGCCACATTGCCACATCAAAGCAATACATAACCACGAATCTGCCTCCAAATCATATGGATCCGCCATACTTGCCCGTACTTGGCCGGGCGCATAGCAGAAGAGGAACAGGGGGAGAGGAGGTGCAGAGCAGTGGCCAGCTCACCATAGTCTGGAGGGAAGACAGCCGGCGGCCGGACTAGGTGAACGGAGGGAGGCGGCACTGGACTGCCGAAGAGCTTCGGTGACACAGCCATGGTTGCGGACGCCAGCAACGGCCGCGCGTCCCCCAACAGGAAGAAGAATGGAGAAGGGGGGAACAAATGGATAAGCTACATGAGTTGCTCCGACCTAATTAATTCAGGTTCTCCCCTGTGATTCTCAAGCCTGTACTGCGGGTTGATTAGAAGGAAAGGCAGGGGGATTTTGCAAAAATGCATGCGCTGACCGGCTCGGGCCTGAGCAGTCCAGTTGTCGCTCTGTGATTGGTCCAGGACCAAACTCGCACATTGGCTGCAAGTTGTAGGACTGGGTAGGTGCATTTGCAAGTTGTAGGATCAAAACGTCACATCTCGGACAAGTTCTATGGCTTGTAGTGCTTTTACCTCTAGGCAATCTATTCGCCCATCATCTTTCTCTTCTTTCTTTTCTCTAACAAACATATTGTTAGAAGTAATGAGCTTAACCCATGTACAAAAATTCTGAAATTCCTAAAGATTACTCATGTGATGATTTGAAAGTTGGGCAGACGATATCTAAAGATTACTCGTGTGTGATAACTCATGACATCACATACGGTTGTGTGGTGAGAATTGTGTGCTCTACTTGACACACACTTTAAATAAAACTGTGTATGATAAGGATCATCGCTCATGATTTCGTCACATGGATCGTGTATGATGTGACTTGCTTCGTCTAGATGAACAACATCATCTGTCGTCTGACCAACATACTTAGAAGGATAGTCGCAAGAGCATCAACTTATATATTTCCATTAATAGAAACAATTAGGATTCAGCTGAAATCAGAAAACCAAAAAGGCCTGGAATTAAGATCACATTATATCTTCTAAAGTTGCCTGAAGATATAAGATCAATGAAACAGAGCCAAAATGGTAAGAACACAAAGTGTAGGTAACCAAATGTGTAAAGGACTAGTGCATCAATCGTAGATAGTAGGGAGGAAGTATGACATAGGGAATATGTATAAGCGTGAAAACTATGACAACATACTAGTCTAGTCTTTCTTCTTCTTCGATGCCCCTGTGCCATCGTCTTGAAGAGGACGCTTGCCAGTGGTTGTCGTCGACTCCGTCCTCGCCCTTTTCCTTCTCCCCCTCCTCCTCCTCCTCATCACCGTCGTCGTCTTCATCATGGTTCTTTGGGTGCTCCTCCCCCGACTCGGGCTCTGACTTAGTGGTCTCCGATGGGGCTTTGGCCCTTCCATGAACTAGAAAAATTCGAGGTCGGGGCGCGAGGGCGGTTTGATGAATTGCGAGCCCGATGAATCCTCAGTTGAAGTGAACAGATTGGTCGTCTTGTCTTCGCTGGAGGCTTCCAACAACTGATGTCACTTCAACAAATGGGAGGCTTGCAGTCTATTTTTTCAAATTTGAAATTGGTGAGGACGGGGCGTCGATCCGTTGGCTGGGCAGCTGGGGTAGCTGTCAGTCCACTCAAGTTCGAGCCCCGGCTTGGACGCGCGGTGCTCACAGAGTTTCTCCTATAAAAAAATGCCAACGAGGGATTAGCCCTTGGGTTGGTCTCATTTTTCTTTAAATTTGAAATTGATAAGGAGGGTTTAAAAGGTTCAAATTCGGTCGCAGTCCATGCGCACGCAAATACGCAATCTTTTGCTTTTGTCAGGCTCGCTGGCTCAGGCAGACCCGTGGTCTACAGCTGTGCGCTGCCAGGAGTCTACAGGAGTCTACAAGAGACTAGCCCATCATTCGGTCCAACGGACCACAGCACACCACGCTCTGCCCTGCTGCGAGGACCGACGGACCCCACCACCCCAACGCCATGTCACTCCGCCGCCTCGTAGCCCGCTCCCTCTCCACGGCCGACCTCTCCGGCCGCCTCCGCCCCACCGCCGTCCTCTCCGGCCGCCTCCGCCGCTCCCTCTCCACCGCCGCCGCCGCCGCCGTCACGCACCCGCCATGGGCAATCATCCACGACACGTCGGAGGTCGACCGGTCGTCGTCGGCCCCGGGCGCGTGCTTCCGCCCCGTGGCTCCTCCGGGCGTTTCCCACATCTTCGCCCCAGCGCACCTCATCGATCCCACGCAACGCCCGAACGCGGGCAGCAGCGACGGCGTCCTCCAATACCTTGGCGGCAAAGTCGTCCAGCTCCTCTTCGGCAACGTCGGCGCCGCCAGCGGCGACGGCCACCTCCTCCTCAGCTACCACGACCTCCGGGCGGAGGGCCCTTGCACCCGCTGGGACCTGGCCGAGAACCCCGAAGTCCACCGCTTCGTCTGCAACCCCCTCACCGGCCAGATGCTCCGCCTGCCCGACTTCGGCGGCTCCAGGAGGATCTTCGCCCTCCACAGCATGGGTCTCCTCACCCAGGCCGACGGAGGGCTCGGGTGCGGGCCGCCCGACAGGTTCGCCGTCGCCGAGTTCGTCCTCAATGGCGCCGCCATCGTGCGGTTTCTCTCTGAGGAAGGGAAGTGGAACGCGGTACGGCCGGTCCATGGCAATCCATCGCTCCCGCGCCCGATAGAGATGAACCAGGAGACGGTTGCCTTCGGCGGCCGCCTGTGGTGGGTCGACCTGACCTTGGGTGCCGTCTCCGTCGACCCCTTCGCCGACCAGCCAGAGATCCGCTTCGTCGAGCTGCCGAGCGGCAGCGTGCTGCCTGCGCCGGCACGTGTGGACGAAGCAGACCCCTGCAAGGTCGAGGAACGGGGGCTGCTCATTATGGAGGTGACCAATCGCCGGCGCATCGGCGTGAGCGAGGGGAGGCTGCGCTACGCCGAAGTGACTCCCGGCGGGCCATTTCTTCTCAGCTCCTATGCGCTCGACGACGACGAGGGCACCGTTTGGAAGCTGGAGCACCAGGTGGCGCTCAGGCGGGTGTTGGCGGACGGAGGCTACTCGGCACAGGCGGCGCCGCAGATCGCCGTCCTTGACCCCGTCGACGCCAACATCATTTACCTCAAGGTCGGCAAGGACGTCGTCGTCGTGGACATGCATAATGGGAATCTGATTGGGGGCTGTCCGCTTCAAGGAGAGTACATTTCTCTTGTACCATGCGTTCTTCCACCCTGGCTTGGATTAAGCCGGATCCCCGCCGAAGGTACCTACCAATCTCCTTACGTTTCAGTTTTGCATTTGTTGGTGCATTGCTTCAGATGTTCTATGCTAGCTTGGGGAGTATTTTATAGTAATGTGGAAACATACAAATGGATGAATTTTGTGATTGGTAACAATGTTGTGAGTGTGTTGTAGATGGTGGTGAGGAATTGATGAATTTTGTGATTGGTAACATTTTTCTGAAGCCTGAAATCATGTGTATTCACACAAGTACTCTGTTCATAAAACTCATATGTTGTTCAAATCTTGTGTCACAAACAGGTAATGCATCTCTTAATTAGCTAGCAGCGGTCTCTTTCGGTGATATGTTGCAGTTGAGGATGGTGTCTAAACACACATAAATCATCCCCTTTGGTTTCTGTGAATTTTGAATTTACACACGTACATGTTCTACATGTTATTTCCACATCTCTGTATGTCGTTTTCAGTTAATGGATGTTGTACTCTTGTTTATTCAACTGATCACCCATCTTTTGGCTTGAAAAGAATTTTTGTTCCTCTGATCAGTGTCAAGCTATATGAGCAATGGGCTGTGCTGAATTCTTGATACTATGTATCAGTCCAGTCCGCTGGTACATTTCTTATAAGCAACACGTAGTTTATAACCGTACAAAATTGTTCCGAGTTAACATAGATTGTACTAATCTGTTATTCAAGTTCCTGTATCTTGACAGAGAAAACTTTTTTCAGGCAAGAAGGATGGCATGGAAGTGACAGATGATCTGGTCAGTAGCGCCTAGAAGTCGTGAATGGGCATCAGTCTACCAGCTTATGTATCTCTGGTTGGGAACTATCTTAGTCTCTTAACTAATGCTTCCATTATTAGTCATCCATTGGCATTGTCAGTAGTACTCAAGACGCATCGTGCTTCCTTGTCCTAATGGCGACCGCTCTTTTCTTTTTCTTAAAATTTTACCAACAACTGTTGAGAAGTCTAAAACTGAAGTTTATTACTTTCAGACAACTTATAATGATGTAATTTGGTGTTATAAGTAAACATGTTGTCCAGATGTTATTTGGTGTTTATTCCATTATTCGTCCTTCTTTTCCATGTTGGCTTGTTGAGTCAAACATCTCTAATATGTTTTTTCTACTTTTCAGGTTTCCTGGGACTAATAGATGGAGGGGCTGCACTATATTAGGATAGAAGCTGGCGGTAGTTTGTTGAACTCTCATTTTGGCGAAATCTGGAATATTTTGGATTTACTGTAGTTTCTTGATGAGTTACCAACTTACCATCTCGTTTAGAGGGAAATCTAGCAGTTGGTTCAACAGTCCATTAGGAAAACATGCATGAATGAAGTTACTTGCAAGACGATATGCTCATCTTTTTCTTTTCAAATTCAGCAAAAGAAACATAAAGCTCATCTTTTTGTAGGAAAACATGGATGGATCCATGATTTTAAATGCTTGTAGACTTGTAGTCTTGGTGACATCTGTTATGAATTGATGAATGTTTCAACGGTTTAGGATTTATCATGACAAATGCATGTTTTTCACCTCCTTTATTGCTTGACAACAGCATAGATCACCAGCACAACAAAGTTCTGTGCCATAATATGTTTACAAAAAATTCAAATATATGTACAAAGTAATCAGAATCGTGCATCAACGCACAACAATCCTTTTATCGCTTCTATAGACTTGGTATAGTGTGAAAATTTAAATTCATTTTGATATTTGAATTTATCTTGGCTAGCTCTTCAAGATAAGTCCAATGAGCAATATATTTCAAATTGTGGAGCAAAGCTAGGGCTGAGCATGTTGGTCAAGTGAAACCTCATTAATTAAATTACATTTATTGGAAGGTTCTTTGCTTTTCATTAACAAAGAGATGATTTTTTTAATATTTTGAGACAGATGGTCATCATGTAGGAACATATTATGTACCAACTAAAAAGGGTTGAGTTCTTAGGGCATTTCCAGCTGTTCGACGCTCCCAGGGGCTGAAATAGCATCTCCTGGGGGCTCGCCGAAGCTTTTTTCGCCTTGGGGGCGGTCAGGCGCCCTAAGTTGGCCCCATACGCCGGTTTTTGAAAACCAAAATCGGCCAAACTTCATACAAAATGACACAAATTTGAAGAAAATTCAGGTGTTTTCATTGATATTTGTACAAACTTAAAACATAATTTAAAAACTAAACTAAAACTACTACTACTACGCCGCCACCACCGAGCCTTCTACATGCTGAGGAGCCTGTAGAAATTCGTGTCGTCGTCGTCGTCATTGTCCTGCATGCCGCTGCCGTCCTTGCTGCAGCCGTGCGCTGGGTCGTTGTGGCGGACGGTGTTGGATGGCCCGGGCGCATCCTTGTCGCTGTCCTCGATGATGATGACGCCCCCCTCCTCGTGACCGCGGTGCCTGGCGGCGATCTCCTCGAGGGCGCGGCGTTGGCGCTCCATCTCCTCGCCGACGTAGTCATCTCACGCCCACTTCATGCCGGTTTCGTCCTCGGCGGCCATGGCGAGGTGCTCCTGCTTGACGACGACTGGCGGCGTCGCCGACTCCTTCGGCCTCACCAGACAAAGGTGGCCATGAGGAGAAGGGGAAGGCTGGCGGCGACCCTCGTTTATGACGAGGCCGCCGCCGTGGCTGCGCCGACGCTCCGGCGTCTCCGGTGACTCGGCCTTGACGATGGCGAGCGGCGCCGCACCGGAGGAGTGGGAGGAGGAGGAGGAAGCGCCTGCCATGCGTCTTGGCAGCCAAGAGTTGCCGCTCCGGCGGGGAATGTGGGCACCGCCAGGTACTCCGTTGGCAGCTCGTAGCGCCCTTGAGGTGCTCAAGGATGGCATGGAGCATGCGCCTGGGAACGCCCCACCACAGGCGGCAGCCGTCGGCGTTGTGTCGTCCCCTCGTCGGCGTGTTGTTGGTGGAGGCGAGCTTCTCCTCGTGGCGGCATTGGAAGTACGCCGTACAGAAAGCGTGGTTGTTGGCGGCGTACTTCGGAAGGTCTTGCACCTCCTCCGGCAGGGATGCCCGAACGCGCGCGATCTCGGCGTGGCGGCAGGGGAATGGGGACACCTCCGGCGCTGTGGCGCCTCCGATTCAATCGTACACTAATCATACGCGCAAATGTGTACGATCAAGATCAGGGACTCACAGGAAGATATCACAACACAACTCTAGACACAAATAAAATAAAACAAGCTTTATATTACAAGCCAGGGGCCTCGAGGGATCGAATACAAGCTCGATACACAAGACTCAGCGGAAGCAACAATATCTGAGTACAGACATAAGTTAAACAAGGATGCCTTAAGAAGGCTAGCACAAAAGCAACACGATCGAAGAGGCAAGGCCTCCTGCATGGGACCTCCTAACTACTCCTGGTCTTCGGCGGCCTCCATGTAGTAGTAGTCGACGGGGATGGCATCTGGCTCCAAGGATCCACCATCTGGTTGCATCAACCGGAAAGAAGAAAGAAGGGGGAAAAGGGGTAGCAAAGCAACCATGAGTACTCATCCAAAGTACTCGCAAGCATCAGATCTATACTAAGTATGCACTGGTATCAAATGGAAGGTTTGTATCTGTGGACTGAACTGCAGAATGCCAGAATAGAGGGGGAAGGCCTAGCCTATCGAAGACTAGCATCTTCAAGCAACTCCAAGCATCTTGCAGCATGTAGAAGAGTAAAGAATAGCAGTTTAATATTTAACAAACATGTTGTAGAACCAACGCCCAGAAATCCTTCTCCGACTCCCTGCGGAAAAGCAATCTCGGAGCCACATATCCATCACATATCTCAAGTATCCATTTCTAGTTATATAAGATCAGGATATAAGTCTGAACGTCCATTACCGCGGACACGGTATTCGAATATATATTTTCCCTGCAGGGGTGCACCACGTTACCCAACACGCTCGATCACTTTGGCCGGACACACCTTTCTGGGGTCAATGCCCGGCCTCGGAAGATCAACACGTCACAGTCCTACCTAGGCTCAGCAGAGAGGTCCCCGTCGGTATAAATCCTAAGCACTCCGGGGTCTTGGGCCCATCGCCCACAACACTCCGGGTCGTTGTGTGCAGGGTGGATACCAGCACCGCCTCGGATAGCCAGCACGATCCGACCGTGCCACAATGCTGAACTGGACGTCTGACAAAGCTTCGGCTGATACTACGACGTCGAGGCCCATAACTATTCTCGCGTGGTGGTTAGTGCGTAAAGGCCAGAGGCCAACTCAGAACAAATACCCAAACCTGTTAGTGCATCGGGGGCTTGCGGAAACGAGCAGAGACTCACGATAAGGTGACCCCGTCACCCTGTCTCATGGACCTACGGCAAGGGCCCAGACTGCCCGGTCGTGCCATGTGGAAAACTCGCGGGTGCTCTACGGGGCCGCCCGACTTTCACATCAACTCGTGGTACCCCTCAGGGCTGACCCGACTTCAACAATGGTCTCAGGTAAAGTTCGGGTAACTGTGTGTCCAAACATCAAGGGGAAAACCCAAGGAATCACCCTCGGTGAATTCCACTCGATGTAATCATCAAGGTGAATGTAAGCGGAACCGCCCTTGAGGTTTACACTTGAGGGGTTGCACGACAGAGCCGTATCAGGAATGGTGAAGGAGGAACCACCCTCATTGACCACGATCGAATAGCTACACTACAGAGATCTCATCAAGAGTGATGTATGAGGTTTCACCCTCGGCACTCGATGGTAACTCTGCAGAGTCGAGCAACAAAAAGGGCGTGATGCGATTTGAGGTGTCGGGCTCTGGTTGTCGATCACGTAGATTGAGTCGTCGATGATGAAGCAGGGGCGACAAGGACAAGGTGGGGGGTCACTGATGGATCACTAACCAACCTATACTAAGCAGTTTAGGATAATCAGGCAAGGTACAACAGCAGGTACAAAAGCAGGCTATGCATCAGAATAGGAGCAATCAATTACAGTAGCAAAATCTAATGCAAGCATGGGAGAATGGAATGGGCAATATCGGGATAATCAAAGGGGTGGTTTGCCTGGAAGCTCCGCTGGAAGGGAAGAAGGGTCGTCGTCAACGTAGTCGATCACAGCGACATCAACAGCCTCGGTGTCTACCGGAGAGAAGAGGGGGAAGAAACAATAAATATAAATCAAGCATAGCATCACAAAGCATAACATGGCAATATGTTGTGCCAGGTGTGACCTAATGTATGGCTACACGATATAGGTGAAGGGGGGAATTCAACCGGAATGTTTTCCTGGTTCCAGACCTGTGTCAGACAGATGACCGGAGGAGGAATGTTCCATGTTCAGATAGTTAGAGGCATCTGACAGGTAAACGGACCGCGGATTCGGATTTGTCCCGTTTTCTGAGCAACTTTCATGTAGAAAACATTTTCATCCGAGTTACAGTTTATTTACTATGATTATTCAAAGATTAAAGCATTTTTAGAAACTATTTAAAATAACAGAAATGGAATTATGACGGCAACAGAGTGTCAGCATGACATCAGTAGGTCAACAGACTCGCTGACTAGGGTCAAACCTGCCATGTGGGGCCAGTGCGACGCACATGTCATAGTCAGTGGGCTACACAAAGTTTAACTAAGACTAAACAGGGTTAATTAGCACTTGGACCCCACCTGTCAGTGTCTTAATTAACTAACTAATTAATTTTAATTATAAAATCGGTTTAGTTAAACTAATTACACGGTGGTGCCCGCACGCCAGCGTCATAGAGAAGCCCAGTAAGCATGTTGACTGGTCAAACCAGTCAATGGGGACCCGTGGGGCCCAGCGTTAGTGGCATAGAAGGCCCACCTGCCAGGCCACGTCGACGACGGCACCGGAGACAGCTCTGGCGACCCAAAACGCGGCGGCGCATGCGGAAGGGGCTCGGATTATGTCATCCGGCGACCAAATCAACGGTGGTTGGTCGCGTTCGAACGGGAACAACATTTCACATCGATATGTGGCTTTAGCATGCGCTAAAACAGATGGAGTCGAGTGTTAGGTCGCCGCCGGTGGACGCCGAAATTGAGCGTTGGTGGCTATGGCGATGTGGGGCGCGACAAGCGATGCGAAGAGCATAGTTGTGCTCCTACGAGCCCCGGGAGCTCGTCTACGAGCTCGGACACGAGCTCGAGCCACGGTGGCCACGACGGTGAGGTGATCTGCGGTGGCGAGCTCACAGCAACAACGACGAGCTAGCTAGGGAGAATCAGGCGGTGCAAGGAGAAGAATGGAGGAAGGGAGGAGCTCACCGAGCGGCTACGAAAAGCCTGCAACAGCTTAGGAGCGCAGAGGTGGCCGGAGAAGACGACGGTCACCAATGATAGAGAAGATGGGGACGAGCTCGATCCTGACCGTGCGGTCATTCCCAAGCTCGAAGTCGAGGTAGAGGTCGACGGTGCGTGTCGTGGACGTGCTGGCGAGGCGCGGGATGTTCGGTGGCCCCGGTGGTGATAGACAGTGGCGACGATGGCGCGCGGGAGGTCCAGATCGGGACGAGAGGAGAGGGAGAGGCGAGAGAGTGAGGCAGGGAGCGGGCAAGTGGATGGAGGTAGGTGGGGAAGGAGGCCCGAGGCATTGGGGCGCTGGCGGCCTTATCCTCCTCCCGGTGTCACCGACGAGCGAGTCCGGTGGTAATCGCGCATGTAGAAGTGCGCAACCGAGGAACAGGGAGGCAGGGTGTCCGGTGCGGGGACCTGGGCCGGCTGGTGGATGTGGGTCGTGGCCCAAAGGAGACAGGGGGGTTTCTCTCTCTCTTTTGCTTTCCCTTTTTTTTTGCTATTTCTTTTTACAGAAAAAAGCTTTGCAATATTTGAGCTACCAAAAAGGATTCTGTAAAATGTGGAACTTGGCCACATAATTACATTGCACTAGTTGGCACTGCCAAAAAGGATTGTGAGGCTTTTGAAATAGTTTTCCACTTTTATAATTTAAAAAGGCATTAAATCTATTTTTTAGCCACTATTTATCCAGTTTAGGGCACTTAGATATTTTTCAAAAATGTTGCTTCACCACCAATATTTGTTATGAAGTATTTGGCACAAGATGAACATTTTAGATTTCATGTCTAGCAAATATGAATTTTTGACTTTAGATTGGATTTGAATTTGAATTGTGATTTCGATCAAGTGAAGATTAGAAATAGTGCCATGATGACATGGCACCATTAACAGGGGATTACTGTAGCATGACACCGGGGGTGTTACAAATCTCCTCCACTACAAGGAATCTCGTCCCGAGATCTAAGTGGGGAAGTAAAGAGTAACTCCAGGAGAACTGACCCTTATAGGGTTAATTATCTGGTGAACAATTCAGGGAATGAGGCAGAGGTATCTTTCGAGTTGAAACTTAATAAAACATCGAGAGCAAAGTATGAAGGTACAATAGGAAGTTTCAACTGAATGAACAAACGATTGGTACCTGAACAGAGTGAGAGAAAGGGGTACAGAGCATCAAGAATATATCATCTCTCGGAAGGTGGTTTGTGACATGATACGAAGCCAAATGCAAGAATATTTCAGAATCAAAGATATACATGAGAGTCAGGTTTCGATCGTGTGGAACTGTGGGTTATGGGCCCATCATGTGGGTTAAAAGCAGGAAGGCGCTAACATCTTGAACGGTCATGATAGCAAGGCAGGTCAGAGGATAGCATGTCAGTTATGTTGGCAACAAAGTTTGGTACCAAGGGCGTGGGACGAAGAGAACCATTTTCCTGCTCATTAAGACGAGGCGGGCCAATAGGCAAAGTTCTCGTCCATCGGTGGCTACCAGAATGTCATCAACAATAGTAACAAGGTCTTACAGACAGAGCTTGTACACCGAGGTGTATACATAAGCAGGGAATTATCACTTCTCGGATATGTTAGGTTATAAGAAAGGGTTTAAACAAGACAATGGAGAGAAAAGTGTAGGCTTGATTCAGTTACCGGTGTTCTCGAGTGTCTAACAACTCAAAACCCGTGGAAAATTGGAATCGGTGAGAAATAATAGTTGATGAACAACTCATAAGAAGTTATGTAGCTCCATGATATTCTCGAGATAACAGAGTGTAATACTCGAAGGTAGAACATGATAGAGGTTGGACAGGTGAAAAGATCTGCAGAGGACAAGTACTTCAGCTTTTCTGAGAAATGGGATCAAAGAAGAACCATATGGTCGGAACCACGGTTGCAAAGGACCAACTATTGATACTGAAAGTGCATCTAGTGCCACCCCTAGTTGGTTTTGGAGTATTGACGACAAAGTTGGTTGAGGGACTAATGCGTTTGTGAGAACTGCAGGATAACGCAGGTAGTGTCCCTCATTGATTCGGTTTACCTACCGGAGATGACCCCTAAAAATGTATGAAGACATTGAAGACAATGGTGGTATGAGAAGATATTCATATTGAAGACTATGACATGAGAAGACATTGTGTGAAGACTATGGAGCGCGAAGACTGTGTGGCTTCGTTGTTTCCTTTTCTTCTTTGTTGAGTCATAGGAACCACCATACTGTTAAGTGGGGTCCAAGTGAACTAAGTCAGAGTGACTGAAGTGATGCTCAACCCAAATCCTATGTCTTCGAGCGAAGACAATGATAGCAAATCTTATCCAGAGCTGGATGAGTCAGCTTTGCTTGTATCCCAAGTAAAGTTGCCTCGTGTGTTTGAAATCTGACCGCTGGAACACGTGTCAGTTCCTTAGTGACCCAGGGTCATTTCGGACAAATCAGGTCGGGTTGCCTTGTGGCTATAAATAGCCCACCCCCTACACCATAAATTGGTGGCTGCTCAGAGTTAGTTTACGGCTTTTGTCGTTTTGAGAGCAACCCACTGTTGGGGAACGTAGAAATTTCAAAAAATTTCCTACGTACACGCAAGATCATGGTGATGGCATAGCAACGAGAGGGGAGAGTGTTGTCCATGTACCCTCGTAGACCGTAAGCGGAAGCGTTATGACAACGCGGTTGATGTAGTCGTACGTCTTCACGATCCGACCGATCCAAGTATCGAACGTACGGCACCTCCGAGTTCAGCACACGTTCAGCTCGATGACGATCCCCGGACTCCGATCCAGCAAAGTGTCAGGGATGAGTTCCGTCAGCACGATGGTGTGGTGATGATGATGATGCTCTACTGGCGCAGGGCTTCGCCTAAACTCCGCGACGATATGACCGAGGTGGAATATGGTGGAGGGGGGGCACCGCACACGGCTAAGGAACGATCCGTAGATCAACTTCTGTGTATAGGGTGCCCCCCTGCCCCCGTATATAAAGGAGCAAGGGGGGTGCGGCTGGCCCTAGGAGGAGGCGCGCCGGAGAAGTCCTACTCCCACCGGGAGTAGGACTCCCCCCTTCCCTAGTTGGACTAGGACTTGGGGGGAAGGAGGAGAGAGGGGGGGGAGGAAATAGGGGGCGCCGCCCCCCTCCTTGTCCTATTCGGACTTGGGGGGGGGGAGGGGCGCCCGGCTGCCCCTTGTCCCCTTCTCCTCTTCCTCCACTAGGCCCACTAAGGCCCATTAGGTCACCGGGGGGTTCCGGTAACCTCCCGGTACTCCGGTAAAATGCTGATTTCACCCGGAACACTTCCGATGTCCAAACATAGGCTTCCAATATATCAATCTTTATGTCTCGACTATTTCGAGACTCCTCGTCATGTCCATGATCACATCCGGGACTCCGAACAAACTTCGGTACATCAAAACTTATAAACTCATAATAAAACTGGCATCGTAACGTTAAGCGTGTGGACCCTACTGGTTCGAGAACTATGTAGACATGACCTAGAAGTATTCTCGGTCAATAACCAATAGCAGAACCTGGATGCTCATATTGGCTCCTACATATTCTACGAAGATCTTTATCGGTCAAACCGCATAACAACATATGTTGTTCCCTTTGTCATCGGTATGTTACTTGCCCGAGATTCGATCGTCGGTATCCAATACCTAGTTCAATCTCGCTACCGGCAAGTCTCTTTACTCGTTCTGTAATACATCATCCTGCAACTAACTCATTAGCTACATTTCTTGCAAGGCTTATAGTGATGTGCATTACCGAGAGGGCCCAGAGATACCTCTCCGACAATCGGAGTGACAAAACCTAATCTCGAAATACGCCAACCCAACATGTACCTTCGGAGACACCTGTAGTACTCCTTTATAATCACCCAGTTACGTTGTGACGTTTGGTAGCACCCAAAGTGTTCCTCCGGTAAACGGGAGTTGCATAATCTCATAGTTACAGGAACATGTATAAGTCATGAAGAAAGCAATAGCAATATACTAAACGATCAAGTGCTAGGCTAACGGAATGGGTCATGTCAATCACATCATTCTACTAATGATGTGATCCCATTAATCAAATGACAACACATGTCTATGGTTAGGAAACATAACCATCTTTGATTAATGAGCTAGTCAAGTAGAGGCATACTAGTGACGTTATGTTGGTCTATGTATTCACACATGTATAATGTTTCCAGTTAATACAATTCTAGCATGAATAATAAACATTTATCATGATATGAGGAAATAAATAATAACTTTATTATTGCCTCTAGGGCATATTTCCTTCAGTCTCCCACTTGCACTAGAGTCAATAATCTAGATTACACAGTAATGATTCTAACACCCATGGAGTCTTGGTGCTGATCATGTTTTGCTCGTGAGAGAGGCTTAGTCAATGGGTCTGCAACATTCAGATCCGTATGTATCTTTCAAATCTCTATGTCTCCCACCTGGACTTGGTCCCGGATGGAATTGAAGCGTCTCTTGATGTGCTTGGTCCTCTTGTGAAATCTGGATTCCTTTGCCAAGGCAATTGTACCAGTATTGTCACAGAAGATCTTTATTGGTCCCGATGCACTAGGTATGACACCTAGATCGGAAATGAACTCCTTCATCCAGACTCCTTCATTTGCTGCTTCCGAAGCAGCTATGTACTCCGCTTCACATGTATATCCCGCCACGACGCTTTGTTTAGAACTGCACCAACTTACAGCTCCACTGTTTAATAAAAGCACGTATCCAGTTTGCAATTTAGAATCGTCCGGATCAGTGTCAAAGCTTGCATCGACGTAACCATTTACGACTAGCTCTTTGTCACCTCCGTATACGAGAAACATATCCTTAGTCCTTTTCAGGTATTTCAGGATGTTCTTGACCGCTGTCCAGTGATCCACTCCTGGATTACTATGGTACCTTCCTGCCAAGCTTATTGCTAAGCATACGTCAGGTCTGGTACACAGCATTGCATACATGATAGAGCCTATGGCTGAAGCATAGGGAACATCTTTCATTTTCTCTCTATCTTCTGCTGTGGTCGGGCATTGAGTCTGACTCAACTTCACACCTTGTAGCACGGGCAAGAACCCTTTCTTTGCCTGATCCATTTTGAACTTTTTCAAAATTTTATCAAGGTATGTGCTTTGTGAAAGTCCTATTAAGCGTCTTGATCTATCTCTATAAATCTTGATGCCCAATATGTAAGCAGCTTCACTGAGGTCTTTCATTAAAAAAAATTTATTCAAGTATCCCTTTATGCTATCCAGAAATTCTATATCATTTCCAATTAATAATATGTCATCTACATATAATATCAGAAATGCTACAGAGCTCCCACTCACTTTCTTGTAAATACAGGCTTCTCCAAAAGTCTTTATAAAACCATATGCTTTGATCACACTATCAAAGCATTTATTCCAACTCCGAGATGCTTGCACCAGTCCATAGATGGATTGCTGGAGCTTGCACACTTTGTTAGCACCTTTTGGATCAACAAAACCTTCTGGTTGCATCATATACAACTCTTCTTCCAGAAATCCATTCAAGAATGCAGTTTTGACATCCATTTGCCAAATTTCATAATCATAAAATGCGGCAATTGCTAACATGATTCAGACAGACTTAAGCATCGCTACGGATGAGAAAGTCTCATCGTAGTCAACCCCTTGAACTTGTCGAAAACCTTTTGCAACAAGTCGAGCTTTATAGACAGTTACAATACCATCAGCGTCAGTCTTCTTCTTAAAGATCCATTTATTCTCAATGGCTTGCCGATCATCGGGCAAGTAAACCAAAGTCCATACTTTGTTTTCATACATGGATCCCATCTCAGATTTCATGGCCTCTAGCCATTTTACGGAATCTGGGCTCATCATCGCTTCCTCATAGTTCGTAGGTTCATCATGGTCAAGTAATATGACTTCCAGAATAGGATTACCGTACCACTCTGGTGCAGATCTTACTCTGGTAGACCTACGAGGTTCAATAGAAACTTGATCTGAAGTTTCATGATCAATATCATTAGCTTCCTCACTAATTGTTGTAGGTGTCACAGAAATCGATTTCTGTGATGAACTACTTTCCAATAAGGAAGCAGGTACAGTTACCTCATCAAGTTCTACTTTCCTCCCACTCACTTCTTTCGAGAGAAACTCCTTCTCTAGAAAGGATCCATTCTTAGCAACGAATGTCTTGCCTTCGGATCTGTTATAGAAGGTGTACCCAACTGTCTCCTTTGGGTATCCTATGAAGACACATTTCTCCGATTTAGGTTCGAGCTTATCTGGTTGAAGTTTCTTCACATAAGCATCGCAGCCCCAAACTTTAAGAAATGACAACTTTGGTTTCTTGCCAAACCACAGTTCATAAGGCGTAGTCTCAACGGATTTTGATGGTGCCCTATTCAACGTGAATGCGGCCGTCTCTAAAGCATAACCCCAGAACGATAGCGGTAAATTAGTAAGAGACATCATAGATCGCACCATATCTAGTAAAGTACGATTACGACGTTCGGACACACCATTTCTTTGTGGTGTTCCAGGTGGCGTGAGTTGCGAAACTATTCCGCATTGTTTCAAATGTAAACCAAACTCGTAACTCAAATATTCTCCTCCACGATCAGATCGTAGAAACTTTATTTTCTTGTTACGATGATTTTCCACTTCACTCTGAAATTCTTTGAACTTTTCAAATGTTTCAGACTTGTGTTTCATTAAGTAGATATACCCATATCTGCTTAAATCATCTGTGAAGGTGAGAAAGTAACGATATCCGCCACGAGCTTCAACATTCATCGGACCACATACATCTGTATGTATGATTTCCAACAAATATGTTGCTCTCTCCATTGTACCGGAGAATGGTGTTTTAGTCATCTTGCCCATAAGGCACGGTTCGCAAGTACCAAGTGATTCCAAAAGTCCATCAGTATGGAGTTTGTTCATGCGCTTTACACCGATATGACCTAAACAGCAGTGCCACAAATAAGTTGCACTATCATTATCAACTCTGCATCTTTTGGCTTCGACATTACGAATATGTGTATCACTACTATCGAAATTCAATAAAAATAGACCACTCTTCAAGGGTGCATGACCATAAAAGATATTACTCATATAAATAGAACAACCATTATTCTCTGATTTAAATGAATAACCGTCTCACATCAAACAAGATCCAGATATAATGTTCATGCTCAACGCTGGCACCAAATAACAATTATTCAGGTCTAAAACTAATCCCGAAGGTAGATGTAGAGGTAGCGTGCCGACCGTGATCACATCGACTTTGGAACCGTTTCCCACGCGCATTGTCACCTCGTCCTTGGCCAGTGCTCGTTTATCCCGTAGTCCCTGTTTCGAGTTGCAAATATTAGCAACAGAACCAGTATCAAATACCCAGGTGCTACTGCGAGCTCTAGTAAGGTACACATCAATAACATGTATATCACATATACCTTTGTTCACCTTGCCATCCTTCTTATCCGCCAAATACTTGGGGCAGTTCCGCTTCCAGTGTCCAGTCTGCTTTTAGTAGAAGCACTCAGTTTCAGGCTTAGGTCCAGACTTGGGTTTCTTCTCTTGAGCAGCAACTTGCTTGCTATTCTTCTTGAAGTTCCCCTTCTTCTTCCCTTTGCCCTTTTTCTTGAAACTAGTGGTCTTGTTGACCATCAACACTTGATGCTCCTTCTTGATTTCTACCTCCGCAGCTTTTAGCATTGCGAAGAGCTCGGGAATTGTCTTGTTCATCCCTTGCATATTATAGTTCATCACGAAGCTCTTGTAGCTTGGTGGTAGTGATTGGAGAATTCTGACAATGACGCTATCATCCGGAAGATTAACTCCCAGCTGAATTAAGTGATTATTATACCCACACATTTTGAGTATATGCTCACTGACAGAACTATTCTCCTCCATCTTGCAGCTGTAGAACTTATTGGAGACTTCATATCTCTCAATCCGGGCATTTGCTTGAAATATTAACTTCAACTCCTGGAACATCTCATATGCTCCATGACGTTCAAAACATCGTTGAAGACCCAGTTCTAAGCCGTAAAGCATGGCACATTGAACTATCGAGTAGTCATCAGCTTTGCTCTGCCAGACGTTCTTAACGTCGTCAGTTGCATCAGCAGTAGGCCTGGCACCCAGCGGTGCTTCCAGGACGTAATTCTTCTGTGCAGCAATGAGGATAATCCTCAGGTTACGGACCCAGTCCGTGTAATTGCTACCATCATCTTTCAACTTTGCTTTCTCAAGGAACGCTTTAAAATTCAACGGAACAACAGACGAGCCATCTATCTAGAACAAACATAGACAAGCAAAATACTATCAGGTATTAAGTTCATGATAAATTTAAGTTCAATTAATCATATTACTATAGAACTCCCACTTAGACAGACATCTCTCGAGTCATCTAAGTGATCACGTGATCCAAATCAACTAAACCATAACCGATCATCACGTGAGATGGAGTAGTTTTCAATGGTGAACATCACTATGTTGACCATATCTACTATATGATTCACGCTCGACCTTTCGGTGTCCGTGTTCCGAGACCATATCTGCATATGCTAGGCTCATCAAGCTTAACCTGAGTATTCTGCGTGTGCAAAACTGGCTTGCACCCATTGTAGATGGACGTAAAGCTTATCACACCCAATCATCATGTGGTGTCTGGGCACGACGAACTTTGGCAACGGTGCATACTCAGGGAGAACACTTCTTGATAATTTTTAGTGAGAGATCATCTTAAAATGCTACCGTCAATCAAAGCAAGATAAGATGCATAAAGGATAAACATCACATGCAATCAATATAAGTGATATGATATGGCCATCATCATCGTGTGCTTGTGATCTCCATCTCCGAAGCACCGTCATGATCACCATCGTCACCGGCGCGACACCTTGATCTCCATCGTAGCATCGTTGTCGTTTATGCCATCTATTGCTTCTACGACTATCGCTAGCGCTTAGTGATAAAGTAAAGCAATTACAGGGCGTTTGCATTTCATACAATAAAGCGACAACCATATGGCTCCTGCCAGTTGTCGATAACTTTGGTTACAAAACATGATCATCTCATACAATAAAATATAGCATCACGTCTTGACCATATCACATCACAACATGCCCTGCAAAAACAAGTTAGACGTCCTCTACTTTGTTGTTGCAAGTTTTACGTGGCTGCTACGGGCTTAGCAAGAACCGTTCTTACCTTGGCATCAAAACCACAACGATAGTTCGTCAAGTTAGTGCTGTTTTAACATTCGCAAGGACCGGGCGTAGCCACACTCGATTCAGCTAAAGTGAGAGAGACAGACACCCGCCAGCCACCTTTAAGCACGAGTGCTCGTAACGGTGAAACCAGTCTTGCGTAAGCGTACGCGTAATGTCGGTCCGGGCCGCTTCATCTCACAATACCGCCGAACAAAAGTATGACATGTTGGTAAGCAGTATGACTTGTATCGCCCACAACTCACTTGTGTTCTACTTGTGCATATGACATCTACGCATCTAACCTGGCTCGGATGCCACTGTTGGGGAACGTAGTAATTTCAAAAAAATTCCTATGTACACGCAAGATCATGGTGATGGCATAGCAACGAGAGGGGAGAGTGTTGTCCATGTACCCTCGTAGACCGTAAGCGGATGCGTTATGTCAACGCGGTTGGTGTAGTCATACGTCTTCACGACCGACCGATCCAAGTACCGAACGTACGGCACCTCCGAGTTCAGCACACGTTCAGCTCGATGACGATCCCCGGACTCCGATCCAGCAAAGTGTCAGGGATGAGTTCCGTCAGCACGACGGCGTGGTGATGATGATGATGCTCTACCGGCGCAGGGCTTTGCCTAAACTCCACGACGATATGACCGAGGTGGAATATGGTGAAGGGGGGCACCGCACACGGCTAAGGAACGATCCGTAGATCAACTTCTGTGTCTAGGGTGCCCCCTGCCCCCGTATATAAAGGAGCAAGTGGGTGCGGCCGGCCCTAGGAGGAGGCGCGCCGGAGGAGTCCTACTCCCACCGGGAGTAGGACTCCCCTCCTTCCCTAGTTGGACTAGGACTTGGGGGGAAGGAGGAGAGGGGGGAAAGGAAAGGGGGGGGGGCGCGGCCCCCCCGTCCTTGTCCTATTCGGACTTGGGTGGGAGGGGCACGCGGCTGCCCCTTGGCCCCTTCTCCTCTTCCTCCACTAGGCCCACTAAGGCCCATTAGGTCACTGGGGGGTTCCGGTAACCTCCCGGTACTCCGGTAAAATGCCGATTTCACCCGGAACACTTTCGATGTCCAAACATAGGCTTCCAATATATCAATCTTTATGTCTCGACTATTTCGAGACTCCTTGTCATGTCCGTGATCACATCCGGGACTCCGAACAAACTTCGGTACATCAAAACTTATAAACTCATAATAAAACTGTCATCGTAACGTTAAGCGTGCGGACCCTACGGGTTCGAGAACTATGTAGACATGACCTAGAACTATTCTCGGTCAATAACCAATAGCAGAACCTGGATGCTCATATTGGCTCCTACATATTCTACGCAGATCTTTATTGGTCAAACCGCATAACAACATACGTTGTTCCCTTTGTCATCGGTATGTTACTTGCCCGAGATTCGATCGTCGGTATCCAATACCTAGTTCAATCTCGTTACTGGCAAGTCTCTTTACTCGTTCCGTAATACATCATCCGGCAACTAACTCATTAGCTACATTGCTTGCAAGGCTTATAGTGATGTGCATTACCGAGAGGGCCCAGAGATACCTCTCCGACAATTGGAGTGACAAAACCTAATCTCGAAATACGCCAATCCAACATGTACCTTCGGAGACACCTATAGTACTCCTTTATAATCACCCAGTTACGTTGTGACGTTTGGTAGCACCCAAAGTGTTCCTCCGGTAAATGGGAGTTGCATAATCTCATAGTTACAGGAACATGTATAAGTCATGAAGAAAGCAATAGCAATATACTAAACGATCAAGTGCTAGGCTAACGGAATGGGTCATGTCAATCACATTATTCTACTAATGATGTGATCCCATTAATCAAATGACAACACATGTCTATGGTTAGGAAACATAACCATCTTTGATTAATGAGCTAGTCAAGTAGAGGCATACTAGTGACGTTATGTTAGTCTATGTATTCACACATGTATAATGTTTCCGGTTAATACAATTCTAGCATGAATAATAAACATTTATCATGATATGAGGAAATAAATAATAACTTTATTATTGCCTCTAGGGCATATTTCCTTCACCCACCTCGAAGCCTTTGAGAGAGAAATCCTTGCGAGGACAAAGCCCAACACCCAGAGCCAAAGAGTGTTAGGCATCACTGAAGTCTTTCTGTCTGTGTGACCTGAAGACTTATTACACTTGAGGACTGTGTATCCTCCAGCCGGTTAGGCGTCGCGTTCTGAGCATCCAAGAGTCATTGTGGATTGCCGGGTGAACGAAGTCTGTGAAGGTTCGGAAGTCTACCTTGAAGACTTACCAGAGTGATTGGGCGAGGACTAAGTGTCCTTAGCTCAAAGGGAATAAGGTGAAGACACGGTCTTCTGAGTTGAATCTCAGCCTCCCTAACCAGACGTACAGTTGTCATAGCAACTGGAACTGGTCCAACAAATCCTGTGTCTTCAACAAGTGACTGGTTCTATCTCTTCCCTCCTTTACTTTGAGTTTGTCTTCGTGAAGTCATTGCTTATCTGTCTTATCTAATTGACTTCATTGCTTGACTACTATTGTTGATTGGCTTCATACTATCTTCCATCCTGATCCTACTACCTAGCTGCTATTAGTCTTCATACGTTAACGCTATTGCATACTTGACTATGGCTTGCTTGTTGTAGTTTATCTTCCGCTGCATATCAATTAGGTCATTTCTATTGTTTGTCTTCAAAACTTCCACATTTTGAAGACTTTGATAAAAATCGCCTATTCACCCCCCCTCTAGTCGATAACTAGCACTTTCAATTGGTATCAGAGCAAGGTACTCCCTTGTTCTGTGTGATTCGGTTTAACCACCTGGAGTTTCAGCTATGTCGACTGCAGGATTGAGGAATGTATCTTGCCCCACCTTTGACGGTCATGAGTATCCTCAGTGGAAAGCCATGATGAAGAAGCGACTCATGGCTATGGACAGCAAACTGTGGACCGTCACCGAGATTGGTATTACCGATCTATGCAAGATGGCAGAGGCTGATGACATTCACAAGTACACTCTACTGAACCCCACAGCGAAGGATGTCATCTGCTCCTGCCTGTCCCAAAATCAGTTCAGGAATGTCATGCACCTCAATCACGCGAAGCTAATCTGGGACCGGCTTTCTGAGGTCTATGATAGTCATCTTAATCGTCATGATCCTTGGCTTGATGACTACAAGGAGTCTCTTAAAGAGATGACCTTTCCACCTGAACCATCTTCATCTTCACCATGCCTCATGGCAGGGGGTGCTAAGGTAACTGAATGCTATCTCTCTGAAACTAGTGATGATGAATCAGGTGATGAATTTGGCCCCAGCTATGTCAAACTTGCTTCCCTTTCCACTAAACAACAAAGAGCTTTGGAAAAGATTCAAAACATGCTTAGTAAAAGCGATGATATGTTGGGCGAAGAAATGGATCAGTCAAAAGCTTTGGCTGAGAGTCTTCAGAGACTTCATTCCAAGTTTGACGCCCTTCAAGATCAACATAATGCTCTCTTGTCTGATCATGAGAAACTTTCTTCTGAATGTCTTCAAAGAGAGCAAGATCTTGAAAAGATAAGGGTGGATTATGAAGATCTTCTGAGGAAGCACGATTCATTACTTGCTCAACAAATCAGCGTTGCTCGGGATGAATTTGAACCACCATGTCTAAAATGCATTGGGCGTGATAACGCTGCCTCTGTTGCTGAATGTTCCACTGTTGCTCTGTCTTCAACTACTGATGTGGTAACTAACCCCTCTGCGGAGGATACCACTACTATTGCTGATGAAAATGCTAGGTTGAAGACATTGCTTGAAACAGGGATGTATAAAAGTCTGAAAGGGCATCAGACACTTTGTGATGTCCTCAAAAAGCAGATTCTGAACCGAAACCCTAGGAAAGAGGGTGTTGGGTTCGAGAGGAAAATGAATGCTGATGGTTCCTACTGGAAGCCTGAGCAGTATCCCAAAACCACATGGGTTGCTACAAAGGAACCTTCAGTGGATCCATCCACTTTATCTGGCTTTACCTGTGCTAATCCTATTATCATTGATGAATCCTTTGATGCAAACTATAAACTGTTCAAAAATCAGAATGGTGAAGTGTTTGCCAGGTATATTGGTACTAACTGCAGGAATGGACCGCCAATGAAGAAGATCTGGGTTCCTAAAAGCTATCTTGAGAATCTTCCGATGAATGTTGTCATGACACCACCTGTGAAGAAGACAAACCCCAGACCAAAGGCGTCACATGGTCCAACGGCTTCATACGAAAACAGGACTCACCTGAGTCACCCTAATGCCAATGTTTTGCAGGGAAATCACACTCAAACTTATGAATATGAGCGTGTGTCTTCAGACCGCTATGTTCATAATACTAAGAACTTTTCTGCTTATTCATATGAGTATCATTCATCTCCTACAAGGCTATTTGCTAGGGCTCCAAAGCCGAAATTCTCAGATGCTGCACTTAGACTCATTGCTTCTAAGCCACCCCTAAAGATGTGGGTGGTGAAGAAGAACTAACTCTCTTTTGTAGAACATGGTCTCCAGCCAGGAATCAAAGGCGTCCGATATTATTGCTGGGGACCTAAAACACAAAGGGACGCATGATAAAATGACTTACTATGTATTCCACATATGAATCGCTTACCTGTCATACTGTGTGCTAACTTTGATCTAAGCTGTGATAATCCTAGTGTGCATCAAATGCTTATGCTTCACAACATACCTTGTGAAGCCTATCCTCCTAACTGCACTGTAGGGCATGTCACCAAAAGCTTCAGAATGGATTATGGACAGCGGATGCACTAATCATATGACTGGTGATCGAAGTCTTCTCATGGACTCAACCTTACGTCCATCCGACAAGAGTCAAATCACATTTGCTGACACTGGTAAAGGCAAGGTATTGGGTCTAGGTAGAGTTTCAATCTCAAAGGATCAACACATGGATAAAGTGATGCTTGTTGAATCCCTTGGATTCAACTTAATGTTTGTCTCAATGCTTTGTGACTTAAACATGATTGTGATATTTGGAAAATATCGTTGCCTTGTACTAATGGAATCTGACAAGTCTCTAGTCTTTGAAGGGTATAGGAAAGGTGATCTATACATGGTAGATTTCTCAGCAGGTCCATAGCTTGTCGTATGTCTTCTTGCAAAGGCTTCAGAATGCTGGCTCTAGCATCAAAGGCTGGGGCATGCAGGCATGAGGAACTTGCTCACTCTCATCAAAAAGAAGCATGTCATATGCATCGAAGGTGTCAAGTTCAAGAAAGATCATTTGTGTGGTGTTTGCGAAGCTGGGAAGATGACGAGGGCCAAGCACCCCTCGAAGACAATCATGACGACATCTCAACCCTTTGAGCTGTTGCACATGGACTTATTTGGCCCTACTCACTACTCCTCCCTCACAACAACGGCGTGTCTCTATGGCTTCGTCATTGTTGATGACTACTCAAGATATACATGGGTGCACATAATTCTCTCCAAGACTGAAGTACAATATGTCTTCAGACAATTCGCCAATCGAGCAATGAACAATTATGGCGTCAAGATCAAGCATATCAGAAGTGATAACGGCACTGGATTCAAGAACACCGGGCTTGATCTTTATCTGGATACAATGGGAATCACTCATGAATTCTCTGCTCCATACACACCTCAGCAAAACGGCATTGTAGAGTGCAAGAACAGAACCCTCATCGAGATGGCTCGAACAATGCTTGACGAGTACAAGACACCAAGAAAATTCTGGCCTGAAGCCATTGATACAGCTTGTCACATCATCAACCGTGTCTACATCCATAAGCTTCTGGGCAAAACATCCTATGAGCTCCTTACTGGCAAGAAGCCAAATGTTAGCTACTTCAGAGTCTTTGGTGCTAGGTGCTAGATCAAGGATCCCCATCACAAGTCAAAATTTGAACCCAAAGCTCACGAAGGCTTCATGCTTGGCTATGGAAAGGATTCGCACTCTTACAAAGTCTTCAACCTCTTCCACTATAAAATTGTTGAAACTGTGGACGTGCGATTTGATGAAACCAATGGTTCACAACGAGAGCTCCTGCCAAGCACACTTGATGAAGCTCCTTCTAGTGAATCTATCAAGCTGATGGGAACTGGTGAAATCATGCCCTCTGAAGCACAGCCTGAAGAGGAACTTATCATTTCTGCACCAAACCAACCTGAAGACAATGCTCAGACCGAAGACAATACTTCCAATGATGACAATGATCAGCATGAGCAAGGTCTTCGTCCAATTCATCCTCGTGTTGCAAATGAAGTACAAATTGAGAAGATAATTGATAGCATCAATGCACCTGGTCCACTTACTCGATCAAGAGCAACACAGTTAGCAAATTTCTGTGGGCATTTTTCATTTGTATCAATATCTGAACCCAAGAAAGTTGCTGAAGCCTTTATGGAACCTGAATGGATTCAAGCCATGCAAGAAGAACTTCAACAGTTCAAGCTGAATAATGTTTGGGAACTGGTCAAGCGCCCAGACCCTCGCAAGCATAACATTATTGGCACAAAATGGATATATTGGAACAAACAAGATGAGCATGGTCAAGTCATCAGAAACAAAGCACGTCTTGTGGCACAAGGATATACTCAAGTTGAAGGAATTGACTTCGATGAAACATTTGCTCCTGTGGCTAGGCTTGAAGCTATTCGCATACTGCTAGCCTATGCAAATCACCACAACATCGTGCTATATCAAATGGATGTGAAGAGTGCATTTCTCAATGGCAAGATTGAAGAAGAAGTGTATGTTGCTCAACCACCTAGCTTTGAAGATCCAAAACATCCTGATATGGCGTACAAACTCAACAAAGCACTGTATGGCCTCAAACAAGCTCCTCGCGCTTGGTATGATACAATAAAAGACTTCCTGAAGAGCAAGGGCTTCAAACCTGGATCCCTCGATCCCACACTCTTCACGAAGACATATGATGGTGAACTGTTTGTATGACAAATATATGTGGATGACATAATCTTCGGCTGCACCAATCAGAAGTATAGTGATGAGTTTGGATACATGATGCAAGAGCAATATCAGATGTCCATGATGGATTGTCTGAAGAAGTTCGGAATGCAAGATTGCAAAGGTTACACGATGCCAATGCCAGCCAAACATCATCTTGGTCCCGACGACAATGGTAAAGAGTTTGATCAAAAGGTATACCGCTCCATGATTGGTTCTTTACTTTACCTATGTGCATCTAGGCCAGATATTATGCTTAGTGTTTGCATGTGTGCTCGATTCCAAGCGGCACCAAAGGAATCGCATCACTTAGCTGTGAAGCGAATTCTTAGATATTTGGCTTACACCCCAACACTCGGATTATGGTATCCAAAGGGCTCAAGGTTTGATCTGGTTGGATTCTCGGATGCTGATTATGCTGGTGACAAGGTGGATCGCAAGTCAACATCAGGAACATGTCACTTTCTGGGACGATCACTTGTCTGTTGGTCTTCAAAGAAGCAGAACTGTGTATCACTCTCAACTGCTGAATCTGAATACATTGCTGCTGGATCTTGTTGTGCTCAGCTTCTGTGGATGAAGCAAACTCTCAAGGACTATGGCATCGATCTGAAGCAAGTCCCTCTCTTCTGCGACAACGAAAGTGCCATCAAGATTGCCAACAATCCAGTTCAGCACTCGAAGACAAAGCACATTGAATTCATCATCATTTTCTCAGAGATCATGTCATGAAGAAAGATATTGACATCATTCACGTCAACACTGAAGATCAACTGGCAGATATCTTCACAAAGCCCTTGGATGAGAAAAGGTTTTGCAAGTTACGGTGTGAGCTAAATATCTTGGAATCCTCTAATGTCCTGTGATCAGGCACACATCCTAACACTTATGCATGTTAATGACTTAGGTGTGCAACACACAAAGTAATGTATATCTTCAATCAATGAAGATTTACACTCTGAGTGTGAATACATTAACATGGAATTCGACTTTGGAGCGCCACGATAATTGTGCGCCATGTCTGGGTCTAATACTTCCTATACGGTGGGTAACGCCACCACCAAATTTCTCTGTTTGAAGTGTTTCACTCATGGCGTTACTTTTGCAAAGACTTCGCATTTGGTTTGTCTTTAGTTTCAATTTATCTTCATGATTTTCTGCGCTATGATGATTTGATTGCATACATATATACAAGTGTTCTGTCCTCTACAGCATTCACTTATAGCTATGTATTCAAGTTGAATCTTTTGAACTAAGTGAATGTAATCGGACCCTAACCTCTCTATGCTTTCTATCTCAAACTCTATCTGTCCAAATCATATGCATTCTATTGAAACTGTCGAATGTCTTCTCTGCGTCCTAGTCAGCAGAAGACACAGAGACAAACATCAAGTCCTATTTAAATGATTCATCTTTATTGTCGATATCCGGAGAAGCCGAAACGAACATCCGACAAACTTGGCGGGCGTGGGAACGTGGGACAACTCTAAGTATGTTGCATGCTTGCCTCGTGTCCCACAGATGTGAACAGACAGGGGCACCTGTGTAATTGCATTGTGCCGCACACCTACTTATAAATACGTGTCCCCTGCGGTCAAGAAAACCTTCTTCCACCTCTCCACCTCGTCAAAACCCTAGCGCCACCGCTAGCTCTCGACGACGCCGGCGATGAAGCGCTTAGCTGCCGCGACTTCTCCGACGCCGTCCTCACGCCGGCCGCGGACATCGTCCTCTCCGCCGTCGCTGTAGGTGTCCTCCGTTGCCAAGGTAGGGCACGGTGGGCTGAACTGCTCGGTCTCCTATTCTTCCCTTCTAGCAGTTCTTCGTGCGGTAATTATAACTCTATTTTTACCACCTTTTTGATCTTCATAGATTCATCCTATTTACTGAAAGTGGTTTCTACCTACTCAATGTTAGATCTATTCTGTCTGCATCTCATAATGCCTAGTCTATTCACTTAGATTTCCTATCTAGTTTGATTCCTCACTTGTACTTATTCACGAATTGGTACAAATCTGGAACCAACTCACCTCATATAAGTGAATTTCTTCGCATCATGAGGTCAATGTCTTCAAACTGATTTGTCTTCAAAATCTTCTGAGAATGCATATGACCTCTTCCCCTTCCCTCGCATGTCTAATGCTGTCACAGGTACATGTCCATGGGAGAATCCCTAGGTTCTCATAGTCTGCATTCGTTTGTAGAATTCTTACAGCAACACATTGATTCTCCTAAAGCCAGTTCCTGTCTGACCAGCAAGCGAAAGCCCTTGAAGCCTTTGAATATATTGAAACCGTTCAGTTTGAAGTTCATGGTTGCAGAGAAATCAATAAGGAAGGGTGGGAGACAGCGTCGTGGGGGAACTTCAAAGGATCTGGCTGATGATCTTACAGAAATATATAAAACAGATCCTGAAGAAGATTACAGTCAGCGCAAGACTCGAATCCAATGGATTCGACGCTATTGGGATGAACAGTGGTACAAGTACAAGTACGTCACCCAGGAGTACGCAGAGAAAAATGCTATCAAGAGCCCTTGGGGTGATATTCTCTATCGAGGCCTTCCCCCAAGAACAAAGCTGAAGCCATTGCGCAAGAATTCTATCCTTGCATGGTCCGTGGACCACAGCCTGAAGAAGCCGACCCATCATCACTGCTCTGGTGTCGTGACGACAATCTCTTCAAGCGCAACTTTCTATTTGCTAAGGCTTCGGCAAAGGAAAACAAGAAGTCATGGGGATTAGACTTCAATCCTGGCCCCTCTGCTCCCCGTGATGATGGCACACGTGAAGCTGAAGAAAACAGAATTGGCCCCTTTGCAAACCTTGATGGCCTCATCTCCTACATCTTGGTACAAGGTGCCAAAGTGGATCATTCTGACAATGATGCTGATTCTGATGAAGCCCCAGCTCCTACTCCAAGGCCGCAGAAGCCAAAGAAGATTAAGGCTTCATCATCAGCTGCACCTCCAAAAGCTTCTCGTGTGAAGCCACTGGCCACTGCACCTCCTGAAGCAAGTGTGCAGTCTGAAGATCAATCCCGCATCTCCAAGAAGACGGAGAAGAAAAAGCAACTTGTCAAGCGTACTAATCAGGCTTCGACTCCTGCTGCTATTCTGCATGAAGAACCCATTGATTTGTCCAGTGATGAAGATCTTGCTAATGATGCCCTTGAGCAACTGATCAAGAGCAAGGAAGAAGCAGAGATCTTCAACAACTTGCCTCTCTTTGACGTGGCAATCATCCATAACTTCATTGATGAGTGGTTCGACACCCCCAATCTAAGCTTTGAAGATTTGCAGCTTCCCATTGGCCTCAGCGTCTCTTTCAATGGCGCCATTGCTTCTGAGCTAGCTCTTGCTCAGCGCATTGTTGAGCTAAAGAACAAAATTGATTATGAGAAGGCTCAATTCAAGAAGCATGTGGCGAAGCTCAGTGTTCAAGACGTCAGAAACTTCAAGGTCATGCTGCATGAGCTTAAAGAAGCTTTTCTGAAGAAGCGCCAAGAAGCTCAAGGCTCTCATGAGCGCATGAAGAGTTTGGCTGATAAGTGTGTGCTTGCCTACAATGAGGCTGAGAAGCGCAAGTCACTTGGCCGTCCTGGCATTGACCCCAGGATGGCTGCAAAGAAAAAGAAGAAGCTTCCTGCTGACCAGCCTGCACCTTCAAGCCAAGAAGCCCCTCGCATTATCTTCCCAAGTGCAATGACTGGCTCGAAGCCAAAGGTCACCACAACCGCTTCAGAACAGAAGAAGACGAGGGCTGCCGAGGCTGAAGCCAGAAAGAGGAAGAATACTGAAGCCTCTGATGCCGCTCCCTCCAAGAAGAAGCGCAAGACCAAGAAGAATCGGGCTGCTCCCATAGAGCCCCTTGTTGTTGAACCCATCTCAGTGGCTCGTCCTGCATCTGCATCCCAAGAACTTCGCATGACTGTTCATGAGCCTGCTTCCACAGAGGCTCCTGAAGCTGAAGAGATTCCAGCAGCTGAACCCACCACTGCTGAAGACATTGGTCAAGATGACAATGTTGAAGATGATGAAGTTCTTCCTCAAATTGAATATAATGTGGTATCATCGCATGTTCATACGAATAGCGAAATCATCAGCATTGGTCGTCCTCTGACGCCAATTGCTCAGGATGCTTCATGGGCTGATCGCCCGCAAGAACAAGACTCCCCCAGTACTCCCCAACAAACAACAAACCACACCATCCGTACAAGTTGAAGAGGATGAGGACCTGCCAACTCCATCTCCAAAGGCGTCGCCTGTACTGCAAAGGCTTCACAAAGGACCAAGGCCTCAAGCCCCTCTTCCAAGCGTTCCAGAAGGAGAAGTGCACCATCAACCTGTTGCACGTCAAGTGTTCTCAGAAGCCACTCCAACTGTGAATGTCTCCGAGTCTGAAGCACCAGCTGCTGAAGACAATCCGGCTGCATCAGCCGATGAAGAACGTGTCCCTACTCCCCCCATTCCAGAAGAAGTTCATGAAATGAACGTGCCAGTGCCCGACCCTCCTGTTCATCAAGAGGAGGTTGAAAATGTTGAAGCTGCCACCACCAACGACAATGAAGCCGATGACACTGTCATGGCTGACGCCAATGTGGAGCTTGAACCAACCAGTGTGCCTGAAGCTAATGAGGCCACTGCACCTGAAACCAATGAGGCAACTGCTCCTGAAGCACCTGTTGTGCAGCCTGAAGCCTCAACTGTTGCCACTGCTCCTGTTATGCCACCAAGGCCCTATACAATCGAGCAAGCATACAACCATGGCGAGCTAATCACAGTAAGATGGCCTGTTCTGGTCCCTCCGCCTATTGTCTCTGGTCCTCAATTTGACTATCACATTGAGCATAGGCCCCAGGTCCAGAAGCCCAAGCCAAGACTGCCAAGGTTTCCAGGTACTGCAAACTCACCAGGGTCTTTCAATGCTAATGGCTTCAAGAGCCACAACACATTCTTTGACAGCTCAAAGAACCCCTACACGAAGCCAAGAATATCATCAGATCGGTTCTGGAGTCATCAGCAGCAAAGCTATTACTCCTGTGTTCTGTATGATCAAGGGCGCATTTTCCCTCATATGCGCCTCGACACTGAAGCCATTACTGGACTGCCCTGCTTAGAAGAAGCACTTGATTGCTTTCATGATGCTGGTCTGCTCAGTTTTGTCAAAGATAAAGAACATTGGAATGAAGAGCTGCTGCTTCAATTCTATGCTACACTCCACATTCGCGGTTATAACAGAGATACGAAGACATGGGTTCTCGAGTGGATGACAGGAAATGTTCATCATGAAGCCAAAGCTCTCGACATCATTGAGCTTACAGGCCTATCCACTCCCGGAGAACTCTATGAACCTGGTTGTCACAATCACCGCAATGCTCTGGAAAGCATCTTCCATAAGCCTGAACCCAATATGAGTCAGATGTTGAGCATGATGAAGCCTTTGCCACGTGATGCTGAATATCCAAAGGAGTTCTTTGTTGAAGACCTTGAGTATCTGCCACGCACCATATATCACATCATCAGGCAAACTCTATGGCCTATCAAAGGACATTCATCAGCGGCAAAGCTTGAAGGAGCTATGAAGACTTTGGTCATCTACATCCTCAATGGCATCAGCTTCAATGCACAAGATTTCTTCATCAGGCAACTTGCTGCATCTGGATCTGACCTCTTTGGACTGAAATTCTATGCTCCATGGGTCATGCGCCTCATCAAGAGACACTCTGCTGTCAACTATCAACCTTCTGCTCACAATCATGTGATTTTTCTACCAGAGGTTGATATGTCAGTTGAAGCTATATACCCTGAACCGGCCAAGAAGCCTCTTTGTCTTCAGAATGCCAAGCACCAAAGCTTCACTCAACCCATTGAAGGTGTTCAAGCAGCAACACGAATCTATCCATTGGCTGGAAATACTCGTCTGCCTCATCGAGCACCTACTGAAGCCACTGAAAGCACCATTGCCCAAAGGCCTCGGAAGCATTCTCGCGTTCTCAATGACCGAGAACTTCTTGTGGCCCTTCATCAGAAACAGGATAAACATCACTTTTGGCTCAAAAGACAGATGCAAAGCCTCTTGGTGGATGTCAATCGCATTCGTAACCTTGCCACCAAGAATGCCTTTGTTGCTCATGAAACTTGCCGGCGATCATGGAAGAGCCTGACCCTGCTTAGTGCTGAAGCAGATCTTCAAGACGATGGCTTCAATGAAAGATTCCAGTTTGACTCCACTCCTCCACGGACTGCAGTCCTACGAAGAACTCCATCTCTTGAAGACTCTGAATATTCTTCCTCCGCGGCAACTGTCAATGCCAGAGTGATCGATGACGAAGATGATGCTACTTCACCACCTCCTACTTCTGCACGCATCGACACTGCACCAAGTTCGTCTGCACCGCCAAACAACAATGACAACCCTACTGCTTCACCTACTCCTCATGAGGACGAGTAGATGCTCTATGTCTTCAAACCTTTTTGGTCATTACTGACAAAAGGGGGAGAAGCGTATGAGTTTGATAGTCTTCAAGCGGGTTCATATGGGCGGTTGCATTATATTTTGCCTCGTGCTTACAACTCTTGCTTTTTAAAACATTTGGTTCTTTGAGTTGTAACACCTAAACTTGATGGTCGTCTGCTACTTATTTGCTTTACTGTGGTGCGATGATAACTTCCGCACTTAGATCATCCTGCAGACGTCCATTTTTCATTATGCATGTCATCCTATATGCTATATCATTTCATGCATGATGAATTATCTTCATAAGTTGAAGTGGATCTCCACAAGTACAACCTTCCATGTGCATTTGCATTCCAAAAGCAAAATTACTTATATGCACATCTTCAGGGGGGAGCCCTTGCTACTTATGAAGACAATTTCCTATCCTTTACAATTTCACATACTTTATCCCCGTTGAAAACTTCAACCAGTTTGTCATCAATCACCAAAAAGGGGGAGATTGTAAGTGCATCTAGTGCCACCCCTAGTTGGTTTTGGAGTATTGACGACAAAGTTGGTTGATGGACTAATGCGTTTGTGAGAATTGCAGGATAACGCAGGTAGTGTCCCTCATTGATTCGGTTTACCTACCGGAGATGACCCCTAAAAATGTATGAAGACATTGAAGACAATGGTGGTATGAGAAGATATTCATATTGAAGACTATGACATGAGAAGACATTGCGTGAAGACTATGGAGCGCGAAGACTGTGTGGCTTCGTTGTTTCCTTTTCTTCTTTGTTGAGTCATAGGAACCACCGTACTGTTAAGTGGGGTCCAAGTGAACTAAGTTAGAGTGACTGAAGTGATGCTCAACCCAAATCCTATGTCTTCGAGCGAAGACAATGAGAGCAAATCTTATCCAGAGCTGGATGAGTCAGCTTTGCTTGTAGCCCAAGTAAAGTTGCCGCGTGTGTTTGAAATCTGACCGTTGGAACACGTGTCAGTTCCTTAGTGACCCAGGGTCATTTCGGACAAATCAGGTCGGGTTGCCTTGTGGCTATAAATAGCCCACCCCCTACACCATAAATTGGTGGCTGCTCAGAGTTAGTTTACGGCTTTTGTCGTTTTGAGAGCAACCCACCTCGAAGCCTTTGAGAGAGAAATCCTTGCGAGGACAAAGCCCAAACACCCAGAGCCAAAGAGTGTTAGGCATCACTGAAGTCTTTCTGTCTGTGTGACCTGAAGACTTATTACACTTGAGGACTGTGTATCCTCCAGCCGGTTAGGCGTCGCGTTCTGAGCATCCAAGAGTCATTGTGGATTGCCGGGTGAACGAAGTCTGTGAAGGTTCGGAAGTCTACCTTGAAGACTTACCAGAGTGATTGGGCGAGGACTAAGTGTCCTTAGCTCAAGGGGAATAAGGTGAAGACACGGTCTTCTGAGTTGAATCTCAGCCTCTCTAACCAGACGTACAGTTGTCACAGCAACTGGAACTGGTCCAACAAATCCTGTGTCTTCAACAAGTGACTGGTTCTATCTCTTCCCTCCTTTACTTTGAGTTTGTCTTCGTGAAGTTGTTGCTTATCTGTCTTATCTGATTGACTTCATTGCTTGACTACTATTGTTGATTGGCTTCATGCTATCTTCCATCTTGATCCTACTACCTAGCTGCTATTAGTCTTCGTACGTTAACGCTATTGCATTCTTGACTATGGCTTGCTTGTTGTAGTTTATCTTCCGCTGCATATCAATTAGGTCATTTCTATTGTTTGTGTTCAAAACTTCCACGTTTTGAAGACTTTGGTAAAAATCGCCTATTCACCCCCCCCTCTAGTCGATAACTAGCACTTTCAGATACAAGATGAACTTATCACAAGGGGGTTATCATTATAACAAGAAGCTTCCATGATAAGTTCCACATCGGGTCCATGGGCATGAACACAAAGGTTCAAGGTCGACTCCCACTTCTCTAATGCACAACTTTCCATTCACTTCTCGCTTTCGAAGAAGTTGTAGCATTGAAATTTACCTGACAAAAGGCCAGTAGAGTATAATCCGCATAACTTTCGTGTCCACACGGATTTAGGGAAGACATGGATTCAAACCACTGGGCATCTTAGGAACAAATACCACAAACTTCATGAGTAAAAACTCAAGATCGGAAGCAGAGTATGGTTGGCAGGAGCGGGGGATACAATTTACCAAAGGCATTATGTATCCGAGGAAAAGTTCATAGGTTACTGAATATGAAGGACGCTGTCGGATAAAACCCAACAAAGGATATGGTGGCCCACAAGGGGTCTAATGTGAGTATCGATACTCACCTAGAAGAAGAAAGAATGCAAGGATATCAGATTATAGAAACAACTGACTAATCCAAAGCTTAACTGCAAAGGAATTATGATTTCCAAGACGGTGGATCAGAAGCAGAGGCTGTGATCAAAGACAAGTAAGTTGAATAGACATAGATCAACAATCAATCAAGGCTTGATTCGCCAAACACCAGCCCATGTCCGGAGTGATGTCTGAACCAAGGGGAGAATTTTACATAGGACTGATGATCGCGAGCATTTTCAAACGAATCGAATCAAATGCTCGAAAATACGATGACAAAGGATGCTAATGAGTATTGCTAGACATATGGAAGTAACCATAATGCAAGCAGATAAATATTAGTAGAGCAATAGTTGGAGAGGATTATCGGAAGATCGGATGGTATTCCAAAGTATCTTGTGAATCACATGAACAACTGTGGATGAACGGATACTCGGCAAGCACGAGTGATTATCCATAGGGGATATTCATGTGGCAAAGAACTGCAAGGTAGTAGGCTCAATGGATTCTCAGGACAACAAAGAGTAATTTGGGGCATCTTGTAATAACAAGAGCATCTGGGGATGAAGGTATGAACAACAATGTAGGTAGTTACTCATAAGGACTTATCGGTGGTAGGGATCGCAACAGGGAAGGGCACAAGGGTCTCGGTAAAACATCAGAGAGTATCTTTAGAATCTTCTGGTGCACCAAGCAATCATATGGAGTGAGGGGGCTCTCTGGGAGAGAGTATTTACGAGATTCTAGAGTTAGAGTTAACAAAATCATTTAACCCGAATAGAAGAGAGATCAGAGTCCCAGAGTATAGATGAGGAGTAAAATATCCTGATACCACCCAATGGCGAAGTGGGCTCGTAAGCCGCACAACCATTTTAGTAAAACAGTTTTTCAAATACTAGACTCAACTTCGGCCAAGGAGTTGGAAAGGGGGATCCTACAGGCAGTCGGCTCTGATACCAACTTGTGGCGCCCCCGATTCAATCATACACTAATCATACACACAAATGTGTACGATCAAGATCAGGGACTCACAGGAAGATATCACAACACAACTCTAGACACAAATAAAATAAAACAAGATTTATATTACAAGCCAGGGGCCTCGAGGGCTCAAATACAAGCTCGATACACAAGAGTTAGTGGAAGCAACAATATCTGAGTACAGACATAAGTGAAACAAGGATGCCTTAAGAAGGATAGCACAAAAGCAACACGATCGAAGAGGCAAGGCCTCCTGCATGGGACCTCCTAACTACTCCTGGTCTTCGGCGGCCTCCATGTAGTAGTAGTCGACGGGGATGGCATCTGGCTCCAAGGATCCACCATCTGGTTGCATCAACCGGAAAGAAGAAAGAAGGGGGAAAAGGGGTAGCAAAGCAACCATGAGTACTCATCCAAAGTACTCGCAAGCATCAGATCTATACTAAGTATGCACTGGTATCAAATGGAAGGTTTATATCTATGGACTGACCTGCAGAATGCCAGAATAGAGGGGGAAGGCCTAGCCTATTGAAGACTAGCATCTTCAAGCAGCTCCAAGCATCTTGCAGCATGTAGAAGAGTAACGAATAGCAGTTTAATATTTAACAAACATGTTGTAGAACCAACACCCAGAGATCCTTCTCCGACTCCCTGCGGAAAAGCAATCTCGGAGCCACATATCCATCACATATCTCAAGTATCCATTTCTAGTTATATAAGATCAGGATATAAGTCTAAACGTTCATTTCCGCGGACACGGTATTCAAATATATATCTTCCCTACAGGGGTGCACCACGGTACCCAACACGCTCGATCACTCTGGCCGGACACACCTTTCTGCGGTCAATGCCCGGCCTTGGAAGATCAACATGTCATAGCCCTACCTAGGCTCAGCAGAGAGGTCCCCGCCGGTCTACATCCTAAGCACTCCGGGGTCTTGGGCTCATCGCCTGCAACACTCCGGGTCGTTGTGTGCACGGTGGATACCAGCACCGCCTTGGATGGCCAGCACGATCCGATCGTGCCACAATGCTGAACTAGACGTCTGACAAAGCTTTGGCTGATACTACGACGTCGAGGCCCATAACTATTTTCGCGTGGTGGTTAGTGCGTAAAGGCCAGAGGCCAACTCAGAACAAATACCCAAACCTGTTAGTGCATTGGGGGCTCGCGGAAACGAGTAGAGACTCACGATAAGGTGACTCCGTCGCCCCGTCTCATGGACTTATGGCAAGGGCCCAGACTGCCCGGTCGTGCCATGTAGGAAACTCGCGGGTGCTCTACGGGCCCGCCCGACTTTCACATCAACTCGCGGGTAACCCTCAGGGTCGACCCGACTTCAACAATGGTCTCAAGTAAAGTTCGAGTAAACGTGTGTCCAAACATCAAGGGGGAAACCTGAGGAATCACCCTCGGTGAATTCCACTCGATGTAATCATCAAGGTGAATGTAAGAGGAACCACCCTCGAGGTTCACACTTGAGGGGTTGCACAACAGAGCCGTATCGGGAATGGTGAAGGTGGAACCACCCTCATTGACCACGACCGAATAGCTACACTACAGAGATCTCATCAAGAGTGATGTATGAGGTGTCACCCTCGGCACTCGATGGTAACTCTGCAGAGTTGAGCAACAAAAAGGGCGTGATATGATGTGAGGTGTCAGGCTCTGGTTGTCGATCACTTTGATCGAGTCATCGATGATGAAGCAGGGGTGACAAGGACAAGGTGGGGGTCACTGATGGATCACTAACCAACCTATACTAAGCAGTTTAGGATAAGCAGGTAAGGTACAACAGCAGGTACAAAAGCAGGCTATGCATCAGAATAGGAGCAATCAATTACAGTAGCAAAATCTAATGCAAGCATGGGAGAATGGAATGGGCGATATCGGGATGGTCAAAGGGGGGGCTTGCCTGGAAGCTCCGCTGAAAGGGAAGAAGGGTCGTCGTCAACATAGTCGATCACAGTGACATCAACAGCCTCGGGGTCTACCGGAGAGAAGAGGGGGAAGAAACAATAAATATAAATCAAGAATAGCATCACAAAGCATAACATGGCAATATGTTGTGCCAGGTGTGACCTAACATATGGCTACACGATATAGGTGAAGGGGTGAATTCAACAGGGAATGTTTTCCCGGTTCCAGACCTGTGTCACACAGATGACCGGAGGAGGAATGTTCCATGTTCAAATAGTTAGAGGCATCTGACAGGCAAACGGACTGCGTATTCGGATTTGTCTCGTTTGTCTGAGCAACTTTCATGTAGAAAACATTTTCATCCGAGTTACGGTTTATTTACTATGATTATTCAAAGATTAAAGCATTTTCAGAAACTATTTAAAATAATAGAAATGGAATTATGATGTCAGCAGAGTGTCAGCATGACATCAGTAGGTCAACAGACTCGCTGACCATGGTCAAACCTGCCATGTGGGGCCAGTGGGACGCACGTGTCATAGTCAGAGGGCTAAACAAAGTTTAACTAAGACTAAACATGGTTAATTAGCACTTGGACCCCACCTGTCAGTGTCTTAATTAACTAACTAATTAATTTTAATTATAAAACCGGTTTAGTTAAACTAATTATGCGGTGGGGCCCGCACGCCAGCGTCATAGAGAAGCTCGGTCAGCACATTGACTAGTCAAACCAGTCAACAGGGACCCGTGGGGCCCAGCGTCAGTGGCACAGAAGGCCCACCTGCCAGGCCACGTCGACAACGACGCCGGAGACAGCTCCGACAACCCAAAACGCGGTGGCGCGTGCGGAAGGGGCTCGGGTTATGTCGTCCGGCGACTAAATCGGCAGCGGTTGGGCGCGTTCGAACGGGAACAACGTTCCGCATTGATATGTGGCTTTAGCGCGAGCTAAAACAGATGGAGTCGAGCGCTAGGTTGTCGCCGGCGGACGCCGGAATCGAGCGTTGGTGCCTATGGCAATGTGGGGCACGACAAGCGATGCGAAGAGCATAGTTGGGCTCCTATGAGCCCTAGGAGCTCGGCTACGAGCTCGGACGGGAGCTCGGGCCATGGTGGCCACGACGGTGAGGTGATCTGCGGCGGCGAGCTCACGGCAACGGCGACGAGCTAGCTAGCGATAATCACGCGGTGTGAGGAGAAGAATGAAGGGAGGGAGGAGCTCACCGAGCGGCTACGAAAAGCCTGCAACAACTTAGAAGCGCAGAGGTGGCCGGAGATGACGGCGGTCACCGGCGACAGAGAAGATGGGGACAAGCTCGATCCCGACCATGCGATCGTTCCCAAGCTCGATGGCGAGGCGTAGTCGAGGTAGAGGTCGACGACGCATCTCGTGGATCTGCTGGCGAGGCGCGGGATGGGCGGTGGCTGCGGTGGTGGTAGACAGCGGCGACGACGGCGCATGGGAGGTCCAAATCAGGACGAGAGAAGAGGGAGAGGCGAGCGAGTGAGGCAGGGAGTGGGCAAGTGGATGGAGGTAGGTGGGGTAGGAGGCCCAAGGCGTCAGGGCACTGGCGGCCTTATCTTCCTCCCGGTGTCACCGGGGAGGGGGTCCGGTGGCAACCGCGCCTGTAGCGGTGCGCAATCGAGGAACATGGAGGCGGAGTGTCCGGTGCGGGGACCTGGGCTGGCTGGTGGATGTGAGTCGTGGCCCAAAGGAGACAGGGGGCTTTCTCTCTCTCTTTTGCTTTCCCTTTTTTTTGCTATTTCTTTTTACAGAAAAAAGCTTTGCAATATTTGAGCTGCCCAAAAGGATTCTGTAAAATGTGGAACTTGGCCACATAATTACATTGCACTAGTTGGCACTGCCAAAAAGGATTGTGAGGCTTTTGAAATAGTTTGCCACTTTTATAATTAAAAAAGGCATTTAATATATTTGTTTTAGCCACTGTTTATCTAGTTTAGGGCACTTAGACATTTTGCAAAAATGTTGCTTCACCACCAATATTTGTTATGAAGTATTTGGCACAAGATGAACATTTTAGATTTCATGTCTGGCAAATATGAATTTTTTACTTTAGATTGGATTTGAATTTGAATTGTGATTTGGATCAAGTGAAGATTAGCAACAGTGCCATGATGACATGGCACCATTAACAGGGGATTACTGGAGCATGACATCGGGGGTGTTACAGGCGCTGAGCCTCCACGAGCCCGACACGCGCATGTCCAACGGCGCCGGGTAGTTCACCTCATGGAGGAGGTACGCCTCCCACTCGTGAAGGTGGCGGTGGCCGAAGCCGTTTGCCCATCGCTGGCTTAAGAGAGGGAGGGGAGCGGCAAAAGAAAGAGGGTCGGCGGCAGCGAGAGACAGAGAGTGAGTGAGAGAGAGAGAGGATGCGGCGAGGGGGTGCGCGTCCAGCGGCGAGGGAGAGTGCCTTTTATAGCAGCGGGTGGGCGACGAGCGGGCGGCACCGTGTGGACGCATGGCGGGAGAGGGCGGGGCGCCCGGAGGCGGTGCCTTCACTGCAACGCCTGTGAGGAATCAATGGGAGGCTGACCGGCGGCAGCCTTCGGAGTGATTCCCGCGGGAAAACGAGGCGAGGAGGACGACGAAGGCACCCTTGTTCAAAAGGGTCCTCAAGGACGATGTAGTCCTCGGCACCGAGGCTCTCGTCCTCCTTGGATTCCGGCATGTAGTTGCCATCCGCCCCTTCAAAGAGGTCGTCGGGATCTAAGTCCTCGAGATGTCTGTCAGGTGTGCCATTCTGCACTGGGGAAGCTTGAGGGTCCTCCTCAGAGTTATCAGCATCACCAGCTGTCGCGTTGTCAACTATTGTGGTATTTCCACTAGGTTCCCCATTGTTGCCTCTTTTGCGTCTACGCTGACGTTTTGGAGGAGAATTGGGGGTGTCTACCATGTAGATGTCGTAGCTAGAAGTAGCAGTCCACCTGCTGGTGTTTACCAGAGGCGAGGTGTCTTCTGTGGGGGCATCGGTATCTTCATCCATGTCCGAGGCCTCGCTGTAGTATAGCACGTTGGTTAAGTCATCGACCGTGGGACTAGGTGGGTGCTAGGTGTGATGTAAATTTCCCGATTGTCGGCCTTAAAGTACGATCTGATCATAAACCGAAGTCTTGCCATCCGAGATAGACAAGCTCTGGATACGGCGAGCATCTCATTGAGGTGAGACAGCTCTTAAGGATTCATAACTGGGTTGTAAGCGGGGCTGACTCGAAGGAAGCTCGATGTGTAGCTTGACGTGTCTTCGGCGTGAAGAGGATCTGGGCGCGATTCCAGATTCTATGTCGAGGTCAATTTTATTCCTGACATAATTTCAGAGTTGGGAACCAGATCTACGTCTGGACTAGAGATCAGAAGGAGATTGGCCGAAGTGGTTGCGTCGGGGGTCTCTGGTGATGCTGTGGCGGAGATTGGTTCCAGAGTCGAGCCTCCGGAGCCAGTCGAGCTCCCATTTCGGCCAGGGCCCATCCTAACAGGACGAGTTCGTCGCGGGAATCTGCGGTGTATTCAAGGCTACCAAAGGTCACGATCCGACCTGGGGCATAGTTCTCAACAAAGGCCAGATGACTTGTCGAGTCGGTGCAAAAGACCATGCTGTCGAAAACAAAAAGTTGGCAGGGGCGTAAACGCTCCCATGGACGTTGGCACAGTTGATCTGCAGGTGAGCTATCGATCCTTTTGGTGATCACATAGCGGGACTCTCAATGAAATCCCTAGTGTCGGTGTCAAAACCGGCAGACCTCGGGGTAGGGGTCCCAAGCTGTGGATATCAGATAGAGACAAGGGAGACAATGTTTACCCAGGTTTGGGCCCTCTCAATGGATGTAAAGCCCTATGTCTTGTTTATATTGATGGAGATGTATCGAATACAGAGTTGATCTACCTCGATATCGTATTGTATGGTCTAACTCAAGGGCTAGGTGGATGATATTGCGTTGATGTCCCCCCTACGGTCTAAACCCTTTGGCTTATATATACACAGGGAGGGGATCTAGGGTTACAAGGTCAGTATCTAGGAGTAAGGTGGCAGGAGAGATCTTGGAGTATACGTCAAATCTTTGGTAGAGGTAGTCTTGATCACGCCTCTTGCATCGGGCCTCTGGAGTCTATCTTGACCACGAATGAGGGCCCATCAGCCCAACCCGAGGAGAATGGACCGTCCAGGTTAATACCCCCTTATCCAGGACACCGTCAATATGCCTACACACATAACATACTATTGGACCGTCATCCAAAGCGATTGTATGTATCTCGTGCTACCATCTCATCGGTTACACCCAGAGACCATTAACTCCTGTACTTCCACATATTGCGCTAAGGACCACATATGGATCCATCATGTAGCTCGCAAGATAACCAACAAAAATTTGTGTACCTTAACTCTGGGTTTTTTCTGATAAAGAGCGCATTTATTATCTCAAATGTAGCATCAAGCAGATACATATCATGATGAGCAACACCCAGCATCTACATAACAAGGATGCACACATCAAATATCTAAAGTCTGACAAAAAAGAGTAAATAAAATCGACATATCGACAACAGTAGAGTCCTTAAGACCGACATCATGCCTATGTCGAAGGAGATGGTGGACCAATCCGAAGAGTATGCAACCACCCATGTTGGATAAAAACCTCCCTGGTCAACTGCTTCAACCGCATACACATTGTCTTGAACATCGGTTGGTACTCTACTCGTTGTAGCGTAGACCTCGGATGTAGCGGTGCGTAGAACGGAAAATAACCTACAAAGGAGAACAATTTATGTCATTAAAAACACAAACATTTCTACAGAGCCAAAGCGATCATAGTTGGGCATACACTCCCACACTTATTAGTGTTTTTAAACCTATTTGAGATAACGTCCAACCAGTGACCAAGAATATTGGCAAGACTTATGGGCAGGTACAGATTTGACGCCATTTGGATGGCTGACAACGTAGAACATGCATGGTTGCATTGGAAAATGAGGTGTTTGATTGTCTCGTCGTGATTACAAAAGCTACACTTCTTACTTCTTAATCAGTTGCGACCTGCAGAGTTGTCTTTGATTAGCACAATTTCCCTTCAAAGATACCACATGAATTTTTTATTTTTTAATGGAATCTTTGACTTCTAAATTCTCTTATTCTTATTCACCGGGACCCCTGAATGCATGAGCGCACGATATGAGGAGTCGACTATGAATGGCCCAATTGTGGTCAAGTCCCAATGAAACATGTCCCGACCTTGTGGTAAACCGAATCCTCGAACAACTGTGATTGAGATTTTTTTTCCTCTAACGACTATATTTGAGAGTGGGAGCAGAAAAAAAATCGACAACGAGATTTGAGTAGGATTTATCATTGATGTTTTGATTATGTTTCTTCCAGGAGAGAGATATGTTTGGTAGCTAAACAAATGTCGTCTATTCTTAAATAGTTGTAACCAACTACTTAGTTTTGTAGAACATGTAAACTCTTGGCATCATCAATACTTATTTTTTTTATTTTTTATTTTTTTTGCGGAAAAACTTCCAATCTATTCATCTTCAATCATGGCAGTACAGCGAATACCAGAAATAAAAATTACATCCAGATTCGTAGACCACCTAGCGATGACTACAACAACCGAAGCGAGCCGAAGGCGCGCCGCTGTCATCGCCCCTCCATCGCCGGAGCCGGGAACAACTTGTTGTAGTAGACAGTCGAGAAGTCGTCGTGCTAAGGCCTCATAGGACCAGCACCCCAGAACAGCAACCGCTGCCGATGAAAAATAACGTAGAACGGAAGGATCCAAACCGAAGACAGACGAACGTAAATGAACAACGACGAGATCCGAGCAAATCCACCAAAGATAGATCTGTCGGAGACACACCTCCACACGCCCACCAACGATGCTAGACGCACCACTGGAACGGGGGCTAGGCGGGGAGACCTTTATTCCATCTTCAGGGAGCCGCCGCCGTCTCGCCTTCCTGAGTAGGACACAACCCCTAGGCTTTGTTTGGATGTAGACATTGGAGGGCTTGGCATTGAATTGGCTCGAATGCCAAATATTCAAGACATTGATATTGAGCTTCAATGCCAATTTCGGTGTTTGGATGGCCATGTATTTGGCTTGTGGAATCCAAGAGAAAAAACAATTCCAATTCTTGTTTGGATGGTCAAGTGCCGAATTGCACATGTAAAAGGGTATGAAGTTTCATACGTTAGTGAAGCAAGAATCTTTCGGCGCAATTGCATCGTGACACGGCTCGTTCTAGCGAGGAATTCCTCCCTGAAATTTCTCCCTCCCTCCCTCGCTCTAGCGCCCCCCTCCCCCACCGGCGGCCACTCCGGCCCCGGCGGCCACCTCCCCTCTCCACGCTGGCGTCCATCCCGGTCCCCGGCGTCCACCCTCCTCCCCTCTCGCTCACGGCCCTGCTCCCCCGCCATGGCCTCCGAATCTGTGAGCCCGGGTTCGGTGTCCTCAAGGCTGCATCCAGTGGTCTCGGGCCTGGGGCTCTCCGCCTCGTCGGGTTCTGCTTCCTCGACCAGGGCCATCCGCGCACCTCTCATCCCCGCCCCGCCAGCGGCGGCTGGTGCGGCGGCACCATGGAGAAGGCCAGGCCCTTCTCGCAAGGCGCTCTGGCGAAAGCGGAAGGCTTTCCAGAAGCAGGCGGCCGCTGGCAGATCCAGGCCGCGCTCCTCTTCTTCTTCGTTGGAGCGCACGGAGATTCCGCCGGACCTTTTTGGTCTATGCTTCAAGTGCTTCCGGGATGGTCACCGCCGGGACGACTGCTCCTTTCCGCCGCTGTGCATCCGCTGTGGCCTTGAGGGGCACATCTCCACGGATTGCAAGCGACCTCGGAGCCCCAGATCGAAAGAGGATCTCCGGCGGGATGCGATGGCTAAGGTGGCACGGACCGCTCTGCCATTGGTGTCAGCCGGAATCGCGAGAAGGCTATCATCGGCCACTCGGCAGGCCTCTCCCCAGGAGGGGCCCTCGTAAGTGCCGGGCGACACCGCACCTGTGGATTTCGGGCTGGCGGTGGCAAGCAACTCTGGTGCACCTTGCATCCTCCTGCGGACCCCGGAGATCGATGACCTGGAGCATCGCCTTTAGCTGGCGGTGGTGGCATATGTCGGAGGTCCTCGGCCTCCGGTGTCTTGCCAGGATGCCGCCGAAGCCATCTCCGTCCCGCTGCGCATTCCCCGACACTACTTCTCCGTTCACAAGTTCCACCCTGAAGACTTTCTTGTCCTGTTTGCGAGGTCTGAATTCCGCAACAAGGCGCTGGCTGCAGGCTCTGTCGAGCATGGTTTCTTCAAGCTCTTCGTCAAACCATGGCTGTGACAAGCCCAAGTGGTGTCCAGGCTCATGCGCTCACAAGTTGACTTGATGATTGAAGGAGTGCCTTCTCACGTTTGGACCAGAGAGACGGCGGCGGAGCTGCTCGGCACCTCCTGCCTTGTGGAGAGCTTGGCTCCTGAGACCGCAAGTAGAGAAGACCTTTCCCTGTTCAAATTCGTGCCTTGTGTGTCGATCCTGATTCGGTGCCTGCTGACAAGCTGCTCTGGGTGCCGGAGCTTGAGGCGGCATTTGACCCGGTCGCGCGCTAGCCTACATCCAGACAGCTGTTCGAATACAAGACCTTGATTCATATTGGGAGGATTAGGGAGCATGATGGCCCGGAGGCGTGGCTGAGGCCGCCCAGCTCAGACGGCAGCGGCCATAGTGGGTTGCCTGAGGTCTCCGGCGACTTCTCTGGTGTGGGGGAATGGCGTGTTCTGCCATGGTCTAGGGGAGTCCGTGATCGTCGTGGAGGTGTGCCGCCGTCGCGCGGGACGGGTGGTTCCTACCGGCAGGCGCTCCTCGGACGCATCGGGCCCTCGTCCTGGCGTCTGCCACCTATGGAACATGGCGGAGCGGCGTCATCCCTCTCTCCAGTGGCGCCCCTTGCTCCGGTCCAGATCGGCAGGGCGGTTCACGCGCGCTGTGCTGCGACACCAACGGTGTCGCCGGTGCTAGCTCGGGAAGATGCAGTAGTTTCCACACCTTTGGTGGGGACAGTGCCGATGATGACGCCAGACCCTGCGCAAGGGACAGCTATCCTCTCGCCTTTGGCTGTTCCTCGGGAGACCGCTTTTGACCAGGGCTGTGTGGTGGAGGTTGCGCCGCGTGCTGGCCTGGCTGCACTGCCCAATGTGGAACTGGTGTTTCAAACTGCCCCTGTCCTATCTGCCCAGGAGGGGTTGGTAGAGACTGAGATTGTTGTTGGACGTGACAGTGAGGGCAGTCCGGTCTTGCCTGTTGGAGGTTGCCCAGGGCCCACTGGCCTTCTTATCCCCTCGCCCTCGGTGGTTGCTGTGGATCCAGAGGCGCACTCTGAAGGCTGGTCCCCAGTTCCGGAGATTTCGGAGATTCTACTACATGCGACATATGGAAATAATGATGGAACTAAGGATGGTCCAATCCTGGAGATCCCTGGCTCAATACCCACGTCGAGCGGGCTGGACCCCGATATGACCATGTCCGGGGCTGGCATGCTAGCCATGCAGGCCATGCAGCCCATGCAGCGTCCGCCCGAGGAGTGCTCTGCTCTTGCTGTGCTCCCGGCTGCGCCCACCCTGACATCCAAGGAGCAAGCTACCCTGTACAACATTAAGACCTTTTGTGCTGGCCTTCTCAAGAAGCTCGCTCCGCCGCTGCTCAAAGAATTCGAAGGGATGAGTGGTGTGCGGGCTGGGCAGGACCCTTTCACGCCTCGGCGCACAACTCGCTCAACTAGCATTGGTGGACCTAGGAAATCCAGGGCGTCGGCGGCTAAAACTGTTCTCCTCGAGACCTTGGGGTTTGACTGCGAGGACCTGGCGATCTCCGAGGATGCGCTAGGTCAGCTTAGGATGGTGTTTGACTCTCCACTACAGGAACCACAGTTGACAGCTATTGCAGCCATCTTCGGAAAGGCGATCCTTCTCAACCTTGGCGATGCGTTGGAGATGGCCGAGCCGACTTTGGTCCAGTAGGTGGCCGGTAGGCGACACGGGAGTTTCCCTCCCCGATGTCGTGCGACGCGATGGAGTTGGTGTGCTGGAATGTGCGAGGTCTCAACTGTCCAGCAAAACGAAAGGCGCTCAGAGAGTTCGTGGATTCTATGCGTGTGGCGATTATTTGTATTTTAGAAACTAAGCTCGAGCTGGTAGATCAATTTGTAATCCTACAATGTATGGGTCCTAATTATGATGGCTTTACTTATCTGCCGGCGTCCGACACGAGAGGTGGGATCTTTCTGGTTTGGGATTCCACCAAGGTCCTATTGACAAATTTTGTCAATGATACAAACTTCATTACCGGTTTCGTGTCACCGAAGGAGGGCTCCCCCTGGTGGCTATCGGTGGTATATGGGCCACAAGAAGATGAGCAAAAGGTCAACTTTCTTCAGGAGCTTTCGGATCACAGGATGTTGTGCCCTGGGCCATGGTTGGTTATTGGTGACTTCAACCTAATCCTATACGCGGCAGACAAAAACAATTCGATGCAGGATCGTCGTATGATGGGGAAGTTCAAGCGCTTTGTGGATGACCATGGCCTAAAAGATTTGTTCCTCCATGGCCGTAGATTCACGTGGAGTAATGAGAGGGAGGTACCCACGCTCACCAAAATTGATCGCGCCTTTGTCTCGGTGGACTGGGAGTTGGACCACCCTGATTGTCTACTACAAGCGCTCTCCACATCGACTTCGGATCATTGTCCGCTACACCTCGCCCTAGCTGAACATATTTTCACCAAAAGGCGCTTTCGTTTTGAGAAATTCTGGGTTAAGATGGAGGGCTACTTGGACGTTGTGAAGGAGGCCTGGGTGTGCGAAGCTTCAATCACAGATCCCTTTTTGAGGCTTGATACCCTTCTCAGGAACACGGCGCGAGCGCTTGCAACTTGGGGACAGAAGAAAGTGGGCAACATCAAATTGCAAATTGCCATTGCAAATCTAGTGATCTTGAGGTTCGACTGTGCCCAGGAGACGCGAACTTTATCGGCTGAGGAGCACTGGCTTAGGAAAACTCTCAAACACCTTGTGCTGGCCCTCGCTTCCCTCGAAAGGACGATCGCAAGACAGAGATCTAGGATCTCGTGGCTTCGGGAGGGGGAATGCAAACACACAACTCTTCCATCTAGTGGCAAACGGGAGACGCACAAAGAATTATATCTCTTCCATTCAAGTGGATGATAGGATCATCACCGATCAGATAGGAAAAGAGGATGCTTTCCATGATGCCTACAAAGGCGCTGTTGGGCAAGGATTCGGCCCGTGACTTCACATTGGACCTTGAAGCGCTTGGGCTTGATCCTATCGATCTATCGGAACAAGACTGTGTGTTCCAGGAGGAGGAAATTTGGGAGGTAGTCAAGGACTCACCGTTGGACCGTGCTCCGGGTCCGGATGGTTTCATCGGCCTGTTCTTTCAAAGTGCCTGGGAGATTGTGAAGGCGGATCTTATTGCGGCTATTCACAAGCTGTTCATTGGGAATGGTCGGGGCTTCGGCCGGCTGAATCAAGCCCTGATCACCCTAATCCCCAAATCTGCGGAGGCAAGTTCGGTCTCCGACTACCAACCGATTAGTCTGATTCATAGCATACCAAAGTTTGCCTCCAAGCTGCTATCCACTAGGCTCAAGCCACGAATGGGAGAATTGGTCCATGTTAATCAATCCGCTTTCATCAAAGGGAGGAACTTGCATGATAACTTCCTCCTAGTCCGGCAGATGCCGCGTAAGTTACATCGCAAGAAAGCTAAAGGTGTGCTCCTCAAGCTTGACATATCCAAGGCTTTTGACTCCCTCTCATGGCCCTTTCTCTTTGAGGGGCTGCATGCTAAGGGTTTCTCGGACAGATGGATATCTTGGGTTGCTACTTTGCTCACCTTGGCCAGCTCTCGAGTGGTGGTTAATGGATCTGCAGGTGTGAAGTTCACGCATGCTAAAGGCTTAAGACAAGGGGACTCGATCTCCCCCTTCCTCTTCGTTATCGCCATGGACGTCCTCACACAGATAGTCATCAAGGCACATGACCATGGAGTTCTAAGTGTCATGAGGGGTTGCACTCTGATACAACGGCTCTCCTTATATGCGGACGATGTAGTTCTATTCATCAAGCCTGGCATTACTGATCTTCTTTTTGTGAAAGAGGCCCTCGATATCTTTGGAGCTGCTTCCGGCCTAAAAGTGAACTATGCCAAATCATCTGCCATCATGATCCGCTCGGAGACTGAAGATGAGGAGCTCGTTAAAAGTGCTCTGCCTTGGAAGATTGGAGCTTTCCCCTGCAAGTATCTCGGACTAAAACTGAGCATCAAGCAACTTAAAAGATCCGAATGGCAGCCAGTTGTCGACATGGCGTTGAACATCCTACCTGGCTGGCAAAGAGGCCTAGTTACCAGGCCACGTCGTCTCATTCTCGTCAACCAAGTTATGAGAGCACGTGCTACTCACCACTTGATGATTGCAGAGGCCCCCAAATGGGCTTTGGAGCGTGTCGACCAAGGTTGTCGCGCTTTCTTCTGGGGCGGCACCGAGGAGGTTCATGGTGGGAAGTGCGTGGTTTCCTGGAGAAGGGTTTGCCGCCTGAAGCAACTCGGCGGGCTGGGTGTGATTGATCTTTACAAGCACGGGATTGCCCTAAGATTGAGATGGGAGTGGTTGAGGCGTAAGGACAGGACTAGGCCTTGGCAGGGCCTCAACTTGGTCATGGATACAAATGTCACCACTCCCTTTGATAGCTTGGTCAAGTGGCAGATTGGTGGAGGAGCACAAATCCTATTCTGGAAGGATAGATGGTGTAATGGGGCTACCATAAACGACATTGCCCCCCTAGTGGTGGCTCGGGTTCGGACGCAGGTGCGCAACAAGAGGAGTCTGCTGGATGCCTTGAACTCACATGATTGGGCCAATGACATTGTTGGAGATCTTTGCACGGAGGGACTCTCCCAGTACATCACTCTTTGGGAGATTCTCATGGATGTGCAACTGGATCCGGAGGGGGAAGATAAGCCAATTTGGGCCTGGGACAACTCTGGGACTTACACCGCGTCCTCTGCTTACAGGATGCTCTATCAAGGTGGGATCCGGTTTCATTCTTACTCGGCTATCTGGAGGTGTTGGACGCCGCTTGCTTGCAAGATCTTCATGTGGCTTGCTGTCCAGTACCGTCTATGGACCGCAGACAGGAGAGTCCGCCATGGTCTGCAAGACCAAACCTCCGCTTGCTTTCTCTGTGACCAAGAAGAAGACACAGTCGATCATATCCTGTTGCAGTGCGTCTTTGCGCGACAAGTATGGTACCTGTGTATGTGCAGAATGCACTTGGATCCGCAGCTCTGCCCTAATGCTTTGGACAGCTTGGTGCCATGGTGGTCGACCACTAGGAAACGTATCTCAAAGGGATCCCGGAAACGTTTTGATGCGGTGGTCATGCTAATCTGCTGGAGCCTATGGAAGCAACGCAATGGGAGAGTCTTTGGTAATTGCGCCATCCTGAACGAGTGGGGCACGACCGAGGCGATCTTCGACGAGCTTAGGAACTGGATAGCAACAGGAGCTTTTGGAGATCATGTAGTTAGTGAGGTTTAGTGTTAGTCTATCGGAGTGGAGGTCTGGCTATGTTAGGATCCTTCGTGATCTCTAACTTGCCACCGTGTAACCCTCTTGTACATATTTTCTTTCTCCTATAAAGCTATGGTACGCCTTTGGCGTACCCTCGAAAAAGAAGTTTCATACATTGTTGTACATGTTTCAAACTGAATTATACATGCATATGCATGTGTCTGAATGATCCTGGGAAGCATGTGCGTGAGGGATTGAAGAAGAATACATCAGTTGTTGGTCGTGCACTCGTGCTTCCAACAGACTCAGCTTCGTGCACCTGCAATCAAACGTAAAGGATGCACAGGCACACATCATCCGACTCGAGCACATGCGCACACAGCCTAGATGCGGTGGTGGGCATGCAGCGGCAGCGGCAGCGGCACAAGACGCGATGGTCTGCACGTTTGGGTCAGCGGCGAAGTCCACGTCTGCCAATGGGGCTCTTCTCGTGGTGGAAGGGTTCCCGTCGTGGCTCGCCGGAGCATCCCAGAACCAGCTGCCGGCGGAGGGAGCGAGCCAGCGAGGGATGCGGTCGCCGGCGGAGGCGCGACCGCAGTGGCAGCCGAACGCGTCAGTCTTCAAGCTCGGGCCAGCGGCGAAGTCCGGCACCACCGTGGCACTCGCGGGCTACTGGCAGGTTTTCCCTGGATGTGCGGGGAAAGGGGGTGAAGGGAGTCTTGGCTGGGGCGACGGGCGAATATCAGCGAAAACGGAGGTCGGAGCCTCTAAATTGGTTGGCTGAGAGTGCACGTGAAAAGGGAACCGCTCGATATCGAGCCTCAATTCCACGATCCAATGTCTTGCGCAACCAAACGGCGATATTCGGGCTACCGAATGCCAAAGTCAAAATCTGGCCCTGAATACCAACATCCAAACGCAGTGCTAACAAGATTGAAAAAATGATTAAAAACGGAGCCCTCCCACCGGCCCTTGTCAGGATCCATCGCACCTCCATGGCCCTAGGGCCACCGGAGACGAGGCGGACCTGCGCCGGCGCCGGCGAGAGGCAACAAATCATTTCACGGAAGTGAGAAGGCCAGGAGACTATAATGCACAACTGCTATTTTTTTAGTACAGTACATATCTAACTTTATTCTTGATAAATTTACTGCTATAAATTTTCGTGGCAACACATTGGGAGCCTGTTCGGACTCCCTCCGGCTCTGCAACTCCGTTCCGGAGTGGAGTGGCATCCAGTTATAATTTATGGAGCAATTAAAACGATGCTCTGCCCGCTCCGCTCCGTGGTAGAGTGGATGGTTACCAAACACAGTCTAGGTATTTACCATATAGTTTGGAGAGCAAGATTTCAGAATCCGGGAGAGCACACAAATAAATAGAGACCAAGTTTTTGTAAATGCTATGCAAATGAGGACACGGAGAGTTTGATTTTAGGATTGCACTAAGCTTGCACTAGTTGTTTGTTTGCTCTCAGCTTGCACTAGTTGTTTGTTTGTAGTCCGTGTTTTCAAATTCAAAACTAGGGAGGATTTCCTTTTTTTTTTTAAACATCAAATTTGCTTGTAGTCTGTGAGCAGTTGAGCACGCAACCCTTTTGCTTTTGGCCTTTGTCAGGCAGACCTGCTGCCGTCTACAGTAGCCACGTGCCAACCGTCACATGAGCAGACTGCTACAGTAGACAAACATCCACCAGTCCGACGACGGACGGGGCGACGGGCCACACCGAGCTCTGTGCCGACGCCACCGCCATGTCGCTCCGGCGCCTCATCGGCATATCCTCCGCCGCAGTCTCCGTCCGCTCCCTCTCCGGGCGCCTCCCCCACACCTTCTCCACCGCTGCCGCCTCCTCGCACCCGCCATGGGCCGTCATCGACCGCACGACAAGGGTCGACAGGTCGTCGTCGGCCCCGGGCGCGTGCTTCCGCCCCGTCGAGCCCCCGGCCGTCTCCCGCGTCTCCGCCCCGGCGCACCTCATCGATCCCAGCCAACGCCCCGGCGCGGGCAGCACCAACGTCCTCCATCACCTCGGCGGCAACGTCGTCCAGCTCCTCTTCGGCACCGTCGACGCCGCCAGCGGCGACGGCCACCTCCTCCTCAGCTACCACGACCACCGAGCCGAGGGCCCCTGCACCACCTGGGATCTGACGGGGGACCCCGAAATTCACCGCTTCGTCTGCAACCCCCTCACCGGCCAGATGCTCCGCCTGCCCGACATCGGCGGCTCCAGGAGGATCATCGTCTTCCACCACATGGGTCTCCTCACGCAGGCTGATGCCCGGCTCGGGAACGGGCCGCCTGACAGGTTCGCCGTCGCCGAGCTCATCTTCGATGGCGCCGCCTTCGAGCGGTTTCTCTCGGATGAAGGGGAGTGGCGGACGGTGATGGGCGTACCGCGCGGACCGCTGCTCCGGCGCCAGATGGAGGTGAACCAGGAGACGGTTGCCTTCGGCGGCCGCCTGTGGTGGGTCGACCTGGCCTTTGGCGCCATCTCCGTTGACCCCTTCGCCGACTGGCCGGAGACCCGCTTCGTCGAGCTGCCCAGCGGCAGCGTGCTCCCTGCGCGCGCAAGTACAAATGACGGAGATTTTGGGGAGCTCGAGGACAAGGTGATGTTCAAGGAGGAGGTGGCCAAGCACCGGCGCATCGGCGTAAGCGAGGGGCGGCTGCGCTACGCCGAGGTCTCTCCTCACGACCCGTTCCTGCTCAGTTCCTTTGCGCTCGACGGCGACGAGGGCAGCGGCTGGACGCTGGAGCACCAGGTGGCGCTCAGGCAGGTCTTGGCGGATGGAGGCTACCCATGGCAGGAGAACTCGACGCAGGCGGCGCCACAGATCGCCGTGCTTGACCCGCTCAACGCCAATGTCATATACCTCAAGGTCGGCGAGCACATCGTCGTCGTGGACGTGAACAATGGGAAGGTGATTGGGGCCTCTCCGCTTGAAGAGGAGTACCTGTACCTTTCTCTTGTGCCATGTGTGCTTCCACCATGGCTTGGATCAAGCCGGATCCCTACCCCAGGTATATATGCAATCAAGACTGCCAATTTCCCATTCACTATGCTTCAGTTTTGCTTGAGTTGTTTTGTGTTTAGACATAATTTTGTGATTTGTTCATCATAATGTGAAAACATACAAACGGATGAATTTGTGACCGGAAACTATTTTGTGACCCGTGTCATAGATCGTGTTGATGAATAGATCGTTGTCGCTAATATTCCAAACATATAGATTGCAATTGAACTAGGATTAGTTGGTGCTATTGATCTAGGCAGACTGACTTGTTGTACCTCACAGTTTGTTAGAAGATGTATGCGTGTTCTTTGTAAGGCAGTGGTGGTGTTCACACTAGCAATTGTAATCTATGCATTCTCCTGTTAGTTCTCCAATCGTGCCTGATTAGGTGATCATAGTGGTACAATTCTCTAAAGATGATATGATGTGTGTTTGCACAGGCCGGGTACTATGTTCACAAATCTCGGCATGCATATGTCATTTAGATCTTGCAGTCTCCTTTGGTCACATGTTGCAGTTGAGGTCGATGACTAAACACGCATACAGCCATTTGGTTTCTCTGAATTTGTAATTTGCACAACATGTTATTTATACATCTGTATAATTTGGTTCAGAAGATACCTTAAGGATGTTGTCTTCACTTAATGACTCTTGTACACTTCTTTATTCAACTGACCAGCCGACTCTTGGCTTCTAAATAAAATTTGTTCCTCTGACCAGTGTGAGCACTTAGCTGTTCTGAATTCGTGATAACATGTTGTATGATGTATCAGTCATGTCCGTCAACACGTTTCCTATAAGCAACAAATAGTTTATACTGTGACAGATTGTTCCCGGTTACCATTGTGTCTGTTATCCAAGTTCAAGTACCTTGACAGAAAACCTTTTCTTCAGGAAAGAGCAATGGCATGGAAGCGACAGATGATCCGGTTAGTTGCATCTGAAATGGTGAATAAGTATCAATCTGCCAGACAGCTTATGTATCTCTGGGTACTACACTATCATCTAATGCTTTTTTGTTCATCCACTATCAGTCCTCCTTTTGCATTGTCAGGACTCAGGATCGTTTATTTTTCAGGTGGGGGAAAGTCCCCCCCCCCCCCCCCCCCCCCCCCCTTGAACATTCAAAAAAAAACTCTTTCCATGTTGAGTCGATTGTCCCTGAAATTTTTCCGTTATTTTCAGGTTCCCTGGAAGTAATAGATGGAGGGGTTGTGTTGTATTATGAGGGAAGCTGGCCGTGGTTTGTCAAACGCTCAATTTGGGGGAAATCTGGAGATGTTTGGGTTTATTGTAGTTTGTTGATGAGTTACTATCTTGTTTAGAGAGAAATCTGGCAGTTGTTTCAGCAGTCACATTCAAGATTACTGAATGGACATCACGTAACCACGCATATTTTAATGAGTTCACACTTTTACCTTGATTGAGTAGTTTTTGGGAGACGTCCAAATTTAGACAATGTTGTGTGCAAGCTGCTTGGCGACGATTTTTGCCCTTTGGTTGTTTAAATGGAATTACACAAACACCCACCTATAATATAATATGTGGGTATGTGAGCGATTTTTTTTTTGCTTCTTCCATGGAGCCTGAAAAAATAATAATAATTGGAATCACATTTTCTCTAGTTTTAAAAAAATATGAAAAAAGTACACACGTACAGAAGTGGTGTATACTGCATTTGTGTAAATGTTCATGATGAATGTCCAGATTTTTATGTGTGTAGCTCACATCAAAATGTGTTTCAGTACCAATTTTTACAAACATTCAGTACACATCCCTTTGTACGTGTGTATTTTCTTCAGAATTTTTACAACTTAAAAGGTTGATTTTTATTAGTATTCTTTTTAATATCATCGCCTGAGGAAGCCCATAGCAATTTCGTCGGGGGGGGGGGGGGGGGGATACAAAGCATGTTCAAAAATTTGTAGACACACATCAATGTTTGATGTACAATCTTAAAAAGGTTCAGCTCCTTATTCGACCTACTCAAATAGAAACAAAAAAAAGACAAAATCGAATATGAACAATGTTAAAATACTATTCATCCAAAGTTGTCACTATTCACATTCAAATTTATCTTTTTTGAATCTCCACCTGTACATCGAGCTGATTTTTTTTTTTTGAATTGTAGACACACCCCGTATATGCATTGTCAAATAATTTCAGAATGTCTATATAAATTTTTAGGGTTGATCTCATTAATCTTATCTAATATGAGATCCTATACTAGTATTCCCCGCAATTTCGGTTCGCCGAATGCTTTAGACATGCTGCTAGAGATACTCACGTTCACAACACACAACCCAAGTGCCCAACGCGACACCATTTCTTTCAATGAACACTTGGAGTAGCACACCCTTTTTTTTCGTCGTTCTGGATTTCGACCATGCGTAAAACAAAACAAAGTGACCAATTATGTGCAAGTTGCCTGAATTTTATTGAACTTTCAGACACTCCTTTTGTGCCCTTGGATTAACACCCAACGGAACGAGATGTTTAGCTAGGGGCGTGAGCTGTATGCAGTCAAGTACGAAAACCGCTGTGCACACGCTGCCTTGTGTAGCTGATCAAAAGCCTCATGTAGATGCATCCATGCAGATGCCCGGTGATGCTACAAGATGTAGCCACCTAAGAGCATCTATAATTAGACTTGACAAATCCGGCATCTATACGTCCGCGGACGTGTTTGGCGGGCCCTTATATTTCGCTTCCGACATTCACATATCTCAAATCCGAACTCTTAAATCCATGCACGTCGATCATACAAACCAATGTCGCATGTAAATAACAAATGTTGGTACCGAACATAAATAGTGTTTACATAAAATTTATTTTAAATGCAAAACTCGAACATCAGCTATGTAGTTTTTATTGTAGGTCCACATGTGCTCCATAAAATTATTGAGTAGCTGCGTGTACACCTAATGATCTCGAAGATTCTGATGTATCTGTAGAAAGTTCATAAGGTAAGCTGCATCTTGATCTTTCGGATTTCAACTTGTTCTCCAAGTGCTTCAAAATCATTACTTTGGGCTACACCACTGTCATAAAGTTTCTGATTCCCACATCATTGCAGGGCTAAGGAGAATTCCCCAACAAGCTTCAAGCGCACCAAATGCCCTCTTCACATCCTTCCTAGCCGCTTCTTGCATTGTTGCAAAGTGACTTTGTTTATTACCATGCGGTTCGGAATGGTCTTCCTGCATCAAGAGTAGTCTTCAGGCACATGCTCTCCCCCATCCTGACAATCTCACCAGCGACATCTGCAGTAGTAAAAAGTGCAAGCATCCTTAGAGAAGTCTTGCATTTCTGCTTGACGGAGAAAGAGAGTTGTCCACAGCAATCCCTTGCGAGCTTGAAGTAGTTGTCGTGTGCCTCCACTCCCTTCATAATGCACAAAAACAATGATTTCCGCATGCGAAGACCCCGACAAAACCATAGATCATTTCGGAAAGTAGGCTTGGGAGTAAAGTAGTCCCTATGCAGTAGCTTTGCTCCGGACACCCTATCCCGGTTGATCACTCTTCTCCCTTTGATTGAGCCCTTAAAGTTGAGAATATGCTCCACTTGCCAGTCCATTTCCTCTTGCATGTCCATGAGCATGATCATGTCCACTTCTTTGTCCGAATCCGAGGAATCAAAGAACTCGTCTTGAATCATTTGATCAAGCTCCGTCGGTCCATATTCCTCGTCCGACGAAGCATCGGTATCCATTGTTTCCCTAATAAATGTTAGGGAACGTAGTAATATCAAAAAAATTTCCTACACACACGCAAGATCATGGTGATGCATGATAACCCACAAGTATAGGGGATCGCAACAGTTTTCGAGGGTAGAGTATTCAACCCAAATTTATTGATTCGACACAAGGGGAGCCAAAGAATATTCTCAAGTATTAGCAGCTGAGTTGTCAATTCAACCACACCTGAAAACTTACTATCTGCAGCAAAGTGTTTAGTAGTAAAGTAATATGATAGTGGTGGTAACGGTAACAAAAGTAAAGACAGCAAAAGTAATGTTTTTGGTATTTTTGTAGTGATTGTAACAGTAGCAATGGAAAAGTAAATAAGCGAGAACCAGTATATGGAAAACTCGTAGGCACCAGATTAGTGATGGATAATTATGTTGGATGTGGTTCGTCATGTAACAGTCATAACATAGGGTGACACAGAACTAGCTCCAATTCATCAATGTAATGTAGGCATGTATTCCGAATATAGTCATACGTGCTTATGGAAAAGAACTTGCATGACATCTTTTGTCCTATTGGAAACTAAGGGATATTAAGGCCTCCTTTTAATAGAGAACCGGAACAAAGCATTAGCACATAGTGAATACGTGAACTCCTCAAACTATGGTCATCACCGGGAGTGGTCCCGATTATTGTCACTTCGGGGTTGCCGGATCATAACACATAGTAGGTGACTATAGACTCGCAAGATAGGATCAAGAACTCACATATATTCATGAAAACATAATAGGTTTAGACCCAAAATCATGGCACTCGGGCCCTAGTGACAAGCATTAAGCATAGCAAAGTCATAGCAACATCCATCTCAGAACATAGTGGATACTACGGATCAAACCCTAACAAAGCTAACTCGATTACATGATAAATCTCATCCAACCCATCACCGTCCAGCAAGCCTACGATGGAATTACTCACGCACGGCGGTGAGCATCATGAAATTGGTGATGGAGGATGGTTGATGATGACGACGGCGACGAATCCCCCTCTCCGGAGCCCCGAACGGACTCCAGATCAGCCCTCCCGAGAGAGATTAGGGCTTGGCGGCGGCTCCGTATCGTAAAACGCGATGATTTCTTCTCTCTGATTTTTTTCTCCCCGAAAGCCAATATATGGAGTTGGAGTTGGCGTCGGAGGGTCTCCAGGGGGCCCACGAGGTAGGGGGGCCAGGGGGGCGCCCCCCACCCTCGTGGACAGGGTGTGGGCCCCCTGGTCTTCATCTTTGGCGAGGATTTTTTATTATTTATTCTAAGATATTCCGTGGAGTTTCAGGTCATTCCGAGAACTTTTATTTTCTGCACAAAAAACAACATCATGGCAATTCTGCTGAAAACAGCGTCAGTCCGGGTTAGTTCCATTCAAATCATACAAGTTAGAGTCCAAAACAAGGGCAAAAGTGTTGAAAAGTAGATACGACGGAGACATATCAACTCCCCCAAGCTTAAACCCTTGCTTGTCCTCAAGCAATTCAGTTGACAAACTGAAAGAGAAAAAGAAAAACTTTTACAAACTCTGTTTGCTCTTGTTGTTGTAACTATGTCAAGCCAGCATTCAAGTTTTCAGCAAAGATCATAACTAACCACATTTGCAATAACTCCTAGGTCTCATGTCTACTCATATCAATAACATAATCAGCTAGCAAGCCATAATAATAAATCTCGGATGACAACACTTTCTCAAAACAATCATAATGTGATATAACAAGATGGTATCTCGCTAGCCCTTTCTGAGACCGCAAAACATAAATGCAGAGCACCTTCAAAGATCAAGGACTGACTAGACATTGTAATTCATGGTAAAAGAGATCCAATCATAGTCATACCCGATATAAATTAACAGTAATGAATGCAAATGACAGTTGTGCTCTCCAGCTAGTGCTTTTAATAAGAGGGTGATGACTCAACATAAAAGTAAATAGATAGGCCCTTCGCAGAGGGAAGCAGGGATTTGTAGAGGTGCCAGAGCTCGGTTTTGAAATAGAGGTAAATTATATTTTGAGCGGCATACTTTCATTGTCAACATAACAACTAAGAGATGACGATATCTTCCATGCTAAACAAATTATAGGCGGTTCCCAAACAGAATGGTAAAGTTTATACTCCCCCTCCTCCACAAGCATCAATCCATGGCTTGCTCGAAACAACGAGTGCCTCCAACATTCAACGGGTCCCAGGGGGAGTTTTGTTTGCAATTATTTTGATTTAGTTTGCATAAAGCATGGGACTGGGCATCCCGGTGACCAGCCATTTTCTCGTGAATGAGGAGCGGAGTCCACTCCTCTTGAGAATAACCCGCCTAACACGGAAGATAAGGGCAGCCCTAGTTGATATATGAGCTATTCGAGCATGCAAAACAGAATGATTATTTGAAGGTTTAGAGTTTGGCACATACAAATTTACTTGGAACGGCAGGTAAATACCGCATATAGGAAGGTATAGTGGACTCATATGGAATAACTTTGGGGTTTAAGGGATTGGATGCACAAGCAGTATTCCCGCTTAGTACAAGTGAAGGCTAGCAAAAGACTGGGAAGCGACTAACTAGAGAGCGACAACAGTCATGAACATGCATTAAAATTAATAAACATTGAATACAAGCATGAGTAGGATATAATCCACCATGAACATAAATATCGTGAAGGCTATGTTGATTTGTTTCAACTACATGCGTGAACATGTGCCAAGTCAAGTCACTCAAATCATTCAAAGGAGGATACCACCCCATCATACCACATCACAACCATTTTAATAGCATGTTGGCACGCAAGGTAAACCATTATAACTCATAGCTAACCAAGCATGGCACGAGCAACTATGATCTCTAATTGTCATTGCAACATGTTTATTCATAATAAGCTGAATCAAGAACGATGAACTCATCATATTTACAAAAACAAGAGAGGTCGAGTTCATACCAGCTTTTCCATCTTAGTCAGTCCATCATATATCATCATAATTGCCTTTCACTTGCACGACCAGACGGTGTGAATAATAATAAGAGTCCACGTGCATTGGACTAAGCTGGAATTTGCGAGCATTCAATAAATAGAAGAAGACAAGGCAATATGGGCTCTTGGTTAAATCAACAATGATGCATATAAGAGCCACTTCAACAATTTAATCATGGTCTTCTCCTACTGACCCCCAAAGAAAAGAAAAGAAATAAAAACTATTTACACGCGAAAGCTCCCAACAAGCAAAAGAAGAACGGGAAATATTTTTGGGTTTTCCTTTTTAATTACTACAGCAAAGAAATAAACTACTACTATTTTTTGTTTTTCTTAAGGTTTATTAAACACACAAGAAGAAGGCAGGAAAAAGAAAATAATCTAGCATGGATATTATAGTGAAAGAGTAAGAGCACCGACATCTAGCAATGAGTGTGTGTGAACATGAATGTAATGTCGGTGGGAAATACGTACTCCCCCAAGCTTAGGCTTTTGGCCTAAGTTGGTCTATTGCCAGGGATAACCTGGCGGATACCCGTAGGTGAAGCTGGGGTCATATTGCGATGAAGAAGACTCTGACTGCCAATGGCTGGCAACCACCTCTGGATCCCAAGAATAAACAGACTGTCGTGGAGGCTCATCTCGTGGCTCCGGTTCCGGGGCTGGTGCAGGATTTCGATAGGCTTGAACGGCCGCCCACGGAACGATGTGAGGACCTGCAGACAAGTTAAACAAAGAGGGAGCAGGCAAAGTAATAGTCTCAGGGTGATGTTTATCAAAGTACAATTTATATTTGAGCTCCCCTTCACGACTCTTAACAAGAAAGTCATGCGCTAGCATACTCTTATAATCTAAATAAGCACGGGGCAACGATGTTTCCTCTTTCTCCTCATGCCTAATAGGTATTTCAAAATATTCATCTAGGCGTGAAGCATAAATGCCTCCAAAGACGGGGCCCTTAGTACGGTTCAGACTTAACCGTCTAGCAACAATTCCACCCATACTAACAGAGTTATTGCGGTATAAACCATGGAACAAAATGATAATATCAGGAACACTAAGGTTTCCACAGTTCCCGCGACCAATCAAGCAACGACTAGCAAATAAGGCAAAGTAGCATAAAACAAGAAAACGTATGCTAGTAATCCTTGCATCAGAAACCTTCCTGGTTTCTCCCACCGTGATAGTGTTAATAAAAGCTTCTACTTCGTTACGGTGTGGTTCATCCAAGGTGCCCTCAAAGGGTATTTTGCAAACCTCGCAAAATTCAGCTAATGGCATCTCCTTAACAACGTCATATAAATGAAACTCTACTGATGGAGGTGATTTCTTAGGGAAAAAGTAGAAGTTTTGCACAAAAGTATTTGTGAGTAAGAGATACTGATGACGTTGGTCGCGGAGGAAGTCGGTGAGGCCAGCATTCTCAATCAACAAATAGAAATCGTCATAAATCCCGGCTCTCCTCAAGAAGTCATCGGAAGGCCATTCACATGGCCGGACCTCCGTGGTGTGAGGAAAATTAAATTTGGGCTTCTATTCTTCTTCCTTTTGTTTTTCCTTCGAGCTTCGGCTCGACGAGCCCCTCAAAAGTCTCTTCATTATTTCTAAAACAAACTGAAATTTTTAGTAACTTCAAATAAAAGTGAACCAACTTCAATAAAATTGATATCAACTACTCCCACAAGTGCCTAGAGCCTAAATCAAGCATTAGAACTACTTGGGACCATATGAATTTGACATGCAAGCTCAAGAACATGGTCACCTATGCAGCATAAATTTGCAATGAATAGAGCACTAGAAAAAAAACTAATTGGACCAATGGAGGAGTCACATACCAAGGAACAATCTCCCCAAGCAGTTTTGCGAGAGGTGCTTTGAGCAAGGAGATCGAAAATCACAGCAACAGGGGCTGGAACTCGTGCTTGAGTTGGTTTTTCGTGTTTGTGTGAGGCAGAGGAAGAAGATGGGTGCATGGATAAGTGGAGAAGGGCCACCATGGGCCCACAAGGCAGGGGGCGCGCCCAGGGGGTAGGGCGCGCCCTCCACCCTCGTGGCCATGTGGCAGCTCCCCCGCGGTAATTTTTGCACAGTAAATCCTCAAATGTTCCCGAAAAAATCATATTAAATTGGCATGGCATTTTGAGGACTTTTATTTTTGGGAAATTTTTATATTGTACAGATAAATCAGGAAACAGACAGAAAAAATACTATTTTACTTTATTTCTACTAAATAATAGAAAATATAAAGAGGGTACAGAAGGTTGTGCTTCTAGTTTCATCCATCTCACGCTCATAAAAAAGAATCCACTAACAAGGTTGACATGGAACCGGAGAAATTTTGAATAACACTATGTTACCTCAACGGGGATATGGACACCCCAATAATAAGTATATCATATTTCTTCTTGACAGTAGGGAGAGAAAATTCAAAACCTCCAAATATAATTGATGGAATTTTTTCAATAGAGTTGATACTATAAACTTGAGGTTGTTTCCTCGGAAAGTGTATTGTATGCTCATTACCATTAACATGAAAAAAGTGACATTGCCTTTGTTGCATTCAATAACAGCCCCTGCAGTATTAAGGAAAGGTCTTCCAAGAATAATAGACATACTATCATCCTCGGGAATATCAAGAATAACAAAGTCCGTTAAAATAGTAACGTTTGCAACCACAATAGGCACATCCTCACAAATACCGATAGGTATAGCAGTTGATTTATCAGCCATTTGCAAAGATATTTCAGTAGGTGTCAACTTATTCAAGTCAAGTCTATGATATAAAGAGAGAGGCATAACACTAACACCGGCTCCAAGATCACATAAAGCAATTTTAACATAATTTCTCTTAATGGAGCATGGTTTAGTAGGTACTCCGGGATCTCCAAGTTTCTTTGGTATTCCACCCTTAAAAGTAAAATTAGCAAGCATGGTGGAAATTTCAGCTTCCGATAGCTTTCTTTTATTAGTAATGATATCCTTCATATACTTAGCATAAGGATTTGTTTTGAGCACATCAGTTAATCGCATACGCAAAAAGATAGGTCTAATCATTTCAGCAAAGCGCTCAAAATCCTCATTATCCTTTTTCTTGGATGGTTTTGGAGGAAAAGGCATGGGTTTCTGAACCCATGGTTCCCTTTCTTTACCATGTTTCCTAGCAACGAAGTCTCTTTTATCATAACGTTGATTCTTTGATTGTGGGTTATCAAGATCAACAGCAGGTTCAACTTCTGCATCATTATCATTACTAGGTTGAGCATCATCATGAACATCATCATTAACATTTTCACTAGGTTCATGGTCATTACCAGATTGTGTTTCAGCATCACACATAGAGATATCATTTGGATTCTCAGGTGGTTCAGCAATAGGTTCACTAGAAGTTTGCAAAGTCCTATCATTTTTCTTTTTCTTCCTTTTAGAAGAACTAGGTACATCGATATTATTTCTCTGAGAATCTTGCTCGATTCTCTTAGGGTGGCCTTCAGGATACAAAGGTTCCTGAGTCATTCTACCAGTTCTAGTAGCCACTCTAACAGCATAATCATTTTTCTTACTATTCATTTCATCAAGCACTTCTTTTGAGCTTTAAGTACTTGTTCTACTTGAGTGGTAACCATAGAAGCATGTTTGCTAACAAGTTTAAGTTCACCTCTAATATTAGCCATATAATCACCCAAGCGTTTAATCATATAAGCATCTTGTTTTAATTGTCTACCAAAATAAGCATTAAAGTCATCTTGCTTAAACATAAAGTTATCAAACTCATCCAAGCACTGACTAGCAATTTTAGTAGGAGGGACTTCAGCTTTATCATATCTATAGAGAGAATTTACCTTTACTACCTGTGTCGGGATATCGGGATCAGGAGGTTCTTCAGTGAATAAAGAATTGAGATCATATACTTCTTCAACAGGCGGTAAATTAAGACCGTGTATTTCTTCAATAGGAGGTAAATTCTTAACATCTTCAGCTTTAATACCTTTTTCTTTCATAGATTTCTTTGCCTCTTGCATATCTTCGGGACTGAGAAATAGAACACCTCTCTTCTTCGGAGTTGGTTTAGGAATAGGCTCAGTAATTGGCTCTGGAGCTGGCTCAGGAGGTGCCCAATTATTTTCATTTGTCAACATATTATTCAATAGAATTTCAGCTTCATCCGGTGTTCTTTCCCTGAAAAGAGAACCAGCACAACTATCCAGGTAATCTCTGGAAGCATCGGTTAGTCCATTATAAAAGATATCAAGTATTTCAGGTTTCTTAAGAGGATGATCAGGCAAAGCATTAAGTAACTTGAGAAGCCTCCCCCAAGCTTGTGGGAGACTCTCTTCTTTAATTTGCACGAAGTTGTATATTTCCCTCAAGGCAGCTTGTTTCTTATGAGCAGGGAAATATTTAGCAGAGAAGTAATAAATCATATCCTGGGGACTACGCACACAACCAGGATCAAGAGAATTAAACCATATCTTAGCATCACCCTTTAATGAGAACGGAAATATTTTGAGTATATAAAAGTAGCACGATCTCTCATCATTAGTAAACAGGGCGGCTATATCATTTAACTTAGTAAGATGTGCCACAACAGTTTCGGATTCATAGCCATAAAAAGGATCAGATTCAACCAAAGTAATTATATCTGGATCAACAGAAAATTCATAATAATCCTTATCGGGAACACAGATAGGTGAAGTAGCAAAAGCAGGGTCGGGTTTCATTCTATCTCTAAGAGATTCTTTACTCCATTTAATTAGCAGCCTCTTAAATTCATATCTTTCTTGGCAGGCAAAAATAGTTGCAGAAGATTCCGCATCAAGAAGATAACCCTCAGGAATAGCAGGCATATGTTCATCATCACTTTCATCATTGTATTCAGATTCAATAATTTCTCTTTCTCTAGACCTAGAAATTTGCTCATCTAGAAATTCACCAAGGGGCACAGTAGTATCAAGCATAGAAGTAGTTTCATCATAAGTATCATGCATAGCAGAAGTGGCATCATCAATAACATGCGACATATCGGAACGAATAGCAGAAGCAGGTTTAGGTGTCGCTAGCTTACTCATAACAGAAGGTGAATCAAGTGCAGAGCTAGATGGCAGTTCCTTGCCTCCCCTCGTAGTTGAGGGATAAATTGTTGTCTTAGCGTCTTTCAAGTTCTTCATAGTGTCCAGCAGATATAAATCCCAAGTGACTCAAAGAATAGAGCTATGCTCCCCGGCAACGGCGCCAGAAAAAGGTCTTGATAACCCACAAGTATAGGGGATCGCAACAGTTTTCGAGGGTAGAGTATTCAACCCAAATTTATTGATTCGACACAAGGGGAGCCAAAGAATATTCTCAAGTATTAGCAGCTGAGTTGTCAATTCAACCACACCTGGAAACTTAGTATCTGCAGCAAAGTGTTTAGTAGCAAAGTAATATGATAGTGGTGGTAACGGTAACAAAAGTAAAGACAGCAAAAGTAATGTTTTTGGTATTTTGTAGTGATTGTAACAGTAGCAACGGAAAAGTAAATAAGCGAGAACCAGTATATGGAAAACTCGTAGGCACCGGATTAGTGATGGATAATTATGCCGGATGTGGTTCGTCATGTAACAGTCATAACATAGGGTGACACAGAACTAGCTCCAATTCATCAATGTAATGTAGGCATGTATTCCGAATATAGTCATACGTGCTTATGGAAAAGAACTTGCATGACATCTTTTGTCCTACCCTCCCGTGGCAGCGGGGTCCTATTGGAAACTAAGGGATATTAAGGCCTCCTTTTAATAGAGAACCGGAACAAAGCATTAGCACATAGTGAATACATGAACTCCTCAAACTATGGTCATCACCGGGAGTGGTCCCGATTATTGTCACTTCGGGGTTGCCGGATCATAACACATAGTAGGTGACTATAGACTTGCAAGATGGGATCAAGAACTCACATATATTCATGAAAACATAATAGGTTCAGATCTGAAATCATGGCACTCGGGCCCTAGTGACAAGCATTAAGCATAGCAAAGTCATAGCAACATCAATCTCAGAACATAGTGGATACTAGGGATCAAACCCTAACAAAGCTAACTCGATTACATGATAAATCTCATCCAACCCATCACCGTCCAGCAAGCCTACGATGGAATTACTCACGCACGGCGGTGAGCATCATGAAATTGGTGATGGAGGATGGTTGATGATGATGACGGCGATGAATCCCCCTCTCCGGAGCCTGAACAGACTCCAGATCAGCCCTCCCGAGAGAGATTAGGGCTTGGCGGCAGCTCCGTATCGTAAAACGCGATGATTTCTTCTTTCTGATTTTTTTCTCCCCGAAAGCCAATATATGGAGTTGGAGTTGGCGTCGGAGGGTCTCCAGGGGGCCCACGAGGTAGGGGGTGCGCCCAGGAGGGGGGGCGCCCCCCACCCTCGTGGACAGGGTGTGGGCCCCCTGTTCTTAATCTTTGGCGATGATTTTTTATTATTTATTCTAAGATATTCCGTGGAGTTTCAGGTCATTTCGAGAACTTTTATTTTCTGCACAAAAAACAACATCATGGCAATTCTGTTGAAAACAGTGTCAGTCCAGGTTAGTTCCATTCAAATCATACAAGTTAGAGTCCAAAACAAGGGCAAAAGTGTTTGGAAAAATAGATACGACGGAGACGTATCAATGCATAGCAACAAGAGGGGATAGTGTTGTCTACGTACCCTCGTAGACCGTAAGCGGAAGCGTTATGACAAAGCGGTTGATGTAGTCGTACAACTTCACGATCGACCGATCCTATCACCGAAAGTACGACACCTCCGTGGACTGCACACGTTCAGCTTGGTGACGTCCCACGAACTCATGATCTAGTAGAGCTTCAAGGGAGAGCTTCGTCAGCACGATGGTGTGATGAAGGTGATGATGAGGTTACCAACGCAGGGCTTCGCCTAAGCACCACTACGATATGACCGAGGTGGATTATGGTGGAGGGGGGGCACCACACACGGCTTGGAACAATCAACTTGTGTGTTCTAGGGTGCCCTTGCCCCCGTATATAAAGGAGCAAGGGGGAGGCCGACCGGCCCTTGGGGCGCGCCAGGAGAGGAGTCCTCCTCCTAGTAGGAGTAGGACTCCCCTTTCCTACTCCTACTAGGAGGGGGAAAGGAAGGAGGAGATGGAGAAGGAAAGGGGGGCGCCCCTCCCCCCCCCTTCCCTAGTCCAATTTGGACCAGAGGAGGAGGGGGCGTGCGGCCTGCCCTGGCCAGCCCCCTCTCTCTCTCTACTAAGGCCCATGTGGCCCATTAATTCTCCCGGGCGGGTTCCGGTAACTCTCCGGCACTCCGGTTTTCTCCGAAACTACCCGGAACACTTCCGGTGTCCGAATATAGCCGTCCAATATATCAATCTTTATATCTCGACCATTTCGAGACTCCTCGTCATGTCTGTGATCACATCCGGGACTCCGAACTATCTTCAGTACATTAAAACACATAAACTCATAATACCGATCATCACCGAACGTTAAGCGTGCGGACCCTACGGGTTCGAGAACTATGTAAACATGACCGAGACACGTCTCCGGTCAATAACCAATAGCGGAACCTGGATGCTCATATTGGTTCCTACATATTCTATGAAGATCTTTATCGGTCAAACCGCATAACGACATACATTGTTTCCTTTGTCATCGGTATGTTACTTGCCCGAGATTCGATAGTCGGTATCTCAATACCTAGCTCAATCTCATTACCGGCAAGTCTCTTTACTCATTCCGTAATGCATCATCCCGCAACTAACTCATTAGTCACACTGCTTGCAAGGCTTATAGTGATGTGCATTACCGAGAGGGCCCAGAGATACCTCTCCAACAATCGGAGTGACAAATCCTAATCTCGATCTATGCCAACTCAACAAGTACCATCGAAGACACCTATAAAGAACCTTTATAATCACCTAGTTACGTTGTGACGTTTGGTAGCACACAAAGTGTTCCTCCGGTAATCGGGAGTTGCATAATCTCATAGTTATAGGAACATGTATAAGTCATGAAGAAAGCAATAGCAGTAAACTAAAATGATCAAGTGCTAAGCTAACGGAATGGGTCAAGTTGATCATATCATTCTCCTAATGATTTGATCCCGTTTATCAAATGACAACTCATGTCTATGGCTAGGAAACTTAACCATCTTTAATCAACGAGCTAGTCAAGTAGAGGCATACTAGTGACACTCTGTTTTGTCTATGTATTCATACATGTATTATGTTTCCGGTTAATACAATTCTAGCATGAATAATAAACATTTATCATGAAATAAGGAAATAAATAATAACTTTATTATTGCCTCTAGGGAATATTTCCTTCAATAAAATCACAAAAAATCCGATCAGACAATGTTTCAAATGCATCAAGTGCAAGGCGGAGCCAGAGAGTTGTCAGACGTATCGCGGTGGCGTCCTAACCGGCGAGGATGGGAGAGAGGACTACTCTACCGGAGCTGGCGGCGTAGAGGCTATATGAGATTTTCCTCTATGGGTTATATGAGATATTCCTCTTGATGCAAGCCCATGAAAAAACGTCTAACCCACATAGAACCACCACACACATAGATCACGGGTTAGTACACAAAGCGTAATGGACAATGCTTACCATACCGTGAGATCACTTGATCCCACTCGGTATATCTTCTACGCTTTGTGTTTTTTTCTCAAATACACATGGAAGCGTATCATTGCATTGATAGGTAGAGTTCATTACATGGTTAGGAGATCGCCAACACGTGCGCTAGTAAGGCATGTTGGGGATCCGCATTTGAAGAAGAGGAGGGGGTTACTCAGCCCCAGAAAGCAAAATCCGCGTTACATCTAGTATGGCTTGAATCCCCTTGGCGCCGGCCTTGGCCCAGGCACGCACTTTGTCTTGGATGACCAAGAGCAAGTCATCAATGGAGGGTGCCGATGAACGAAGATGACGACATTGCAATGCTTTGTGTGTTGATCAACTTGAATCGACTCTTTGTACTTAGTCCTAATCAACCTTGAGTCATATCTTCTCTCTTCATAAAGATGATGTCTTGAAGGTAAACATGAATATTCAAACAATCTTCTTTTCAAGACATGCTTGCAATAGGCTCAACTCTCACATGACCAGTCTTTGGATAACTCCTTGAATAGCACCTTGGTCGACACATAATCTTCTTCTAATAACCTTGAAACCATCAAAGACGTAATTGGGAGGGTATTCAAAGGTGTAGCTTTTCGAATCAAGATGAAACCATCAAACACCTCTCTCTCGATTGCGCGCTGGCCAAACTATTTTGGCGTTCAGTTTATATAGCCTTTAATATCGCCCCTCCAAATAGTATTCACACGTTATTTGGGACGCGGCTAAATGGAGTAGAGACAAATATTGCGAGACATATTTGGATAGGAGTATGTGCATTACTTTGGGCTATATGAAACTGTAGAAATGGTATGGTCTTTAACAGAAAAACTCATATAAAAAATTTGCAGGTTATCTACAGGGGCATTGCTTGGATCCGTACATGGTCGTTACTCACTCATGTAGAAGCTAGTGACCTTTTGGTTATTAGGTCTACGCGATGAAAGATGGTAGCTCGAGATATCTACAACCGGTTTGGATAGGGTCCAATAATAGGATAGGTGTTTAGCCATCTAGTCATATTTTCGCCAGTTGTGACATCTTTTACTTGTTTTTTTACCTTTTCAGCTCTAACGAGCTTGTTCTGGATCATAGGCTTTTTGGATACTTTGTTTAATAAAGGGTCTGCATGCATCATTTTGATGCAGAGGCCGGGGGTAATCCTCCTTTTCTAAAAAATAACCTTAAAACCAACAAATGATCTTCAAGTAAAGCCTATGGACAAACCCTTCAACTATAACTCAAGGCAACCATTAATCCATAGAGATTGTCATCAATTACGAAAACCAAACACGGTTACCATGCTCTTTTAGAGATCAAAAAAGGCTGCAGGGAACCAATCACGCCCTATATTGCTTGTGGCTTGTGTTGTCCGAAAGGGGCGATGTTGCTTGTGGCTAAAACTCTACTTGTCCAGCAAAAATAAAATGCCCTCCAGTCCCTCTCTTTCGGTGCACTTACTTGGATTATCTTAAATCTCCGATTTTGATGTCAAATGAACAAGAGAAGTGGCGAACGTCTGGACCGGTACATGGATACCATTCCCAGTACACCCCCCATCTATCTACCAGTTCCGTCACCCAAACCTCTTCCCTCTCCACAGAGTCAATGTTGCCCAAATCCAGGGTCGTCCAGGGGCCTGTGCGGGCTGTGCGACCGCATAGGGCCCCCAAATTACAGGGTCCCCCAATTTTGGGCCAATATGTAGTAGCATATTTTTTTTATTTTGGGCCCTGTTTTCACAGCAAGCATAGAATTAGGCCTATTCCCTGGCTCCCCTGAACTGGACCCCCATAATGAGGCTTTCCTTAGAGCATCTCCAGCCCCTCCCCGCCAAGTGCCACCCCCATGACCACTTTCTCTGCGCCGGCACCGTAAAAGGGGCAAAAAATGGCCCAGCTGAACGAACATGTGGTGCCCCCATGTTTGGTTTTGGTAATTAGTGACAATCTCTATGGACTAATGGTTGCCTTGAGTTATATTTGAAGGATTTGTCCATAGGCTTTTCATGGAGTCCATTTGTTGGTTTCAAGGAGAGTTTGTGATGACCAAGGTACTATTCAAGGAATTACCTAAAGATTGGTCATGTGAGAGGTTGATCAAGACTAAGTCAAAGAGTGAATCAAGTTCATCAACACATAAAGCTTAGAAGATGTACCGAGAGGGACCAAGTGATCCCATCGTATGGTAAGCTTTGTCAATTACGCTTTCTATACTAACCCATGGTCCTCGTGAGAGTTCTTTGTGGGGTTAGGTTGCGGTGTGCACGTTCAAGTGATGCATCATGAAGAGATCAAGTGCTTGAAGATTGTCGTCCATTGTGGTGACAATTAACTTGTGAAGATGTGTCGAAGAGTGGCTAACCCATAGTGGAGTATGGAGCAGCAATCTACTAGTCTTCACCAAGCCAACGCAATCAAGAAAGGTGATCCAACTTGAGGAAGTCAAGATCGTCTACATCTAGCTCAAGTGGACTTTGTGCAAGGAAAAGGTTTGGCCTTGATAGGTTCTCTATTTTACCGGTCTCATGGTGGTAGTTTGGAGATCATGTTATAGGATTGATTGTCGTACTATCAAGGGGGGCTCTCAAGTGAGTAGCTAGACTGTATCGTTCGTAGAGAGCTCAAACCATTGCATGCTTGCATCATCTTTCTTGGTTCTTGTTTGGTTTTATCCTTGTTAGATTTGAAGCTTATGGTCATCTTCTTGACAAGCTCGAGCTCACCGAAAATGGAGTTCACATGCATGCTTCTTCTATTGTGTTTTCGGTGTTGTAGGTTTTGCCGGTCTTATTCGAGGAAGGATTCTCAGCATTTTCTTATGGGCCTTTTCTCATTTTGCTTCTTATTGTTATTTCTACCAAGGTTGTGTTATCCCTTGTCGTTAGATTTCCAACAAACTTGGTTTCATTGAATTTGGAGTTCGTTTGCAGAAGTTGTGTCAGTTTTTGTGTCCTTAAAAAGGCTGCAGCGGTACTACCGCTCATGGGAGCGGTACTACTGCTTGGAGGGGATGTAATTTTTTACTACCGCTCCTGGCAGCGGTACTACCGTGGCTACTTCCATGGCTACTTCTGCTCTAGACCAAAAACTCGTCTTAAGTCCAGCGGTGGTAGGCACGGATGTATTTTTTTAGTACCGCTCGCAAGCAGTAGTACCGCTACCCTTAGTGGTAGTACCGCTACCCCTAGCGGTAGTACCGTGAGGACGAGCGGTAGTACTGCTCTGGCGGTTTTACCAGCCTTTTGCCTCCTCGTTGTTGTTTTTCAAAGGGCTTCCACCGCCCTAGCGGTAGTACCGCTCCCATGAGCGGTAGTACCGCTCTGTGCAGGCTATGAGCAGAAGGGTTGGACTTTTCCCCACCTATAATAGGGGGTATTCTTCCCTAATGAAACTTATCCCTTAAGCTCGTGTTCTTCCCCCATTGTTGACCTTCTTCAAGCTTGCTATCTGTCAATCCCTCCATGGATTCTTGCTAGTTTTTGGGGGGAAAGAGAGAGGAGATCTAGATCCACATTTCCACCAATCACTTTCTCCTCTATGTGAGGGGAACCCCTTGGATCTAGATCTTGGAGTTCTTGGTGTTCTCCTTCTTGTTCTTCCTCTCACTTCCCTCGCTAGCATTAGCTGCTTTGGTGAGATTTGGGAGAGAAGGACTTGGGCATTCCGTGTGCCTTTTCCATTGCATTTGTGTTGGGGAACATAGTAATTTCAAAAAAAATCCTACGCACACGCAAGATCATGGTGATGCATAGCAACGAGAGGGGAGAGTGTAGTCCACGTACCCTCGTAGACCGTAAGTGGAAGCATTATGACAACGCGGTTGATGTAGTCGTACATCTTCATGATCGACCGATCCTAGCACCAAAAGTACGGCACCTCCACGATCTGCACACGTTTGGCTCGGTGACATCCCACGAACTCATGATCCAACAGCATGTCGAGGGAGAGCTTCATCAGCAGGACGATGTGATGACGGTGATGATGAAGCTACCGGCGCAGGGCTTCGCCTAAGCACTACGACGATATGACCGAGGTGGATTATGGTGGAGGGGGGCACCGTACACAGCTAAGAGATCAATGATCAACTTCTGTGTCTATGGGGTGCCCCTTGGCCACGTATATAAAGGACCAAGGGGAGGGGGCCGGCGGACTCATAGTGTGCGCCCCAAGGGGGGAATCCTACTCCTACTAGGATTAGGTTCCCCCTCTCCTAGTCCAACTAGGAGGGGAAGGAAAGAGGAGGAGGGGAGAAGGAAAGAGGGGGCCACCCCCCAAAGCCCTAAACCAATTCGGTTTGGGCCTAGGGGGGGCGCACCCCACACTTCCTTGTTGCCCTGTATTTCCATAAGGGGTTGAGACAAGGGGATTCCATGTCACCTCTTCTATTCAATATTGTGGCAGATATGTTGGCCGTCATTATTGGCAGGGCCAAGCAGCATGGCCATGTAGAGGGTCTAGTTCCTCATCTGGTTGATGGAGGGGTGTCCATTCTACAATATGCTGATGACACTATTCTTTTCATGGAACATGGCATGGCTAAGGCACGTAACATGAAACTTATCTTGTGTCTATTCGAACAATTGTCTGGCTTAAAAATCAATTTTCATAAGAGCGAGGTGTTCTGTTTTGGGAAGGCCAAAGACGAGGAACATACTTACAGACAATTGTTTGGATGCGAATTAGGTGCTTTACCATTCAGTTACTTGGGTATTCCGATTCATCACTGTAAGCTATCCAATAAAGAATGGAAATGTATTGAAGAACGAATTGAAAAACAACTCAGCTGCTGGAAGGGCAAGCTGATGTCATATGGAGGTCGACTAGTTTTGATTAACTCAGTATTGACTAACATGCCAATGTTTTTACTTTCGTTCTTCGAAATTCCGAAAGGGGTCCGAAAGCGACTTGATTTCTTTAGATCTTGTTTCTTTTGGCAGTCTGATGAGGCCAAGAGGAAATACCGTCTCGCGTGATGGGATATCCTTTGTCGACCTAAAGACCAAGGGGGGCTCGGTATTGAGAATTTGGAGATTAAGAATAAATGCCTTATGAGCAAATGGTTGTACAGGTTATAGACATAGCCGGAGGGCATGTGGTCTCAAATCCTGCGCAATAAGTATTTGCACTCGAAAACGCTAGCCCAGGCTACCATCAGACCGACTGATTCGCCGTTTTGGAAGGGACTTATGAGAACGAAGGTTGTGTTCTTTCATAGGGTCAAATTCTTGGTTGGCAACGGGATGTCAACAAGATTTTGGGAGGATACGTGGTTAGGAGAGACACCTCTGGCCTTACAATATCCTACTCTTTACAATATTGTGCAAGGTAAGGAAGATTACGTAGGTATCGTCCTTCAAACTATTCCCTTGAACATCCAGTTCAGGCGTATGTTAGTGTGTGAGAGATGGACAACCTGGATGCACTTGGTTCGGAGATTTATTGAAGTTCGACTCTCCGACATGCCGGACTCAACACAATGGAAGTTAACTAAAAATGGGATATTTATGGTGAAATCCTTTTATACGAATCTGATTAATTCTGGCCCCCTCTCAAGGTCACTACATATATAGAAGGTTAAGGTTCCTTTGCGGATTAAAATTTTATGTGGTTTGTCCACAAGCAAGTAATACTCACAAAGGGCAACTTACTTAAGAGGCGATGGGTAGGCAACTTGCAGTGTTGTTTTTGTGCTCAGGATGAGATAATACAACATTTATTCCTTGAATGCCCACTTGCCAAGTTACTTTGGAGAATGATTCATATAGCTTTTAATACCAATCCTCCAGTAGATATTGCGTCTTTGTTTGGGACGTGGTTAGCTGGGGTTGAACAGATCATGACAGCTCGTATTCGGATTGGAATATGTGCGTTACTATAGGCTATATGGAACTGCAGAAATGATATGATTTTTAACAAACAACACAACTTAACTTTTTTGCAGGTTATCTTGAGAGCTACAGCTTGGATCCGTACGTGGTCCTTACTCACTCCTATGGACTCTAGGGAGCCTTTGGTTATTGGGTGCAACCAATGGGAGATGGTGGATCGGGTTATATTCAACCGGTTCAGATGGCGTTTGCATAACAGGATAGGAGTCCAGAGAGCTTATCCTTATTATTACCGTATCGGTTGTCTTTGTCCGCTTGTATTTTTCCGGTTTATGTACTTTGTTTTGCTCTATTTGCGAGCTGTAAGAACTTTATGATGATACTTTCTGGATTTTAAATAAGAGGGCCGCATGCATCATCATGATGCAGAGGCCGGGGGTATACCTCCATTTCCAAAAAAAATCCACTAAGGCCCATTGACCCTCCCGGCGAATTCCTGTAACTCTCTGGTACTTCGAAAAATACCCGAATCACTCGGAACCTTTCCGATGTCCGAATATAGCCTTCCAATATATCGATCTTTACATCTCGACTATTTCGAGACTCCTCGTCATGTCCGTGATCTCATCCGGGACTCCGAACAACCTTCGGTACATAAAATCACATAACTCATAATACAAATCATCATCGAACGCTAAGCGTGCGGACCCTACGGGTTTGAGAACTATGTAGACATGACCGAGACTCATCTTCGGTCAATAACCAATAGAGGAACCTAGATGCTCATATTGGCTCCCACATATTCTACGAAGATCTTTATCGGTCAAACCGCATAACAACATACGTTGTTCCCTTTGTCATCGGTATGTTACTTGCCCGAGATTCGATCGTCGGTATCTCAATACCTAGTTCAATCTCGTTACCTGCAAGTCTCTTTACTCGTTCCACAATGCATCATCCGTAACTAACTCATCAGTCACATTGCTTGCAAGGCTTATAGTGATGTGCATTACCAAGAGGGCCCAGAGATACCTCTCCGACAATCAGAGTGACAAATCCTAATCTCGATCTATGCCAACTCAACAAACTCCATCGGAGACACCTGTAGAGCACCTTTATAATCTCCGAGTTACGTTGTGACGTTTGGTAGCACACAAAGTGTTCCTTTAGTATTCGGGAGTTGCACAATCTCATAGTCATAGGAACATGTATAACTTATGAAGAAAGCAATAGCAATAAACTAAACGATCATAGTGCTAAGCTAACGGATGGGTCTTGTCAATCACATCATTCTCTAATGATGTGATCCCATTAATCAAATGACAGCTCATGTCTATGACTAGGAAACTTAACCATCTTTGATCAACGAGCTAGTCAAGTAGAGGCATACTAGTGACACTCTGTTTGTCTATGTATTCACACATGTACTAAGTTTCTGGTTAATACAATTCTAGCATAATAATAAACATTTATGATGATATAAGGAAATAAATAATAACTTTATTATTGCCTCTAGGGCATATTTCCTTCAATTTGGTGCATCGGTTTGAGTTCTCCATGGTGATACGTGGAAGTTACAAGTTGAGAAGCTTATTACTCTTGGGTGCTTGGTACCCTTGAGCTTGTTCCTCTTGGGTGCTTAGGCGCCCTAGACGGTTGGTGGTGTTCGGAGCTCAATCATTGTGGTGTAAAGCTCCGGGCAAGTGTCAGGATCTCCAATTAGGTTGTGGAGATCACCCTGAGCAATTTGATGGGTTCCGGTGACCGCCCCCAAGGGTTGCCAAAGTGTACGGGTTCGGTGACCGCCCCGATGGGTTGTCATTTGTATGGTTCGGTGATCGACCTCAAGGGTCCCTTAGTGGAATCACGGCATCTTGCATTGTGCAAGGGCATGAGGAGATTACGGTGGCCCTAGTGGCTTCTTGGGGAGCATTGTGCCTCCACACCGCTCCAAACGGAGATTAGCATCCGCGAGGGTGTGAACTTCAGGATACATCGCCGTCTCCCCGTGCCTCGGTTATCTCTTACCCAAGCCCTTTACTTATGCACTTTACTTTGTGATAGCCATATTGTTTCTTGTCATATATCCTGCTATCACCTAGTTGTTTATCTTGCTTAGCATAAGTTGTTGGTGCACATAGGTGAGCCTAGTCATTTTAGGTTCTGTGCTTGACAAACTAATCGCTAGTTTTATTCCACATTTGTTCAAGCCTAAACGTAATTATTTTAAAGCGCCTATTCACCCCCCCTCTAGGCGACATCCATGATCTTTCACTAGCCATGCCCCGTAAGCGCCCCAAGACCACGTACTAGCACCGGCAAACCCAGCACAAACCCAGCGCGCAGGGGGGCTCCTGGGGGCGCCAGCGGAGGCAACGACTAATCCTACTCCTCCATGCATTCTTTTTCCTGGCCCACCCAATCACTTTTTGCCCAGCGATTCTTCTGAGGACGCCAACGACTGGGAACACGGGTTCTTGGAGGTGCCGGCGGAAGCATTTTGCCCTCAAAACGTGCTATTTTTGGTCCAGTGATTGTCCCGGGGGCTCCAACAACTGGAGATGCCCTTATTCCTGATCCACACACCTTGCTGATGGATTGATAAATCTAAATCTATCAGCCTTTGTCTAAAAAAGAACATAAATCTATCGATCTAGCTCTGCTGAAAAATAAGCATCTATCGATCTAGCTCCACGCGATCTTCTCGCGAAAGGAAAAGGCCCTCACGGAGATTAATTGACTGCAGTGCAGCGGCGTCCAGAGGTAGAGGGTAGCGGCGTTGCCCAGAGAAACGAGCCACAGCCCTGTCGGCATGGATAATTCATTCCAAGATTCTGTTGGCCACTGGTGGCCGAGACAAGGTGTGAGCATCAACGGTCTATCCACAAGGTGCGCTCAAACTGAATCCCTAATTAATTTAGACTATTTTTTCCTCACGTAAATGAACTGATTGAGGTGCTCAAATTGAATAACCGATCTGAATAATTATATTAGTGAATATATTGTGTGCATATGCATTAATTCACCAATCCAGTTTTTCTAGGGAATATAAATAATAGGCTTGTTGATTAAGTTGTCGCACACCAAAATTTCCAAGCTAGCTGCTCGTTCAAAATTCAGGGTTCAATCCTTTTTTCCTTTTGTTATCTTGATAAACCTATAACTCATGGAGTGTTTGAATTCATCCATATTTATTTTATAAACAAATCATCTATTCTAGAAATTTTAGGGCCTCATTTTACGCTTTGCACCGGGGCCCCGATTTCCTAGAGACGGCCTGTGCCCAAATCCTACTCCTCCCAACCCGTACCGAGGCCCCCCGTGCTCTACAGGCTAGTACGACATCATCCCTGACTACATCCACGCCCCCCCCCCACCATGGGGCCAAATTTCGTGTTTTCACCCTTTTAGCAAAGAAAATCGAGATCTGACCCTAGTTAGAAAAAAAATCAGGATCTGACCCATTTGCTACCGCCAGGGGCCACGACGGTAGGTATATGCAGGCTACCGTTGTTGGTGTCAAAACCGGCGGATCTTGGGTAGGGGGTCCCGATCTGTGCGTCTTGGGCTGATGGTAACATGAAGCAAGGGACACAATGTTTACCCAGGTTCGGGCCCTCTCGATGGAGGTAAAACCCTACTTCCTGCTGGATTAATATTGACGATATGTGGAATACAAGAGTAGATCTACCACGAGACCGTAGAGGCTAAACCCTAAGAGCTAGCCTATGATGGTATGATTGTAATTGTGATCGGCCTTCTAAGGGCCATGCTCTCCGGTTTATATAGACACCGGAGAGCTAGGGTTTACATGGAGTCGGTTTACAAGGAAGGAAACCTAATATCCGGATCGCCAAGCTTGTCTTCCACGCAAAGGAGAGTCCCATTCGGACACGAGCCGAAGTCTTGAGTCTTTTATCTTGACGCTTCTATAGTCTGGACGATGTATATAGTCTGGCTGTCTGGATACCCCCTTATCCAGGACTCCCTCAGTAGCCCCTGAACCAGGCTTCAATGACGATGAGTTCGGCGCGCAGTCTTGTCTTCGGCATTGCAAGGCGGGTTCCTCCTTCCAAATACTCCAAGGTTACCATCGAACACGTAGACCGTGTCCGGATCTGCAAAATGATCTTCACATACCACCATAGATAGAATGATACTCCAGCTGACAACTTTTAGACGACGTGACATGCCATTAGGGCCAGGTCATTACTCGAACGTTTTTTCACAACCAACCACAATGCGTATTGCGAGGCGGTTTCCTTGACACGTCCTATCAAAGCAGAGATCATGTCCCCTTATCGCGGGATTCTCATCAATACGGGTATGGGTAATCCCCCCATGCCATCAATCGTGGCGCTTGGTAAGTAAGCGATTCTCAACAGGCTAGTGGGGAGGCGCACCGCTTTTGTCGCCTCTATAAAGGGATAAGAGTTCCTCATTTTTACCCACGCCTTCTTCCTCCCCTCGCATATTCTTGCCCCTCGAGCTCCAGTGCCCTAGTCCAGGTCTTCCCCGCACAGTTAGTCATGTCCGGAGCAGGAGGCAAGTGAGTGGCTTCCACCGCGACAGAGAAGAACATTGCGAATCTCCGGGCAGCCAGATACTTGGCCGCAGACATAGTGCACCGGCTACCAGACGAGGGGCAGGTCATTCCAACTCCAGGACCCCACGAGAGGGTCGTGTTCCTTGCCCACTTCGTCCGTGGACTGGGGTTTCCACTCCACCGCTTCGTCCGCGGGCTTATGGTTCTACTACGGGCTAGACTTTCATGATCTAGCCCCAAACTTCGTCCTCAACATCTCGGCGTTCATCATCGTGTGTGAGGCTTTCCTCCGCATCAAGCCTCATTTTGGCTTGTGGCTCCAAACCTTCTGCGTGAAGCTGAAGATTGTGAGCGGCCAGCAAGCGGAGTGCGGAGGAGCCATGGTGGGCAAAATGCCTAATGTCACCTGGCATGAAGGCTCCTTTGCGGAAACCGTAAAGGGGTGGCAATCGGGGTGGTTCTACATCACCGAGCCACGTGACGCCAACTGGGCGCCGGCCCCCGAGTTCCGATCTGGAACCCCTATGCGGCTCACCTCCTGGGATCAGAAGGGCCTATTATGGGGCGAATCTGCAGAGCTGACCGGACTCATCAACTGCGTCAAGGGCATGAAGCACAAGAACATCAAGCTCGTCAATGTGATCCAAGTCATGCTCATTCGCCTGATACTGCCATGCCAAAGGCGGGCATTCAATCTGTGGGAATTCGTCCCAGCCGAACACCGGACGCTCCAGAGGCTCTATGGCATGAAGCACAAGAACGCGTGGAAGGCGTTGTTCAAGGCCACCGAGGTACCTCCTCCCATAACCGAGGACCGCGGGCTCCACGCCGCACGGCAACCTACCCAGCTGAGTTCTCAAGCTGCCACCGGGTCTGGTTCTTCCCAATGCACTCATGGGGAATCCCTAAGTGATTGTGCATATTTGTTTCAGGAGTATGTGGAGACATCAGAGCGGATCGATAGTCCGGCTCCGTTGCTGGAAAGCCCAGCCAATGATCTTCTGACGAAGATTCTGGTCCTGTTGCCCTATAAGGGGCCGGGGAAGAAGGCCGACAAGAAGGCCCTGGGGACCCGAAAGGGTCTCCGAAGTAAGGTTGTGCAAGCCTCATCCGAAGATGACGGGGCGCACTCCTCCCCCAAAGGGGAAGAAGAAGAAGAAGAGTCCGCCCCGTCCAGAAAGGATGGGGGGCCTGAGACGGTGAATCAGGGGGCCAGGAGAGGCTCCCGGCGTAAGGCCGTCATACCCTTGTCGTCTGATGACGACGAGGCGGATTCCTCCCACGGAGGTGGGGAGGAACAAGGAGAAACACCACCTCTCTGTGTCGGGGGAGGGAAGAAGAGGAAGGCCGCCCCTGTGGGGGAGACTGGGACGTCCAAGAAGGGAAAAGCATCCCTTCCGGACTACTCCGCCACCGCCGCCGATAGAGAGGAAAGGTGGCTGCCCAGGAAGAAGCCCCTTGTGCGGTCGTAAGTATCCGCACTCAATCGTAATTTTCGCTTCATAATTTTGTTTATAATGCCGAACTTGCATGCAGTCTGGCCAGGGCCCATCCGGGAGTGTCGTCTTCGGATGGGTCCTTGAGTGAGTCAGCAATGAACTCACTCCCGACGGCCACGTCTCCTCGTCCTACGGACGACATTGAGGTGTTATCCTGAAGGCTCCCAATGATGGTGGAGGTGGCCCTGGAGGCACCTCAAGGTGGCGTCCCAGGCGGCGGACTCGCGGGGTTCAAGGTCCCCGCGAATCGTGTCGATGAGAGCCACGGCAAGCCGGGCTCTCAGCCGAACACTGTTCTGGAGCCTTCAGTGGTTCCGGACTTAGGCGGGCAGCCCCTCGTTATGGAGGGAGGGCCGTCTATATCAAGGACTTCCGTTGCACCCCAGGCGCCGGATTGTCTGCTGGAAGCGCTTCGAGGCGCTTCCCTAGATGAAGAGCATCGTACTCTCATGAGTGCGGTGATTCAGAAGGTTTCGTCCACCAAGAGCGGACTAACCGAAGCCTGCACCAGCCTCCTAATAGGCTTTGAGGTAAGCAGTAAAAATGTGTAAAATCACCACTCGATAGTTAGTAGCCCCTGACACTCTGTTTGGTGTTTGGAAAGAAAAACCAAATGGAGGGTCAATTACAATCCGCAGGAGTCTAACAATAAGTGTTGAATGTAAATAAACAGGCTGTGCTGCTGGCCGCTGCTGCTCGCACGGCCGAAATCGCTGGCCTGACGCAGGATTTAGAGCGGGCACAGGGAGAGCTCGGCCTCGCGAGGAGGTAGCTCGAAGAGAACAAAGGTGAATGATTCCCCTCTCTCATATAATAAATAGTAAATAAGATTTGATTATGCTAACGACGAGAAGTCGTGATGTGGTAACAGAGGCCACCACCGAAGTGGCGTCTCTCAAGAAGGCGCTGTCCGAGGCCGAACACAAAGCGGCCTTGGAACTCGAGGAGCGCAAAAAGCAAGAGGCCCGAGTGGGCGAGGTACAAGAAGAGCTCCAGGAGCTCGGCAAGAAGCTCGAGTCTGCGGAGCGGGAGCTTAAAGCAAAGGAGGTCGAGCTTGCGAAGGCCCTTACAAATACAAAGGACGCCAAGGCCGAAGCCGAGAGGGCTCGGCAAGAGATCCAGGAGGCCAAGAAAATAGCGGCGGGTAAGAAATTTTTTATGCAAAGCAAACATGTGGAGGAGGCGTTTCTTTTACTTACTCGAATCCGGAGCTCTCCAGGGGCATTCCCAGACCTGCCACGCAGCGTATCAGACGCCGCGGAGTTTTACCGTGCCCAGGAGGGGAGCTCAACGGAGTTGTTCTGGTCCCAGTATGCTAGGGCCGAGCATGCAACGCCTCTGATTGACCAACTGAAGCAGTTGGTCGAACTCCACAAGGCGGCTGAAGTGGCTATGAAAGATCTCATAGTCTGGATATGGCCTGGCGAGCTTCTGCCCACCAGCTACTTCGGCCTCATCAAGCGGATGGTGGATTCCTATCCGCGACTGGAAGTCATCAAGCGATCCTTTTGCATCGAGGGTGCCCGCCGGGCCCTTGCCCGCGCCAAGGTGCATTGGGGCAAGCTGGATGCGAAGAAGCTGGTGAAGGACGGGCCGCCGGAGGGCAAGCCGCATCGCGTCCCCGAGAAGTATTATGATGGCATTATGAAGGGTGCTTGCCTTGTGGCCGATGAATGTACCAAAGACATAATTTTTGAATGAATTCACTTCTGTCATGTTTGTAATTTAAAGACGAAGTTACTTGCGCTATGTAGCGCTTTTGCGATTTAAAATATTACCTTCTGTGCGGCTGTTTATCAAATTCTGAAAGTAGGCCAGTCGTCGGCTTCCGCCCCCGTGTAACTAGTACTGGGGTGTTCGTGGAAAACCCGGACACTCTTTATCCAAATGTTTGGTCCCTTAAGGAGGTGTCCGGCGCAGCGAACCAGGCAATCGGACTATACAGCTTTATAACCTTCACTTAGCCATAGAAGTATATGATTTTAAATTTCCACGAAGCCCCTAGAATTCGGAAGGCTGAATTGGGGCGCTATACACGCCTATATCGGACAAAGCCGAATTAATGCCTAAAGCAGAAAAATCTTTAAGGATTTTAAGACCTCTCGAACAGCGACCAGTCTCTCGTCACATCATGTCAGACAGTTTTGTGCTTTCTCTACTGAGGTGCTCGTCCGGTAGAACCAGGGCACAATCACAGTAGTTCTCCCTGCGGTACCTTAGCCGAATTAACGGAACGTAAGGCACCAAAGCGAGGGAGCCAGGCTATCCCAACCGTAACCCGAGACATGATTCGGAGCTGATGCATATAATGCTATAAGTTCGGGGTGCCGCACTGTTGAAAGTGTTCGGACTTGTCTTGCCGTATTATGGGGTACCATAAGAAGCCCCTGGCAAACTACACGTACCAAAGTGTACGGATGCAAAATTAAATAGACATTTATAAAAAATGCTCAAATAAAAATAAGTAAGCTGACGCTATTTGTGGTCTCCCATTGATGAATAATACGTTTAAGTGTATGTTTACAATGTATGCACTAGGCAGAGATAAATAGGATTATTTGACATATCCTATCCAGGGGCAGGCTGTGCACAGATAGATAAAGCAGAAACAACAATCATAAATAGATTCCACCTGGGTGTTTCCTGCTGTGCCCAAAGCTTGTTGCCTCCTGGGTTTCCTCTCCTATGTAAGTCCGACCATCCAGCTATTCTGGAGAAGCTACACTAAAGCAATGTCCTTAAGGGTAAAAGGAAAGGTTATGAAGCAATACCGTACTGTTGACTGAGCCCTTGATACGCCTCCGCCTGTGCCCATGGTATTTTAAGTGCGTAATTGTGTACGCGCTGCACGAATGCTGCTTTGATGGGATTCGAGCGGAGGCCGGACTGCTAGTCCTGCTCTTGTCTTGCCTGCTGATCTTGCCGCGGGGTGCTCCGCCCTCGCTTGACGGAGCTTGAATTTGTCGTTGCCGGATTGGTGGTGTGCCGGAGGAGGACGCATTGTACTTCTGCCGCAAGGGCCGCAGTATGTTCTTCTGTATGGAGAGAGCGGTCCATATTCCCGTTGACTGTTATGACCCCGCGCGGGCCTGGCATCTTGAGCTTGAGGTATGCATAGTGTGGTACCGCATTGAATCTAGCAAATGCGGTTTGTCCGCGCAGTGCGTGGTAAACACTGCGGAAAGGGACGATATCGAAGATTAGCTCTTTGCTTCAGAAGTTATCCGGAGATCCGCTTCCAATGTTATAGAGCCCGTGCAGCGGGCCTCTACTCTAGGAATGACACCCTTAAAGGTGGTTTTGGTGGGCTTGATTCTTGAAGGATCGATGCCCATTTTGCGCACTGTGTCCTGATAAAGCAGGTTCAGGCTGCTGCCACCATCCATAAGGACTCTTGTGAGGTGAAATCCATCTATAATTGGGTCTAAAACCAATGCGGCTGAGCCGCCGTGACGGATGCTGGTAGGATGATCCCTACGATCAAAGGTGATCGGACAAGCTGACCATGGGTTGAATTTGGGGACGACTGGCTCCATCGCATATACGTCCCGTAGTGCTCGCTTCCGTTCCCGCTTGGGGATGTGGGTGGCGTAGATCATGTTGACTGTTTTCACCTGGGGGGGAATTTCTTCTGCCCCCCCCCCATGTTCGGATGCCGGGGCTCATCGTCATCGTCGCCGTGCAGCCCCTTGTCCTTGTTTTCGGCGTTTATTTTGCCGGCCTGTCTAAATACCCAGCAGTCTCTGTTGGTGTTGTTGGCTGGCTTGTCCGGGGTGCCATGAATTTGGCACGAGCGCTCCAATATACGATCCAGACTGGACGATCCTTGATTGTTACGCTTGAATGGCTTCTTCGGCTGACCAGATTTCGATCCGCTAAATCCGGCATTGACCGCCGTATCCTCGATGCTATCGCCGTTGTTTCGTCGCTTGTGTCTGTTGCGTCGTGGCTTGCCATTATTGTCCCAGACATCTGTAGTTCCAGAATGTGGCGTAGTGCTACTGCGAGCCAACTAGCTATCCTCGCCCGCGCAAAAGCGGGTCATTAGTGTCGTAAGAGCTGCCATGGACTTGGGTTTCTCCTGGCCGAGGTGTCTGGCGAGCCACTCGTCACGGATATTATGCTTGAAAGCCGCTAGGGCTTCGGCGTCCAGACAGTCGACTATTTGGTTCTTTTTAGTTAGGAACCGAGTCCAGAATTTCCTGGCTGATTCTCCGGGCTGTTGAGTAATGTGGCTCAAGTCATCGGCATCCGGAGGTCGCACATATGTGCCCTGGAAGTTGTCAAGAAACGCGTCTTCCAGATTTTCCCAACTGCCAATGGAGTTTGCGGGCAGGCTGTTTAGCCAGTGCTGGGCAGGTCCTTTGAGCTTAAGGGGAAGATACTTGATGGCATGTAGATCATCTCCGCGGGCCATGTGAATGTGGAGAAGGAAATCCTCGATCCATACCGCGGGGTCTGTGGTGCCATCGTATGATTCGATGTTTACGGGTTTAAACCCTTCCGGGAATTCATGATCCATCACTTCATCAGTGAAGCATAGGGGGTGTGCGGCGCCTCTATATCGGGCTATAACGCGGCGCAGTCCGGCTACGTCTGACTGGTTGTATTCGGCCCGGCCGGATTTGCTGTTAGTGTATCCGGTATGACGGTCATCGTCATGTGCTTCGGTGCGCCCCTATGATCCGTAGATCGATCTTGGTTGTCCCGCGGCGTTATCCAGTTTATCACGCAGGTCCTGAGTATTGCCCCGGGCCGTAGTAAACCGGCGCGGGGGTATGGGCTGGTATTTCGGCTGATATGCCGTTTTGTCCCGACCTCGAGGCGGTCGGTCAGCCGTGGGGCGCTCGAGTCCGTATTCCTCGGCTGCCAAGACTTCTGTCCATCTGTCTGTGAGCAGATCTTGATCAGCTTGGAGCTGTTGCTGCTTCTTCTTCAGGCTTCTCGCAGTGGCAATAAGCCGGCGCTTGAAGCGCTCCTGCTCTGCGGGGTCTTCGGGTATGCCGAACTCGTCATCGCCGAGGCAAATCTCGTCTTCGGAGAGGGGCATGTAGTTGTCCTCCTCCAGATACCCGTCCGTTGCCTGTTCATCTGGGCTGTCATGCCCGTGTTCCTGTTCGGCCTGCTTGAAGACGGGCTGTTCGGGGTTGTAATCATCGTCGGCACCGTACGGATTATTATTGTCTCCGGTGCCGGTATTGCCTTGGCGGGTGAGGGGGTCCTGGATAAGGGGGTATCCGAACAGCCGGACTATATACATCGTCCGGACTATAGAAGCGTCAAGATACAAGACTCAAGACTTCGGCTCGTGTCCGGATGGGACTCTCCTTTGCGTGGAAGACAAGCTTGGCGATCCAGATATTATGTTTCCTTCCTTGTAAACCGACTCCGTGTAAACCCTAGCTCTCCGGTGTATATATAAACCGGAGAGCATGGTCCTTAGAAGGCCGATCACAATTACAATCATACCATCATAGGCTAGCTCTTAGGGTTTAGCCTCTACGATCTCGTGGTAGATCTACTCTTGTATTCCACATATCTTCAATATTAATCAAGCAGGAAGTAGGGTTTTACCTCCATCGAGAGGGCCCGAACCTGGGTAAACATTGTTTCCCTTGCTTCCTGTTACCATCAGCCTAAGACGCACAGATCGGGACCCCCTACCCGAGATCCGCCGGTTTTGACACCGACATTGGTGCTTTCATTGAGAGTTCCTCTGTGTCATCGCTTCGAGGCTTGATGGCGTCTTCAATCGTCAACAACACGGTCCAGGGTGAGACTTTTCTCCCCAGACAGATCTTTGTGTTCGGCGGCTTCGCACTGCAGGCCAATTTGCTTGGCCAGTTGGAGCAGATCGATAGCTTCACCCCTGGCCACCAGGTCAGGTTCGGAAACTTGAACTACACGGCGGATATCCGCAGAGACTTGATCTTCGACGGATTCGAGCCTGCGCCAGGAACGCCGAACAGCCACGACGAGCACGGCCTAGACCTGCTGTCGGACAATGCCCGGGACATCATCTCCGAAGCAGCCTTGGATCTAAATCCAGGGTAGGTTGTGTTGCCTATGGACGGAGGGCTGGACCCCGCTCCGCAGGCCGCACACTTATCGGCGGTAGAGCCGAACACGGGTCCCACCGCTGTGGAGGCCTGTAATCCCGGACCCCCGGACTCATATCCGGCTGTTGGTCCTGGTCCGCTCACTCTCGAGCCGGTCGAGCCAGGTTGGGCTCCGGTAATGGAGTTTACCGCTGCGGACATCTTTCAGCACTCACCCTTTGGTGACATGCTGAACTCATTGAAGTCTCTCTCTTTGTCAGGAGACTCTGGGCCGAACTATGTCCGGCTGGAGTGGGAAGCAGGCGACGAAGGAATTCGCTGCCCACCCACCACCCACTTTGTCGCCACGATCGATGATTTAACCGACGTGCCCAACTTTGACTTCGAAGACATCGACGGTATGGACGAGGATGTAGGAGACATACAGGAGCCACCGCTCACAGGGCGGTGGACAGCCACCTCTTCAAATGATATATACATGGTGGACAATCCGAAAGAAACCAATGGCAATGAGGCAGTGGAGGACAACCCCTCGGGAGGAAAAGCAAAACATGGGTGTCTCCGACGCCACTCCAAGCCCCGCCACATCAATACTGGTCCCGGAGATGATCCGGATAGTACCGAAGAGGAATACAGTCCTGATCAGCCGACCATCAAGCAGGCCGTACAGGCCACGGTGGGATACTTGGAGAGGAACAACTATACACCCCCCTCCGAAGACAAGGTAAGCCTCGACAATGATGAATTCGGCGTGCCTAAAGACCCAGTGGAACAAGTTCGCTTTAGGCGACGACTCATAGCCACTGCAAAGAGTTTGCAAAGGAAGCAAGAGCAGCTTAAGGCTGAACAGGATTTGCTAATAGAACGGTGGACCAAGATCCTGGCTGCCGAGAAGTACGGACTCGACCGCCCTAACAAAGGGCACACGCGGCACAATTGGCTACCCCAACCTAAGCAGGAAAATCAAAGGCACACAACCCGACGTCCGCACACCAGTACAGTCCAAACCAGCAAGAAGGATACACGAAGAAGCAGCCTCAAGCCCCGGTGCAACGGTCATAAACGGCAAATCAGGGAAGCTGGTATTAAGTTTAGCAAATCCCAGTCCGGTCAACGGACAAGGAACAGCTCAAGCCTATTCAGCCCAAGCCACAAACTCGATCAGCCGTGCGAAATTCACGGTACTCCAAAGAGAACGGCAAAACATACTAATAGAGAATGTCGGATCTCCAAAGTAAAGCAACCGGGCGTGTGCCGGAAACATTGAGGGGAGGCGCTTAGTCAAAAGCCCCCCCCCCAGCACAACAGTACGGCCGATCGCCCCCTACCATAAAAACCATAGCAATTCAATTGCATACCCCCAGACCTAACAATCCAGGGGCTCCTCAAACAATAAAAGCCCGCCCAAGCGAGCGTACAAATAAACACCTTCTACAAGGTGCCAGGCACAAAGGCCAGGATCATTGGCCCGCCGCCCTAACGGTTGTTTTCAGATAACCAAATAAGGCCGCGCCATCGGCGCATTCCCCCTATACGGTATCACACCGTATGCTAACAAGATGAACCATGTTGGCTAGATTCCACGTGGTAAATCATCAGGCCGACACCGGTAATACACTCACGCCTACGTGCAGAGCCAAACCCCGCCCTCAGAAGGGGGGATCATACAGCTGCAAGAGTAGCAAGTCACGCATGCCTGTCAATATTTTGATATGACGGCCAACTATCCGGACACCAACCGAGGAGTCCGGGATGCTTCTCGAATAGCGGCTGGGGTCACCAGGGTCCAATCAGGAACCTTTGGACCAACCACAGGAGGACGTTCGACGCCCTCCGCTCACTTACCTTCACAAACTAACTCTTATGCAGAACAGGTTTGGCGGCGTGAAGTCGGCCCGGACACACAAGGACAGGACCATGCAGGTAGACGGCAATTCGGATTCACTTTCGATCCATTCACAGCCCCCTCCAGTCCGGCCACCACAGGTTCCGCCAGAAAACCATCTCTTTTTCATAATCATAAATCACATTCATATGCATGGACATATCATATTAATGCAATGTGTAGACTTAACTAAACATGCACCGGTCGTCGTTTATCATCGACACCTCTTTGCCATAAAAGTGGCAGCCACGGTTCGCGTTACGCCCGGTTATGCCAGGGGCTCCACAGTACGGCAATAAAGTCCGACCACCTTCTCGGTCGCTCGGCACCCCGAACTTATAGCACCATATGCATCAGCTCCGAATCATGTCTTGGGTCATTGGTTGGGTTTGCCCGGCTCCCATGTTTTGGTACCTTACGTTCCGTTCCATCGGCTAAGGTAGCACTGGGAGAACTACTGTGATTGTGTCCCGGATCTGCCGGACGAGCACCTCAGTAGAGAAAGCCGAAAATCGACTGTCATGATGCGGCAAGAGCTAGTCAGCTGTTCGAGAGGTTGCAAAATCCTTAAAGATTCATTCCGCATAACGCCACTATAAAATGCAGATTGCGACGGATTGGTCTACCGATCAGGCGTCAATAAAGCCCCTAGTCCGGTCTTCCGGACACTAGGGGCTGCGCTGACCATACTCGTATTCCTATGGCTAAGTGAGAGTAGTAAAGCCCTATAGTCCGATTGCCTGGTTCGTGGTGAGAAACGCCTCCTTATAAGGACCCAACAATGGGATAAAGAGTGTTCATAAATACCCCGAACACCCTCGTACTTCTCTCGTGGGGGCTGAAGCCGACGACTGGCCAACTCTCAGAATTTATATACAATAAACACCCGCAAAGGAAGAACACATGTTCAAACCAAATAGGCAACATATAATAAAAGTGCCATTATCCCATATTACAAATGATGGCAAAAACGCCCTCGGGGAAATATAATGTCTTTGGTGCACTTGTCCGCCACCAGGCGGGCACCCTTCATTACACCTTCATAATACAGTTTGGGCTTGCGATGCTCCTTACCCTCTAGTGGCCCCTCAGTTATCAGCTTTTCTGCATCAAGCTTCCCCCAATGCACTTTTGCATGGGCAAGCGCCATTCGTGCACCTTCTATACAGACTGATCGCTTGATAATATCAAGACAAGGACAGGCGCCCACAATCCGCTTGACGAGTACGAAGAAACTGTTGGGAATTGGCTTGGCAGGCCACATCCGGATGACCAAGTCCTTCATGGCTAGTTCGGCCGCCTCGTGCAGTTCGACCAGCTGTTTCAGCTGATCGATAAAAGGCACCGGATAGTTCGACGCTAGATATTGCGACCAGAAGTTCCTCCCCGCAGACTCCCTCTCCTCGGACCGGTAAAATTGGGCCGCATCTGATATGCTATGAGGCAGATCCACAAATGCCCCTGCAAAATCAAGAATTCAGCTTGCCGCTTAGAGTTCTCCATATTATAACATCATAACGGCCATAGATACAACAGGCCTTACCAGCCACAACTTTCCGGGCCTCCTGAAAGTCCCGTACAGCACCTCGGGCTTCTTCCCGAGCATCTTCCGCGGCTTGGAGAGCTTGGGCGAGTTCGGATTCTTTCCCTACTAAATTCTGCTCAAGATCCTGCTCAGCCATGACGACCCTGGCCTCGTGTTTTTCACACAGAGCCTGTTCGGCGGCAGCCTTCTCTTGGGCATCAGCGCCTCATATTCGACACTCGCTCCTAGGACGCATAACATAAATACTTTTCAAATAGGCACACTTATTGATTTGTGCCCAACGCAAGACAATGTCCAAACATACCTTGCCTCTCCTCCAATTGCTTCTTCACACGGCCAAGTTCTTCTTCGGCCCGTCTCAGGCTCTCTTTCAGCTCGGACACTTCCGCATCATGAGCGGCCGTCCTCTCCACAGACGCGTGTTTTCAAAAACATGGGTATACATCATTAAAAGGTTCCCATTACAACTGAGGATTTGATCCCCTACCCAGCTTTCTTTTTCCGGACAGTGCATCAGGGGCTACTCCTCATATCATACTAATTCTTTAAGGTTCCTTAGAAACCATACCTCAAAGGCCTTTATAAGGCCAAGACAGGACTCATTCAGCCCGCTTTTGGCAGCCTGAATCTTTCCAACCACCGCACACATAAGGGCCCGATGTTCATCAATGACGGATGCGTTCCTTAATGATGTCAACAGACCGCCCGACAGCTCGGCATATACTGAGGTGGCCGGCGGAGTAGGCAAACCTCCCTCCATGGAGGATGGCCGCTGGCCCGATCCTGGAGCCTTAGGGGCCTCCAGAACTTTATCCGGCCCCGAGTCTCTTTGAGACGACACCTCAGTGTCGTGCCCGGACTTCGGAAAAGGAATCCCCGAAGGCGTCTCGATCGCCACAGCATTCGAGCTCAACGAATCCTCCGATGAGAATTGTCCGGCAGGAGACCTTGTCGGGTTGTGTGAGATGTGGCGACAGTTAAAACTACAACACCCGGACAACCCTTGATACATAGGCATATTTGGATTTCGGTTACTTATGATTTTCCCAGGGGCTGGGCCTCGAGATCCCACTCTGGGCTGTTATCGGCAGCCGAGGTGGATGCCTCTGGAGGGGAACCTCGCCTTCTCTTGGGCGACTCAGCCTCCAGGGATGGGGAAGTTGCACGCTTCTTCCCGCTGGCAGAGCGAGGCTCGTCCTCCTCTGCCTCCTCCTCTTCGTCTTTGGAAGAAGGAGCTTCACTAGAGCCTTAGGACCGGGTGTCCGGAGCCTCGCGACAATGGAGGCCACTCCGGGTCTTCTTGACCTACTTGGGGGCCTCCTTCTTGGGCGCCTTGTAAGGTGCAGGGACCAGCATCTTCATCAGAATAGGTCCGGCCGGTTCCTCCGGCAATGGGGCCGGACATTGTATCCGCTCCACTCTCTTTATCCATCCCTAAAGACATAATGAAGCACGATTAAAATGCCCCCCCCCCTCATGATATGCCGGCTGAAGCCTGGACGGACGGGACGTGGCTATAACTTACCGGGCTTGCAGAATGGGATAATTGATACCCCCGGTCCTCAGAAGAGTCCGGCCATGATTTGCTGGACTTAAAGAGCACCTTCTAGATATCCTCGTGGGAGGAATCATGGAGCTCCCGGAGGGTTTGGTGCTCGGATGGGTCGAATTCCCATAAAGTACAGGCTCGACGCTGGCAAGGGAGAACAAGGCGAACTAGCATCACTTGGACCACGTCAACAAGCTTGACGTCCTTGTCGACCGTATTCCGAACACGCGTCAGGAGCAATGACAACTCATCGGACGAGCACCAGTTCGGGCCCTTCTTGGGCCAGGACGTAAGCCGCAGCGGAGCTCCGGATCTGAACTCAGGAGCTGCTGCCCATTCTTCGCCGTGTGGTTCGGTGATATAAAACCACTGCTGCTGCCATTCCTTGACGGAGTCGTTAAAAGTGCCCTTCGGCCAAACGACCTTGGGCATCTTGCTCACCATTGCGCCGCCGCACTCGGCGTGTTCGCCACTCACCACCTTGGGCTTCACATTGAAAATCTTCAACCACAGGCCAAAGTGAGGCGGAATCTGGAGGAAGGCCTCACATGCGACGATGAACGTAGAGATATTGAGAATGGAGTTGGGGGAAAGATCATGAAAATCAACCCCATAGTAATACATGACTCCACGTACAAATGGGTGGAGGGGAAACCCGAGCCCGCGGACAAAATGGGGAAGGAACACGACTCTCTCGTGGGGCTCCAGAGTAGGGACAACCTGTCCCGCCGGTGGGAGACGGTGGCCAATCTCCTTGGCTAGATACCCGGCTTCCCGGAGCTTCTTGATATCCTTCTCCCGGATGGTAGAGGCCATCCATTTGCCTCCTACTCGGGATCCGGACATCTTTGTAAACCCTCTCTTTGATGGAAAAGAAAGGCGCTCGGGCGTTAGGGCTCGAGCAGAGGGAAGTGAGTTAGCGGAAGGAGAAGGCGTGGGTAAAAGAGGAAGATGCCCTATCTCTTTATAAGAGAAGGTAAGGGCTTTTTGCGCCTCCCCACTTGCCTGGTGGAACCCGCTCACCTCCCGCTTGCCGTGCTTAGCAGTACGGTTGGATTACCCATACCCGTATTGATGAGAATCCCGTGATAAGGGGACACGATCTTCGCTTCGACAAGACGTGCTCAGGAAACCGCCTCACAGTATACGCTATGGCTGGTTGTGGGAAAAACGGTTCGAATAATAACCCGACCGTAATGACATATCCCGTCGTCTAAAAAGTTGTCAGCTGAAGTATCATTCTCTCTACGGTGGTATGTGAAGATCATTTTGCAGATCCGGACACGGTCTATGTGTTTGATGATAACCTTGGAGTATTCGGAAGGAGGAACCCGCCTTGCCGAAGACAAGACTGCGTGCCGGACTCATCGTCATTGAAGCCTGGTTCAGGGGCTACTGAGGGAGTCCTGGATAAGGGGGTATCCGGACAGCCGGACTATATACATCGTCTGGACTATAGAAGCGTCAAGATACAAGACTCAAGACTTCGGCTCGTGTCCGGATGGGACTCTGCTTTGCGTGGAAGACAAGCTTGGCGATCCAGATATTATGTTTCCTTCCTTGTAAACCAACTCCATGTAAACCCTAGCTCTCCGGTGTCTATATAAACCGGAGAGCATGGTCCTTAGAAGGCCGATCACAATTACAATCATACCATCATAGGCTAGCTCTTAGGGTTTAGCCTCTACGATCTCGTGGTAGATCTACTCTTGTATTCCACATATCTTCAATATTAATCAAGTAGGAAGTAGGGTTTTACCTCCATCGAGAGGGACCGAACTTGGGTAAACATTGTGTCCCTTGCTTCCTGTTACCATTAGCCTAAGACGCACAGATCAGGACCCCCTACCCGAGATCCGTCGGTTTTGACACCGATAGCGGGGCTTGGAGCGGCGCTGGCCACACCCATGCTTTGCCTTCTTCTTGGAGGGGTTTTCCTCCGTTGCCTCATCGCCATTCGTTTCTTTCAGAGTGTCCACCATATATATATATATATATATATATATATATATATATATATATATATATATATATATATATATCGTATGAAGAGGTGGTTGTCCACCGTCCTGTGAGCGGTGGCTCCTATATGTCTCCTGCATCGTTGTCCATACCGTCGATGTCTTCAAAGTCAAAGTCGAGCACGTCGGTTAAATCATCGATCGTGGCGACAAAGTGGGTGGTGGGTGGGCAGCGAATTCCTTCATCGCCTGCTTCGCACTCCAGCCGGACATAGTTCGGCCCAGAGTCTCCTGACAAAGAGAGAGACTTCAATGAGTTCAGCATGTCGCCAAAGGGTGAGTGCTGAAAGATGTCCGCAGCTGTAAACTCCATTACCGGAGCCCAACCTGGATCGACTGGCTCGAGAGTGAGCGGACCAGGACAAACAGCCGGATATGAGTCCGGGGGTCCAGGATTACAGGCCTCCACAGCGGTGGGACCCGTGTTCGGCTCTACCGCCGATAAGTGTGCGGCCTGCAGAGTGGGGTCCAGCCCTCCATCCACAGGCAACGCAACCTGCCCTAGATTTAGATCCAAGGCTGCTTCGGGGATGATGTCCCAGGCACTGTCTGACAGCAGGTCTCGGCCGTGCTCGTTGTGGTTGTCCGGCGCTCCTGGCGCAGGCTCAAATCCGTCGAAGATCAAGTCTCCGCAGATATCCGTCATGTAGTTCAAGTTTCCGAACCTAATCTGGTGGCTAGGGGCGAAGCTGTCGATCTGCTCCAATTGGCCAAGCGAATTGGCCCGCAGTGCGAAGCCGCCGAACACAAAGATCTGTCCGGGGAGAAAAGTCTCACGCTAGACCGTGTTGTTGACGATTGAAGACGCCATCAAGCCTCGAAGTGACGACACAGAGGAACTCTCAATGAAAGCACCAATGTCGGTGTCAAAACCGGCGGATCTCGGGTAGGGGGTCCCGATCTGTCCGTCTTGGGCTGATGGTAACAGGAAGCAAGGGACACAATGTTTACCCAGGTTCGGGTCCTCTCGATGGAGGTAAAACCCTACTTCCTGCTTGATTAATATTGAAGATATGTGGAATACAAGAGTAGATCTACCACGAGATCGTAGAGGCTAAACCCTAAGAGCTAGCCTATGATGGTATGATTGTAATTGTGATCGGCCTTCTAAGGGCCATGCTCTCCGGTTTATATAGACACCGGAGAGCTAGGGTTTACATGGAGTCGGTTTACAAGGAAGGAAACCTAATATCCGGATCGCCAAGCTTGTCTTCCACGCAAAGGAGAGTCCCATCCGGACACGAGCCAAAGTCTTGAGTCTTGTATCTTGACGCTTCTATAGTCCAGACGATGTATATAGTCCGGCTATCTGGATACCCCTTATCCAGGACTCCCTCAACCGCCACCTGGAGTGGTGGTAGGATAACAGCGGCCGCCATCAGCCAGCTGATGTCAGTCCACGTGGCGTAACGGTCCTACCGCCATAGGTCATGGTGGTAGAATAGCTACGGCTACCACCACGGTCTGCGGCGGTAGGATCGTGCAAAGCATCGGGTGTTGTGACGAGGAGTTCGTTTTTCCTGGCGGTAGGGTACCACACCCTACCGCCGAGCCCCACGGCGGTAGGGTCGCGCCCATGCACTCCTTTCTGTGACGAGAAATGTGTTTCCCCTGGCGGTAGGGTACCACATCCTACCGCCATAGTGCTTGGCGGTAGCATGGCCGAACCTACCGCCGAGTTCCCTGGCGGTAGGATGTTTGCCACTTATTTCCTGCACAATTATTTGGTCCTTTCAGTCACAAAAATATAAACAACACAAAATTGTAGATAGCAAATTATGATGGTCTCACACATTATAGATAGCAAACAGGTTCAACATAATATGAAAGTAGCAAAACAACATCGCCAACAAAGCTTAAAGGTACCAAATAGACATCACTAACATAGCATGCCAGTTCTTGCTCTAAATGACATCACCAAGACGACCTATCACTTGCTTCTCCCCCTCTTAGTGGTACACTCCTCGTTTCTCTTCGAGCGGGCTTTGTCCAGCTTCTTCGTGCGACGACGAGGAACCAGTTTCTGAAATGGGGATGGGCTCAAAACATCCTGGTTCGGATGAGATACCCTCTTCCCTTGGCTTGGCTGCGTCGGTGGAGGTCCGTCGTCGTCATACTCCTCCTCTTCCTCTGCGGTATCCTCTTCCTATTCCTCCTCCATTTCTTCTTCGTCTTCCTCATGATCTTCTTCATCTTGCTGCTCAACAACACGAGATGACGAGGCTCCACAGGCGTGGCTTGATGAAGCTCCACCAGCATGGCTCGATGACGCGATGGCACACATCGACCCTCCATGAGCAGGATCATGGACGTTGGTTGCACGAGCGCACCCAAGCATACCCACTAGCTTACGACAACGGGTCATGAATTTCTACAAAAGTAGACAACCGAAAACATAACAAGGATCAACTCAAGCGTGCCCAGGGTTCACGTGAAGGAAATATGCCCTAGAGGCAATAATAAATTTGTTATTTATATTTCCTTATATCATGATAAATTTTTATTATTCATGCTAGAATTGTATTAACCGGAAATTTAGTACATGTGTGAATACATAGACAAACAGAGTGTCACTAGTATGCCTCTAATTGACTAGCTCGTTGAATCAAAGATGGTTAAGTTTCCTAGCCATAGACATGAGTTGTCATTTGATTAACAAGATCATATCATTACAGAATGATGTGATTGACTTGACCCATTCCGTTAGCTTAGCACTTGATCGTTTAGTATGTAGCTATTGCTTTCTTCATGACTTATACATGTTCCTATGACTATGAGATTATGCAACTCCCTAATACCGGAGGAACACTTTATGTGCTACCAAACATCGCAACGTAATTGGGTGATTATAAAGGTGCTCTACAGGTGTCTCCGATGGTGTTTGTTGAGTTGGCATAGATTGAGATTAGGATTTGTCACTCCGATTGTCGGAGAGGTATCTCTGGGCCCTCTCGGTAATGCACATCACTATAAGCCTTGCAAGCAATTTGATTAATGAGTTAGTTGCGGGTTGATGCATTACGGAATGAGTAAAGAGACTTGCCGGTAACGAGATTGAATTAGGTATTGAGATACCGATGATTTAATCTCGGGCAAGTAACATACCGATGACAAAGGGAACAATGTATGTTGTTATGCAGTTTGACCGATAAAGATCTTCGTAGAATATGTGGGAGCCAATATGAACATCCAGGTTCTTCCATTGGTTATTGACCGGAGACATGTCTCGGTCATGTCTACATAGTTCTCGAACCCGTAGGGTCCGCATGCTTAACGTTCTGTGATGATCGGTATTATGAGTTTATGTGTTTTGATGTACCGAAGGTAGTTCGGAGTCTCGGATGTGATCACGGACATGACGAGGAGTCTCAAAATGGTCAAGACATAAAGTTTGATATATTGGACGGCTATATTCGGACACCGGAAGTGTTCTGGGAGGTTTCGGATAAAACCGGAGTGCCGGAGGGTTATCGGAACCCCCCGGGAAGTTATTGGGCCCTTATTGGGCTTTAGGGGAGAGAGAGGGCAGGAACTAGGAGGTGGCGCCCCCCTCCCCAAGGGAGTCCGAATTGGACTAGGGGAGGGGGGCGCGGCCCCTCTTTCCCTCTCCCCCCCTCTCCTTCCTTCCCCCTTCCCCCTCCTAGTTGGACTAGGAAAGGGGGAGTCCTACTCCTACTAGGAGGAGGACTCCTCCCCTCCTTGGCACGCCCTAGGGCCGGCCGGCCTCCCCCTTGCTCCTTTATATACGTGGGCAGGGGGCACCCCATAGACACAACAACAGACATTGTCTTAGCCGTGTGCAGTGCCCCCCTCCACCATAATCCATCTCAGTCATATTGTTGAAGTGCTTAGGCGAAGCCCTGCATCGGTAGCTTCATCATTACCGTCATCACGCCATCGTGCTGACCAAGCTCTCCCTCGACACTCAGCTGGATCAAGAGTTCGTGGGATGTCACCGAGCTGAACGTGTGCAGATCGCAGAGGTGCCGTACTTTCGGTACTAGGATCGGTCAGATCGTGAAGATGTACGACTATGAGGGTACGTGGATAACAATCTCCCCTCTCGTTGCTATGCATCACCATGATGGATCTTACGTGTGCGTAGGAATTTTTTTGAAATTACTGTGTTCCCCAACAGTGGCATCCGAGCCAGGTCTACGCGTAGATGTTATATGCACGAGTAGAAAAAAAATGAGTTGTGGGCGATAATAGTCATACTGCTTACCAGCATGTCGTACTTTGATTCAGCGGTATTGTTGGATGAAGCGGCCCGGACCGACATTACGCGTACGCTTACGCGAGACTGGTTCTACCAACATGCTTCGCACACAGGTGACTGGCGGGTGTCAGTTTCTCCAACTTTAGTTGAATCGAGTGTGGCTACCCCCGGTCCTTGTTGAAGGTTAAAACAACACACCTGACGAAAAATCGTTGTGGTTTTGATGCATAGGTAAGAACGGTTGCTCAGCCCATAGCAGCCACGCAAAACTTGCAACAACTAAGTAGAGGACGTCTAACTTGTTTTTGCAGGGTGCGTTGTGATGTGATATGGTCAAGACATGATGCTAAATTTTATTGTATGAGATGATCATGTTTTGTAACACAGTTATCGGCAACTGGCAGGAGCCATATGGTTGTCGCTTTATTGTATGAAATGCAATTGCCATGTAATTGCTTTACTTTATCACTAAGCGGTAGCGATAGTCGTAGAAGCAATAGTTGGCGAGACGACAACGATGCTTCGATGGAGATCAAGGTGTCAAGCCGGTGAAGATGGTGATCATGGCGGTGCTTTGGAGATGGAGATCAAAGGCACAAGATGATGATGGCCATATCATATCACTTATATTGATTGCATGTGATGTTTATCCTTTATGCATCTTATTTTGCTTAGTTCGGTGGTAGCATTATAAGATGATCTCTCACTAAATTTCAAGGTACAAGTGTCCTCCCTGAGTATGCACCATTGCGAAAGTTTGTCGTGCCGAGACACCACGTGATGATTGGCTGTGATGAGCTCTACATTCACATACAGCGGGTGCAAGCCAGTTTTGCACATGCAGAATAATCGGGTTAAACTTGACGAGCCTAGCATATGCAGATATGGCCTCGGAACACTGAGAGCGAAAGGTCGAGCGTGAATCATATAGTAGATATGATCAACATAGTGATTTTCACCATTGAAAACTACTCCATCTCACGTGATGATCGGACATGGTTTAGTTGATTTGGATCACGTGATCACTTAGATGATTAGAGGGATGTCTATCTAGGTGGGAGTTATTAAGTAATTTGATTAATTGAAGTTTAATTTATCATGAACTTAGTACCTCATAGTATTTTGCATGTCTATGTTGTTGTAGATAGATGGCCCGTGTTGTGTTCCGTTGAATTTTAATGCATTCCTAGAGAAAGCTAAGTTGAAAGATGATGGTAGCAACTACACAGACTGGGTCTGTAACTTGAGAATTATCCTAATTGCTGCACAGAAGAATTACGTCCTGGAAGCACCGCTAGGTGCCAAACCCGCTGCGGGAGCAACACCAGATGCTATGAATGTCTGGCAGAGCAAAGATGATGACTACTCGATAGTTCAGTGTGCCATGCTTTACGGCTTAGAACCGGACTTCAACGACATTTTGAACGTCATGGAGCATATGAGATGTTCCAGGAGTTGAAGTTAATATTTCAAGCAAATGCCCGTATTGAGAGATATGAAGTCTCCAATAAGTTCTACAACTGCAAAATGGAGGAGAATAGTTCTGTCAGTGAGCATATACTCAAAATGTTTGGGTATAACAATCACTTGACTCAACTGGGAGTTAATCTTCCAGTTGATAGTGTCATTGACAGAGTTCTTCAATCACTGCCACCAAGCTACAAAAGCTTCGTGATGAACTATAATATGCAAGGGATGGATAAGACAATTCCCGAGCTCTTCACAATGCTAAAGGTTGCGGAGGTAGAAATCAAGAAGGAGCATCAAGTGTTGATGGTTAACAAGACCACCTATTTCAAGAAGAAGGATAAAGGGAAGAAAGGGAACTTCAAGAAGAACGTCAAGCAAGTTGCTACTCAAGTGAAGAAGCCCTAGTCTGGACCTAAGCCCGAGACTGAGTGCTTCTACGGCAAAGGGACTGGTCACTAGAAGCGGAACTGCCCCAAGTATTTGGCGGATAAGAAGGATGGCAAAGTGAACACAAGTATATATGATATACATGTTATTGATGTATACCTTACTAATGCTTGCAGTAGTGCCTGGGTATTTGATACTGGTTCTGTTGCTAATATTTGCAACTCGAAACAGGGACTACAGACTAAGCGAAGATTGGCTAAGGACGAGGTGACGATGCGCATGGGAAATGGTTCCAAAGTCAATGTGATCGCAGTCGACACACTACCTCTACATCTACCTTCGGGATTAGTTTCAGACCTGAATAATTGTTATTTGGTGCCAGTGTTAAGCATGAACATTATATCTGGATCTTGTTTGATGCGAGACGGTTATTCATTTAAATCAGAGAATAATGGTTGTTCTATTTATATGAATAATATCTTTTATGGTCATGCACCCCTGAAGAGTGGTCTATTTTAGTTGAATCTCGATAGTAGTGGAACACATATTCATAATATTGAAGCCAAAAGATGCAGAGTTGATAATGATAGTGCAACATATTTGTGGCACTGCCTTTTGGGTCATATTGGTGTAAAGCGCATGAAGAAACTCCATTCTGATGGACTTTCGGAATCACTTGATTATGAATCACTTGGTACTTGCGAACCATGCCTCATGGGCAAGATGGCTCCGTTCTTCGGAACAACGGAGTGAGCAACAGATTTTTTGGAAATCATACATACTGATGTATGTGGTTCGATGAATATTGGGGCTCGCGGCGGGTATCGTTATTTTCTCACCTTCACAGATGATTTGAGCAGATATGGGTATATCTACTTGATGAAACATAAGTCTGAAACATTTGAAAAGTTCAAAGAATTTCAGAGTAAGTAGAACATCATCGTAACAAGAAAATAAAGTTTCTACGATCTGATCATGGAGGAGAATATTTGAGTTACGAGTTTGGTCTTCATTTGAAACAATGCGGAATAGTTTCGCAACTCACGCCACCCGAAATACCACAGTGTAATGGTGTGTTCGAACGTCAAAACCGCACTTTATTAGATATTGCGTGATCTATGATGTCTCTTACTAATTTATCACTATCATTTTGGGGTTATGCTTTAGAGACGACTGCATTCACGTTAAATAGCGCACCATCTAAATTCGTTGAGATGACACCTTATGAATGTGGTTTGGCAAGATACCCAAGTAGTCGTTTCTGAAAGTTTGGGGCTGCGATGCTTATGTGAAAAAGCTTCAACCTGATAAGCTCGAACCTAAATCAGAAAAATGTGTCTTCATAGGATACCCAAAGGAGACTGTTGGGTACACCTTCTATCACAGATCCGAAGGCAAGACATTCATTGCTAAGAATGGATCCTTTCTAGAGAAGGAGTTTCTCTCGAAAGAAGTGAGTGGGAGGAAAGTAGAACTTGATGAGGTAACTGTACCTGCTCCATTATTGGAAAGTAGTTCATCACAGAAATCTGTTCCTGTGACTCCTACACCAATTAGTGAGGAAGCTAATGATGATGATCATATGACTTCAGATCAAGTTACTACTGAACCTCGTAGGTCAACCAAAGTAAGATCCGCACCAGAGTGGTACGGTAATCCAGTTCTGGAGGTCATGTTACTTGACCATGACGAACCTACGAACTATGAGGAAGCGATGATGAGCCCAGATTCCGCAAAATGGCTTGAGGCCATGAAATCTGAGATGGGATCCATGTATGAGAACAAAGTGTGGACTTTGGTTGACTTGCCCAATGATCAGCAAGCCATCGAGAATAAATGGATCTTCAAGAAGAAGAATGACGCTGATGGTAATGTTACTGTCTACAAAGCTCGACTTGTTGTGAAAGGTTTTCGACAAGTTTAAGGAGTTGACTACGATGAGACATTCTTACCCGTAGCGATGCTTAAGTCCGTCCGAATCATGTTAGTAATTTTTGCATTTTATGATTATGAAATTTGGCAAATGGATGTGAAGACTGCATTCCTGAATGGATTTCTGGAAGAAGAGTTGTATATGATGCGACCTGAAGTTTTTATCGATCCAAAGGATGCTAACAAAGCGTGCAAGCTCCAGCGATCCATTTATGGACTGGTGCAAGCATCTTGGAGTTGGAATAAACGTTTTGATAGTGTGATCAAAGCATATGGTTTTATACAGACTTTTGGAGAAGCCTGTATTTACACGAAAGTGAGTGGGAGCTCTGTAGCATTTCTAATATTATATGTGGATGTCATATTGTTGATTGGAAATGATATAGAATTTCTGGATAGCATAAAAGGATACTTGAATAAGAGTTTTTCAGTGAAAGACCTCGTTGAAGCTGCTTATATATTGGGCATCAAGATCTATAGATATAGATCAAGACGCTTAACTGGACTTTCACATAGCACATACCTTGATAAAGTTTTGAAGAAGTTCAAAATAGATCAAGCAAAGAAAGGAATCTTGCCTGTGTTACAAGGTGTGAAGTTGAGTCAGACTCAATGCCTGACCACTACAGAAGATAGAGAGAAAATGAAGGTCATTCCCTATGCTTCAGCCATAGGTTCTATCATGTATGCAATGTTGTATACCAGACCTGATGTGTGCCTTGCTATTAGTTTAGCAGGGAGGTACCAAAGTAATGCAGGAGTGGATCATTGGACAGCGGTCAAGAACATCCTGAAATGCCTGAAAAGGACTAAGGATATGTTTCTCATTTATGGAGGTGACAAAGAGCTCGTCGTAAATGGTTACGTCGATGCAAGCTTTGACACTGATCCGGATGACTCTAAGTCACAAACCGGATACGTATTTACATTGAACGGTGGAGCTGTCAGTTGGTCTAGTTCTAAGCAAAGCATCATGGCGGGATCTACGTGTGAGGCGGAGTACATAGCTGCTTCGGAAGCAGCAAATGAAGGAGTCTGGATGAAGGAGTTCATATCCGATCTAGATGTCATACCTAGTGCATTGGGTCCAATGAAAACTTTTGTGACAATACTGGTGCAATTGCCCTGGCAAAGGAATCCAGATTTCACAAGAGAACCAAGCACATCAAGAGACGCTTCAATTCCATCCGCAATCAAGTCAAGAAGGAAGACATAGAGATTTTCAAGATACATACGGATCTGAATGTTGTAGACCTGTTGACTAAGCCTCTCTCATGAGCAAAACATGATCAGCGCCAAGACTCCATGGGTGTTAGAATCATTACAGTGTAATCTAGATTATTGACTCTAGTGCAAGTGGGAGACTGAAGGAAATATGCCCTAGAGGCAATAATAAAGTTGTTATTTATATTTCCTTATATCATGATAAATGTTTATTATTCATGCTAGAATTGTATTAACCGGAAACTTAGTACATGTGTGAATACATAGACAAACAGAGTGTCGCTAGTATGCTTCTAATTGACTAGCTCGTTGAATCAAGGATGGTGAAGTTTCCTAGCCATAGACATGAGTTGTCATTTGATTAATGAGATCACATCATTAGAGAATGATGTGATTGACTTGACCATTCTGTTAGCTTAGCACTTGATCATTTAGTATGTTGCTATTGCTTTCTTCATGACTTATACATGTTCCTATGACTATGAGATTATGCAACTCCCTAATACCGGAGGAACACTTTATGTGCTACCAAACGTCACAACATAACTGGGTGATTATAAAGGTGCTCTATAGGTGTCTCCGGTGGTGTTTTTTGAGTTGGCATAGATCGAGATTAGGATTTGTCACTCCAATTGTCGGAGAGGTATCTCTGGGCCCCTCGGCAATGCACATCAATATAAGCCTTGCAAGCAATGTGACTAATGAGTTAGTTGCGGGATGATGTATTACGGAACGAGTAAATAGACTTGTCGATAACGAGATTGAACTAGGTATTGAGATACCGACGATCGATTCTCGGGCAAGTAACATACCGATGACAAATGGAAGAACGTATGTTGTTATGCGGTTTGACAGATAAAGATCTTCGTAGAATATGTGGGAGCCAATATGAACATCCAGGTTCCGCTATTGGTTATTGACCGGAGACGTGTCTTGGTCATGTCTACATAGTCCTCGAACCCGTAGGGTCCGCACGCTTAACGTTCTGTGACGATCGGTATTATGAGTTTATGTGTTTTGATGTACTGAAGGTAGTTCAGAGTCCCAGAGATGATCACTGACATGACGAGGAGTCTCAAAATGGTCGAGACATAAAGATTGATATATTGGACGGCTATATTCAGACACCGGAAGTGTTCTAGGAGGTTTCGGATAAAACCGGAGTGCCGGAGGGTTATCGGACCCCCCCGGGAAGTTATTGGGCCCTTAGTGGGCTTTAGGGGAGAGAGAGGGCAGCAGCCAGGAGGTGGCGCCCCCCCCCCCCCAAGGGAGTCCGAATTGGACTAGGGGAGGGGGGCACGGCCCCTCTTTCCCTCTCCCTCCCCCTCTCCTTCCTTCCCCCTTTCCCCTCCTAGTTGGACTAGGAAAGGGGGAGTCCTACTCCTACTAGAAGGAGGTCTCTTCCCCTCCTTGGCGCACCCTAGGGCCGGCCGGCCTCCCCCCTTGCTCCTTTATATACGAGGGCAGGGGGCACCCCATAGACACAACAACAGACATTGTCTTAGCCGTGTGTGGTGCCCCCCTCCACCATAATCCACCTCGCTCATATCATTGGAGTGCTTAAGCGAAGCCCTGCGCCGGTAGCTTCATCATCACCGTCATCACGCTGTCGTGCTGACGAAGCTCTCCCTCGACACTCAGCTGGATCAAGAGTTCGTGGGATGTCACCGAGCTGAACGTGTGTAGATCACGGAGGTGTCGTACTTTGGGTACTAGGATCGGTCGGATCGTGAAGACGTACGACTACATCAACCGCGTTGTCATAATGCTTCCACTTTCGGTCTACGAGGGTACGTGGACAACACTCTCCCCTCTCGTTGCTATGCATCACCATGATAGATCTTACGTGTGCATAGTTTTTTTTTGAAATTACTGCGTTCCCCAACATCACGACGTCAAGCTTTTGCAATGGTATAACATGGCTAAGGAAGCTCGATGTTACCTTCATCGTATCCCTCATCTTGGTGTTGGATTCCAAGGTTCCGGCTTCATACGAAAGCGCGTTCGAGCCTTCAATAATGCTTCTGTTGAGCTCCGAAGCCTGCACATGTAAGCATTGTGTTAACGGCCAAGTTTTCACTCAACCGCTCATAGCTAAAATTAAATGAGAACACCACTTACCACTCTATTCATCAGGGGTGCATACTCCCTCAAATCACCTTCGAGATCTCTGAGCCGCCCACGGTATGCTTCGTCCTCGCTGTCATCCTCCTCCAATTCGGCGATATTGTCTTTCGTCCACTACGGCCTCATGCATGTACAATACTTGACACCCTCGTCATACCACTTCATGTGGTCTTCACAATAGGAGGTCATCTTAGACACTCTCCTCTCGCCGTCTTTGCGATACCTCCTCTTGTCCCATGCTTGCACATGGTCCTTGTGCTCGTGCCTCCAGTCTGTGATGGACTGACAATTCTTTCTACCCTTCGTGCAAGGCATAGGAAGCAGCGGACGTCATGACAACGTCAAACATAAATGAAAATACAATAAGTAGAGAACAATGCCCTCCCCAGTGAAGGCCGGAGCCGCCCGTGTTGGTGGGTTGACCTAGTGGGGTATGCTGGAAGATCCCAAACTGTGTGGCCACACGCTGTAGTAAGTGCCACTCGACGGCATAGACACATATCAAGGGCACAATGCACCGCCAGGCAAGCCGATCCTCCTCGCACATCGAGTTGAGCTTGAACCCCCATTCTCGGTTGTGGTATGACCTCCAGTTAACCTACAGAAGGATTGTTAAGAACAATGAAAGTTGCTACGAAACGATTGATAAGCTACTTGGTATACCTGAAATTCCGGTTAGGTTGTCCAACTCATTGGTGAAGATCTTGTACAGCGTACTGGCCTTGCCTGTGTAGACCTTCACCTTGTCCTAGGTGTACGCGACCGCCGGGTACCGAGCACTGTTCCCTTCTTCGCCATAATCCATCCATGCACGCGAGCGAACTCTCTATGGACGGCCAACCGGCAACCGCCCCCACATCCAAATTGAAAGGGCCCAAACAAATCCACACACGCTAGAGGTCTCTTCGGTCCTCTGCGTCGCGCCACACAGCTGCAAACATGAAGTGATGATGATCAGATAGCACAATCTCAAACAACATACATAGGTCGAAAAATGAGTACTGAGATTATTATCTTACCGAGCGGTATAGGTAAGCTAGGCCGGCGGACCCCCAGTTGTACTCCGCATCCCAGTCATCCAGGAAGCCGAGATACATCCATAGGGCGCTATCCCCCGTGCAGTCTGGAAAGACAACCTCCGTCAGAAGGTACAAGAAATAGGCCCTCGTGTACTGCTCCACGGTCTGCTCATCGACACCCTGCAGGCATACGGACGGTTCTTGAGGAGCCACTTGAGTCGCACAACAGATGTTCTGTTCCCCTTCATGGGAGGGCAGTCGCTGATGAGGGTGATCACCCTCTCCTACCAATTGGTCCTCTCCACTCGCCTAGTGAGAGCACAGCCCTGGATTGGTAGGTCCATGATCATGCCGAAGTCCTCGAGAGTCACTGTCATCTCACCACGGGGAAGATGGAAACTGTGCGTCTCGGGGCGCCACCGGTTGATCAATGTCGTGAGCGCCGAGTGGACGAGCGTCGACGGGTGTCTTTTAAACTGAAGAACGAAACCCAACACCCATGCTCTCCTAAAGTATGGAGTGTAGTGCTCGTCGTACTGCATCTCCACAGCCTTCGTGTGGCCCTCATCCGCAATGGGGGCAGCATCTTTCCAAATGTTAACGGAATTGTTAGTGACTTATTCTTTCATAACAAACAATACAACAAATTGATGTTAGACATTACCACTTCATTCTCCATAAAACGGGCGCGGTGACCATTGTCGAAAGCATGCTCAAGCATGGTGTACTTCACGCCAATTTCTGGCGCAAGGGGGGCGCCTATAACAATTGGAAATGATGTCATTTTCAACTACCTTGTATCATTTTAAACAAACATGAAACATATCAACTCCAAAAATAAATGAATCATATTCAACCGACATGAATCATATCATTTTCATCATTTTGAACAAACATGAAACATATCAAGTCCAAGTATAAATGAATCATATCATTTTCATCAGTTATCACTTATTCAACCAACATTCATCAATGCGAATGAATCATATTCAACCAACGTCTTTCATTCAACAACATTCAACAATGCATCATATCATAATTTTGTTTAACAAAAAAAAATATGAACTAGGGTTCATCTTGAGGGTTCACTGTCATCTCACCACAGGGAAGATGGAAACTGTGCGTCTCGGGGCGCCACTGGTCGATCAATGTCGTGAGCGCCGAGTGGACGATCGTCGACGGTGTATTTTAAACTGAAGAACGAAACCCAACATCCGTGCTCTCCTAAAGTACGGAGTGTAGCGCTCGTCGTACTGCATCTCCACGGCCTTCGTGTGGCCCCTCATTCGCAATGGGGGGAGTATCTTTCGAAATGTTAATGGAATTGTTAGTGACTTATTCTTTCATAACAAACAATACAACAAATTGATCTTAGACATTACCACTCCGTTCTCCATAAAACGGGCGCGGTGACCGTTGTTGAAAGCATGATCAAGCATGGTGTACTTCGCGCCGATTTCTGGCGCAATGGGGGGCTATAACAATTGGAAATGATGTCATTTTCAACCAACTTGTATAATTTTAAACAAACATGAAACATATCAACTCCAAAAATAAATGAATCATATTCAACCGACATGAATCATATCATTTTCATCAATTTGAACAAACATGAAACATATCAAGTCCAAGTATAAATGAATCATATTAACCGACATGAATCATATCATTTTCATCAGTTATCACTTATTCAACCAACATTCATCAATGCGAATGAATCATATTCAACCAATGTCTTTCATTCAACAACATTCAACAATGCATCATATCATAATTTTGTTTAACAAAAAAATTATGAACTAGGGTTCATCTTGAGGGTTCACCATTTTTCTCCAACAACATCCACTACTTGCATCATATAACATCCACATGCATCATATATCAAAACAAATTCCTCCAACATGCATCATATCATATCATAATTTCTTTAAACAAAAAAAATTATGAACTAGGGTTCATCTTCATAGTATCATTCGAACTAGTGAGTAGGGTTCATATTCAACACCACTAGTGATTAGAGAACATCTAAAAGCAACCTAAAACAATCCTAGGTTAAAAAATCAATCTTAGGTAAAAAATAGGGGTGATTTGAAGCAAAAAATGCATCGAATCGGAAGCTATTTTACTAAAAGTAATTGGAGGGATCGGATGAGCTTACTTTTCTTTCTTCGGAGCCATCTCGATCCGCAAAAACGGTGTAGAAACGGTGAAGATCCAAGGGGAGGAGTAGAGAGGGCGAGAGAGAGGAACTCCCTCTGTTCTTGGCGGCTGGGAGGAGAGGGGAATGGGGCAGATGGGGCGGGGGCGGGGGCGTCGGCCCGTATAACTGCTCGCACCCTACCGCCAGGGACCCCGGCGGTAAGGTTATACAGCCTACCGCCAGGGATAGTGGAGGTAGGGGGACGGAGGGGGCGGCGGCCGTCGAGGGCTGCTGTTCAGGGTTACCGCCGTTGCCCCTGGCGGTAAGAGAAGGGGTCAGATCTCAAAAAAATTCACAACTAGGGTCCGATCTCGATTTTCTCCGCTAAAAGGGTCAAAACACGAAATTTTGCCCCAGCCGGCGCGGCGCGCTTTCAACCACAACACCACACACTCTCGCCCAGCTCCTAGGGGCGGATTGAGCGCGTGCCTCGTCGCCTTCCCCTGACGGCGTGGATTTGGACGAGCTCGAGCTGTCCACCAACAGCGAGGAGTGGCACAAGAATTCATTCATGGCTTGCATCGACTTGTTTTTAAATTGGAAAATGGGGTACGGTTTTGGATTCAAATTTCAAATTGACACAAGTCACACACACACACACAGCCTGGTCAAAAAGGAGGGAAAAGACCAATGAGCGGGCACGCAAAGTCGCAGACAGGTGTACAGTCTCCAGGAGCCAATGAGCACGCAACCTCTACACCCCTGCAGACTGCAGTGTACAGGCTACGCTCCAACGGACCGCACCAAGCTCGAGGCCGCCGCCGCCATGCCCCTCCGGCGCCTCCTAGGCCTCTCCGGCCGCCTCCGCCGCTCCCTCTCCACCGTCTCCTCCTCGCACCTACCGTGCCACCACACCCTCTCCACCGCCGCCTCCTCGGACCCACCGTGCCCCGCCCTCTCCACCGACGCCGCCTCCTCGAACCCGCCGCGGCGCCGCACCATCTCCACCGCCGCCTCCACGCTCCCACCATGGGTCATCATCGACAGCACGTCGCCCGTCGACGAACCGTCGTCGGCGCCGAGCGCGCGTCTCCGCCCCGTCGACCCTCCGTGCGTCTCCAGCATCTCCGTCCCGGCGCACCTCATCAACGCCAGGGAACGCCCCGCCGCCGACAGCAACGTCGTCCAAGTCCTCGGCGGCAGCGTCGACGCCGCCAGCGCCGACGGCCACCTCCTCCTCACCTACTACGACATCCTCGGGCCCGAGGATCCCCGCGAGTCCTGGAACCTCACCGCCGACATGGAGGCCGAGCGCTGCATCTGCAACCCCATCACCGGCCAGCTGCTCCGCCTCCCGTACCCCGACGGGTCCAGGAAGAGGCTGGAGTACCACCACATGGGCCTCCTCACCAAAGCAGGCGGCGGCGGCGGCGGGGACGCGCCTCACCGGTTCGCCGTCGCCGAAATCGTGCACCAGCGTGACCGCGTCATCGACCGGTTCCTCCCGGAGATTGGCCGGTGGGAGTTGGTGCTTGGCCTGCCGTGCAAGCCGCCGCTCAAGTGGGAGATGGAGATGAACCAGGAGACGGTGGCCTTCGGCGACAGGCTCTGGTGGGTCGACCTCACCCGCGGCGCCATCTCCGTCGACCCCTTCAGCTACCGGCCGGAGTTCCGTTTCGTCGAGCTGCCGGAGGGCAGCAGCCTCACGGACTTCCTCGCACAGTTCAAAGAAGCCCCCACCGCGACGTTCATGAAGGAGATGGGCAAGTACCGGCGCATCGGCGTCAGCGAGGGGAGGCTGCGCTACATTGAGGCTTCTCTTCACGACCCGTTCCTGCTCAGCTCGTTTGTGCTCGACGACGAGGGCAGGAGCTGGACGCTGGAGCGCCAGGTGGAGCTCAGGCAGGTCTTGGAGGATGGAGGCCACCCGTGCGAAGAGGGGAAGAGGCCGCCGCAGATTGCCGTCATCGACCCGCTCAACGCCGATACCATCTACATCACCGTCGGCGAGCAGAAGCACATCGTCGCCGTGGACATTTACCAAGGCAAGGTGATCGCGAGCTCTCCGCTTCAAGACGGATACCATTCGCTTGTACCATGCGTGCTTTCACCATCGCTTGGATCAAGCCAGATCCCTACCTTCGGCAGGTAATCGGTCACCTCCTTGTTCTGATTGAGGCTTGTGCATTTCAGATAGTAAATTTGGCTGCGAGTGCTGATTTGTTGGTAGGATTGGTGCCATTGATCTGCTTACACCGTCTTACTGTAGATTGACAGTTCTCTGTTTGGTACTAGTAGCGTTCACTCAAGCAAGTGCACATCATCTTTCTATTTGTCATTTGTGCTTGCTCCTGTTCTTATTTTCGCAGATTGTTTTCGATACTAGATGATCACAATGGCACATACTCTTCTTTTAGGGTTAAAAAATAATGTATGTTTTTTTTTGGACGGAAGGAGCTCAAAGCTCCCAATCTCATTGCCTGAAATTGATAAACAGTTAAATAATGTATGTGCGCCCAGGAACTATGTTCATTCACAGGACGTATCTATGCATGTTATTTCAATCATGTATTTCAAATGTACAATTTTCTACAACTACATTATATATTCATGAATCCATCTCTCAATAATCTTGTTCAGAAAGGTACCTGAAAGGCTGTTGTTTTTACATAAGCACTCCTGTGCAATTATTCAGTTAACTGACCACCCAAGTTTTGTCCTCTGAATAAATTAAATCTCCTGGCTGGTCACAGGCTATGTGTCACCTGTGATGAACTCTTCATGTTCTGTTGTAGTATGTTTCAGTTCTGTTCCCTTCCCTGTCACAATTGTTATCAGCAATTCATACTGTACGTAAACCATGAAGCTGTGATGTTTCAGTTCTGGATCTTTTCTTTAGTAACGAAGGGCATCTGAAGTAAAACAATTAATCCCACTTTGACAAAAGATGCAAATCATGTTAATGTTATGATAGTGCTAGCAATTTGATGTTGCGGTATGGTGCATGGTCTGGGCATATGCTACGGGTATTATTTCTGAACTTTGTTACTAGTAAAGAAATAACCAGTCTAAGGCAGCACCCATGCTTCTTTTTCGTAATTATGTTGACATATCTAATTGCCCAAACCGAATGCAGAGTTGCAACTTAAAGTTAGCCTGATGTTTTCTCCCATTGTAGGAACCCTCTCCATGACTTCAAAATGGCCACTGGGCCATCATCAACGCCATTTTAGCTAGAATTCTTCTGAGAAAGTACCCAAGGTATTTCTTACCAGAGTAGATTCTGATGTAGTTTGTCCTGTTTTACTATGTCATGATCTAGCTTTTCTGTTTAAGAAATGCCATAGTCTTCGAGAGCATGCTAAAATGAAAACAATAATGCTATTACCATTGAATATTTATTCTTTAGTGTTGGTAGCGTTGAATTGTGTTCAATGTTTTAAATAGCGGGCTATGCCAAATAGCGGCGGACCTCAAAATCAGCTATAGCGGGGCTATAGCGGGCTATAGCAGACTATTTATACATGAAACCATTTAGCGGCACCCTGCTGAAAAGGCTATAGCATGGCTATAGCGGGGCTATAGCCGGCTATTTAAAACTATGATTGTGTTTGGAAAACCTCGGCCTCGGGTTGAACGGCAGCCGTGTAGTCAAGTGACTACACAGCTTCTATGTGACTTCGCTACTAAATGACATCACCATGATGATGCTCCTGCCCCCACCTGTAGACCGCATATTTTGCGGTACAGTAGAGGAAGGGAGCGCCGTCCACACCATTTGCATAGGTGTCATACCTCTGGAAGACGATGCCGATTTATTTGCATCTGAAACACTTGAACTACCATTCTTAGCCTACTTATTCTTGGCTCACCACGTTCATGGTTCCCGTGGTGCTGCTGTTAGTCCCCCAAAGGGGCAATAGTGCAATATAGAGGACAAAGAATACATGAGAAGATGCAAACACAGACTCAAGTACAATAGCTTTAAATTGTTTTAGTACATCCATTAGAACGATAAAGGAAAAAGGCATTTTCCATTTCTTGGGCCTGCAGCTGGTGCTTTTTAAGCCATTTGTTCCAAGAGGTCCTTTTGCGGTGTATATATTGCTCGGGTAATTGATTGATTCGCCGCTAGATTTACATATAAATGTCTCATGATTGATTCTATGTGTTCTCACTGACTGCACTGCGAGGCTTAATAGTTTGTCACTGATGATATTTTCTTGCTGATTCTTACGTAGGTATCTACCCTTTTTGCTAGGCCGGGAGCTGAAGACAGGAAGAAGAGGCAACACTGAGACGCACATTCAGTTATCCAAGGGAGGAGTCTAAATTCAGTCATTATCTTGCCAATGCAACTTGGTTATTCTCATAACGTATTTACAACTTGGTGATGCAACTGACTATATAGTCTATATATATATATAAGCTGTACTGTTCGCAATGAAAGGGTGGGAAAGAAAAGCATCAACTAAGTAATTTCCCTAGATTAGTTAACTGTAGTTTAGTGGTAGTGGTGTTATCCTCTTCAGTTATCCCTGGATACTTGATAGGTCATGGCTGTAGGAAGAAGCTAAGCTAGAACATCAGTTAACAGCAACACTTCTGGGACGCGTCGACGTTCTTGTTTCGATCTTTTGGAGAGCAAGCTCGCTTCTAGTTGTACAGCTACAAAGAAGAAACTCTAGAGCTAAGCTACACCACCAGTACAGTTACAAAGAAATTACAACAACAGACGACGCAGGGGCTATCGGAAAGAAAGAACCCAAGCCTCAAAGGAATTATACCACTCCCCCTTAAATAGCTCCCTGAATAAGCCATTTGATTTCTTCTTCGAACATTGCGCTACTAGTGTATAAATAAATCAGGCTGGATCCTGGATGGCTTTGAAGATGTATTCGCTCCTTGTGCTCCAAATAGCCATGTGACAAGAGTGATAATCTCAAGCAAAAACTGGCTTTAAGAAAGAGATAAATGTGATTGATTTGTTCCCTGATAGAGGCAGCCAAACACAAGTAGACCCAACAAGCAGCTGCAGATTGACAGTGGAGGAATAGTTGAACTCTAGTTTCCAAAGCAACGCAAGTAAAATCGGGTATGAATAAAAAATTCCACTGTCATATATGAATGAATATGTAGGAAGACAAAACAAATCTATTAATACTATCTAAATATTGTTAAAGCACCAACTCCGGCGGGAAGAGCCACATGACATTCCATCCCAGGTAGCCAGGCTCGTAAAACCTAGCCGGGTTAGCATTCTGAGTTTTCATATTGAACACCTCACCCGACTCGACAAAATAGATCACATCCTCCTTGATATCTCCACAAGGTGCAGAAACAAACTTGGAGAAGTGGTGGTGGATGAATAGTGCTCGGCCGCCACCGAGCCCATTAGCCATGGGCACCCATTTGCGTTTGTCAACATCGGCCATGAAAACATCAACCTGGCGAATGGACAAGGAATGGTCTGGAAGGATATGGATGTGTGGCTTCACCATGAGCAGCTTCCCGTGTGACTGGACTAGGTGCCAGCGAGTGTATTCTTTTTCGTTCATAAGCCCAACATGTGAGACATTCCGATCATCATCATCATCATCATCCGGCATGAAGGTGGGGTATTCCGAGCGACCTTCGGTGGGTGTGATGACTTCGCCGTCGGAGAAGACGATCCATGGTAGCTGGGCTTCCTGGGGACCATGGCGTCGCACGGCGGAGTGCCATGAACAGCACACGGTGCGGCAACGGGCACAGTCGGCGGGGTTAGGGAGGCCGGCGACGACAAGGTCTAGGAGATCCGGTGGGAGGTCCGCCCACGACGCCATAGGAATCGGTCGTTGATAGATTGTACCAAAGGTGGGGTACTTATTGTAGTCTTGCACCGTACGTAGTACGGGCAGAGACAGAGTCATGCACGTCTCCGGCGGCCAAGCGCCAATCTCTTGCCATAGTTTGTATTTTTTGAGGGAGGGTCATCATAGCTAGCTTTATTGCAATTTAAAGAGGTAAAACATCATTCACAAGTCTGGAGACAAGACATCCGAAACTTGCCATAGTTTGTATTGACGTCCATCTAATGCATGATTTGTTCTGTCAAACTTTGCTAATTGTGATTCTAAAAAAAATCCTAATTGTGCATGTTGTCAGTTGTCACGTCCAGGATTATATTAGAACTTATTTTCCTTCATTGATCGGCTTTAACTGGGTACTTATATTCCCCTAATTCCCTAAAAAAAACTGGGTACTTATATAGAAAAAACTGGGTACTGATACTATCATGTGAGACGCCGTATCAATCATAAATTTCTGCAAGCACGAATGCATACAATTTTTTTTCCGCCCAGACATACCATACCATACTTTTCTATGGAGTAGAATGCAGAAAAATATATAAAAAACTATAACTTGTTAACGATGCCTTTTTTTGAGGGTTAACCATGCCAAAAACTATAACTTGTTGAGAACAACAAGTATAGTTGAAACTCCACACCAAGCTAATCAAAAAATTAGTCACGGCAACTAATTTTTTTTAACACAGTACAGATGCAAGCGCTCATATACACCACAGTCCCTCTAACTATCCAATCACAAGTTGGTTCGCGACAACTATTCTGTCTGTACTCCTAGTTGGGGAGTTGGTAGGTGGTATCGTTGCTTCATACCCCCAATCGATTCTCGTCGCTCCCTTCTCGTACGATATCCATTGTCCACCGATTTCTTTCCCACCGAACCTCATTTAGACTTTTTTTTATCTCTTCTTTCAATCGTTTTGGATCTGTTTACGGCCTCCTTCCATCAATTGCTCCCACTCAATTCCTGATTTCCTTCCCTCAATCCTTGTCCATTCCCAATTCTGATTTCTTGTTTCCTAACCCGACCGTCGGTGTCAAAACCGGCATACCTCGGGGTAGGGGGTCCCCAGCTGTGGATCTCGGATCATGGGTAACAGGAACAAAGGAGGCGATGTTTACTCAGGTTTGGACTCTCCTGATGGAGGTAAAACCCTACGTCTTGCTCTTGTTTATATTGATGAAGTGGTATCGAATACAGAGTTGATCTACCTCAAGATCGTAATGTGTGGTCTAACTCTAGGGCTAGATAAATGATTTTGTATCGATGTCCCCTCTCCGGGCTAAACCCTATGGCTCATATACACGCCAGGAGGATATCTAGGGTTACAAGGTCGGTAACTAAGAGAGCTAGGCGGTGGCAGAGATCTTGCAGTATACGTCAAGTCTTCGGGGAGAGGCAGTCTTGATCATGCCTCCTGTACGCGGCCTCCGGAGTCCATTTTGACTACGAATGAGGGCTCGTCGACCCAACCCGAGGAGAATGGGCCGATGAAGTTAGTACCCCCTTATCCAGGACACCGTCAGTAACCCCTGAACTGGTCTTCTGTGCCGAGGACGACGTTTCTGATGATAACCACCTCGGATCCGGAGTCCTTGTTTCTATAGACGAGTTTCTCCCTATAATTCTCAAACCACTCCTTCAAGGGGGCGACGCCAGCCAGAACTCGGCCGAACCCGTACCCTTAGCCCAAAGAGATTGGGTGTCTTAGTCTCGAAGGCTAAGCACCTCGGTGTGAATAGTCCCACTTTGTCTAACAACTTTATCGAACCGCCTCACCGCACACCGGGTCGAGCAGTTACTGCTTCCCCCGAATCACGGCCCGAGGCAAACCTTTTTGCTAGCACGTCCCTTGGAATCAGAGATCGTACCCGTTTATCAGGGATATCATTAAGATTTTGTTTCCCCCCGTACGACCAACGACATCTTTGATGGGGGGTGGCGAGCTTATCAGCGCGGCGAGGGGGACTCTTGGCCTTTCACATGCCTATAAGAACAAAAGGGAGGACAACGCAACTGAGCACGCTCCCATTCTCCCCATCTGCTGCTTCGTCTAGCTCCAGTGCCCAGATCCGATTCCACATCCTTTTCTTTAACGAGCCCATCCTCTTACGCCAACCATGGCTGAGACCCTCCAAGGGCACTGGGGTGGCTCCATCGTGACCGAGGAGACCATCCAGGAGCTGCGCAATGCGGGTTACCTGGCCGTCGACATCGCCGCCCGCACTCCCGCCGCTGGCCAGCAGGTGCCCGCTCCAAATGCCGGGGAGCGCGTGGTTTTTGTCCCCCACCTCATGCGAGGGTTGGGGTTTCCGTTGCATCATTTCATGCTTGGGATCATGTATTACCACGGGCTGAATTTTCATCATCTAGCCCCGAACTCCATCCCCCATCTCGCCACCTTCATCATGGTGCGCGAGGCCTTGATACGTATCCAATGTATCTATAATTTTTTATTGTTCCATGCTATTATATTATCCATCTGGGATGTTTTATATGCATTTTTGTGCTATTTTATATCATTTTTTGGGACTAACCTATTAACCTAGTGCCAGTGCCAGTTGCTGTTTTTTTCCTTATTTTTGTCTTTTACAGAAAATCAATACCAAACGGAGTCCAAACAGAATAAAATTTTACGATTATTTTTCTTGGACCAGAAGACAACCACGAAGCTTCGGAAAGAGGCCAGAAGTGATGTAGACCGAACCTCGATGGCGAGATCCAATCTGTTGTTGCAGCCCGACCTTTCACGACACTCCACCTTCAGCAGCAGTAACCTCTCGCCCGCGCACGTGATGTATGTGAAGTAGAGGGATTGAACCTTACGGTCCAGCACGAGAAAACCAATCTCGACGATGGTACTCACGCACAAAACAATTTTCACGAAGAGAAATCGCAACAAAAAGGTTTTCTAAAGCTTCCTCAAAACTTAGGGATTTTTAGACAGCTTCCCCCAAAACTCGATACGGGTATTTACCCTAAAAACACATCGTGTTTATTCATAAAATATAACCTCCCTTTACATCAATGCATAGTTGCTCTTTATATTCTAAACGACCATCTAACTTGGCTTGAAAAGCAAGCCGTCCTAACCAAACCGACAAGTAATTAGATACCTGGACACTATATTTAAATAATAGATTATATGCTTTATAATTTAGCAGTATAATCTTTACAAACGGTGGACTAGGACTCTTTATTTGGATGGTTGCTGGCCTTCTCGTGTGATTTGCAGGTGGACCCCAGCCGGCATCTTTCAAGGACAAAGCACACCACGTACCTAGTAATCTTATTGCATGGTAAATATTTTTCCTACGTGGCAGGAATAAAAACAAGAACCTTGTTTGCACCGTGTGCACTTCAAACCAATCTGTGACCCTTGCATGAATTTTTACACTTGCATGGCACGTAATATTCTCCTTCCCAAACCAGGAAATATGTCCCATAACTCTAATACAAATCAAATTATTTATGTCTTGGCTTGATCTCCCTATAGCACATCTTGTGACCAATCTCAGACTGAGCCCACTTGTTGTATCCATAAAATGACTTGGTGCATGCGAACTTGTAGACGTGCCATGTAGCTTTGGACTAGAGTCACGGCTCATCTCTTGCATAGAATTGGCACGCGCACAAGTTTCACTAATTAGTTGTTCCTTCCCATCGTAGCTTTTCTTTTCTTCAACAACATTAGTGTTAGGCATGATCGTATCATCCTCCCCTCCTTGAAACGAAACCGTCCTCGGTTTCAAGTCTTTCTCTTCAGCAATATTTGTAGACTGAATGGTGGCCACACAAATATCAGTAGCTTCGACCATGTTCTTTTTTGCATCTTCCTCTTCTTTTATCTTTTTCTGATGGTCTTTCCTCCAAGCAATAAAACGCTCCTCATCCATGGGCACGAGGCTGCAATTCTTACCCATCTTGACGGTATATTTTTGTGTGCGAAAATCATATGCAACATTCTGCTCTTTGTACCATGGCTCGCCCAACAATAAGTGGCACGAAATCATTGGTGCCAGAATCACATCGCACAAAACCTCACAAAAATATGTTCCCAATAAAATCGGTACCTTGCTTTGGTGTGTGATATTAAGCACTTCATGACCCCAACGGAACGAGTATGGTTGCGGACGTTGTGTCATAGGTAGTTCCAACTTCTCCACCATCTCGATGCTTGCGGCGTTGATCAAATTCATGTGATCGATTGTCATGGCACATGATCTCTCTCTCACCACCACACGTGTATGAAAAAGTCCTGCCCAACGGCCTTCCTCCTCCAATTGAAATCCATAGCTTAGCTTCCATGATAATCCAGTCATCTCCTCTGTAGTGTCGTGAACAACCTTGCTCTGATACCACCTGATGTGGACCGAACCTCGATGGCGAGATCCAATCTGTTGTTGCAGCCCGACCTTTCACGACACTCCACCTTCAGCAGCAGTAACCTCTCGCCCGCGCACGCGATGTACGTGAAGTAGAGGGATTGAACCTTACGGTCCAGCACGAGAAAACCAATCTCGACGATGGTACTCACGCACAAAACAATTTCCACGAAGAGAAATCGCAACAAAGAGGTTTTCTAAAGCTTCCTCAAAACTTAGGGATTTTTAGACAGCTTCCCCCAAAACTCGATACGGGTATTTACCCTAAAAATACATCATGTTTATTCATAAAATATAACCTCCCTTTACATCAATGCATAGTTGCTCTTTATATTCTAAACGACCATCTAACTTGGCTTGAAAAGCAAGCCGTCCTAACCAAACCGACAAGTAATTAGATACCTGGACACTATATTTAAATAATAGATTATATGCTTTATAATTTAGCAGTATAATCTTTACAAACGGTGGACTAGGACTCTTTATTTGGATGGTTGCTGGCCTTCTCGTGTGATTTGCAGGTGGACCCCAGCCGGCATCTTTCAAGGACAAAGCACACCACGTACCTAGTAATCTTATTGCATGGTAAATATTTTTCCTACGTGGCAGGAATAAAAACAAGAACCTTGTTTGCACCGTGTGCACTTCAAACCAATCTGTGACCCTTGCATGAATTTTTACACTTGCATGGCACGTAATATTCTCCTTCCCAAACCAGGAAATATGTTCCATAACTCTAATACAAATCAAATTATTTCTGTCTTGGCTTGATCTCCCTATAGCACATCTTGTGACCAATCTCAGACTGAGCCCACTTGTTGTATCCATAAAATGACTTGGTGCATGCGAACTTGTAGACGTGCCATGTAGCTTTGGACTAGAGTCACGGCTCATCTCTTGCATAGAATTGGCACGCGCACAAGTTTCACTAATTAGTTGTTCCTTCCCATCGTAGCTTTTCTTTTCTTTAACAACATTAGTGTTAGGCATGATCGTATCAAGAAGACCGATGAGGGAGCCACAAGCCCTGGGGGGAGGGGGGAGGGTAGGCTTGTGGCGCCCCCCGTGGCTCTCCTAACTCTAATCTCAACTCTATAAATACCCAAATATTCCCCTTATGTCAGACGGCACAAAAAAGTACTTTTCCGCCGCCGCAAGCTTCTGTTCTCGTGAGATACCATCGTGGGGCCTTTTTCGGCACTCCAGCGGAGGGGGATTCAATCACAGAGGGCTTCTACATCAACCTTGCCGCCCTTCTGATGATGTGTGAGTAGTTTACCACAGACCTACGAGTCCATAGCTAGTAGCTAGATGACTTCTTCTCTCTCTCTCTCTTTAATCTTCAATACAATGTTGTCCTCGATGTTCTTGGAGTTCTATTCGATGTAATCTTCTTTTGCGATGCATTTGTTGAGATCTGATGAATTATGGATTTATGATCAGATTATCTATAAATATTATTTGAGTCTTCTCTGAACTCTTTTATCCATGATTAAGATAGCTTTGTATTTCTCTCTGATCTATTGATTTGGTTTTGGCCAACTAGATTGATTTATCTTGCAATGGGAGAGGTGCTTTGTGATGGGTTCAATCTTGCGGTGTCCTCACCCAGTGACATAAGGGGTAGAGAGGCACATATTTTTATCGTTGCCATTAAGGATAGAAAGATGGGGTTTATATCATATTGCTTGAGTTTATCCCTCTACATCATATCATCTTGCTTAAGGCGTTACTCCGTTTTTGTCAACTTGATACACTAGATGCATGCTGGATCGCGGTCGATGTGTGGAGTAACAATAGTAGATGCAGAATCGTTTCAGCCTACTTATCACTGACATGATGCCTTTATTCATGATCATTGCCTTGGATGTCGTCATACTATGCGCTTTTCTATCAATTGCTCTAGTGAAAATTATGGCTCCTAGGTCTATTTTTACCATATTATTTTCAGATCTATAAAACCATAAGCACAAAAATACCTTGCTGCAATTCATTTACCTTTACTTTATTTTGCACTTTTACTTATCTTTTATACATATCTCTATCAGACCTCATTCTTCCAAGTAACTGTGAAGGGATTGACAACCCCTTTTATCGCGTTGGGTGCAAGTATTTGTTTGTTTGTGTAGGTGCAATATTTGGGGACTTGCTTGTACCTCATACTGGATTGGTACTTCGATTCTTCACTTAGAAAAATACCTATCTCTACTTTTCTACATCACCCTTTTTTTCAAGGGAAAAATAACAGGAAGAATTTCTGACACCATTGCTGGGAGGTTCTACAACAAGTCTACCAAGTACCTATCATAAACTCTCATCTCCAGCGGCTGAGCGGCAGCTCCAAGGTTATCAGAATCGTGATTTTGAATCGGATCGGAGCTCTGATGGTAGGATCGCAAATCATAGAATCTTCACTATCATGATCGTAGAAACGTAGATTCTATGAACTAAAATTGTAGAATCATAGGGGGCAATTTGGATCGTAAAGTCGTAGAATCGTATAACAGAATCGCGATTCTAACAACCTTGGGCAACTCGAGCCGACGGACTGAGCTTCCCTACCGTAACTGCAGGTGCCTTTGGGCCATTGACAAGTGGGTCCAACAGTCGGCTGACCCATATGTCACTAACCCAAAGGCATGTGCAGTTAATGCATCGAAGCAATTTCCGGAGCCGACATTGAATGTTTCAGTAGCGGTGGCTACACGAAAATGAGGTGCGACAAGATATATGACTACTAGTATAACGGGCAGATCAATCCAAAGCATAAAACAAGTGTACCATTTGCTCATTGGAAGAGCACGCATACTAGACACTTGTGGCCAAATCTACTCATTAGAAATTTATAGAAGGCGTAAAAAACAAGAGGTCTATACTATACTGGTTCACCTAGGGCTTGATGCCCTGCGATGAGAACAACGTTCTTGTTGCATCGTACTATGTGCCACAGCTTCTTGCAGCTAGCATGCCAATGGCCAAGCAACTGACTCTAGTAGGTGTGCCATTGCACTCCGCTGCCTGCCTGCCTGGTTCCTGCAGCGGTGCACCTAAGCTAGCAAGCAGCTGTCAGCGGCGGAGCTAGCTGTTGCCGTTACCCTTTGTAGCCGCAGCAGTAATCGATCGTGCTTCGAAACTACTGGGCGGACGACAGTGCCCGCCCGAACTATGCACGATGGCTGATTGAACGGCTTGATACAGTATATCTTGTGTAAATGGACGTCTTGATGGGTAGCATCGTGTGTAAATCGTCCATACTTGTCGTGTGTATAGCAGCGTTCATCGTGCTTTGGGGGTCTTGTAGTAGCTCCTTTTAGCTGTTGTTGATCCTCCTGAATTCCTTCATCCATGTAGGATCTTGGTTTGGTTGCTGCCTGCAAACTATGCTTGTCCTCAAAGATGAAAGACTTGCTTTCTCAAAAATAAATAGATAAAATGCTGTTGCAACGACTTGCTTTATCAAGTCACTGGACTAGGGCTCGATTTTTCATTGGTAGGCACTGGACCGGGAGACGCCGCTTGAGCCGGTGTCCGTATGGCCACCGATTTCACGGCCTTAGTTTGAATTTGAATCAACCCAATGGAAGACCTTGAATTTTGAAAGACTTTCTAGGTCGTCCATGAATGGACGCATCGCATCCTCCAGGTTGACGTTGACCTCATGGTCCGTCCTTTTCATGCACCCGCAAAGTTTTAAGCCAAGCTCCTCATCTCACAAGACGAGATACACGTACGGCTACACGCAGTCAGGACTCAAGACTCAGGACTCAGGAGGCATTGCCTCCACTCTGATCTCAAGCCTCAACCATGGCCGCGTCCTGCATTCACCTTGTCTTTCTCCTTTGTCTGGTCCCAGCCACTGTCGCCTCACCTCATCGTAATCTACGCAAATCCCCGCTCGACGTCGCCGCGGCCGCACCGTCTCCGGCAGACGCGTCGCGGCCGACCACCTTCTTCGAGGTGGACCGCCCGCTCCGCCCGCCACCGGGCAGCTCCGGCCCGTGCTCCACGCTCCTGCTATCCAGCTCCTTCGCCTTCACCTTCACCAAGCCGCCCGCCACCGCCGCCTACTCCCCGCCGCCCTGCCTCGCCGCGGTGGGCGGCCGCGCCTCGGCGATCTCCCTCGCCGTCCTCGAGTGGCGCGCCACCTGCCGGGGAGTCCAGTTCGACAGGATCTTCGGCGTCTGGCTCGGCGGCGCCGAGCTCCTCCGCGGCAGCACCGCCGAGCCGCTGCAGAACGGCGTCGTCTGGTCCGTCTCCAAGGACATCACCAGGTACGCTTCCCTCCTCGCCGCCGGCAACTCCACCCTCGCCGTCTTCGTGGAGAACCTCGTCAACAGCCAGTACACCGGCGTGTACTATGCCAACGTGACGCTCCACCTCTACTTCCGCCGCACGCCGACGACGCCGCCGCCCGCCGTGGCTCCCGCCGACCTCATCGTCCCGATGTCCAGAGGCTTACCTCTCAACGACGGGCTCTGGTACAAGATCCAGAACGCCACTGACGTCGCGTCCAAGGGCGTCGCGCTGCCATCCAACACCTACCGCGCGGTCCTTGAACTCTACGTCTCGTTCCACGGGGACGACGAGTTCTGGTGGAAAAACCAGCCCGGTGCCGATGCGAACGGCCCGTTCCGCGAGGTCACTGTCCGTGTTGACGGGGTCCTCGCCGGCGCCGCGTGGCCGTTCCCCGTCATCTTCACCGGTGGCATCGACCCCCTTCTATGGCAGCCCATCACCGGCATCGGCTCCTTCAACCTCCCGACGTACGACGTCGAGGTGACGCCGTTGCTGGGCAAGATGCTGGACGGCAAGGCGCACCTGTTGGCGTTCGCTGTGACCAACGCCGTGGACGTGTGGTACGTCGACGCCAACCTCCACCTCTGGCTGGACCCTGGGAGCACGGCCACGGCGGCGGGCCTCGTGAGCTACGTGGCGCCGGAGTTAGCGGCGGCGACGACGTCCTCCCGCACGACGGCGAGCAGGGAGGTCTCGGCTACCGGATGGGTGAAGTCGTCGTACGGGAACATCACGACGAACGCCACGCAGACGTTCGATTTCGACAGCACCAACGCCGGCGAGACAGTGAACCAGACGACCGTCGCGCACGCCGGCGTCGCCGCCACGGACGTCGCCGGCGTCCTGTACTACTCGGTGCAGACGCACCAGAGGTTCCCGCTTTTCTTGGACTCAGGAGCGGACCAGGTAACCGTCACGCACGGGTTGGAGGAGACGACGGTAGCCGCCGGCCGGTGGTCGTCGGGGCCCAGGTACCAGTTGCTGCGCAACACGCAGCGGAGCAGCGTCGCCGGGGCGTCGTGGGGCATACGGCAGACGTACAGGTACGAGGCCACCGACGGGTGCTACTTGAGGAACGTGACCAGCAGCGGTTACAGCATCGTGACGGACCAGTCCAGTGAGGCGTGCGTCAAGGGGCCATTGCGTTGATCTACAGAATCAAGCAAGAAATAAAGTGTACGGTGTGGTAAAGCCCTAGCAGTTTCTTTTTTTTTGAAAAGCAATGACGTACCATATTTTTAATAGATGAAGCCCGGACAGTTCCTATATTGCCAGTTTATGACAGTCCACAACAAGCCTACGAGCATACAAGCCAACGACAGAATACAATCGGCTCTTGACTGCGGAGAATGAGGAATCATTACATACTTTAGTTTTCGCCCTTGTACTTGAGACAAAGCAAGCAAGCCATGTTGAGAAAGCTATTCTTATCAGCGTCAAAAAGGAAAAAAAAATAAGACGTCGATAAGGACCGAGCGTTCGGTCTGGGGGCCTCCCAGACCGAACGAGGAGTTCGGTACGACAGGCGGCTCCCTACGAACGAAATCGTTCGGGAGGAGAGGCCTCCCAGCCCGAACGCTCCTTCCCATCCCCGATCTTTTCTCTATACAAAAAAAGCCCATAAAAAGAAAAAAGCCCTACAGGCCTTTCCTCTCTACAAAAAGAAAGCCCATAAGAACTAAAAAGCCCTATTTTTGTTGTGAAAAAATAGACATTGTTCGTTTGCACGACAAAAAATGCCATGGTATTGTGCAAAGCTATGAAAAAAGTTGACATGCTCATGTGTCCAGAATGTAAGTACACTAAAATAGTATGGGAAATCTACTAAAAAGTTGTTCAACAATTTGCCATGTTCTGCACAAAAAATGTACGTTATGTTATACGCAAATTTACCATCTTCAATATTTTCTACAAAATATGTCATGTTCCCATGGCAGCTAAGAGAAGTTAATCTAGAGATTTATTTTATGCATCAGATTATATTAGAGGTAAAAAATGCCATGGCAAAAATAGAGTAAAAATTGCCATGGCAAAGAAAGTAAAAATTGCCGTGCCATTAAAAGTAAAAATTTCCATGGCAAAAAAGAGTAAAACCCTCGTGTCACTTTTGCTGGCAGGCCAAAATAGGCCCATTTAGGTAAATAAAAAAACCATCAAAAATATGAAGCCAACTAAAAAACTGAAGAAAAAAAACTTTACAATAAATATCACACAGAAATCTAGATAATTTGCCATGGCAAAAATGTAGAACTTTTGCCATGGAAATAAACTAAAAAATGCCATGGCTACACAAGTATATTTAAGATGCTACATAGTAAAACTTGCCATGTTCTATAAAATGTACATTTGCCATAATATTTAAATTAAAATTGCCATGCTCCTTACAATAAATTTGCCATGGCAACTAAAAATAAAATTTGCAATGGCAACTTAAACTAAAAATTTGCCATGTGAAAACAAAAATATTTTTGGCATGGCAAAAATGGAGTTAAATTTGCCATGTCAAAAAATGGATTAATTATTTCCATGGCAAAAATGGAGTACTTTTGCCATGGAAACAAATTTAAAATGCCATGGCTATACAAATATATTTACCCTGCTACATAGTTAAAATTTCCATGTTCTAGAAAATGTAAATTTGCCATCATTGTTAAAAAAAAACTTGCCATGATCTTTACAATAAATTTGCCGCAACTTAAACTAAAAATTTCCATGGCAACTTACACTACAGTTTGCCATGTGAATAAAAGTATTTTCGCCATGGCAAAAAATGAAGTAAAATTTGTCGAAAAAGGGCATGACAGAAGATGTGGATGTTCTTAACAATTACTAAACTTGCCATGATCTACCAATTTTTTTTGCCATGGTCAATTACTAAATTTACCATGATCGAAAAGGACTTAAAATTTGCCATGGTCAATTAATAAAACTTGCCATGGTCAATAAACTAAATTCGCCCTGGTCAATTACTAAACTTGCCATGGTCGGACTTACAATTTGCCATGACCGGTTAATAAAACTTGCCATGGTCAATAAACTAAATTTGCCATGGTCAAAAAAGAACTTCAAAATTTGCCATGGTCAATTAATAAAACTTGCCATCGTCAATAAACTAAATTTTCCATGGCCAAAACACTAAAATTTTCCATGCTCAATTATTGAATTTGCCATGGTCGAAAAATAGTACTCCAAATTTGACAAGAGCAATAAACTAAATTTGCCATGGTAAGAAAAAACTAAAAAACGCCATGAACACTTTTTCCTTGAAAAAATGCTTTTATGGGACCATATGAATTTGCCATGGCAAATTTGCCATGTGAACAGAAGTTAAGTTGCAGTTGTGTTGAACTGAGCTTCAATTCAGAAAAATCATTCTAACAAAAATACAGAAACGAAAAACATGTTGTCTCAGAAAAAATCATTCTGAAAAATTAGGTATTGATAGCAATCTTACGATCTCACCAGACCAAGAAACAAGCTATGGCAAAAATAATTGCCATCACTAGTGGAACAGAACTATCTAAAAACATGACCAAATAATTGCATGGGAAAACATCTTAAGTTGCCATCACAGAAAAAGGAATTACAAAAAACATGGTTCCTCTAGCTAAAATAAACCCAAACTTGGAGATAACAGAGTACTAGCAAGCAATACAACTGAAGAAACGCGAAAGATACTAGTAGTAGAAAAAATGGCCCTCCACGCACATCCATGGCTCTCCAGAGCTTCACATCTACCGAATCAGATGATTTGTAGGAAAAGAATCTATACTATAAGTTGCCATGGCAATTTTGGAGAATGTGAAAATGGATGAAAAGTTCCATCACATCACGCAATTCATCACTATAATGCCATCGCTACTGGAATAGAACTATATAAAAACATGACCAAATAATTGTCATGGGAAAAACATCTTAAGTTGCCATCACAGAAAAAGGAATTACGAAAAAGATGGTTCCTCTAGCTAAAATAAACTTGGAGATAACAGAGTACTAGCAAGCAATACAACTGAAGAAACATGAAAGATACTAGTAGCAGAAAAAATGAGGACGCACCAACAACAGAAACGATGAGCTAGCAGCCCGCTCGATCCCCGCTCTGCTGCAAGGCCACACGGCCAGCCATCACAGAAGGCACACCTAGAAGTCGTGCGCCATGCCATTCAATTGGTCGCCGCCGTGCAGCCGTCCAGGCAGCCTCTCTCTCACGGTCATCTGAATCGGTGCAGCCCATTACACCCCCGTCGCCATGTGGATATTACGAAGATTGAAATTTACAAAATTTGCCATGTTTTGGAAACATAATGTGTAAGTGAATTTGCCATACAAACTATATATAAATTTGCCAAGTTATGAATGAATTCGATGAACTTCCTACAGAATAATGCATAGTTGCTATGTCCATCATTTACTGAATAAGAAACTGATGGCAATTTTATTAAAAAGTATTTTTTGCCATGGCAATTAACATTACCAATGCATATGGTTCCAGCATCAATTTGGTATGTCAAAAACGGATGATAACTTAATATGCTCTCCACTCTTAAATTTCTCCCTAATATGAAGTACCCATATCATCTGAATATAAATTGTCATGTGCTATCTGAAGACAGAAAAATTCAGACACCAAATGCACAACAAAGAAGAGATCTAGAGCAGGGGGAGAGGGGGGGGGGGGGGGGGGGGGGGGAGGTCGCAGGCGAGCCTGCCGAGCAGGAGGCGGCGATGAGGCAGAGGAAGACACGTCGGGAGCCGGCCTGGCCCTGGGCGACGCTGCGGAAGGTGGAAGCAAGGTTGGCAAAGCCATAATGGATCGACGTTGAACACCCCTGCCTCATCACGCATTCACCGCGCGTTGAACACCCCCTAACCCCCCTGCTTGAGACACACCACTGGTGACAAAAAATGTTGTGATAGCTACAAACGAGAACTGAACTTACTGTACAAATATTCAATTATATATCAAGGCTGCAAATGTTTGTGTGTTCTGTAAAATAGCATGGCAAATTTTTATCTAAAAATGTTTGACTGTTTTTATCTGTCTAAAAATCAGCATGGCAACTTTCTACATGACACAATCTTTGAGCATGGCAAAAATTATTCTAATTCTATGATGGTATCAGGTAAACTTGTATATGGCCGTGGACATTGAAACTGCAATCACAAAATCAGCATGGCAACGTTGTACATGTCACAATCTTTGAGCATGGCAAAAATTACTGCTATGCTCATTTTATGAAGCTACAGTTGTGTACTAAAAATTGCCGTGTTTCCCACACTAAAACTACCATCTCACGGCCTCACCACTCCAACATTTGCCATCTTAATAAGAAAGTTACCATGGTGTTTTCTTTGCTTGTCTAGCCAATTTATATGGATATAATCTCATGCATATCTGCTCTCTCTACTCAAAAACAAAAAATGTTGCTCCTCTACCAATATAGTGAGACTGCAATCATGAAATCTACCGTGCATCTACTGCATCATGGCATGGCAAAAAATTGCAGACGATTAACCGAACAAATATGAAAGAAGGTTCAGCAGGATGCTACCTACAGAGAAATGAATCCAATGGCGGGGTCTTGTGCGGTGAGTCGCCGTGGCTATCTAGCTCGAGTTGCGGCTGTGGCTTTGACCCCGCTTGGGTTGTCAGGAGCAAATCAGGGTGTGCCTTCGCCGCGTCATCAGCCTCCGCGTCGGTGAGGACACGTGGACGACGGCGAGCAGGGACGGCACACGCCCTTGCAGCTCGATGGAAGCAGAGGAGCGCCATGTCCGTCCTCGAGTCCGATCCGTCGCGCCCGCCCAAAGCCTACGGATGCATGGATCGCAGCCCCTGTGGAGTACGTCGGCGTCGCCTCCGCCGTTTCTATGCCCCTCCGCGCCCCGCCTCCTCGAGCAGCGTCGCGGGGACAACTCTGCTCCACCCCCATCCCCGGCCAGCCTCCTCTAGAAGCGCTACCACCTACCTTCCATCTCTCTGGTAACTCCGGCCCGCCGGAATCACCACACCACCACGCGCATGGGCCCTTCTCCGCCGTCGTTGACATGGTCGCAACTCGAGATCCGCTTGCTGCATGACCCGCGCGAGCCTCCACGCCGCGCCATAGGGGTGGCGCTGGGAATCTCCAGCAGTGCCTCCCTGGAGGAAAGGGAGGGGGAGAATGGAGGAATTGATGGTAGTTCCCGGCGGTGGGGAGAGAAGAATGCGGGGGGAGTGAGGGAGAAGGAAGAAAGACAGCGGAGTGGGGGAAGGGAAGCCGTTCGCGGCGATGTGCGTATTTCCCGAACGAAAAAAGGGTCTGACGTGGCTAATCACCTTGCTCCAAGATTCGTGCTAATGATCCAAGGGTATAAAACACGTTCGGGCTGGGATCCTAAAATCCTGACGTTCGGCAGTTATCTTATTCCAAAAAATAAAGAAAGAAAAAAGAAAATTAAAACATGACTAGAAGATATAAAAAATTACTCCCTCCATCCCAAATTATAGATCATCTTGACTGTTCTAGATCATAGATATTATTAAAGTTTTTATATTATTTTAATAGTTAGTTCAATAATCACTCTATCTTCATACTTCTGTCATTTTTACGCATTGTTGGACTATGATCAACAATTCGCCTAAGTTTAAGGACCAATACCATGAACTCCAAAGGAAGAGAGGCCTGAAGACGGCCAAGTTCGCCGGAGGTGGAGATGGCGAGGCGTTGAGAGGCCGAGGGGCAAGACCAACTCCAAGGTTGACGACATTCGTGATGCCTCATCCATGGCATTGCATGACACTTTGCATGGCATGATGTCGCAAAAGGAAGTGAGGGACGAGAAGAAGCGGCAAAGCAAGGACGAGCAAATGAAGCAATACCTAGAGCTTCAAACGAAGAAGCTTGAGATGGAGGAGGCGGCCAAGAGAAGGAAAATCGACATGGAGGAGGCGGCCCGGCAGAGGCAGCTCGACATGGAGGAGGCGGCCCGGCAAAGGCAGCTCAACATCGAGGCCGACAACGTCAAAGCCAGGCAAAGGCAGCTCGACATCGAGGCCACCAATGCCGCCACCAAAGCAAAGGAGGTGGCCCTGGCGATCATGAGCGTGGGCTTGTCGAAGATGAGCGAGAAGACGAGGGCCTGGTTCGAGGCCAGGCAGAAGGAGATGCTCGACGCCGACGGCCTGAACTAGGTCGTCCGATCGGCCGTGGCCATTCTTTTTTGGAGGCTGGCATGGTTGCCGCCCGCCCCGCTGGGCCGCTGGCCATGTGCCGGCGAGAAAAATATTCATTTTGAAGGGCAGCTGTGTTGCCGGCCGCTGGCTGTGTTGCCGGCGAGGACAACCATATATTTTGGAGGCTGGCTGTGTTACCGGCCGCTGGCTTTATTGCCGGCGTGCGTGATGAACAGGGGCAGTAGGGCTTGGCATTTGAAATATTTCTCTTTTTTTTTAAATAGACGCGGACAGGATGGGGTAAAGGATGCGGCCGCGCGCTGGGCGCACGGCCACCGCATCCCAGGACAGGCCCGGACACGACTCCATCCCCCTGCCCAAACGGACAGAATCCGAACAAAACAGACGTCGCACGGTGGAGTTGGCCTTACCACTAGCATTCATATGGCGAGCTACAAGTGCCCAAGTCTCTTTATGACGTCTAAAGTGACGATGAACTTGATCAACACCGTAGGTACTGCCATACTTCTCATTTACTGCTTTTGTACATGCAGTGTGATGCAACTTCTTAAACACCGATCAGCTCCATCTTCTTCTCAATGTACCAATCAAGTTCGAACTCTGATAAAGCTTGAGGCCAATGTATCTTTGGTGCCCTAGGTCCTGATGTCCTAACTCTAGTGCTTCCCTTGGCATTATTATTGCTTTCTCCAATATCCATGGTGTCCTATGTAAAAGGTATCTTGAATCATCATGCAGAAAATAATGGTAGCCAAAAGTTATATATTTTGCTTGAAAATATCAATAATAATAGTACTAGATGACCAGTTGCGCCAAATGACGCAAAGACCCGTTTAAAACCATGTTCGTGTTGAAAATATTTGCATTTTTTCAGTAACTGTATATTTGAGTACATTTGGTAAGAACTTAATTATACCCCTATATATAAAGTAAATTAAATGCAAATATTTTCTTAAGGTAATAATGCCACAAATTAGATCATCGGTAGGTCAAGATAGTCGAGTCTGCAATTAGGAACTCCGAGTAGCTGTAAACTTGCATTAAAAAAGGATTTTAGTGGAAACATATGTTGATCCAACCATGACTTCTATTGACAAATGCTACTTTATCTAAAATATACAGATTTCAGTGCTCAGAAAGTGCAAACAATTTGTACATTGAGAAATCTATCTTGGCATTCAGTTTATAACATAACAAGGAATGAGAGCTTTGACAAGCTTTTACACTTGGTCAGATTTTGCATGCATGATTTGTCAGATTGTAATGTCGTGATTTGTCAATAACTGAATGTTTTCAGTAGGCTGATGTACAAAACCTGAAAAATAAATTCAGTTAAAGCAGAAGTGCAGAGTGTATGTAACAGAAAATTCAGCTATAGAGGAAGCGCAGAGTATATGTAACATAAAATTCAGTTATACTAAAACCTAAATGTTTTCAATATGCTGCTGTACAGTGTATGCATATTTTTAGACTATCACTGAAAATATGCAGTGTATGCATATTTGAAGAGTACTCAAATGTTCTGAAAATTGAAAATAAGATGTGAGACTAATGCATAGATAGACCAATGCCGAGACCAATAAAATTTAGCTAACACTGGGCAGAGATGTCTCCTTGCAACAATCTCTACAGAAAATTCTTGTACTCATCTTAGCTTTTAGCTAATACTGGACACTGGAGTAGTTTCAATTTCTAAAAAAATGGGGTGCAGTACAAGAACTAAGAAACCTCTGCACACCATTTTTAAGCTGTTCTAGAGACAAGATGGCACTGCACCATTTTACAAGCCATTCCAGTGACAAAATTCATGGAATATTTTATTTGATTTTAGTAGTCCAACATCATTCTTTTCCCCAAACTACTTACTTTGTGTGGTGATCAACCAATCCATCAACCCTACAAGACACATGCACATCCTCTTTTTTATGATACATAGCTTTCTTTGTGTGGTTTACCTTCTTGAAACAAAGGTAAACACACACCTCATGAATCATGATGGTTGGCAAGGCACACACACCTCATATGACACTTGCTAATAATAATTCCAAGAAACAACAGGGGCACCCTCTAATACAGAAATACTGAGGTAGTGCTTTACCTTTTCGAGAAATCCATAAACTTTAGTTAATTCAGTTAATTTGAAAAGTTCAGTTTGCACTGCAAATTCAGTTAGCGCGTTCAAATTCAAAATCAGAACATCATGCAACATCACAAAGAACTCTTAACAGTGTGGCAGATTCTTTTGAACTAAAAGTTAATAGAGTTATTCACAATGTAAGCAACTAATTTTGAAAATTCCATGTTGTACAAATATAAGCAAGTCAATAGGAAGGTGAGGTCCTTGACAGTAATGCTAGCATAAAGACCATGCTCTCCTGAGTCTGAGATTCATTTAACAAAAAAAAGAGATGGAAGTAGAGCACATTGCACAAGCTTCCAGAGTTGCAGAAATAAGACGGAGGGGAAGAAGGATTGGGCAAAGCTCACCTTGAGTGTTGAAATCAGCCAAACTTGCGGCCTGCTGCAGCTGCATCAGGTGCCCCGCTAGGACAGACAACGGGCACCCGCGCTGCAAGCAACCCTACCCCTCGAGTGCCTCATCGTGCACCTAGCAGCGGAGGTCGTGTCCTCCACCACGAAGCCTATCCAGGGATGTCATCAAGCATCGCTCGAGCCGTCGATTTCGTCTGGGTCTCCTCTTCTTCCTCCAGATCGGCTGGCATCCAGTCCTCCCCTCCTTCTCCGACCATAGATGGGCGAGACGGGCACCGCAGAGCACGGGGCGGACGCATCTGGGCCACCACGCGACATGGACGAGGCGCGTCTGGCTGCTGCCACTCCTCTCCCTCGGACTGACGATGAGGAAGATGCGGCAGGTCCGGGTGCCGCCATGGAAGGGAAGAGGGAGGAGGATCCAGGCACCGCCATGAGGGAAGGGGGAGGAGGATCCAGACCTTGGCAGGCGAGGACGGCGTTGACGGCATGACCGACTGCTCGGCCTCCTCGTCCGTCTCTGAGCACACGCTGAGGGGGGAGAACGACAGCGCCCCTTTGCCCCTCACCGCCATCCTCGACCATGGGAGAGGAGCAGCGCCGCCGCTGTCGCCCCATCTGCCATCACCACAGCCACTGCGTCCCACCGCCCGAAGAGGCAAAGCCCAGGTGGGAAGGAGGCGGGGCTTGAGGGAGAGGAGGCTGCGCGTGAAGGTGGGGAAGAGGCGGCTGGTTCGACGAGGAGAGGAGGTGGATAGGATGGAGTGGCAGCAGCGAGGAAAGGAGCGCACGAGGGAGAGGAAAGGAGAAAGAGAGCGCCCGGGGCTTATCCCTTCCTCCCACTATTTATAGATGCAAAAAGAAGACATGGCCACAGACGTTAGTTGGGCGCATTCCCTCATCCTTCATATGTTCAATGAAATACTCCCTCCGTTTCTAAATGTAAGTCTTTCTAGAGATTTCAATGTAAACTACATACAGATGTATGTAGACGCACTTTAGAGTGTAGGTTCGCTTATTTTGTTCTGTATGTAGTCTTTAGTGAAATCTCTAGAAAGACTTATATTTAGAAACAGAGGGAGTAACAAACATGCTGAAATGATTAAAAATATTGGTTCCAGATGACACACAGTAGTTAATTCAAATGTAAGTCTCCCATAGCATACAATAGTTTTACATATCAGATGACAATACAAATACTCTTGCCACATCCACTCAGCTAAATGATCTCCTTTTGCAACCCGCTGCCTATGTTCTTGCCCTTGGTCCGTAGCTATCTGAGCTGACCATGGTGGGCTATTATACCAAACCACTTCATCATAAATAATTTTGTCAGGACCATTATCAAGGATCCAGTTGTGCAACATGCACTACTAAAAATACCTTATGGGTAGCAACTTAACAGTAGCGAGGGGTAAAAGCCCCGCTCCTGTTAACTAGTAGCAGTGCGGGCTTAAAGCCCACACTATAGGTAAGACTTAGTAATAGCGCGGGCCCATGGCCCAAGCACTGCTGCTAAGTGGGCCACAACGTAGCCCCCGGTTCTAGCCTTAGTAGCAGCGTGGGCTGGGTAACCCGCGCTATAACTAATATGTTAGCTAGCGTCGGGTGCACGGACCATGCTGTTACTAAAACTGTACGTGGGCAGGTGGTGGGCCCAAATTAGCAGTATCGCTAGGCCTTGTAATGCTGGAATTAGCAGTACCGCGCACCCTACCCCTATGAGCACCCTAGAGACCGAGCTTGCATGTCATCTTGAAATTTATGAAGTCACTGTAGACGCCTCGTCGTCGACGTGAACGTATCCTCGCACTGAAAGCGTATCACCAAAATCCTGAAATAAATCCAGAAATAATGCGAGCACCAGGACTTGAACCTGGTGGACTGGGGATACCACTGTCCCTCTAACCATCCAACCATAGGTTGGTTCGCTTGATATAACGTAATTGGATGTTTAATTTGGTTATGCAATCATGTCATTATACATATATATGTTGTTGTTCTGTAGACAAAGTATAGATGTTGTGCAGACTGAGCAAATCACATCGCATACGGATAAACTACAGAACCCGTCGTTGATTATTTCATCAATTGCTGACAATTGTTTACTATCAACCATTTGCCCACAACACACACAACTTATTTGGAGCAATCGTCTGTGTTATTATCGGTCTTCCCACATATTTCTGATTACTGACTTGTTTGCCTCATATCATAGTAATCTTCTTAAGTTGAACCATTTCTGTTGTTTTGGCTCATCACAAACAATTCATTCAAGTGAATTGTATACCCTATGTCGCACACACCTTCATCTGGCTGGCCGCCTCTCTTATGTTGGGTAATCACAAACAGTTCATCGACCTGAACTGTATGCTGTCTATCGCAAACACCTTGATATGGCTGACCGTTTTTGTTGTTCTGGTTCATCGCAAATAGTTCATATGGATCAACTCTATGCCACTTATCGAACACACAACTCTAATATGAATCATGTTTGATGTCTCGAAGATCACAAACAGTGCCAAAAACTGCTCCTTCACGCAGATGGCAAAAATCTGTCCTAGATGAGGCCCATGCTCGCCACAAAACACAAGCTCCCAGTCCGAGGCGATGTCGGATAAGTTCTCAAGAGGAAAGTTGTCTAGAACCGCAAACCTAGAAGCCAAAAAAGAGGGAACAATGGGGGACGAGGAAGTACCTGGACCGAGGCAGCAAGAAGTAGCCCGCAAAGGCTGCCTTCCTGGGAGCTGTGAGCTCGTGATCCCCCACAACCAACCTGGAGCCGCCCAGACGCACACTCTAGCGAGAGGCGGTGGGCGGGGAGGTAGCCGAGCAGAGGGGAGTGTGTGCCTTGGGGCCAACCACGGGAGAATCACCGTAGGTTGTGGTCACCCCAACCCAATCTGAGACGACACGGGCTCCAAGGCCAGGGACCCTAAGGCTGGTGAAGGTGGGGACCCCAATGACTAGGAGTAGCAGACCACCCTAGGGGGCATGGGGACGACGGCAGGCAGACGTTTGTCCCCACACTCAGAGTATCCTCCTCCACCTCCTCGGCCGGGGCAACAAGTGACCCGGCGGTTGGGACTAGTGGAGGCGAAGCTGACACGACGGTCAGAGGAGCTGGCGAATATTCCTGAGCGGTGCCCAACACAAGGGCAATGGTCCTGGCAGGGAGGACGGTGGACCCGACCGAAGCGTAGGGCCCCAACTGAAGGTGAGGAAGCTGCCTTGTGCCCTCCTCCTCAGAGGAACTCCCTCCGTGGAGTCGCCTCACATGCCCCGCCCCCAGGGGGGAGGGGACCCCATCGAGACCCTCTTGGTCTGTCAGATCTAGCTCAAAGGTCAACTGTCGTCTTGTCATGCCGAAGTAGAAAGGCAAGACCAGGCCATCCAATCGCCCAGGACCCGGGCAGAGGACCTTGATGCGCACCAGGCCATTGCCCTCAAGTGAACACATGTCGACCGTCACCAACTTGCACACGGGCTCCGAGATAGTGTTGAGACAAGTCCTCTTGAGCCTCTATCGGCAAGCCGTAGATGACGACCCAATCCATAGACAGAGAGAGAGAGAGAGAGAGAGAGAGAGAGAGAGAGAGAGACCTCTTCCTCCGGGGCCACAGGGAACTCACGAATAATCACCACGAAATTGTTGAGCTTAAACTTGGTCTCCTCATTATGTATGCACAGGCAGAGCAGCTTCACGGAAGGGAAGGGCACCGCAAAATCTAGCGGGGAGATCTCTCGAACCTCCAAGAGAAGGTGATGTCATAGTAATCCCCGATGTAATTGCACAATTCGGCCTTGATGAGATCGTCGATGATCTCGGTGGTCGACAGCGGTACCCAGGAAGGCGCCACAAGAGTTAAAGTGTTATAACCATAATAATACAAGTCATGAATTGGGTAATACATAGGGTACAAATAAAAATAGAATTATGTATAGATGGGATCTCAAAGCTACTTACATAATAAACTCATGAATTCTCTATTTTTTCAAATGGATTCTATTTTTAGAAAATAGCAAATTGTATGAGCATTGTATTGATTTTTTTTGTTTGGGACCATTTCAGTGGATTAATACATGGAACCAACCGACTTACATATGCATCCAACATGGAATCTTCTATATCTAAATATCTAGCCTCCACTCCACTAACATATTTCTCTCAACATGCAAGCATGCCACCTCATCATTCAACATGCAAGAATGCCACCTCATCATTCAACATGCATAGGAAAAAACCCACCTCAACATGTAACTATGCATATTAAAAAACCACTTCAACATGCCAACATGCATGCATTTAAAATTCCATTCTATTATTTTATTTAGATTTAATTCTCTTATACTTTCAAAAACTATTATTTCATTCATGTTCCGTATAACAAAAACCTTATTGAAATATTGCAAAACATTCCCACAACAATGCGTGGGGCATCATCTAGTTAACAAATGCAAACCAACAATAACTGAGAAATACAATTTTGTTTCTTCAGTTTGAGAATCGTAGCTGGCTTAAGGTCCCAACTTTATGAGAGAAAAGCCTCTAGTGAAAACTATGGCCCCCGGGTCTACTTTTATCATATTAGAAAAACTAAAAATACCTTGATGCTATTTTACTCTTTCTATTTTACTTTTCAATTTATTTATCTACCATTATTAGATTTAATCCTTGCAAGTAACGAATTCAAGGGGATTAACAACCCTCTTACCCTCATTGGGTGCAAGTATTTTCTCTTATGTGTGTAGGTGTTGTTCTCTAGGCGTTTGCTTGGTTCTCCTATTGGTTTGATAACCTTGGTTCTCACTGAGGGAAATACTATCTACTACTATATTACTTCACCCTTCCTCTTCAGGGAAAATCCAAACGCAGCTCACAAGTAGCAATGCACACAAGCCTTTTTTTGACCATTGCAAAAGTTGTTGAGAGGTATGATGACTTGTTCAAGCTCTGGAGAAATGCATGTGGAGAGATAAGTGCAAGTCCTCTGATGAAGTGCATTGCGGCTGTTCGAATCTTGACGGGTGTTTGACCAATGCAATTGATGACTATGTCCGCATTGGTGAAGACACAATCTTGGAGGCTGTTCGAAGGTTCACTAAAGCAGTGATCGATGTCTTTGGCCTAGAGTACTTGAGAGCACCAACCGAGGAAGACACACTACTAGGGAAAAGCCTAGCAGCAGCGCGGGTCCATGCGCTACTGATAAGGCGCTATAGCTAATCCGTAGTAGTAGCGCGTGTGCGCCCACGCTACTACTATACAAGTGTAGTAGCAGCGTGCTCTATGGAAGCTCGCTACTGCTAATAGCTCTAGAGCGCGTTGCCTGGACGCGCTACTACTACTGGCACGCTGCTGCTAACTTTTCTCCACTCGCTACTGCTAATTTTAGTAGTTTTTGATTTTTTTTCTGCATATTTGTTTTGTATTTGAACAGGCTTTATACAATAATCTTTAGCACATACAAATGTCATCATGATACACATACAAATGGCCGCGAGACCACAAATGTAATCATAGCATATACATACAAATAGTCTAATCATAATCATCATCCAACACAAAGTCTTATCTCATCATCATCTCGAAAATAGAGATACATGCAAGTCTCGAATATTTGCAACTACAACGTCATCCATCTAAATAGTGATATACGCGAGAAGAGCTATCACTATGACTGAGAGCGGAACTATGCATTACATGAGGCGGTGGTTACGAGTCCTCTCTCGCGCTAGCGTGAACCTCAAGTAACTAGCTTCTCCTTCTTGTCTGCTTTTGAAGCCTTTATGGCTGGCGCCCAAGACCCCACTCACTTGCGCCTGACACTCAGTCCACTCGTTGTACACCCCCGGAACCTTCTCTTTGTATACGACATAGCACTGTCATCTCGCCATCAAGAAGCTAGGTACCTGTTAGAGATGCATCTTCATCAAGAGGATGTACAATCATATGCAACAAAATATACTATAGCAACACGAAAAAGAAAGGGTTAGCAACTGGATGCAACATACAGTACACAAACTAATTAACTAGAGGTACGCAGATCATCATACCCAAACTAACAAAGTAGCTTACGCAAGTTTGGCAGGGACCATGGACATCACAAAGTGTCATCGCTACAGAAAGTATACAAGTTCAACCGACACATATCATCATCATCGGCATCGTAAATCACTAGAAGTTCCATACTTCCATATCATCGAGGATGGACCCTAGCTTCTTGAACGGCGTGAGGTCATGACGTTGCATGCCTATGCGAGTTCGGACGTCAGCTCGCGATATAGGGCCGTGGTGGAACATCCCCTTCTCATCGACGACTTCTTTCATGATGATCGTCACAATGTCCCTTTGGATGCGAAAGAAGCCATCTCTAAGTTTATAATCTGCTTCTCCATGAGATTCTACCCACTTGTGGATATGATCATCATTTCCATTTGTGATGCGAAGCTTTTGGTGATCCGTGCTGAACTCAATCATGAGATGGAGGATGTAGAATCCATCTGATACGTCTCAACCGTATCTATAATTTCTGATTACTCCATGCTACTTTGTCCACTGTTTTGGACCATATTGGGCTTTATTTTCCACTTTTATATTATTTTTGGGACTAACCTATTAACCGGAGGCCCAGCCCAGAATTGCTGTTTTTTGCCTATTTCAGTATTCCGAAGAAACAGAATATCAAACGGAGTCCAAACAGAATAAAACCTTCGGGAACGTGATTTCCTCACCGAACGTGATCCAGGAGACTTGGACCCTACTCCAAGAAGTGCCAGAGGCAGTCATGAGGGTGGAGGGCGCGCCCCCTGGGTGCGCCCCCCTACCTCGTGGGCCCCTCAGAGCTCCACCGACATACTCCTTCCTCCTATATATACCTACGTACCCCCGTCAGATCATATACAGAGCCAAAAACCTAATTCCACCGCCGCAACCTTCTATATCCTAGAGATCCCATCTTGGGTACTGTTCCAGAGCTCTGCCGGAGAGGGCATCTACCACGGAGGGCTTCTACATCAACACCATAGCCTCTCGGATGAAGTGTGAGTAGTTTACTTCAGACCTTCGGGTCCATAGTTATTAGCTAGATGGCTTCTTCTATCTTTTTGGATCTCAATACAATGATCTCCCCCTCTCTTGTGGAGATCTATTCGATGTAATCTTCTTTTTGCGGTGTGTTTGTTGAGACCGATGAATTGTGGGTTTATGATCCAGCTTATCTATGAACAATATTTGATTCTTCTCTGAATTCTTTTATGTATGATTGAGTTATCTTTACAAGTCTCTTCGAATTATCCGTTTGGTTTGGCCAACTAGATTGGTAGTTCTTGCAATGGGAGAAGTGTTTAACTTTGGGTTCAATCTTGCGGTGTCCTTACTCAGTGACAGAAAGAGTTGCAAGGCACGTATTGTATTGTTGCCATCGAGGATAACAAGATGGGTTTTTTATCATATTGCATGAATTTATCCCTCTACATCATGTCATCTTGCTTAAAGCGTTACTCTGTTTTACTTAATACTCTAGATGCATGCTGGATAGTGGTCGATGAGTGGAGTAATAGTAGTAGATGCAGAATCGTTTCGATCTACTTGTCTTGGACGTGATGCCTATATACATGATCATACCTAGATAATCTCATAATTATTCGCTTTTCTATCAATTGCTCAACAGTAATTTGTTCACCCACCGTAGAATACTTATGCTCTTGAGAGAAGCCACTAGTGAAACCTATGGCCCCCGGGTCTATTCTCATCATATCAATCTCCATTACTTTATTTACTTGCTTTGTTTTTACTTTGCCTTTTACTTTTTACTTTGCATCTATCTATCAAAAATACCAAAAATATTATCTCTATCAGATCTCACTCTCGTAAGTGACCGTGAAGGGATTGACAACCCCTAAGCGTTGGTTGCGAGTTGCTATCGTTTTGTGTAGGTACGAGGGACTTGTGCGTGATCTCCTACTGGATTGATACCTTGGTTCTCAAAAACTGAGGGAAATACTTACGCTACTTTACTGCATCATCCTCTCCTCTTCGGGGAAATCCAACGCAGTGCTCAAGAGGTAGCAAGAAGAATTTCTGGCGCCGTTGCCGAGGAGTTCGCGCAAAAGTCAACTATACCAAGTACCCATCATAATCCCTATCTCTCGCATTACATTATTTGCCTCTAGTTTTCCTCTCCTCCACTTCACCCTTGCCGTTTTATTCGCCCTCTCTTTCCCAATCTCCTCCTCTCTTTCTCTTTTGCCTTTTTCTCGTTTGCCTTTGCTTGTGTGTTGGATTACTTGCTGCCATGGCGCAAGATAATACCAAATTGTGTGATTTCTCGAATACCAATAATAATGATTTCCTTAGTACTCCGATTGCTCCTCTTAATAATGATGAGTCTTGTGAAATCAATACCGCTTTGCTGAATCTTGTTATGAAAGATCAATTCACCGGCCTTCCTAGTGAAGATGCCGCTACTCATCTAAACAATTTTGTTGATTTGTGTGATATGCAAAAGAAGAAAGATACGGATAACAATATTGTCAAATTGAAGTAATTTCCGTTTTCACTTAGAGATCGTGCTAAAATTCGGTTTTCGTCTTTGCCTAAAAATAGTATTGATTCTTGGAACAAGTGCAAAGATGCTTTTATCTCTAAATATATTCCTCCCGCTAAGATCATCACTCTTCGGAACGATATTATGAATTTCAAACAACTTGATCATGAGCATGTTGCCCAATCTTGGGAAAGAATGAAACTGATGCTTCGCAATTGCCCTACTCATGGTTTGAATTTATGGATGATCATACAAAAAATTTATGCCGGATTAGACTTTGCTTCTAGAAATCTTTTAGATTCGGCCGTGGGAGGCACGTTTATGGAAATTACGTTAGGAGATGCTACAAAATTGCTTGACAATATTATGGCTAATTATTCTCAATGGCATAGCGAAAGATCTTCTAGTAAAAAAGTGCATGCTATAGAAGAAATCAATGTTTTGAGTGAAAAGATGGATGAACTTATGAAGATGTTTGCTACTAAAAAGACTTCTCTTGATCCCAATGATATGCCTTTATCTACTTTGATTGAGAATAATAATGAATCTATGGATGTGAATTTTGTTGGTAGGAATAGTTTTGGAAATAACGCGTATAGAGGGAATTTTAATCCTAGGCCTTATCCTAGTAATCCTTCTAATAATTATGCAAATTCCTACAACAACTCTTATGCAAATTTTAATAAGATGCCCTCCGAATTTGAGAGTAGTGTTAAAGAGTTTATGAATTCACAAAAGAATTTTAATGCTTTGCTTGAAGAGAAATTGCTTAAAGTTGATGATTTGGCTAGGAACGTTGATAGAATTTCTCTTGAAATTGATTCTTTAAAGCTTAGATCTATTCCTCCTAAGCATGATATCAATGAGTCTCTCAAAGCTATGAGAATTTCCATTGATGAGTGCAAGGAAAGAACCGCTAGGATGCGTGCTTCCAAAGATGCCTTTATTAAAGCGTGTTCTTCCGATTCCTATGAAAATCAAGATGAAGATCTAAAAGTTATTGATGTGTCCCCTATTAAATCTTTGTTTTGCAATATGAATCTTGATGAAACTGAATATGATCTTCCTTTACCTAGAAGGCGTTCTAAGAATTCTGAGTTTCTAGATCTTGATGATGAAATTGATGAAAGTGGGATTGAAAGAAATAAAAATCTTGATGTTGCTAAACCCACTATTTTGGATCTCAAGGAATTTAATTATGAAAATTGCTCTTTGATTGGTTGTATTTCCTTGTTGCAATCCGTGCTAGATTCTCCTCATGCTTATAGTCAAAATAAGGCCTTTACCGAACACATTGTTGATGCCTTGATGCAATCTTATGAAGAAAAACTTGAGTTGAAAGTTTCTATCCCTAGAAAACTCTATGATGAGTGGGAACCTACTATCAAAATTAAAATTAAAGATTATGAGTTTCATGCCTTGTGTGATTTGGGTGCTAGTGTCTCCACTATTCCCAAAACTTTGTGTGATTTGCTAGATTTCCGTGACTTTGAAGATTGCTCTCTAAATTTGCATCTTGCGGATTCCACTATTAAAAAGCCTATGGGAAGAATTAATGATGTTCTTATTGTTTCCAATAGGAATTATGTGCCCGTAGATTTTATCGTTCTTGATATAGATTGCAATCCTTCATGTCCTATTATTCTTGGTAGACCTTTTCTTAGAACGATTGGTGCGATTATTGATATGAAGGAAGGGAATATTAGATTCCAATTTCCCTTGAGAAAGGGTATGGAACACTTCCCTAGAAAGAAAATAAAACTACCATATGAATCTATCATGAGAGCCACTTATGGATTGCCTACCAAAGATGGCAATACCTAGATCTATCTTCGCTTTTATGCCTAGCTAGGGGCGTTAAACGATAGCGCTTGTTGGGAGGCAACCCAATTTTATTTTGTGTTCTTTGTTTTTGTTCCTGTTTAGTGTTAAGTTTTGTTTCTACTTTCTGTTTAGATGTGGTTTTGTGTTTTAATTAATGTTTGTGCCAAGTAGAACCTATAGGATAAGCTATGATGATAGTTGATTTGATTCTGCTGAAAAACAGAAACTTTGCGCTCACGAGAAAAAAATCAATAAATTACAAAAACGTGCTTTTGCATTGATTCTTTTTGATGCTGATCAATAAACAAATTTTCCAGTACTTCCTATTTTGGTAGAATTTTTAGAGTTCCATAAGTTTGCGTTAGTTACACATTGCTATAGACTGTTCTGTTTTTGACAGATTCTGTTTTTTGTGTGTTGTTTGCTTATTTCAATGCATCTATGGCTAATAAATTAGTTTATAAACCATAAGGAAGTTGGAATACAGTAGGTTTAACACCAATATAAATAAAGAATGAGTTCATTACATTACCTTGAAGTAGTCTTTTGTTTTCTTTCACTAACGGAGCTCATGAGATTTCTATTGAGTTTTGTGTTGTGAAGTTTTCAAGTTTTGGGTGAATTCTTTTGATGGATTATGGAACAAAGAGTGGCAAGAGACTAAGCTTGGGGATGCCCATGGAACCCCTAAGATAATCCAAGGACACCAAAAAGTCAAAGCTTGGGGATGCCCCGGAAGGCATCCCCTCTTTCGTCTACTTCAATCGGTAATTTACTTGGAGCTATATTTTTATTCACTACATGATATGTGTTTTGCTTGGAGCGTCTTTATTATTTGTGTCTTTGCTTGTTAGTTTGCCACAATCATCCTTGCTGTACACACCTTTTGAGAGAGCCATACATGATTTGGAATTTGCTAGAATACTCTATGTGCTTCACTTATATCTTTTGAGCTTGATAGTTTTGCTCATAGCACTTCACTTATATCTTTTGAGCGTAATAATTTTTGCTCTAGTGCTTCACTTAGATCTTTAAGAGCACGGTGGTGGATTTGTTTTAAAGAAACTATTGATATCTCATGCTTCACTTAGATTATTTTGAGAGTCGTTAATAGCATGGTAATTGCTTAATGATAATATACTTGGTGTTCAAGATATGTGAAACTTTCTTTTGAGTGAATTGAATACTAAGATAAGTTTGATGCTTGATAATTGTTTTGAGATATGGAGGTGATAATATCAAAGCAATGCTAGTTGGGGTGACCATGAATTTAAAGAATGCTTGTGTTGAAGTTTGTGATTCCCGTAGCATGCACGCATGGTGAACCGCTTGTGATGAAGTCGGAGCACAATTTTATTTATTGATTGTCTTCCTTATGAGTGGCAGTCGGGGACGAGCGATGGTCTTTTCCTACCAATCTATCCCCCTAGGAGTATGCGTTTAATGCTTTGGTTTTTGATGACTTCTAAATTTTTGCAATAAGTGCATGAGTTCTTTTGATTAATGTTGAGTCCATGGATTATACGCACTCTCACCCTTCCACCATTGCTAGCATCTCTAATACCATGCACTTTTCGCCGGTATCATACACCCACCATATACCTTCCTCAAAACAGCCACCATACCTACCTATCATGGCATTTCCATAGCCATTCCGAGATATATTGCCATGCAACTCTCCACCGTTCCGTTCATATGACACACATTACTTTTGTCATATTGCTTTTTGCATGAACATGTAGTTGACATTGTATTTGTGGCAAGGCCATCTTCATAATTTTCATACATGTCACTCTTGATTCATTGCATATCCCGGTACACCGCCGGAGGCATTCATCTAGAGTCATATCTTGTTCTAAGTATCGAGTTGTAATTGTTGAGTTGTAAGAAAAATAAAAGTGTGAGGATCATCATTATTAGAGCATTGTCCCAGTGATGAAAGAATGATGGAGACTATGATTCCCCCATAAGTCGGGATGAGACTTCGGACTTTATAAAAATAAAAATAAGAGGCCAAAGAAGCCCACCAAAAAGAAAAAAAAGAAAGAAAAAATAAATGAGAGAAAAAGAGAGAAGGGACAATGCTACTATCCTTTTTCCACACTTGTGCTTCAAAGTAGCACCATGATCTTCATGATAGAGAGTCTCATATGTTATCACTTTCATATACTAGTGGGAATTTTTCATTATAGAACTTGGCTTGTATATTCCAATGATGGGCTTCCTCAAAAGTGCCCTAGGTCTTCGTGAGCAAGCAAGTTGGATGCACACCCACTTAGTTTCTTTTGTTGAGCTTTCATATACTTATAGCTCTAGTGCATCCGTTGCATGGCAATCCCTACTCACTCACATTGATATCTATGATGGGCATCTCCATAGCCCATTGATACGCCTAGTTGATGTGAGACTATCTTCTCCTTTTTGTCTTCTCCACAACCACCATTCTATTCCACGTATAGTGCTATGTCCATGTCTCACGCTCATGTATTGCGTGAAAGTTGAAAAAGTTTGAGATTTCTAAAGTATGAAACAATTGCTTGGCTCGTCATCGGGGTTGTGCATGATTGAATGCTTTGTGTGATGAAGATAGAGCATAGCCAGACTATATGATTTTGTAGGGATAACTTTCTTTAACCATGCTATTTTGAGAAGACATGATTGCTTTGATTAGTATGCTTGAAGTATTATTATTTTTATGTCAATATGAAACTTTGTCTTGAATCTTTTGGATATGAATATTCATGTCACAATTAAGAAGATTTACATTGAAATTATGCCAAAGTATCACTCCGCATCAAAAATTCTTTTTTATCATTTACCTACTCGAGGACGAGCAGGAATTAAGCTTGGGGATGCTTGATACGTCTCCAACGTATCTATAATTTTTGATTACTCCATGCTACTTTGTCTACTGTTTTGGACCATATTGGGCTTTATTTTCCACTTTTATATTATTTTTGGGACTAACCTATTAACCGGAGGCCCAGCCCAGAATTGCTGTTTTTTTGCCTATTTCAGTATTCCGAAGAAACAGAATATCAAACGGAGTCCAAATGGAATAAAACCTTCGGGAACGTGATTTCCTCACCGAACATGATCCAGGAGACTTGGACCCTACTCCAAGAAGTGCCAGAGGCGGTCACGAGGGTGGAGGGCGCCCCCTGGGAGCGCCCCCTACCTCGTGGGCCCCTCAGAGCTCCACCGATGTACTCCTTGTTGGGGAACGTAGCAGAAATTCAAAATTTTCCTACGAGTCACCAAGATCTATCTATGGAGAGACCAGCAACGAGGGGAAGGAGAGTGCATATACATACCCTTGTAGATCGCTAAGCGGAAGCGTTCAAGAGAACGGGGTTGATGGAGTCATACTCATCGTGATCCAAATCACTGGAGATCCTAATGCCGAACGGACGGCACCTCCGCGTTCAACACACGTATAGCCCGGTGATGTCTCCCATGCCTTGATCCAGCAAGGAGAGAGGGATAGGTTGGGGAAGACTCCGTCTAGCAGCAGCACAGCGGCGTGGTGGTGGTGGAGGAGCGTGGCAATCCTGCAGGGCTTTGCCAAGCACCGCGGGAGAGGAGGAGGACTTGGGAGAGGGGGAGGGCTGCGCCAGAACTTGGGTGCGGCTGCCCTCCCACCCCCACATATATATAGGGGTAAGGGAGAGGGGGCACAGCCCCCTCAGATCCAATCTGAGGAGGGGCGGCGGCCAGGGGGGTTGCCTTGCCCCCCAAGGCAAGGGGGCGCCCCCCTTTAGGGTTTTCCCCAAGCCCTAGGCGCCTTGGGCCTTGGTGGGGGGGGGGCACCAGCGCACCTGGGGCTGGTCCCCTCCCACACTTGGCCCACGCAGCCCTCTGGGGCCGGTGGCCCCACTTGGCAGACCCCCGGGACCCTCCCGGTGGTCCCGGTACATTACGGATAACACCCGAAACTTTTCCGGTGACCAAAACAGGACTTCCCATATATAAATCTTTACCTCCGGACCATTCCGGAACTCCTCGTGACGTCCGGTATCTCATCCGAGACTCCTAACAACATTCAGTAACCATGTATATCTATTCCCTATAACCCTAGCATCATCGAACCTTAAGTGTGTAGACCCTACGGGTTCAGGAATCATGCAGACATGACCGAGACAGCTCTCTGGCCAATAACCAACAGCGGGATCTAGATACCCATGTTGGCTCCCACATGTTCCACGATGATCTCATCGGATGAACCACGATGTCGAGGATTCAATCAATCCCGTACTCAATTCCCTTTGCCTAGCGGTATTATACTTGCCCGAGATTCGATCGTCGGTATGCCGATACCTTGTTCAGTCTCGTTACTGGCAAGTCTCTTTACTCGTTCCGTAACACATCATCCCGTGATCAACCCCTTGGTCACATTTTGCACATTATGATGATGTCCTACCGAGTGGGCCCAGAGATACCTCTCCGTCACACGGAGTGACAAATCCCAGTCTCGATTCGTGCCAACCCAACAGACACTTTCGGAGTTACCCATAGTGCACCTTTATAGCCACCCAGTTACGTTGTGACGTTTGGTACACCCTAAGAATTCCTACGGTATCCGGGAGTTGCACAATCTCATGGTCTAAGGAAATGATACTTGACATTAGAAAAGCTTTAGCATATGAACAACACGATCTTTGTGCTTGGCTTAGGATTGGGTCTTGTCCATCACATCATTCTCCTAATGATGTGATCCCGTTATCAACGACATCCAATGTCCATGGTCAGGAAACCGTAACCATCTATTGATCAACGAGCTAGTCAACTAGAGTCTTACTAGGGACATTGTGTTGTCTATGTATCCACACATGTATCTGAGTTTCCCATCAATACAATTATAGCATGGATAATAAACGATTATCATGAACAAGGAAATATAATAATAATAACTAATTTATTATTGCCTCTAGGGCATATTTCCAATAGTCTCCCACTTGCACTAGAGTCAATAATCTAGTTCACATCACCATGTGATTAACATTGACAGGTCACATCGCCATGTGACCAACATCCAAAGAGTTTACTAGTGTCACTAAACTAGTTCACATCACCATGTGATTAAGATTCAATGAGTTCTGGGGTTTGATCATGTTTTGCTTGTGAGAGAGGTTTTAGTCAACGGGTCTGCAACATTTAGATCCGTATGTATTTCGCAATTCTCTATGTCATATTGTAAATGCTGCTTCCACGCTCCACTTGGAGCTATTCCAAATGGTTGCTCCTCTATACATATCCGGTTTGCTACTTAGAGTCACTCGGATAGGTGTTAAAGCTTGCATCGATGTAACCCTTTACGCCGAACTCTTTATCACCTCCATAATCGAGAAACATGTCCTTATTTACTCCAAGGACAATTTTGACCGCTGTCCAATGATCCCCATTCCTGGATCATTCTTGTACCCCCTTGCCAGACTCATGGCAAGGCACACTTCCGGTGCGGTACACAACATAGCATATTATAGAGCCTACGTCCGAAGCATAGGGGATGATCTTCATCCTTTCTCTCTCTTCTGCCGTGGTCGAGCTTTAACTCTTAACTTCATACCTTACAACTCAGGCAAGAACTCCTTCTTTGACTGATCCATCTTGAACACCTTCAAGATCATGTCAAGGTATGTGCTCATTTGAAAGTACCATTTAGCGGTTTTGATCTATCCTCATAGATCTTGATGCTCAATGTTCAAGCAGCTTAATCCAGGTTCTCTATTGAAAAGCACCTTTCAAACAACCCTATATGCTTTCCAGAATTTCTACATCATTTCCGATCAACAATATGTCAACAACATATACTCATCAGAAATTCTATAGTGCTCCCACTCACTTCTTTGGAAATACAAGTTTCTCATAAACTTTGTATAAACCCAAAATCTTTGATCATCTCATCAAAGCATACATTCCAACTCCGAGATGCTTACTCCAGTCCTTAGAAGGGTTGCTGGAGCTTTGCATGCTTGTTAGCATCTTCCAGGATTGACAAAACCCTCTGGTTGTATCACATACAACCTTTCCTCAAGAAAATTGTCGAGGAAACAATGTTTTGACATCCTATCTGCAAGATTTCATAAATAATGCAGTAACTGCTAATCCAATTCCAACAGACTCTTAGCATCGCTACGAGTGAGAAAGCCTCACCGTAGTCAACTCCTTGAACTTGTCGGAAAACATCTTAACGACAAGTCGAGCTTTCTTAATGGTGATACTTACCATCATTGTCCGTCTTTCTTTTAAAATCCATCTGTACCCAACAGCCTTACGACCATCAAGTAATTCTTCCAAAGTCTATACATGGATCCTCTCTCGGATTTTATGGCCTCGAGCCATTTGTCAGAATACGGGCCCACCATCGCTTCTCCATAGTTCGTAGGTTCATTGTTGTCTGGCAACATGACCTTCAAGCCAGGATTACGCACTACTCTGAAGTAGTACGCATCCTCGTCGACCTATGAGGTTTGGTAGTGACTTGATCCGAAGTTTCATGATCACTATCATAAGCTTCTACTTCAATTGGTGTAGGTGCCACATGAACAACTTCCTGTGCCCTGCTACTCACTGGTTGAAGTGATGGTTCAATAACCTCATCAAGTCTCCACCATCCTCCCACTCAATTCTTTCGAGAGAAACTTTTCCTCGAGAAAGGACCCGTTTCTAGAAACAATTACTTTTGCTTCCGAATCTGAGATAGGAGGTATACCCAACTGTTTTGGGTGTCCTATGAAGATGCATTTTTATCCGCTTTGGGTTCGAGCTCATCAACCTGAAACTTTTTCACATAAGCGTCATAGCCCCAAACTTTTAAGAAACGACAACTTAGGTTTCTCCAAACCATAGTTCAAACAGTGTCGTCTCAACGGAATTATGTGGCGCCCTATTAAAGTGAGTGCGGTTGTCTCTAATGCCTACCCCATGAACGATAGTGGTAATTCGATAAGAGACATCATGGTACGCACCATATCCAATAGGGTGCAACTATGATGTTCGGACACACCATCACACTATGGTGTTCCAGGCGGTATTAATTGTGAAACAATTTCCACAATGTCTTAATTGCGTGCCAAAGCTCGTAACTCAGATACTCATCTCTATGATCATATCATAGACATTTTATCCTCTTGTCACAATGATCTTCAACTTCACTCTGAAATTACTTGAACCATTCAATAATTCAGACTTGTGTTTCATCAAGTAGATATACTCAACATCTACTCGAATCATCGCCCGTGCATCTCACCGAGCTCATGGTGACTCCAGGAGGCTGCGCAGCGCTTTACTTCGCTCGCCCGTGCTCCGCAACGCCGTTTTCGCCGAGGTCCGAACTCCGACGCCGCCGCGAGCTCCATTCCGGTGAGCTCCGGCCACCCCAGCTCGAGCTGTTGCCACCCCTGGATGCGCGCGAAGCCCAGCAACCCATAGCCGCAAACCACGCCCGAAACCATTCCCTGTAACGCTTTCCCATGGCGTTTCCGTCGTCGGATTTGGTCGCCGCCGTCCGAACTCCGGTGGCCGGTGACGTGGCACGTCATTAGCCACTGATGACCCCACTAATTAACCTCCAGTGAAACTGACAGTCGGGCCCCACATCCTAACTAACTGGCTAACTAAACTAGATTAAGTTTAATCTAATTACCCTGGACCCACACGTCAACATTGACTGTGCTGACGTGTCCGTTGACTGGGCCCACCTGCCAGCGACCTAAACGAGCCCTAAGTCACTGACTAATGGGACCCCCTGGTCAGGTTTGACCCGGGGCAGCCCTGTTGACTTGCTGATGCAAGCATGACGCAGTGCTGACGCCATAACTCATTTTCTGGATTAATTTTAATTCAGGAAATTCCAGAAAATAGTAAAAACTTCTAAAATTCATAGAAATTCAACTGTAACTCCAAATGAAATAATTTATATATGAAAAATTATCAGAAAAATCCAATCTATCAATCTGTACCATTTTCATGCATGTTAGAACAATTTATGACTACTTTTTAGGACAATTCAATTAAATGGCATTTAAATAACCACATGTGGAGTTTGAATTTGAATCCTGGGTTCAAACCAACTTCATTTAATCTGGTTTTAGTTGCATTAGCACCAACCACAACATATTGCCAAGTCACATTCATGCATCATATTGTTGCATTGCATTGATTGTGTATTTTCCTGTTTGCCGGTATTTGTCCCCTCTCAATAGACGACGTACTGACAATGAGTTCGATGACACCGATGAAGAGCTATACTATCTTCAGAAGTGCCAGGCAACCAAAACCCCCCTTGTTCATTCTGATAAAATCCCACTCTCTCGCCCCTGCTCTCTGTTACTGCATTAGGACAACACCGATTCATCTGTTATTTACTGCGGTAGCTGAACCCCTTTATCCTCTGCATGACCTGTCATTGCCACAGTAAATAGATGAAACCCACTAGCATGAGTAGGAGTTGTTTGAGCCCTGTTGTGCCTACTCATTCATGTTTGTTTGTCATGCCTGCTATTGCTTAGAGTTGAGTCAGGTCTGATTCATCGGGGATGAATCAGAGGTGTGTGAACATGTCCTACTGTGTGTGAGCTAAGTGTGTGAACACGATTTGGTAAAGGTAGCGGTGAGAGGCCATGTAGGAGTACATGGTGGGTTGTCTCATTGCAGCCATCCTCAGAAACTGAGTTCTGTGTTTGTAATCCATGAAACAGCTACTACCACGCATTGGGCCCGAAACCAATGGACCCTCTCGGCTTCTTAATCACCCTTGTTCTATGTCCAGGAGTTGCAACTAGTTTCTGGTGTTTGTAGGTTATGTGTTGGAGGCCGTGGGCAGTGCTGACCCAAGGGGTGGGCTGTGATGCGGTAGATACACCATGGCACGGTGTACCGGGCGCCCGTTTGGTGTCTCGGGAACCCTGTTCACATCGTTTGGGCTGTGAGCGAAACCCTGGCCGGATCTCCTCATGGATGGAACCCGAATAGGCGATAAACCTAGACTAGAGACTTGAGTGTTTAGGTAGGCCGTGGCCAACACCCACGTTGGGCTTCCACTTGAAGGTTGCCGAGTACATGTCGTGTAAACGGCGGTAAGTGGTGAGAGCGTGTGTGAAGAAGTACACCCTTGCAGGGTTAATATGATCTATTCGAATAGCCGTGTCCGCGGAAAAGGACTTCTGGGTTGCCTGTACAGTTCATAGATAAGTGAAAGTGGATACTCTAGAATGCACAAGATAAGTGTGAGTGCTATGGATGGCGTTCTCGTAGGGAGACAGGAGCGGATCCATAGTGGTGTATTGATATGGTGAATATGTGGACTCGTGTGCGCCACCTCAAAAGAGTTACTTGCAGTCGTAGTTCAGGATAGCCACCGAGTCAAAGCTGGCTTGCTGCAGTTAAACCCCACCATCCCCTTTGTTGATAATGATGCATATGTAGTTAGATCTGATGTAAGTCTTGCTGGGTACATTTGTACTCACGTTGCTTAATTTATGTTTTTGCAGAGAGACGTCAGTCTCGCTAGTAGTACCACGTGGACTTCGACGTTTAGATTGTTACCTCAGCTACGATCTTGTGCCTCAGCAGGATCTAGTAGATAGTCAGGCTTCTCAGCCTTTTTCATTTCTAGATGTCTGTACTCAGACATGTTAAGCTTCCGCATGTGCTTTGACTTGTATGCTCTGATTGTTGGGTCATGAGACCCATGATTGTAATATCTCGCTCCTCGGAGCCTATTGAATAAAATGCTTGAGTTTTAGAGTCATGTTGTGATGCCATGTTGTATTTGCACATATCGAGCATATTGTGTGTATGTTATTGAAATGCTTGGTATGTGTGGGATCTGACTATCTAGTTGTTTATCCTTAGTAGCCTCTCTTACCGGGAAATGTCTCCTAGTGTTTCCACTGAGCCTTGGTAGTTTGCTACTGCTCCGGAACACTTAGGCTGGCCGGCATGTGTCCTTCTTCGTTCCTGTGTCTGTCCCTTCGGGGAAATGTCATGCGATGAATACCAGAGTCCTGTTAGCCCGCTACAGCCCGGTTCACCGAAGTCCTGCTAGCCCAGTGCTACAGCCTGGATTCACTCGCTGATGTCCGACACGTTCGATGTTGGGTCATGGATGCCTGTCCCTGTAAGTTTGTGCCACTTTGGGTTTACGACTAGCCATGTCAGCCCGGGCTCCTTATCATATGGATGCTAGCGACACTATCATATACGTGTGCCAAAAGGTGCAAACGGTCCCGGGCAAAGGTAAGGCGACACCCGTGGGGATATCGTGCGTGAGGCCGCAAAGTGATACGAGGTGTTACATGCTAGATCGATGTGGCATTGAGTCAGGGTCCTGACAAAGTAAGAACATAACGATATTCACTGCATGCCTCAACACTCATTGGACTGCACACATCAAAATGTGTTACTTCCAACAAGTTGCTATCTTGTTCCATATTACTGAAAAACGAGGCTCTTCAGTCATCTTGCCCATGTGGTATGATTTTCATATATCAAGTGATTCAAAATCAAGTGAGTCCAAATGATCCATCTGCATGGAGTTTCTTCATGCGTATACACCAATAGACATGGTTCACATGTCTCAAACTTTTCAAAAACGAGTGAGTCCAAAGATCCATCAACATGGAGCTTCTTCATGCGTTTTACACCAATATGACTTACATGGCAGTGCCACAAGTAAGTGGTACTATCATTACTATCTTATATCTTTTGGCATGAAAATGTGTATCACTACGATCGAGATTCAATAAACCATTCCTTTAGGTGCAAGACCATTGAAGGTATTATTCAAATAAATAGAATAACCATTATTCTCCTTAAATGAATAACCGTATTGCGATAGACATAATCCAATCATGTCTATGCTCAACGCAAACACCAAATATCAATTATTTAGGTTTAACACCAATCTCGATGGTAGAGGGAGCATGCGATGCTTGATCACATCAACCTTGGAAACACTTCCAACACATATCGTCAGCTCACCTTTAGCTAGTCTCCGTTTATTCTGTAGCTTTTATTTCGAGTTACCAACACTTAGCAACCGAACCGCTATCTAATACCCTGGTGCTACTAGGAGTACTAGTGAAGTACACATTAACATGATGTATATCCAATATACTTTAGTCGACCTTGCCTGCCTTCTTATCTACTAAGTGTCTAGGGTGGTTCTGCTTTAGTGTTCGTTCCTCTCATTACAGAAGCACTTAGTCTCGGGTTTGGGTTCAACCTTGGGTTTTCACTAGAGCAGCAACGTTTTTGCCGTTTCATGAAGTACCCCTTCTTGCCCTTGCCCTTCTTGAAACTAGTGGTTTTACTAACCATCAACAATTGATGCTCCTACTTGACTTCTACTTTCGCGGTGTCAAACATCGCGTATACTTCAAGGATCATCATATCTATCACTGATATGTTATAGTTCATCATGAAGCTCTAGTAGCTTGGTGGCAATGACTTTGGAGAAACATCACTATCTCATCTGGAAGATTAACTCCCACTCGATTCAAGTGATTGTTGTACCCAGACAATCTGAGTACAAGTTCAACGATTGAGCTTTTCTCTCTTAGTTTGTAGGCTAAGAATCTCGTCGGAGGTCTTATACCTCTTGACGTGGGCACGAGCCTGAAATCCCAATTTCAGCCCTCGAAGCATCTCACATGTTCCGCGACGTTTCGAAATCGTCTTTTGTGCCTCATCTCTAAACCGTTTAACTGAACTATCACATAGTTATCAAAACGTGTATGTCAAATGTTCGCATCATCCACAGACAACGTTCGAGGTTCAGCACACCGAGTGGTGCATTAAGGACATAAGCCTTCTATGAAGCAATGAGGACAATCCTCAGTTTACGGACCCAGTTCGCATAATTGCTACTATCAGATTTCAACTAAATTTTCTCTAGGAACATATCTAAAACAGTAGAACTAAAGCGCGAGCTGCGACATAATTTGCAAGAATCTTTTGACTATGTTCAGGATAATTAAGTTCATCTTATGAACTCCCACTTAGATAGACATCCCTCTAGTCATCTAAGTGATTACATGATCCGAGTCAACTAGACCGTGTCCGATCATCACGTGAGACGGACTAGTCATCATCGGTGAACATCTTCATGTTGATCGTATCTACTATACGACTCATGCTCGACCTTTCGGTCTCTTGTGTTCCGAGGCCATGTCTGTACATGCTAGGCTCGTCAAGTCAACCTAAGTGTTTCGCGTGTGTAAATCTGGCTTACACCCGTTGTATGTGAACATTAGAATCTATCACACCCGATCATCACGTGGTGCTTCGAAACGACGAACTTTCGCAACGGTGCACAGTTAGGGGGAACACTTTCTTGAAATTTTAAGGAGGGATCATCTTATTTACTACCGTCGTTCTAAGCAAATAATATGCATAAACATGATAAACATCACATGCAATCAAAAAGTGACATGATATGGCCAATATCATTTTGCTCCTTTTGATCTCCATCTTCGGGGCTCCACGATCATCATCGTCATCGGCATGACACCATGATCTCCATCATCATGATCTCCATCATCGTGTCTTCATGAAGTTGTCTCGCCAACTATTACTTCTACTACTATGGCTACTGGTTAGCAATAAAGTAAAGTAATTACATGGCATTGTTCAATGACACGCAGGTCATACAATAAATAAAGACAACTCCTATGGCTCCTGCCGGTTGTCATACTCATCGACATGCAAGTCATGATTCCTATTACAAGAACATAATCAATCTCATACATCACATATCATTCATCACATTCCTTATTGGCCATATCACATCACATAGCATACCCTACAAAAACAAGTTAGACGTCCTCTAATTGTTGTTTGCATGTTTTACGTGGCTGCTATGGGTTTCTAGCAAGCACGTTTCTTACCTACGCAAAAACCACAACGTGATATGCCAACTGCTATTTACCCTTCATAAGGACCCTTTTCATTGAATCCGATCCGACTAAAGTGGGAGAGACTGGCACCCGCTAGCCACCTTATGCAACAAGTGCATGTCAATCGGTGGAACCTGTCTCACGTAAGTGTACGTGTAAGGTCGGTCCGGGCCGCTTCATCCCACAATACCGTCGAAACAAGATTGGACTAGTAACAGTAAGAATATTGAACAAAATCAACGCCCACAACAACTTGTGTTCTACTCGTGCATAGAAACTACGCAATAGACCTAGCTCATGATGCCACTGTTGGGGAACGTAGCAGAAATTCAAAATTTTCCTACGAGTCACCAAGATCTATCTATGGAGAGACCAGCAACGAGGGGAAGGAGAGTGCATCTACATACCCTTGTAGATCGCTAAGCGTAAGCGTTCAAGAGAACGGGGTTGAAGGAGTCGTACTCATCGTGATCCAAATCACTGGAGATCCTAGTGCCGAACGGACGACACCTCCGCGTTCAACACACGTACAGCCCGGTGACGTCTCCCATGCCTTGATCCAGCAAGGAGAGAGGGAGAGGTTGGGGAAGACTCCATCCAGCAGCAGCACAACGGCGTGGTGGTGGTGGAGGAGCGTGGCAATCCTGCAGGGCTTCGCCAAGCACCGCGGGAGAGGAGGAGGACTTGGAAGAGGGGGAGGGCTGCGCCAGAACTTGGGTGCGGCTGCCCTCCCACCCCCACATATATATAGGGGCAAGGGAGAGGGGAGGCCTGCCCCCTCAGATCCAATCTGAGGAGGGGCGGCGGCCAGGGGGGTTGCCTTGCCCCCCAAGGCAAGGGGGCGCCCCCCTTTAGGGTTTCCCCCAAGCCCTAGGCGCCTTGGGCCTTGGTAGGGGGGCGCACCAGCCCACCTAGGGCTGGTCCCCTCTCCACAATTGGCCCATGCAGCCCTCTGGGGCCGGTGGCCCCACTTGGTGGACCCCCGGGACCCTCCCGGTGGTCCCGGTACAATACCGATAACACCCGAAACTTTTTTGTGACCAAAACAGGACTTCCCATATATAAATCTTTACCTCCGGACCATTCCGGAACTCCTCGTGACGTCCGGGATCTCATCCGGGACTCCGAATAACATTCGGTAACCACGTATATCTATTCCCTATAACCCTAGCATCATCGAACCTTAAGTGTGTAGACCCTACGGGTTCGGGAATCATGCAGACATGACCGAGACAGCTCTCTGGCCAATAACCAACAGCGGGATCTGGATACCCATGTTGGCTCCCACATGTTCCACGATGATCTCATCGGATGAACCACGATGTTGAGGATTCAATCAATCCCGTATTCAATTCCCTTTGTCTAGCGGTAATGTACTTGCCCGAGATTCGATCGTCGGTATGCCGATACCTTGTTCAATCTCGTTACCGGCAAGTCTCTTTACTCGTTCCGTAACACATCATCCCGTGATCAACCCCTTGGTCACATTGTGCACATTATGATGATGTCCTACCGAGTGGGCCCAGAGATACCTCTCCGTCACACGGAGTGACAAATCCCAGTCTCGATTCGTGCCAACCCAACAGACACTTTCGGAGATACCCGTAGTGCACCTTTATAGCCACCCAGTTACGTTGTGATGTTTGGTACACCCAAAGCATTCCTACGGTATCCGGGAGTTGCACAATCTCATGGTCTAAGGAAATGATACTTGACATTAGAAAAGCTTTAGCATACGAACAACACAATCTTTGTGCTAGGCTTAGGATTGGGTCTTGTCCATCACATCATTCTCCTAATGATGTGATCCCGTTATCAATGACATCCAATGTCCATGGTCAGGAAACCATAACCATCTATTGATCAACGAGCTAGTCAACTAGAGGCTTACTAGGGACATTGTGTTGTCTATGTATCCACACATGTATCTGAGTTTCCTATCAATACAATTATAGCATGGATAATAAACGATTATCATGAACAAGGAAATATAATAATAATAACTAATTTATTATTGCCTCTAGGGCATATTTCCAACACTCCTTCCTCCTATATATACCTACGTACCCCCGTCAGATCATATACAGAGCCAAAAACCTAATTCCACCGCCGCAACCTTCTGTATCCGCGAGATCACATCTTGGGGCCTATTCCGGAGCTCTGTCGGAGAGGGCATCTACCATGGAGGGCTTCTACATCAACACCATAGCCTCTCTGATGAAGTGTGAGGAGTTTACTTCAGACCTTAGGGTCCATAGTTATTAGCTAGATGGCTTCTTCTCTCTTTTAGGATCTCAATACAATGATCTCCCCCTCTCTTGTGGAGATCTATTCGATGTAACCTTATTTTTGCGGTGTGTTTGTTGAGACCGATGAATTGTGGGTTTATGATCCAGCTTATCTATGAACAATATTTGATTCTTCTCTGAATTCTTTTATGTATGATTGAGTTATCTTTACAAGTCTCTTCGAATTATCCGTTTGGTTTGGCCAACTAGATTGGTAGTTCTTGCAATGGGAGAAGTTTTTAGCTTTGGGTTCAATCTTGCGGTGTCCTTACCCAGTGACAGAAAGAGTTGCAAGGCACATATTGTATTGTTGCCTTTGAGGATAACAAGATGTTTTTTTATCATATTGCATGAATTTATCCCTCTAAATCATGTCATCTTGCTTAAAGCGTTACTCTGTTTTACTTAATACTCTAGATGCATGCCGGATAGCGATCGATGAGTGGAGTAATAGTAGTAGATGTAGAATCATTTCGATCTACTTGTCTTGGACGTGATGCCTATATACATGATCATACCTAGATAATCTCATAATTATTCGCTTTTCTATCAATTGCTCAACAGTAATTTGTTCACCCACCGTAGAATACTTATGCTCTTGAGAGAAGCCACTAGTGAAACCTATGCCCCCCGGGTCTATTCTCATCATATCAATCTCCATTACTGTATTTACTTGCTTTGTTTTTACTTTGCCTTTTACTTTTTACTTTGCATCTATCTATCAAAAATACCAAAAATATTATCTCTATCAGATCTCACTATCGTAAGTGACCATGAAGGGATTGACAACCCCTAAGCGTTGGTTGGGAGTTTCTATCGTTTTGTGTAGGTACGAGGGACTTATGCGTGATCTCCTATTGGATTGATACCTTGGTTCTCAAAAACTAAGGGAAATACTTACGCTACTTTACTGCATCATCCTCTCCTCTTCGGGGAAATCCAACGCAGTGCTCAAGAGGTAGCACCATCTTTCTTGTTGGTTTTGGGACATGGATGTAGCAGAAGTTAGTTTTATGCGCGAAACCCATCTTCTTGTTCCTTTGTTTCCTGATCTTCACGTGGCCACCTCTAATGCTGAAGCCTTGGAGAACATCATCTAGAATATTCATTATGTGGGTGTAGTCCATCTTCCCGTAGTCTCTGGAAGGGTCGAAATACACGGCGTGGGAGACTAGCGGGTAAAGAACGATAAGGACGGCGCTTCCTTTGCTGCGGGGAAAAGACACCTCAAATTATTCTCCATATGAGTGAGAAGGAATGATTGAAATGTACGAAAGGGTTGTCTGGAACTGACGTACTTTGGATGATAAGGGAGGAGGACAATTTCCTGGTCCTTATTCTGTACCATGAAGTTTTGGAGGTACTCCCTAGCAGTTTCACACTCAAAGTCACCGAGACTCAGGAAAGACTCGTGCATGTAGTACGGATCCGCCACATAGATTTGCGAGACTTCTTCTCTCTTCATGACGGAGCTCATATGTATCGCAAAAAGGCAGACGATTTTAAAATCAAGCCGCCTTGTCAGAAACATCTCAAAGATATGGTCAAACCGCAGGAAGAACACCTCCGTGGGCCGTGTGTTGACATAGTACTTCCCCTCAGGCACACGAGCCGCATATGTCGGATATCCTGGATCCTTCAAGGCTAGTAGGCTTTTCTCATTCGACATCACATGGTCGTGTAGTCTCCTGAGATCCCTTGATAGTGCCTCCAGTGGTTTTGGCGGTAGCATCGGCTCACCCATGAGATGGAACATGGGCGCACCTTTCACGGGTACACGCTCTTCAAAATCCATCGTCTGGCTGCTATGTACTCTGGCTTGTTTGGAGGCAGCTATCTTCCCTGTCTCTTCCTCTCCTTTTTCTTGGGCACACCTTCCAGACCCTTCCTTAACCCCTGCCCTAGTGTTGTCGGGCTAAGGACTGTACGACCCCCGGCTTGTTGAGCCTGTGTTGAGGCGGCATCTTCAGGCGTGTCCTGTGAGGATTTCAGGAAGAGAGACTTCTTGCAATCCCTACTACGACCTTCCTGTCCGGATAGATCATCCATATCCTCATTAACATGCTGATACCCCGATTCGTCGTATGGTTGACTCATCATATCTAAGTCGCAGTCATACGTGTTTGTATTGAGGAAAGGCATTGGGTCGAGCTCCATCTCATCATCCATTCTCTGTTCTATAGGACGGATTACATCAGCCAGTACTATTGCACCCCTGTCATCACGTCGTCCGCCGCTCTCACCCGACACTACAGGAGCTGGTAATTGCGTAAGCGGGGTGGTGGTCTCCGCACATGCTTGTTCATGTGTGATTATTGGTGTGCTCTCGGCCGGCTCTAGACGAAGAAGATTCTTCGGCCATAGCAGCACCCAACCCTTGTAGCTTCCAATCCGTGGAGGGGTGTTGTCGTCCTCTCCCACATGCCGTACTGGAGGAGGCAAATCCTCGTGCCCCAATTTCACAGTGGACAAGTTAACCCTGAAGTCCCCAGCGGGGATCGGCTGGTTGTGGAACGTGGGTTGAAATGGGTTCATTATCACCCCCTTTCCCACATCCACCTTATGGCCTTTGATAATGTAGAGTATGGTGCACGGGGTTTCGTCGGCCTGCTAACACATGTTTGTGGTGTGAAACATCCGAAAGGCAACGAAAATGGAATATTCTCTCTCTCTCTCTCTCTCTCTATATATATATATATATATATATATGGTGCGACATGTAATTACTGTGAGGGCGTTGAGCTTAGCCCAAGACGAAGGCCCACCTAGCACGCCAGAGACTGAGGACGGGCTGCTATGAGCGGGAGCGTGTGCGAGAGGAGGCCCGATTGCGTGAGCAAGTGATGGTGCGGTGTTGTTGTTGTTCATGGAGTTGCTCGCGCCGAAACTGGGCAATGGGAAATCATGTACTGTCTTGTCTGGATTTTCCTTCATCTAATTGATGGTAGCTGGAACCAAGTTAGTAGCGAAATCATTTCTGCAGGCAGTTACAACTACATTGACTGCCTGCTGTAGCAACTCATTTTTCTCCTCGGCTGTTTTTTTTGCGTCCTCAGTTGCTTTTTTCTCGAACGCAAGCTTCACCTTCTCGTTGACGTCCGCCTGACTAAACTTCTTTTTCTTCTTCTTGGCCTCTGGGCCCTCGTTGTAAAACACCTTCCACGTGGCGACGTCTCTAGCACCGTGCACACGACTATATTGCAGCCGCTGGTCCAAAGGGAGTCACTTAAGTTCGTTCAAGGCCCGGTTGAGAGGGGTGTCCCACTTGGGCCTCATCGGAGAAGTAGGGCATTCGGCTGCAAGCTAGTGTTGCTTCTCCTGCAGAAGGAACGTGAAACGTTTAGGAATGTGTAGTCAACTAGATCAGGAGCTAAATGTAAGGTGGTAAAAGAATAATTATTAGTAGTCTAATAAATTTCCTTGTGATCTGGTCCGTGTAAAAAACCTTATTTTCCTTGTCCCACTTGTAGCGCGCCCTGATGAAGTCACGCTCCAAGGGGTTGGTGAACTTCACGAAGGGGTCTAGGATACTCGCAGCTTCACGTTCCGCGTCCTCCTTATCCCATATGGGCCTTTTACCGAGGTAGCCACGGCTTCTGAGGCGATGCTTCCTTGTGTTCCTTTGTTGAAGGCTCTTGAATTTCGCAACCTTAGCCTTGGCTACCTCGGTAGCACAACTGTCCTTGAACTTTTCAAACTCCTCTTTCGTAAGTGTCGAATTTTCCTCCAGAATCTTGGACAGGGGTTCCTCAGCATCAATAGCGTGTTTCACCCTCCCTTTCCAGGAGGCCAAATCATTGATGTACATGCCCATGGCGTAATTGTTAATCTTTTTCATCTTCAGATCATCCCACAGTTGTTCTATGTTATCATCCCGGTCGGGGAACTTGAATCTCTTGTGCAATTTCGTTAGGAGCAACTGCGTCAAATGTTCTTTACTCCTTAAGTCATCGTCCTTGATGCTCGCGCATTCCCCTAGGATGCATCCTACTTGGTTCCCATAGCACTTGTGAGGTTCTTCTGGCTCTAATGGCTCAAACTTGCCAGGTGCCATCTTTGTGATCACGAGTCATCCAATCACTAGTTTGTTAGGTTTTCGTATCCTTTGCTTCTTCTGCTTCTTCTTTTCGGCAGCGGTAGCGGCGCCGGTACCTTCCCCGCCGGTCTCGGTGCCACCATCGGTCTCGGTGCTGCCGTCGGTGCCGGCACCGTCGGTGTCGATGTCGGCGTCAGTACCATCATCGAGGCCGACCTGCAAACCTTGACTTTTCTTAGTAGTCAAATAGTCGAGGTACTCTTGTTCACCCTCATAATCCATCTCATCTGCATCTTGGTCAGAAGGCCTAGTTTCTTCGTTGTTCGACATGTTTCCTATGATTAAGTCTCCTCATTTAATTCTAAAACTATGAAAAAATGAGAAATGACACAATTAACGGAAAATTTACCAGGCACTCGATATGCCTACCATCTAGCACAAATCATGCCAAAATTCACGAAAAATTTCGGCATGACCTTTGCTAAAAAATGGACATATCGAGCGCTTGAAATTCACCGGAACGGAAATGAATCAACATTCCGGTGTAACATAGGCCATTCGGATCATTTACCCTGCACATAATCATCATGTCCAAATAACATGTCCAAATTCCAAATATGACATGTCCAAAACATGACATGTCCACATATCACATGTCCACTTCAAATTTGCATATAAAAGGAATAAAAATATAGAACTTGAAGAAAAAACCTAGCTAAATTCATAACTAAATATATAACCTAATTAACCATCTGCCCTAACTAAAACCTAAGTCTTTTAACCAAAGAACCCTAGCTACCAAAGAGAGGAGGAGCGGTGGGGGGCTTACAAAGGGTCGGGGTTGGGGTCGGAGTCGAGGTTGGGAGGGGTCGGAGTCGGGGTCGAGCACCGGGGTCAGATCCGGGGTCGGGGTTGGGGCCTGGCCGTGGGCGAGCGCCGGGGTCGGGGTTGGGGGCGAGCGCCAGGGTGGGGGTCGGGGGCAAGAACAGGTTTGCGACGAGGGCTCCTGCGGTGCGACGGGGGAAGAGAGAGTGTGGGGATTTGGGGGAAAAGAGGCGGGATGGGAGAGGGGTGGGGATTTTGGGGGTTAAGTGGGCATAGCAGTAGCGCGTTTTAACAGAAAACGCTATAGCTACTCCAGGTAGCTATAGCGGTTTTGAGTAGAAACCGCTACTACTATGTTGACTAGTTGTAGCTCTTTTCTCACAAAAGCGATGCTGCTATATAGCAGTTTTCCTGTTTGTTTCCTTCTATTTCCTTTTCCTTTATTTTCTCTCACTTTTTTTCTGAGAGCAGTGAACGAAGGGAAGGCGATATATATTGCATCATTTGATGGTTAAGTATGTATACACAAAATAGGAACATATATATTACATCATTGGACCCATGCATAATAATGGCTAAGTGTGTATACAAAATAGGAACATTTACATAATAGGAATATCATTTGACCGATAACATACGGTTCCTCAGTGTTGACGTTTTCGTTTTTGAGTCAGCTTCTTTCCCTTCTTGGTTGTTGAAGAATAATTGAGCCCCTCATTGTGACTTTTCCTTTTCCATGGAGTACGATTTTTCTTAGGTAATGTAGTATTGCTTCTTCTTTTGACGTATACTTCATCATCATCGTCATCTTCCCTCATTGGGTTGCCGTACTGATCGTAGTCTTCCTCGTTGGCGACTCCATCTATTCCAATGATGTTCCTTTTGCCTCTCCTCACGACAACACGGCTGGGATTGCACGGGTTGGTTATGAAGAAGCATTGTGTCACGTGCTTAGCGTGTACCCATGGCTCGTTTTTTGCGATAGTGTTCATGGTAGCGCTCTTGGCATTGGGTATAGTCATGGTAGTGAAATTCCGGTTTTCTCTTTTGACATTCTTAGCCCCTCTGAAACGGAACATCGTCGTGTTGTGCAGTCCAGAGTAGTCAAGCTCCCAGATCTCCTCGACCCTTCCGTAAAATCTTTTAGTTGCGTCGTTGTCGCTGCCGGTTATGCATTCCATCGTCACACCTGAGTTCTGATCATCATTGTCCATATCTGTGACACCCCAAAATTTTGACCTTGTTTTATTAATTAAAATTTTGCCAGGAAATTAAATTTTTTATTTTCTGGGCTCCCTTTTGATTTTTGGACCATTTTTCTCTCTTGTTATTATGGAGTTTTCCCCACAAAGAAAACCTTTCAAATATGTTATTGGACTTGTTTAACCTCTCAAGAAAAACTTTTCTTTTATTAGTAGAACTAATTACATAATTAATTTGCTTGATCTTTATTTTCTTGAAAAATGGTTTTCCAAGGTTATATGGCCATATTTGAACTACAACCATTTGATAAATTCACTTAAAATTCCAACCAATATTTGGAGATGTCAGGTGATGTTTTTAAATCTCTTTTATGCAAAAATATCTTTTATTCATGAATTATGTTGAGCTCTACACCCAATTTTCTTCTCTGGTCCAGTGGGCAATTTTGCACTACAACCCATTTAAATATTTCTTTCTAGCTTCCACCAAAATTGTGGGATGTTGGTAGTAGCATATGATTCAACTTTATGCACAAACCCAGTAATGTTCTTTGAAAGATTTGAGTGAATCATCCTCATCTTCATTCTGGTCCAACATGATGGTTTGTACAACAACCATATTCTTGCCTGCTCTTTGGCCCTTGATTTTTTCCCTGCTTGTAGATCACCCTACAAAACCCCTAAGTCCAGGAGAGTGGACCCATTGGATGATTCTAAGTGCTTGCAGTCATGCCCTCTTCTTTCTATCAAAAACTGAAGTTTTGCAGAACTTGCACTAACAAGTTTTTGCTTTTGTCAAACTAACTTCACCACCCTCTCATGCATCCATAGAGACACTGATCTGGAGAATTTGGCCACCCCAAGTACTGCCTGGATGCCCTTGGCATTTTGACAAACACCCTGAGTGCATAGCTAGATTTGGCATGATTTCAAGTTTACATTGTGAACTTGAGCCCCTGACCTATCCACCATGTCCCTTGATTCCCTTGCTAACCCTAAACTAGCCCTGTTTCTTGCCAGCCTCACCTGCGACCTCTAGGCTACCCTTTCGTCGAGCATCTCCCGAGCATGCTCTGGGCGCGCCCAGAGCGTGCGTTTGGCACGCACGTGCGCCCGAGCCGCCGCGTCTCGCCCCGCACCCGTTCTGGCCCTTGGCCAACAACAGCTAGCACGCCACGTATCCCCTTGCACCGCCACGCCACCCCGACCACCCCTGGCACCCCACAGCGCCACCGTCAGGATGGCCGTGGCGGCTAGCTAACGGCCGCATGCAGGCCCCGGCCGTGTCGGCGCCGCCCGAGCCACTCCCGCTCGCCAGCTCGCCCTGGAGCAGTGCTCCGCTCGTCCGCTAGCTCCTGTCGCCATCCTCAGCCCCGCCATGTCCCCCTGCTGCTACAGAACGTCGGTCGCCGGCGATCTTATCCCCACCGCCGCAGAACCGACCTCGTCGCTCTATAAAAGGAAGCCCCGAGCTCGCCAAGCCCTCAAGAAACTTCCCTCACTCCCTCACTGACCCTCCCGTGGTAGTAGAAAGACCAGAGGGATCGTCTTCTTCCTCTCCGGCAACTCCTGCCGCCGCCACTGCCCCAGCCACTCCGGCACCACCAGGGCCTCCCCCTCTCCACTCTCTCCACAAGAAGCTCTCTCTTCCTCCCGTGAGCCCGTCCCCCTGCTCGATTTTGATCGGGAGCCACCGTAGCCCCAAACCCACTTTTCTCCCGAATGCCTCCTCCGCCGCGAAGCTCGCTGCCTGCAGCTCACTCCGTCCCTGCCGACCCAACGACCACCGGGAGGACCGCCCCGGTATTGCGGATCCATCCCGACCCTCTGGAGCCCGCGGGGAGCCGCCGTTCGCCGGTGTTGATCGTCGTTGCCTCGCCGCCGTTCGGGCAGAGGAAGAGGAGGGAGAGATGGACTGGTCAAACCTGACCAGTGGGCCCCCTGGACCCACTGTCAGAGACCCAGCTCCGCCTCCACGTGTTTAAGTGGAAGCGCAAAACCCTGAGTACGTCTCCCCTTTTCGAAGACGTATTCTGCCCGAAACGTTTTCTTTTCTGTTTTATTTTAAAAACAGATTTTTGACCAAATCTTTGACTGGCTATAACTTTTAAAATATAACTCCAAATGAATTGATTCTTTTTCCTACATCTCTCAAATTCTGTCTAGTTTATTTTAAGATTTATTTGAAAATTTTCCAAGCAACGTTTTTGTGCTGTTTTGAAATTGTGTGTTAATTCCAATATTTTCAAAATAGGATTTTGGAGAGAAGCAGAAAACTTTCAAAAGTTTTTAGGACGCACCCTGCCTCTACACAACTTGAAGGCAAGCATTCTGAACCCCGGCATGATATTTTGGTGTGTTAGTTGACATGTTTATAACACCGCTTTACTTCAGAGAACTCGTTATTTCATGTGATATGATCTTTTGCATGGATGCATACTAATGTTTTCCGTGCTGTTGGAAATGAATATGCATGTAATGGTAATCATCCTCATGTGCCTTGCATGCATGCCGGAAAGGAATCCGGGAAAGCCTCTGCCTTGGGTAGGCGTGAGCTTGTCGCCGGTCGCGGTTGGGACGGTTATGTCCGGTATGGCATAGTAAGGTATAATGAGCGGTGTTTCTATTGATTGAAAATATGTTTGTTATACATATCATATAGGGAATACTTAAGCCTCATGAGTCGGCCGTAGATCGAGTCTTGTTCCAGTAACCCCCATACTTGTTTCGTGCTGCCTCTTGTCCCTGCCGTAGGTAGGGTATGGTTCAGTAAGTTGGCAACCCTTGTCTTGGCACACACCGTACAGAGAGGCCATGGTGGAAGATACCGGCTGCATCCGGTAGGCATGCCACCTGGTCCGGGAGCATGGGTGTTTCCGGTTGGGACCGAGAGGGGGGCACCCCTTAGAGCGCGCGATAGAAATTTGATCCCATGTTACGCGAGGTTGTAGCCTCCCCACTTAGAGTTTTGCTTAACAAGTGTCGTGGGTGATTCCAGACACGAGTAAAGTTAAGCTGGTGTGTGCAAGTCAGGCATGTTTTCGACTAAAAGACCGTAGACGGAATTAGTCCCGATGGACTAAAGAAATCCATTACTCGTGGGTAAAGAGTACACCCTCTGCAGAGGTATTAAACCTATTCGAATAGCCGTGTCCATGATTAAGAACTACAGTCTGGGTCGGGTCAAGTGTCGGTCTTAGTGTCGGTCTTCGGAGGAGAAACTACTAAACCAGAACTTGGATCATGATTTTGTGACTTGTGATGATTATGATGATTATTATTATGGACTAACCCCTTTATATTATTGAAGTATTGAGTATCCCTGGGACGGTTCTACCTCCTGGATATTCATTGTGATTATTTTTCTTTATAAGCCCTTTATGTGGTGTCGCTCAGACGCCCGACTGTGGCATGCTTGTTATTTTCTTTATAAGCCCTTTATGTGGTGTCGCTCAGACGCCCGATTGTGGCATGCTTGTTATTTTCTTTATAAGCCCTTTATGTGGTGTCGCTCAGACGCCCGATTGTGGCATGCTTGTTATTTTCTTTATAATCCCTTTATGTGGTGTCGCTCAGACGCCCGATTGTGGCATGCTTGTTATTTTCTTTATAAGCCCTTTATGTGGTGTCGCTCAAACACCCAATTGTGGCATGCTTGTTATTTTCTTTATAAGCCCTTTATGTGGTGTCGCTCAGACGCCCGATTGTGGCATGCCCGTTATTTTCTTTATAAGCCCTTTATGTGGTGTCGCTCAGACGCCTAACTGTGGCATGCTTGTTATTTTCTTTATAAGCCCTTTATGTGGTGTCGCTCAGACGCCCGACTGTGGCATGCTTGTTATTTCCTTTATAAGCCCTTTATTGGTGTCGCTCAGACGCCCGACTGTGGCATGCTTCATATCACGGCCCTTTCGAGGCGTCGCTTCAGACACCCGATTGGTGCATGTTATTTCTACACCATTATTGCATGTTCATGTTGCATATAAATAACCTGCTTGCATGTATCAGAGATTTTATTTTATGACTGATGATGTGATCATAGAATATTTCAGCGCATGATATCATTTATATTATACCCGTGTTCTTAATGTTTGCGAGTACATTCAAAGTACTCACTGGCTTGTCCCTGGCTATTGTCTTGGCCAGATTTCTTGCATGGAGAGGAGCGTTGAGATGACAGCCCCGGAACCTAAGCAACGGTGATAGCAGCCTCGCGAAGATAGGAGTTAACCTGGTCAGCTGTTCCTGTGGGAAATGGAGTTCCATGGACACTAATGATCCACAAACCGCTTCCGCCGTCAACCACTAGAAACCATTTGTTGTACTCCCAGGCCAGAATGGTCTTGTACTACATATTTTGCTCTTTGCTTGGAATTTCTGTATCAAGTTGGTGCCTCATCAGCTAACAGTAATCCTGGGGCTGGTGAGCACAACGACCATTTTCTAGAAATTAATACCCGGAAAACCGGTCGCGACAAACTTGGTATCAGAGCCAGGCTGACCATTGGCTAATCCTATCTTACCTAGGTCGAAAAACCTAGGAAAAACTAACCCACCAGACCCTAACCAAACACCAGCCAAGCTACCCGTGCAAGATAGCCACACAGTGACCCCGACACTTTTGGCAGTCGGTGCCCAACCTATCAGCCTAGCCTGTCGATCACGCGCCAGTGACCAACACATAATCTGTCTTATTCGCAAGCGTGCGAAGGAAGACTCTGTCCCCTTTTTCTATAAAAAGGGCACGCTAGCCTCAACTCAGCACAGCGCAAACTCTTTCCCAAACCAAGCCATAATGCCTGGAGGTTTTGTGATCGTGCTCGCGAACCTCACACGCCGGGCCTTTGCATTAGAAGAACCCCCAGAATATGTTGTGTACCAAGGGTCCGTGAGCGGTGAGAGCCGTCAATTTTGGGCCACGGTGCACGTCTATGGTAGGGGTCTGTCGCCAGAACGCCCCTATAGGTTCACCGGAAGGACAACTTCCTTTGAGCCACAAGCCATCCAACTAGCTGCTCGAGAAGCTATAGTTCAACTCCGGCATTTGTCTCCCAGAGTTAACTGTCGCTCGTTCTACTACTACCCCAGCCGTGACGGATATGGTAGACCACCCCAAGTTGCCAACGGAGATCACGAGACAGATCCTGCTTTATTGCATCTGGTGCGCTATGTAAGTGCACTAGAGGATTTGTTCGATCAAATCACCCTTGATCTGATCGCAACTCGTGGCGAACTGATCCGCCGAGCCCCAACTAGAGGAGAAGATGAGCCCGACGCCGACAACCCAGTCGTGCTGTTCGGACAACCAATCGAAACCGAGAGGTCAGCCCCGGCCATCAACCAAGGTGCCTTGATGACCCCAGAAGTGCTTCGTCGCCTTTTGGGAACGCACTCCAACGGGATTGTGGCCAACAATCCCTGAGATGGTCATCATCGATACCCTGACCCTGCAGTTCCTCAACCCCCTCCAGCTAATCCCGACGGTGAAAATCATGGAGAAACCTCGACGTCCACGAGGCAAGCCCGATTAGATATTAACGAGGTAGACTGAGTCGCTCGAGTAGTACCGAGTCTTAATATATCCTTGTCTGGTGACTATGTGATCCTGTATCGCCGTAATTAAATACTGTTTGCCTGTGCATCTCTATTTTGTTATAACCATGCATGAGTATGTTGATGTGCGATTGCATTTTTTTCCCAAGCGTAGCTGCCAAAGACCAACCTCGACGATGCAAGTTTGTGCTATGAATAAACTGTTTGGTTTCAGCCAATAACCGTAATGTTTTTTTTTAAAACAACCCTTATCAAATCTCGAGGACGAGATTTTTCTTAAGGGGGGTAGTGTTGTGACACCCCAACCTGGTCAGCTATTCCCGTGGGAAATGGAGTTCCATGGACACTGATGATCCACAAACCGCTTCCGCCGTCAACCACTAGAAACCATTTGTTGTACTCCCAGGCCAGAATGGTCTTGTACTACATATTTTTGCTCTTTGCTTGGAATTTCTGTATCAAGTTGGTGCCTCATCAGCTAACAGTAATCCTGGGGCTGGTGAGCACAACAGCCATTTTCTGGAAATTAATACCCGGAAAACCGGTCGCGACAATATCTTTGGCCTTTGTGTAGAACATGTATCCGTTGATATCGTATGCCTGATAGGTTACGAGGTTGGGCGAGGGGCCATGTGCTAAGGCGTATATGAGCAATCTGTCCTTAGAGCCCTTCTCCAGGGGATTAGCAATAATATGCTCTTTGAACCAATGCAGGAAAGTGGAGTTGTGCTCTCTAGTATATTCGGCGTCCGTCATGCATACTCCCCGGTCACGATACTTCTTTGTGATAATTTCTTTGTGCAGTGCCACGAAAGGATCTACCTCGTCTAGGTGTTGTAGCACTACCAAGTTTGCTCTGTCAAAGTCGATGCATCGATCTGAGTATGCCACGTGCAGTTCCCTGCGGCCGTTGGAGTGACCTTCTGCTTCGAGCCTCCCATCGTGCTTGTTAACGGGCAAACCAACACTAACACCAGGCGGCTGGTCTGCGCCAAATATAAAATTCTCGCAGAAAGAGATACACTCTTGTGTCAGATAGCCCTGGACGATGCTTCCATCCGGACGGGACATGTTACGAATGAATCCTTTGATGATACCATTCATCCTCTCAAGCGGCATCACGTTGTGTAGGAATGACGGCCCCAGGTCTATTATGTCATCCACAATATGGACACATAGATGCACCATCACGTCAAAGAACGCAGGCGGGAAGTACATCTCAAGCTCATTCAGTATCACAACAATCTCTTCCTGTAGCCTTCGGAGCTGCTTCACACTGATCGACTTTTGAGAGATGACGTCAAAAAAGTTGCAGAGACCAATAAGTGTGTCACGGATGTGCTGGTCCATTATCCCTCTAAGGGCAACATGTAGTATCTGCCTCATCATCACATAACAGTCATGGGACTTTATCCCACTGAACCTTTTCTTCTCCGTGTCTAGATATCTGCTTTTCTTGCCGCAGTAACCGGAACTAACTTTGACTCCGGTAAGGCACTTAAAGAATTGACCGATCTCAGCCTGACTTAAGGTGAAGCAAGAAGGGGGTCAATATTTCTCTTCCTTTATTTTCTTGCCCTTCTTCTCCCGCGCCTCTGTCTCCATCTCTGTCTTGTCTGACTTTTTACGGGGCGACATGTGCAGATCTTCCCTGATATTCAGATCTTGCAAGTCTTTTCTTGCCTTCGGCCCATCCTTTGCCTTATCCGGCATATTCATCAGTGTCGCGAGCAAGCTCTCAAGGACATTCTTACAGATATGCATTTGATCAAGGCAATGAGGTGTATCGAGTTTGTGCCAGTACTCCAAGTCCCAGAACATAGACCTCGTCTTCCATACCTTTAGCAGTAGCTCCGGTGCCTTTTTCATCGTCTTTCCCAGCACGGGGCACTGCTCCCAGTTTTTCAACAGCTCATCGATTTCGGCGCCGCTCCGCTTACATGGAGGTCCTCGATGCTCAGCGTGACCATTGAATAGATCTCCACGGTTCCTCCAGGGTCGTCCGGTTTGAGCCATCTTCGATGCCCCATGTACATGATTTTTCCAGACCCACCATCTTTCCTTGACGTTAGCTGCTGAGACGTTGTATCATCCATGCACCGCGTGCATACGCAATATCCATGGCACACCTAGCCTATGACATATCCGTAACCGAGATAGTCATGAACCGTCGTGATCAGCGCGACTCTCATGTAGAAATACTCGCCTTTGCTAGTGTCCCATGTCTTGGTCGGTGTTTTCCATAACGTGTCTAACTCCTCTTGAAGTAGCCCCAAATACAGATTAATATTATTTCTCGGTTGTTTTGACCCTTGAATCAGCATGCTCATGTGAATGTACTTCGACTTCATGCACAACCAGGGGGGAGGTTGTACATCCGTACAAACACGGGCCATGTGCTATGGTTGGCGTTCTAGTTGCCAAACGGATTCATGCCATCGGTACACGCGCCGAGCACGATGTTCCTTGCATCACATTCAAAATACCGATAGAAGCTGTTTAATGCTCTCCACTGGCTTCCATCCTTGACGTGTCTCAGCTTTGGATCATCTGCATCGTCGGGCTTCTTCCTCTCCGCGTGCCAGCGCATTAGTTTGCTTCCTTGGGATCTACGAAATACCGCTGGACACCGGGAGTGATCGGTAAGTACCATACAACTTTCTAGGGACATTTATTCCCAGCCTTCTTGTATCGAGAAGCATTGCACACTAGACAACTTGTTTTTTCCGCATGCTCCTTCCGATAAATTATGGAATCGTTGATGCATGCATGGTATCTAACATGCGGCAGATCAAGAGGGCACACGATCTTTTCGGCCTCATCAACACTAGTAGGACATAGATTCCTCGCGGGGAGAACATCCTTTAGGTACTTGAGATGCTCATCGAGGCTAGTGTCGGTCCATTTGTTTTTGGCCTTTGTCTTTAGGAGTTGGAGCATGAAATTCAAGCGGGTCACCTCAGGATTGCAACCATCATACAATGGAGTGTTCGAGTCTACCAACAATTGCCGCAGCTTAGCCTCCTCTCTAGAAGCAACTCTCTCAGTATTCGTCTCCTTGCGAAGCAGTGCTTGAACATGACGGTCCCGCACGATTGAACTTAGTACCGACGAACTCTGCTGCGTGGAATCCATGTTCTCTTCTCCGCCATGTCCGTCCCCTTCTCCACTGCCATGTCCGGCCTCCTCCCCGCCTCCATTATCGATCATCTCTTCGTCTTGCCCCGTGTCGTCATTGCTTGCCCCATCGGCGTCCTCAACATCGTAATCCTCATCTTCAATTATCCACCGAGTATAGCCATTCATGAAACCAGTCTTGAGCAGGTGCGCTTCGACACGACTATCGTCACAGTGGTCGAGCCAAACTATTCCTTTGCATTTTTGACACGGACATAAAACCTCTGTCAGGTTATTTTCTTTCATGTCCTGCACCACCGACCGCAACCACCTGGCCACCATCGTTCCACTGACCATCATGAATGTCTGCATGGTAATAATAAACAAATTGATTATAAAAATGCGTGAAGGCATCAAAGTCATACAAAAATTCGTCATGACCTTCCCTAAAAATAGGACATATAGATCTAGAGTTTGCCCGGAATTCGCCGAAACGGAAATAAATCGACATTTTGGCAAAACATAGGCAACTCAAAAGCACAATTTGGTGTCAACTCTCATGCCACACACACAATTTCCATCATATCGCTCAATTATCATATCACACACATACACATATTTCCATTTTGCAAAAGCATGAAATTTTAATCACCTCTATCTCGAGATCGAGCACACGGTGGAGATGATGATGTAGGGAGATCAAAAGTGCACAAAGCTCTTCTTGACAAAGATAGATCTAGTTAGGGGGGAAATAGGTCACTTAACTAAATGCTACATCTACCTAGCTAGCTAATTTTGGAGGAGACAACTTCAACTAGTGGAGGGGGAAGGAAAAAAGAGAAAGGAGATGGAGGTGGTGTAGTTAGCGGAGTAATGAAGAGAGAGAAAGGTAGGTAGAAGAGGGAGAGTAACGGGGGGAGAAGTATTGAGGAAGAAGAAGAGTGAGAGAGGGAGGATGTGGGAGAGGTAGGGGAAAGGGAGGAGAGGAGATGGGGGAGGGGAGGACCGGTGGAAAAAGGTGGCGGGGTGCTACGGTTTAGCAGTAGCGCGGGAGGAAAAACGCGCTACTGATAAGAACGTAGCAGCAACGCGCTTTCCTTACACGCGCTACTGCTAAACGGGCCAACTGTGTGGCCAATCTCAAAATTAGCAGCAACGACATGAGGGAAAAGCGCGCTACTACTATTTCATTAGTAGTAGCGCGCTTCGTGACACAGGGCTGCTGCTAAACTTAGGTTGGTGGTTACTGTCGGTCGATTTTTGTAGCAGCGCGGTTTAGCCCTCACGCGCTACTGCTAAATTTGCATCAGCAACGTGTTTTTCATACCAGCGCTACTACTAATTAGCAGAAGCGCTTCTTTTCGTGCCGCTCTGCTGCTAAGATTCTATGTATAAGGTTTTCCCTAGTAGTGACACCAAGAGGCTGATGACAGAGAGTGAAGCAAAAGGATGGCCATGGTTGCTTGGTCATTTGATTGTATGCACTGGAGATGGAAGAATTGTACTGCGGGGTGGAAGGATTAGTACAAAGGCCACTGCAATGATCCAACAATCATTCTTGAGGTTGTTGCAATGAAGGATCTTTGGATATGGCATTCATCCTTTGGTTTGGCTGGCTCTCACAATGACTTGAATGTGTCATCGAGATCACCACTGTTTTCTAAGCATATTACACGAGATGCTCCTGCTTTCAACTACTCGATCAACGGGCACAACTACTCGGTCAACGGGCACAACTACTCTATGGGTTACTACCTTACAGATGGCATCTATGCAACATGGACTACCATGGTCTAAACAATTCCGCGTCCAAAAGGTAACAAAAACATTCACTTTTCCCAATGTTAAGAAGCTGCTAGGAAAGATGTGGAGAGATCCTTTGGTGTACTTCATAAGCGCTTTGCAATTGTTCGTGGCCTGCCTGGTACTGGAGCTCAAAGGTTCTATGGTCGATCATGACTTGTTGCATCATATTGCATAACATAATCATTGAAGAGGAGAGGGATATGCCTGAGAACTTTCGGTACATGACCAACGGGACTTCTTATCGGCAAAGTAATGCAAAGAAACTAAGATCACCCCAAGGCGCAAATATGATGATCGGTATTGGCAAAGTGAGAATTTTAATGCAACACATTCATATCCTTATTTTGGGCCGCCAATGCCAATGTTGTGGATGCCTCCCATGCTCATTTAAATCCATATTCATCATGGGACATGTATGATACAAGGCCACATTCTCCACCTTATTTTAGACCATCTCTCCAATACTATGCAGCTCCAAGAAGATCGACATTTGAACAATCACACGTCAAAGAACGTTTCAATCATAAGGAATCGGTCCAGAGCTCAAGGAAGAAGAAAGAGGTGGTCAAGCAAGTTTACTGCAGGAAAATAGATGGTCGTAAGTGTGCTACTTCAAATTTGATCTCAAATAATAAAGAGCCAATTAAAGTGTTGACATTGGCTACAAAGGCAAAGAAGTGAAGCAATCAATTGATAATAAACAAAGTGCAAAATCTGAAGAAAAGAAGTTGAGGGTGCACAAAGCCAAAAAAGAATTGGCATTGGTCAAAATAGAATCACAACCGAAATGCCCACTTGGCTTATCATATTGGCAAAAGAAGGAATTACGAAATCTTAGTGCACAAGAGCTGAAAAAGAAGAACATGGCATGGGTTCCCAAGAGGATCAATCAAAAGAGAAATGATGTGCATCCTTCTGTTGTAACAAGTACAATAAATGTGAAGAAAGAGAAGGATGGAAGCAACAAACAATTAAGCCGAAGGTATGATCAATTACCCTCCATGGATGCAACATAATTTTCCGTATCATGGGAGGGTATTACCAAATCACTATACATTTGGCTAGTTACATTTTTGCTGCTAATACAAAGGGGCAGAAATATTTTATTTTATTTGTCTATTTCGGCTATTCATGCTTTGGTGGGTGAATTCTACATGGACCTCATGGTAATGGCTGATATTTATCTATCGCCCTAAGAATATATCTAAGAATGGACGGTGTGGTATTCTAACATCGTCCTTAGTTTGAGTAGAGTTTGAGATAAGTGCTTGCATAGAAATTTGTCAAGTTGATTGCATTGAAGATATAATGCATAGACCAATTCACCAAAACTGCAAAGTGGACTTACGTTTTGATTGGGTGTGCTTTGGCTTATCAGTTTTCAGAATTTATGTAAAGCCAAATCATGGTTGATTTTGTTATTGAGCATCATATTGACATCATGCATAATACTGATTTTAGCTTTATCTCTCTAGTACCATGGTGATTATAATTGATGGTTAAATTTGTAGCAATGGCCAAGGTGTTGGTGTTGTTTATATATCTCCTTATGGTGCTATTCTGTGAAGCCTCATGCCGCTTAAAATATATATGCACAAATGATCAAGGACGAATATGCATTGTTATTCGATTGGAGCTTTTCCTTGCTATAGGTGATTTACATAGTGAGGCTTTCAGTGATTCGTTATTAGTATAGTGCAACAAATATCCAACGGTTATCAATGTTTTGACAAATCACTTTTTAATTAACTTGAGGTATGTGTAGATGTAAATTTTACCTTGGGTTGATCTAATACTGCTCATATATCTAGACATGCCAATTGAAGAGCAAATGAGTTGGCACGGCAAGCATCTGGCTACTATGTTGAGCATGGTGTATTGCATATATCTATCAATAGCCGATGCTTATTCTTGCAAACGTAGGTAAGCCGAACCAAAACCCACTGCTTCGGCTACTAATAAAATTTTTATGCTGGTGAAAGCAAGGATCCTAGAAAGGTCATTGTTGATTATCTGCAAGATCCTAGCAGAAGGGTGGACAATATGGTTGATGGATGGTTTTGACATGGATATCTATGGAACTTTATAGTCGGATTACTGAAGTTGAGAAAGTTTCACCCAAGCTTGCATCAAAATGTTCACAGAAGCAATGGCCGATATAAACTTATCGTCCTAAGAACATGCAAAATGGCCGATGGAGTGTTGACATCGTCATTAGAGCAAGCTATGTGCAAGTTATTTTTTGGCCCACAAGCTTTTCCGAAAAACTGGGGGGCATGTGTTGACACCAGATTTTGGCACGGTCAAGAACTTATTTAAGATGGCCTCAAATGGAGATGTGATCTACATGAAAGAGTTACGTATTTTTGATATGAATATCTTTGAAGTTTGGGCCATCGCCGTATGATTTCATCTCGAAGGTTGAAACTATGCTCAAAGTATTAAGATCTTATATTCAGAGTACAGTTTGGACGATTAAGCCCCCAGGACAACCTCAAATGGAAAATCTTTCTACACAAGTTGTCTTCGTCTTGTCGAAATGGTCGATTTTCATATAAAAATCATATCAATCCAAGATTGTATGCAAAAGTTAGATCCATTCGAATGCAGCCTTGCCAGGAAGCTACATATGGCGCGCCCCACCAGACATGATGTCTGATGGGTAGCGTCACTATTCGGCTATCTTGCGCGAGCGATTCGGCCCTGAATATGGCCTCAAATCGAAAAACATTCAACATGAACGTTGTTTGCCTCGTCGAAAAATGGTTAAATTTGCTTTTGGGCACATCTTCGTCCGAGGTCGTTTGTGGCTTGTGAGAGTAAAAAACCGAACTAATGTCCCAGACTTACCTTAATTCGAGTTCGGTTAATTTTGGAAAGATTTGGACGTGATTTGGAGTCCTTTTCTTGTACGGGAAGTCCATCCTCCTCTTATATTGACAAGAGGTGATGGATGATTGAACAACACACAATCGAACAAACACATCTACTACTTTTTCATGTTCATCTATTCCCTATCCTTGTATCTTTCTTCTTGTTCTTCGTCGTTCTTCCGCAGTGTAGGGCTGCAAATCCACGAGGCTCTAGGGGCCGTCAGGCCGACCTAGGGCAGCCCATAGACACCGTGCGCCCAGATGGGGTCCCTCCTGGGAGTGTGGGGTTTCAGGTCTACAAAAGCGCCCATCGGATTGCTTGCGTATCACACTTCCGAATGGGTCTCCTTTGACGTGAGCTGCGGTGCATCACCCTCAGCATCGAGGGTACACGGTGACATGTTCATGTGTGAACACTGGCCCCTTGTCCTGCGTTGCCACCGCCGCCACCCCTGCTCTGCTCTGCTTAGCCGCCGCCGTCACCGCCGCCCCTTGTTCATAGCACTTTCTGTCCATGTATGTATGTATGTATGTATGGATGGATGGATGGATATGGATGTATATAGAAAATGTTCATATGATGATTTTTTTTGTTCATAGCATTTTTTGTCGATGTATGTATGTATGGATGGATGGATATATATAGAAAATGTTCATATGATGATTATTTTTGTTCACAGATTTTTTTTGTTCATAGCATTTTTTGTCCATGTATGTATGTATGTATGGATGGATAGATGTATATAGAAACTGTTCATATGATGATTTTTTTCATAGAAATTTGTTAAAATTTACTAAGTTACTAAGTTTTACTATAGAGTTGGTTAAAATTTACTAAGTTAAAATGTTCGACTTTACTAAATGGGCATGATGATAATGAAATTTACTTTAATTATGGAGAGAGGGAGTAACAATTCATATGTTCAAAATTTACTCTCGCTCTGCTCGCCCGACCAACTCTCGAGGCCACCCAAACCCTAGAAGAAAGAGCGTACTCGATCTCCTATCCCGTCCCGCCCCTACCCATTCGTTATGTATAATACTATTGACGTATAATTCACCAGCCTTACCTAAGTGGACCGAAGGGACTTTTTTTATTCGGTAGGCGGCATATAGGTCAATGGGGCAGAATGGATAGTTCGATCTCCTGCATAGCGATTGTTTGTAACTCTTGACATGAGGGGGCGGGGGCATCAGACATGCATGAGAGAGGCGGATCGCAAAGTATCCTCTGTCGAAAGTAAAACCCCTGATAACTTTGCATGATGTTTGCGACTAATCCATTTCTCATATATGCATATGATTCATTGTTGTGATTACGTAGGTCTATGTTTGCCACTAATCCATCTCTCATGGTTGTATATTGCCATGTTGTAATATTTGCATAAACTATGGACAAAGACTTAGAAAAAGAAGAGTTGTTAGGGGATAGCTGACTAGATGCATTATTTGTTTTGTATGTACATATATTGATGCTTCTTTCTACTTTTAGCCCACTGGATCGAGCCAAACTTCAGTAAGGAGACGAGGCTCGAAGAAAAGGTTGGGCCAGGATGGAAGATTCACGATTGAACAAGTCTCTTGAGATGGCCAACCGATTTCTCCCAAGAGGACCAAGGACAAATTAATACATCAGTGCCGAGTTATTGTTAGGGACATCGTCCCGATCAACATCCAAGAATGGAATAAGAAGAACGACCCTCAAGTTTCTTACGTCCACGATAGACAGAAAGATGATCTTTGGAACTTGCTGATGACCAATTTCAGCCTACCACCAGAGGAGGATCCGAATAACCCAGACTCCCAAAGGTCAAGGCGTTTGCTCTTAAGAAGATGGCAGAACTATTCAAGAATTGGAAGAAACTATTGAAAAAAAGTTTCTTGATACGTCTCCAACGTATCTATAATTTTTGATTGTTCCATGCAATTATATTACCCGTTTTGGATGTTTATGGGCTTTACTTTACACTTTTATATCATTTTTGGGACTAACCTACTAACCGGAGGCCCAGCCCAAATTGTTGTTTTTTTGCCTCTTTCAGTGTTTTGAAGAAAAGGAATATCAAACGGAGTCCAAACGATATGAAACCTTCGGGAGAGATCTTTTTGGAACAAATGCAAACCAGGAGACTTGGAGTGGACGTCAAGAAGCGGACGAGGCGGCCACGAGGGTGACCGGCGCTCCCTAAGGGGGTGGGTGCGCCCCCACCCTCGTGGGCCCCTCAAGCGTCCATCGACCAACTTCTTCCTCCTATAGATATCTACGTACCCCAAAACCATCCAGGTGCACCACGAAAACCTAATTCCACCGCCGCAACCTTCGAATCCGCGAGATCCCATCTTGGAGCCTTTGACGGTGCTTCGCCAGAGGGGCAATCGACCATGGAGGGCCTCTACATTATCATCAAGGCCACTCCAATGAGTTGTGATTAGTTTACCATAGACCTTCATGTACATACTTATTAGCTAGATGGCTTCTTCCTCTTTGATTCTCAATACAAAGTTCTCCTTCCTCTTCTTAGAGATCTATTTGATGTAACTCTTTTTGCGGTGTGTTTGTCGAGATCCGATGAATTGTGGGTTTATGATCAAGTTTATCTATGAGAAATATTTGAATCTCCTCTGAATTCTTTTATGTATGATTGGTTATCTTTGCAAGTCTCTTTGAATTCTCAATTTGGTTTGGCCTATTAGATTGATCTTTCTTGCAATGGGAGAAGTGCTTAGCTTTGGGTTCAATCTTGCGGTGTCTTTTCCCAGTGACAGCAGGGGCAGCAAGGCACATATTGTATTGTTGCCATCGAGGATAAAAAGGTGGGGTTTATATCATATTGCATGAGTTTATCCCTCTACATCATGTCATCTTGCTTAATGCGTTACTCTGTTCTTATGAACTTAATACTCTAGATGCAGGCAGGAGTCGGTTGATGTGTGGAGTAATAGTAGTAGATGCAGGCAGGAGTCGGTCTACTTGTTGCGGGCGTGATGCCTATATACATGATCATGCCTAGATAATCTCATAATTATTCGCTTTTCTATCAATTGCTCGACAGTAATTTGTTCACCCACCGTAATATTTATGCTATCTTGAGAGAAGCCACTAGTGAAACCTATGGCCCCCGGGTCTATCTTTTATCATATAATCTTTCAATCTACTTTTATTTGCATCTTTACTTTTCCAATCTATATCATAAAATACCAAAAATATATTTATCTTATCATATTATCTCTATCAGATCTCACTTTCGCAAGTGGCCATGAAGGGATTGACAACCCATTTATCGCGTTGGTTACGAGTTGTTTGTTTGTTTGTGTAGGTGCGTGGGACTTGTGCGGAGCCTCCTACTGGATTTATACCTTGGTTCTCAAAAATTGAGGGAAATACTTATGCTACTGTGCTGCATCACCCTTTCCTCTTCAAGGAAAAAAAACGCAAGCTCAAGACGTAGCAAGAAGGATTTCTGGCCCCGTTGCCGCGGAGGTCTTCGCTCAAGTCAAGACATACCAAGTACACATCACAAATTCATCTGCCTTGCATTTACATTATTTGCCATTTGCCTCTCGTTTTCCTCTCCCCCACTTCACTCTTGCCATTTTATTCGCCCTTCTTCTGTTTGTCTTTTTGTTTGCTTTGATGTCTTACTTGGCTCGTTTTCTCATTTGTTTGGAGTAGTTGTTTGTTTATTGCTAAACATATAACCTAAGATCTATGGATCCTCATCCGCTTGCTAATCTTTTTAAGGGATCCAATTATGATGAACCAATTGCGAGTGAGTTTTGTGCACTAGATTATCTTTATGAAGCTTTGCTCGAAATTTGTGAATCTGAAAATTATGATGAAGAAATTTATGAAGTGATTCACGATAACTTCTTGAATAAAAATCATGATTGCAATGATTTTACTATAAGTTCTCTTGATGTCAATTGTGCTAATAATACGCAAAACCCTAAGCTTGGGGATGCTAGTTTTGCTATGTCTACTACTTGTTGCAATGATCATGATTAGGGTGATTCTTCTTATGATCTTGAAAATTTATTTAACCCCCGTGATGAATATGAGATTGATAATAGTGTTTGCAATATTATTGAAAGTGGATTTGGAAGAGTGTCAACTTTAGATCCCACATATTTGGATTTTGATCAATCTTATGAAATTTTTGATAAAAGTGGGTTTGGAGAGGTCATGACTTTAGTTAATGTTAAACCCACTATTTTGGAAGAGTGTCAACTTCGTATGCATGTGGATCGTGTTGAAAATATTTTATGTGATAGATATTTTGTTGAGTTTGCTTATGATTCCACATGTAATTATTACGAGAGAGGAAAATATGGTCGTAGAAATTTTTATCTTACTAAATTACCTCTCTTCATGTTGAGATTGCTATTGTTTCTTTCCGCTTCCTTGCATATGCTAGTTTTTCCTTGCTATGATAATTTGTTTTCCTATAAGATGCCTATCCATAGGAAGTATGTTAGACTTAGATGTGTTTTTCACATGTTTTATGATGCTTTCTTTATGCTTCAGTTCTTGTCTTTCATGTGAGCATCTTTGAAATCTCAATGCCTAGCTAAAAAGGCTTTAAAGAAAAGCGCTTGTTGGGAGACAACCCAATAATTTTCCTTGCTGTTATTTAATAAATTTTGCATCTACTTTATGTTTAGATGTCTTTTCATGTTTTATGTAGTGTTTGTGCCAAGTAGAACCTATAGGGTAACCTATGGTATGAGTTAATTTGATTCTGCTGAAAAACAGAAACTTTGCGCTCACGAGAAAAAAATCAATAAATCACAGAAACGTGCTTTTGCGTTGATTATTTTTTCTGTAGATCAACAGACAAATTTCCTAGGACTTCCTATTTTGGTAGGATTGTTGGAGTTCCAGAAGTAACCGAAAGTTACAGATTCCTACAGACTGTTCTGTTTTTGAAAGATTCTGCCTTTCGTGTGTTGTTTGCTTATTTTGATGCATCTATGGCTAGTATGTAAGGGTATGAACCATAGATAACTTGGAATACAGTAGGTTTAACACCAATATATATAAATAATGAGTTCATTACAGTACCTTATGTGGTGGTTTTTCTTTCTTTCACTAATGGAGCTTATGAGATTTCCTGTTGAGTTTTGTGTTGTGAAGTTTTCATGTTTTGAGTAAAGATTTGATGGACTATGGAATAAGGAGTGGAAAGAGCCTAAGCTTGGGGATGCCCAAGGCACCCCAAGATATTCAAGAATAGCCAAAAGCCTATGCTTGGGGATGCCCCCGGAAGGCATCCCCTCTTTCGTCTTCGTTCATTGGTAACTTTACTTGGAGCTATATTTTTATTCGCTACATGATATGTGTTTTGCTAGGAGCGTCGTGTATTATATTAGTCTTTGCTTTTTAGTTTACCACAATCATCCTTGATGTACACACCTTTTGGGAGAAGCCCACTTGTTTGGAATTTATTAGAATACTCTATGTGCTTCACTTATATCTTTTGAGCTAGATAACTTTTTCTCTAGTGCTTCACTTAGATCTTTTAGAGCACGACGGTGGCTTAATTTTGAAGAAATTGTTGATCTCTCATGCTTCACTTATATTATTTTGAGATTCTCTTAGAACAGCATGGTATTTGCTATGGTTATAAAATTGGTCCTAGAATGATGGGCCTCCAAGTTGGGTATAATAAAAACTATCATAGAAAGTGAATTGGTTGCTATGATCAATTTGATACATGATAATTGTTTTGAGATATGGAGGTAATGATATTAGATTCATGCTAGTTGGGTGATTATGAATTTAAAGAATGCTTGTGTTGAAGTTAGCAAGTCCTATAGCATGCACGTATAGTAAAAGTTGTGCAACAAATTTATTGCATGATGTGCTCTTTTGATTGCCTTCCCCTGTGTGGAGGTCGGGCGCGCGATATGGTTAACTCCTACCAACCTCCCCCCTAGGAGCATGCGCATAGTGCTTGGTTTTTGATGACTTGTAGATTTTTGCAATAAGTATATGAGTTCTTTATGACTAATGTTGAGTCCATGGATTATATGCACTCTCACCTTCCATCATTGCTAGCCTCTTCGGTACCAAGCATTGCCCTTTCTCACCTTGAGAGTTGGTGCAAACTTCGCCGGTGCATCCAAACCCCGTGATACGATACGCTCTATCACACATAAACCTCCTTATATCTTCCTCAAAACAGCCACCGTACCTACCTATTTATGGCATTTCCATAGCCATTCCGAGATATATTGCCATGCAACTTTCCACCTTTCCGTTTATCATCATGACATACATTAATATTTTCATATTGCCTTGCATGATCATGTAGTTGACATCATATTTGTGGCAAAGCCACCATGCATATTTTTTCATACATGTCACTCTTGATTCATTGCCCATCCCGGTACACCGTCGGAGGCATTCATATAGTGTCATATCTTGTTCTAGTTTCGAGTTGTAATTCTTGAGTTGTAAATATATAGAAGTGTGATGATCATCATTATTAGAGCATTGTCCCTAAAGAAAAAAAAAGAAAAAAAGGCCAAAAATAAAAAAAGGGAAAGGCCAAAGAAAAGAAAAGAAAAGAAAAGAAAAGAAAAAGAAGAAAGGCCAAAAAAAGGCCCAAAAAAAGAAGAAGAAAAAAGGGGGAAATGTTACTATCTCTTTTTCCACACTTGTGCTTCAAAGTAGCACAATGTTCTTCATATAGCGAGTCTCATATGTTGTCACTTTCATATACTACTGGGAATTTTTCATTATAGAACTTGTCTTGTATATTCCTACAATGGGCTTCCTCAAATGCCCTAGGTATTCGTGAGAAAGCAAGTTGGGTGCACACCCACTAGTTTCTTTTGTTGAGCTTTCATACATTTATAGCTCTAGTGCATCCGTTGCATGGCAATCCCTACTCCTCATGTTGACATCAATTGATGGGCATCTCCATAGAGCGTTGATTATCCTCATCAATGTGAGACTTTCTCTTTTTTTGTCTTCTCCACACAATCCCCATCATTATATTCTATTCCACCCAGAGTGCTATATCCATGGCTCACGCTCATGTATTGCGTGAATGTTGAAAAAAGTTTGAGATTGCTAAAGTATGAAACAATTGCTTGGCTGAAACCAGAGTTGTGCTTGATGGGAGTATTTTGTGTGATAAAAATGAAGCATAGCCTAACTATATGATTTTGTAGGGATAAACTTTCTTTAGCCATGTTATTTTGAGAAGATATGATTGCTTTGATTAGTATGCTTGAAGTATTATTATTTCTTATATCAATATGAACTTTTATTTTGAATCATTTGGATCTGAACATTCATGCCATAATAAAGAGAAATACATTGAGAATTATGCTAGGTAGCATTCCACATCAAAAATTCTGTTCTTATCATTTACCTACTCGAGGACGAGCAGGAATTAAGCTTGGGGATGCTTGATACATCTCCAATGTATCTATAATTTTTTATTGTTTCATGCTATTACATTACCTGTTTTGGATGTTTATGGGCTTTACTTTATACTTTTATATCATTTTTGGGACTAACCTACTAACCGGAGGCCCAACCCGTCTTGCTGTTTTTTTGCCTATTTCAGTATATCGAAGAAAAGGAATATCAAACAGAGTCCAAACAGAGTGAAACCTTCGGGAGTGTGATTTTTGGAACGAACGTGATCTAGAGGACTTGGAGTGCAAGTCAAGAAGCTCCCGAGGCAGCCACGAGGGTGGAGGGCGCGCCCCCTGTCTCGTGGGCCCCTCGGGCATCCACTGACGTACTTCTTCCTCCTATATACACCCATGTACCCTGAAAACATCAAGAGAGCCACCGAAAAACTATTTCCGCCACCGTAACCTTCTGTATCCGCAAGATCCCATATTGGAGCCATCGCCGGCACTCTGCCAGAGGGGGAATCCACCACGGAGGGCCTCTACATCAACTCCAAGGCCTCTCCGATGAGTTGTGAGTAGTTTACCACAGACCTTCGGGTCCATAGTTATTAGCTAGATGGCTTCTTCTCTCTCTTTAAATCTCAATACCATGTTCTCCTTCCTCTTCTTGGAGATCTATTTGATGTAACTCTTTTTGCAGTGTGTTTGTCGAGATCCAATGAATTGTGGGTTTATGATCAAGTTTATCTATGAGAAATATTTGAATCTCCTCTGAATTCTTTTATGTATGATTGAGTTATCTTTGCAAGTCTCTTCGAACTATCGGGTTGGTTTGGCCTACTAGATTGATCTTTCTTGCCATGGGAGAAGTGCTTAGCTTTGGGTTCAATCTTGCGGTGTCCTTTCCCAGTGAAAGCAGGGGCAGCAAGGCACGTATTGTATTGTTGCTATCGAGGATAAAAAGATGGGGTTTATATCATATTGCATGAGTTTATCCCTCTACATCATGTCATCTTTCTTAAAGTGTTACTCTATTCTTATGAACTTAATACTCTAGATGCATGCTGGATAGAGGATGATGTGTGGAGTAATAGTAGTAGATGCAGGCAGGAGTCGGTCTACTTGTCACGGACGTGATGCCTATATACATGATCATGCCTAGATAATCTCATAATTATTCGTTTTTCTATCAATTGCTCGGCAGTAATTTGTTCACCCACCGTAATACTTATGCTATCTTGAGAGAAGCTACTAGTGAAACCTATGGCCCCCGGGTCTATCTTTTATCATATAAGCTTTCAATCTACTTTTATTTGCATCTTTACTTTTCCAATCTATATCATAAAATACCAAAAATATATTTATCTTATCATATTATCTCTATCAGATCTCACTTTCGCAAGTGGTCGTGAAGGGATTGACAACCCCTTTATCGCGTTGGTTGTGAGTTCTTTGTTTGTTTGTGTAGGTGTGTGGGACTTGTGAGGAGGCTCCTACTGGATTGATACCTTGGTTCTCAAAAACTGAGGGAAATACTTATGCTACTATGCTGCATCACCCTTTCCTCTTCAAGGAAAACCAATGCAAGCTCAAGACGTAGCAGGCGCCGCCCTCGTCTCCAGGGTTCTCAACTGCTGCAGCCTGGAAGGTGCACTCGAGGGAGCACACTGCATCCTTCTCCTGACATGCGACCGTGATGACGCCGCCGCTCCCTAGCATCTTGAGGACGTTGTAGCCGTGGTGTGTAGCCGCCATGAACTTGGTCAATGCTAGGTACCCTAGGATGGCGTTGTAGGGCAGACAGATGTCGGCGACGTCGAAGTCGATGAGCTCGATGTGGTAGTTGTTGCGCTCGCCAAAGGTGACAAGGAGGCGGACCTGCCCTATCAGATGTGTAGAACCATCGGTCACTCCTAAAAATGGCTTGGTTGGGTGAAGCTGGTAGCATGGCACTTGGAGCCTATCGAACGTTTGAACAAACAGGACATTGAGCCGTGCTCCACCATTTATGACAGTCTTGGTGACGACCACGTTGCTGATGACGGGAGAGTAGAGCATGGGGAGCGCGCTAGCAATGGCCATGCACTTGAGCTGGTCTGAGGAGATGAAGGTGATGGCACACTTGGACCACCTCAGAGGGCGAGTTGCTTCAGACTTGGGGAGCGCCGCGTTCACCTCACGCGCGAACCGCTTTAAGATGCGGTGGGAGGCTGGGGCTTGTGAGCCGCCCAAGATGCAGGTGATGGCTCGAGGCTCCCAAAAGCTCCCAGCCCCTTCGTCCTGGTGGTGATTTTTGTTCCTTCTTGGCGATGGAGGCAGTGGAGGCAGACCAACCTTGCCCTGAGGGCGCTCCTCACGAGGATGCTCCCTCCATGCGCCCTTGTGAGGTTGGCCCTGCCAGCGGTCCTCCCGAGGCTGGTCGCACCACTCCTGACGGTGGTCGCGTCTGTCCCAGCATCCTCCACCTCGACCACCTCTACGACTGTAGCCTCGATCATTGCGCTCAGGGCATCAACTGAGAGGCCCATCATGAAGGGCCCTAAGCTCTTGACAGTCATTGGTTTTGTGGTTGTGGACATTGTGGAAGACACAGAATGGCCGGTTGCTCTTTGATGAGTCGGGGTGGTCACAGCTGCGCTTCGTCTCTGGCTCGGCCAAAAGCACGGCCAGCCCCTTGCACTTCACGTCCTTGGCCTTGGCCTTCTTGTCTTCTGGGTCAGCATCGAGGAGCTAGGGGAGGGAGAGGTGCCCCTCCTTAGCCCTGGCGCACTTGTTTGCCATATTGAACATCTCCAGAGCTGTGTAGAGATCCTCATGGATGGCAAGCTCCTCCATCATCTTGACATCGCGAATGCCATCAGTGAATGCTGAAATGATGGCCTCGTCCGACACCTTGGGAATCTTGATGCGCGAGTTGTTGAAGCGCTGGATGTACTTCTACAGGGTCTCTCCAGGTTGCTGCTTGATGCAACATAGGTCACCCACGGCTGGTGGGCAGTTGCGAGTGCCCTGGAAGTTGGCGATGAAGCGGCCGCGCATCTCCTCCCAAGAAGAGATTGACCCCTCGAGGAGGTTCAGGATCCAAGAATGCACACCATCCTTGAGGGCCATTAGGAACCAGTTTGCCATGATCTTCTCATCGCCGCTGGCCGCCTTGATGCTCAACTCGTAGAGCTGCAGGAACTCGGCGGGGTCGGCGGTGCCGTCATAGCGTGGAGGCAGGTCGGGCTTGAACTTGCTTGGCCAAACGATGCTGCGGAGCTCCGGGGTGAACGCGCGGCATCCTGCTGTGGCCACTGGAGCCCGTCGAGGGGGCGGAGCCTAATCCTGGTGCACGCGTACCGCCACCTCCTCTGGCGGCACGTGGGCCTAGTCCAGGGGTGTTGGGAGTACGCGCGCTTCTCCTTGAGGTCATGCCGTGGTGCCGCACGCCTTGGCTCAATGATGGCGCCCTGGGCTGGAGCTGGTGGAGGAGTCCCTTGAGCCACATCGCCAGTGGAGGGCGGCTGCAGAGTCAGGGAGCGGGCCGGCGCGGCGGAGCCCCCGGCCGCGTTGACGAGCTCAGCGATTCGCTTGAGCCACTCCTTGTAGAAGTCATCGACCGAGTGGTAGTGAAGGAGCTCCCTCACCATGAGCAAAGCAGCCTGCGCGTTCGCCGGGCCGTGACGCGCGTGGGAGGACGAAGCTGCTAGAGTCAGTGACGGAGTAGCCATGCGCCCGTCGTAGCGCACCGATGGGTGCAACGAAGAAGCTTGTTGCTCGCAGCCGGCAGGGCCCGTGATGGCGTTGGCCACTGGAAACGGAGCACGGCGAGTGTAGCCATCGCCTGCTGGAGCCATCTGAGCGACGCGAGCAGCAACTGCGGCCCGCCGCTCAGCGCGAGCTCAACGTGCATCGGCCATGGAGGTGTCATAGTGACGGTGGATCAATTGACGGAAGAGAGGATTTGATGCACCCCTACCTGGCACGCCAAATGTTGGATTACGGGTTCCGCAAACCCTTGAGAGGTTCGAACACTGGGGTGCATGCGGAGATCTCAACTTACTTAGCCTGCCTACTCATGATCCTCTTAAGCTTAACGCGTTGAGCTCGAAGGAACAAGGGGACACAATAGTTTATACTGGTTCAGGCCACCGTTGTGGTGTAATACCCTACTCCAGTGTGGTGAGGTGGATTGCCTTGTAGGCCGAGGATGAACTAGTACAGTGGATGAACTGGCCTCTGGAGGCGAGGTGTTCTTGAGCTCCAAGAGCTGGTAAGGTGAATCTGGTCAGAATTAGATGCCTTCCTATGGTGGTGGCTAAGTCCTATTTATAGTGGCCTTGGTCCTCTTCCCAAATGTTGGCGGGAAGGGATCCCACAACAGCCGGATTCGAAAGGGGACAAGTAGTACAACTTATCCTGACAAAAGTAGTCTTCGCCTGCAAAAAGCCTCTGGTCGTGATGCCGCGGTGGGCTCGATGATGACCTCCGTCCTGCCATCCTGGCGGTCTTGGTATTGTTGCATCAGAATGGAAACCTTTGGCTGATTCCTTGGGACCCTGTGCCTGTGGCTTGCCTCCTTTGCACTGAAGAGGAAACCTGCACTCTGCTCCCGCTTGGCGCCCTCCTGGCGCCCACCTGGCCTTGGTCGTCATGGCTCACGTCAACTAAGCCTCATGAGGTAAACGTTGCATAGAACTCTCCGCCCCTCGGGAGCCAGCCTAAGGAGGCCGATCCCCTCGAGGATCTTGGCATTGTCTACCTCACGAGGCTTGGCCCCTCGCGACGGTCTTGAGTTGTTGATGTCGAAGCTGGGCCGTACCAGTCTGTCGATGGAGCCACGTGGTGGGCCGTAGGCAGGCATGGCTAGATACCCCCATATCTAGAACACTGACAAGATCCACCGTGGTCATTCCGTACTGCGGGTCTTACTTTACCCCACCTCTTGTAAGATTGACCCATTTGCACTAAAACAAAGGGACCTTCAAACCACGTCCAGAGTCAAGTTCCCATATCTCCTCTATGTAACCATAATATGTGTCCTTTGGCCTATCGGCGTTTGCTGCATCAAAGCAGACACCACTGCTTTGGTTGGTGCTCTTTTTATCTTCGCGGTCGTGTAAAATGTATTCCCATTTATCTCGTACCCTTTGAAAGTCAATATAGTCGAAGATGGTAACTAGGACATCGAGTACAACTCATATGCAATAGTGTTGTCATGCATGAGACATGTCTGCAACCAACCGGTGAAAGTCCCCATTTGTTCACGTGTAATCTAGTCGTCCGACTGCTCCTGGTGTTTGGAGCATAGAATATTCTTGTGTTCCTCGATATACGGAGCCACCAAGGTGGAATTTTCTAGAACTGTGTAGTGTGCTTGCGCCCAAGAATGCCCGTCCATACATATTACTTGGTCCCTTCCTAGCGTGCCTTTTCCACCCAGTCTATCTGAAAGTGCAACTATCCCTGGGTGGTTTTGGTAATCATTAACAACATATAACTCATTGAACTAATGCTATTTCGAGATGAATATTTCAGGAAAGTTCAATGATTGGCATGGCATGGATTAGGAATGTGGACCCCTCAAAATGCTAAGGACAAAGGATTGGCTCAAGCTCTAAAGCTCAAGACTCTACATTTTACTTTTATTGATCCAAGATCACATTGAGTCCATAGGAAAGCCAATACTATTAAAAGGGGATGAGGAGTTTCTTAATGGCTTGCTTGCTCAAAGTCCTTAGTGATATTCTCCAAAGCCCTCAACCACTTTCTCATATCCACATATGTCCCAAACCAAAAGTCAAACTCAGCACCACCGATTTTATCTATTCGGCGCCACCAAGTTCATTTGACATAGCCACTGCCAGAAACCCTAGTCACTTCGATCTCACCAATAGGGATCTTGATCTCACCGAGACGGGATTGCAAAGTCTCTGTTTCCCTTTGTAACGTTTTGGTCCAACTGAAATGAGCGATCAGTCCCACTGAGTTCGCAATGCAAACTCTCTGTTTCCCTTTCGTAATGTTTCGGTCCTACCGAGATGAGCGAGTCGGTCCCATCGAGTTTGCCTGACCAACTCTCTGGTTAGCTTATTACCAAAGTTGGTCCCACCGAGTTTGTGTAATCGGTCTTACCGAGATTACGTTATGCCCTAACCCTAAAGAAATCGGTCCCACCGAGTTGACGTGTCGGTCCCACCGAAATGCCTAACAGTCACATTATGAACTAAATCGATCCGACCGAGTTTTCTTATTCGGCCCCGCCGAGTTTGGTAAATTGTGTGTAATGGATAGATTTTGTGTGGAGGCTATATATACCCCTGCACCCTTTCTTCATTCGTGGAGAAAGCCATCAGAACGTGCCTACACTTCCAGCATTCATTTTCTGAGAGAGAACCACCTACTCATGTGTTGAGGCCAAGATATTCCAATCCTACCATATGAATCTTGATCTCTAGCCTTCCCCAAGTTGCTTTCCACTCAAATCATCTTTCTACCAAATCCAATCCTATGAGAGAGAGTTGAGTGTTGGGGAGACTATCATTTGAAGCACAAGAGCAAGAAGTTCATCATCAACACACCATCTATTACCTTTTGGAGAGTGGTATCTCCTAGATTGGTTAGGTGTCACTTGGGAGCCTCCGTCAAGATTGTGGAGTTGAACCAAGAAGTTTGTAAGGGCAAGGAGATCGCCTACTTCATGAAGATCTACCCTAGTTAGGCAATTCCTTCGTGGGCGATGGCCATGGTGGGATAGACATGGTTGCTTCTTCATGGACCCTTTGTGGGTGGATCCCTCCGTGGATTCGCCAGCCGTTACCCTTCGTGGGTTGAATTCTCCATCAACGTGGATGTACGATAGCACCACCTATCGGAACCACGCCAAAAACATCCGTGTCTCGAATTGCGTTTGATTCCCCAAACATCCCCTATTTACTTTCTTGGAAGTTGCATGATTTACTTTCCGCTGCTCATATACTCTTTGCATGCTTTCTTGAATTGTATTGTGATTGCTTGACTTGTGCTAAGTTGCTAAAATCTAGCAAGAACTAAAATTGGGAAAAGGCTAGATTTTTATTTGGTCAAGTAGTCTAATCACCCCCCTCTAGACATACTTTTGATCCTACAATTGGTAACAGAGCTACGGTCTCCATTTGCCTTGATTGCCATAGCTTTTGGTGATCATAGCCCGGGTTTCACAACCTAGGAGAGTATGGCGTCTAGCGAGGGAAATTACCATCGTAGAGGTCCTTAATTTGATGGTACTAATTTTGCTAGTTGGAAGCATAAGATGAAAATGCATATTCTTGGACATAACCCGTCCGTTTGGGCTATTGTGTGTATTGGCTTGCAAGGTGAATTCTTCGATGAGAGAGAACCAAACCATGAAGCTAGCACGGAAGAGTTGAAGATGCTGCAATACAACGCTCAAGCTTGCGATATCCTCTTTAACAATTGTGCCCCGAAGAATTCAACAAAATGAGCCGTCTTGAGAATGCAAAGGAAAATTGGGATACTTTGATTGCTATGCACGAAGGTGCCGACTCCGTCATGGAATCCAAATTGGATGTGCTTCAAAGTCAGCTTGACATGTTCAAAATAAAGGATGGTGAAGGTGTCGCTGAAATGTACTCTAGGCTTGCTCTCATCACAAATGAGATTGCCGGCTTAGGCAGTGAAGATATGACCGATAGATTCATCATCAACAAGATCCTAAGAGCCTTGGATGGAAACTATGATACCATGTGCACATTGATCCAAATGATGCCCAATTACAAAGATCTCAAGCCAACGGAAGTCATTGGAAGAATTATTGCTCATGAGATGTCACTCAAGGATAAAGAAGAGCTTCAGAACAAGTCAAGTGATGCTTACAAAGCCTCATGTGATGCTCCTACATCATCAAGTGAGAAACAAACCTTCAATGAAGAATTGAGCCTAACGGTGAAAAACTTCAACAAGTTCTACAATAGTAGAAGCACGGAAAGAAGTTCCAAGTCAAGGTCCTACAATGACAAAAGATCTTCGAGTCGTGAACATAATTGTTACAATTGTGGAAGACCCGGACACTAATCTAATGAGTGTACGGCTCCCTACAAAAGAAGAGAAGATTCACCTAAAAGAAGAAGTAGAAGAGAAGAATCACCACCAAGAGAGAGAAGGCGTAGATATGATCATTATGAACGAAGAACCTCCCGGAGAAGCAAGGATTCAGAAAGGAAGGACAAATCATCCAAGAGCTACACAAAACGAAGATATCAAGCTCACGTTGGTAAATGGGTATCCGGCTCCGACTCCGACCACCACTCCGAGTGAAGTTATCACTCTGACTCCGAATATACTCAAGATGAAGGTGTTGCCGGTCTAGCACTTGTGTCAACCAACTCCTACGACATATTTGACTCACCAAATGAAGGAATTGGAAGATGCTTCATGGCTAAAGGCCCAAAGGTATCACATGTTGGGGAACGTAGCAGAAATTCAAAATTTTCCTACGTGTCACCAAGATCTATCTATGGAGAAACCAGCAACGAGGGGAAGGAGAGTGCATCTACATACCCTTGTAGATCGCTAAGCGGAAGCGTTCAAGAGAACGGGGTTGAAGGAGTCGTACTCGTCGTGATCCGAATCACCGGAGATCCTAGTGCCGAACGGACGGCACCTCCGCGTTCAACACACGTACAGCCCGGTGACGTCTCCCATGCCTTGATCCAGCAAGGAGAGAGGGAGAGGTTGAGGAAGACTCCATCCAGCAGCAGCACAACGGCGTGGTGATGGAGGAGCGTGGCAATCCTGCAGGGCTTCGCCAAGCACCGTGGGAGAGGAGGAGTACTTGGGAGAGGAGGAGGGCTGCGCCAGAACATGTGGTGCGGCTGCCCTCCCACCCCCACATATATATAGGGGCAAGGGAGAGGGGGGCCGGCCCCCTCAGACCCAATCTGAGGAGGGGGCGGCGGCCAAGGGGGGGAGGAGTGCCTCCCAAGTCAAGTGGAGGCCCTCCCCCTTAGGGTTTTCCCCTTCCCATGCGCATGGGCCTTGGGGGGGCTGGTGCCCCTGGCCCATTAAGGCTAGGGAGCCCCCCTACAGCCCATGCTACTATATTGGACGTGGTGGAACAATTTCCGGACCTCCGGACCCCTCCGGAATCCTCCGGAACCTTCTGGAAGCTTCCTGGTACAATACCGAAAAAACCCGAACTTTTTCCGAAACCCGAACAACAACTTTCCATATATAAATCTTTACCTCCGGACCATTCCGGAACTCCTCGTGACGTCCGGGATCTCATCCGGGACTCCGAACAACATTCGGTAACCACATACAAACTTCCTAGCGTCATCGAACCTTAAGTGTGTAGACCCTACGAGTTCGGGAACCATGCAGACATGACCGAGACGTTCTACAATCAATAACCAACAGCGGGATCTGGATACCCATGTTGGCTCCCACATGTTCCACGATGATCTCATCGGATGAACCAGGATGTCAAGGACTCAATCGATCCCGTATACAATTCCCTTTGTCTAACGGTATTGTACTTGCCCGAGATTCGATCGTCGGTATACCGATACCTTGTTCAATCTCGTTACCGGCAAGTCTCTTTACTCGTTCCGTAACACATCATCCCGCGATCAACTCTTTGATCACATTGTGCACATTATGATGATGTCGTACCGAGTGGGCCCAGAGATACCTCTCCGTCACACGGAGTGACAAATCCCAGTCTCGATTCGTGCCAACCCAACAGACACTTTCGGAGATACCTGTAGTGCACCTTTATAGCCACCCAGTTACGTTGTGACGTTTGGTACACCCAAAGCATTCCTACGGTATCTGGAGTTGCACAATCTCATGGTCTAAGGAAAAGATACTTGACATTAGAAATGCTTTAGCATACGAACTACACGATCTCTGTGCTAAGCTTAGGATTGGGTCTTGTCCATCACATCATTCTCCTAATGATGTGATCCCGTTATCAACGACATCCAATGTCCATGGTTAGGAAACCGTAACCATCTATTGATCAACGAGCTAGTCAACTAGAGGATTACTAGGGACATGGTGTTGTCTATGTATCCACACATGTATCTGAGTTTCCTATCAATACAATTATAGCATGGATAATAAACGATTATCATGAACAAGGAAATACAACAATAACTAATTTATTATTGCCTCTAGGGCATATTTCCAACAGTCTCCCACTTGCACTAGAGTCAATAATCTAGTTCACATCGCCATGTGATTAACACTGATAGGTCACATCGCTATGTGACCAACATCCAAAGAGCTTACTAGTGTCCCTAAACTAGTTCACATCACCATGTGATTAAGACTCAATGAGTTCTGGGGTTTGACCATGTTTTGCTTGTGAGAGAGGTTTTAGTCAACGGGTCTGCAACATTCAGATCCGTATGTACTTTGCAATTCTCTATGTCATATTGTAAATGCTGCTTCCACGCTCCACTTGAAGCTATTCCAAATGATTGCTCCACTATACGTATCTGGTTTGCTACTCAGAGTCATTCAGATAGGTGTTAAAGCTTGCATCGACGTAACCCTTTACGCCGAACTCTTTATCACCTCCATAATCGAGAAACATTTCCTTATTCTTCTAAGGATAATTTTGACCGCTGTCCAATGATCCGTTCCTGGATCATTCTTGTACCCCTTGACTGACTCATGGCAAGGCACACTTCCGGTGCGGTACACAGCATAGCATACTATAGAGCCTACGTCTGAAGCGTAGGGGACGACCTTCGTCCTTTGTCTCTCTTCTGCCGTGGTCGAGCGTTAACTCTTAACTTCATACCTTACTACTCAGGCAAGAACTCCTTCTTTGACCGATCCATCTTGAACACCTTCAAGATCATGCCAAGGTATGTGCTCATTTGAAAGTACCATTTAGCGTTTCTGATCTATCCTCATAGATCTTGATGCTCAATGTTCAAGTAGCCTAATCCAGGTTTTCCATTGAAAAACACTTTTCAAATAACCCTATATGCTTTCTAGAAATTCTACATCATTTCTGATCAACAATATGTCAACAACATATACTCATCAGAAATTCCATAGTGCTCCCACTCACTTCTTTGGAAATACAAGTTTCTCACAAACTTTGTATAAACCCAAAATCTTTGATCATCTCATCAAAGCATACATTCCAACTCCGAGATGCTTACTCCAGTCCTTAGAAGGATTGCTGGAGTTTGCATATTTGTTAGCGTCTTTCAGGATTGTCAAAGATCTTCTGGTTGTATCACATACAACCTTTCCTCAAGAAAACTGTCAAGGAAACAATGTTTTGACATCCTATATGCAAGATTTCATAAATAATGCAGTAACTGCTAATCCAATTCCAACAGACTGTTAGCATCGCGACGAGTGAGAAAGCCTCACCGTAGTCAACTCCTTGAACTTGTTGGAAAACATCTTAACGACAAGTCGAGCTTTCTTAATGGTGATTCTTACCATCATTGTCTGTCTTCCTTTTAAAATCCATCTGTACCCAATGGCCTTACGACCATCAAGTATTTCTTCCAAAGTCATGGATCCTTTCTCGGATTTTATGGCCTCGAGCCATTCGTCGGAATCCGGGCCCACCATCGCTTCTCCATAGCTCGTAGGTTCATTGTTGTCTAGCAACATGGCCTCTAAGATAGGATTGCGTACCACTCTGAAGTAGTACGCATCCTTGTCACCCTACGAGGTACGGTAGTGACTTGATCCGAAACTTCATGATCACTATCATAAGCTTCTACTTCAATTGGTGTAGGCACCACGGGAACAACTTCCTGTGCCCTGCTACACACTAGTTGAAGTGATGGTTCAATAACCTCATCAAGTCTCCACCATCCTCCCACTCAATTCTTTCGAGAGAAACTTTTCCTCGAGAAATGACCCATTTCTAGAAACAATTACTTTTTCTTCTGGATCTGAGATAGGAGCTATACCCAACCATTTTGGGTATCCTATGAAGATGTATTTATCCGTTTTGGGTTCGAGCTTATCATGATGAAACTTTTCCACATAAGCGTCGCATCCCCAAATTTTTTAAGAAACGACAACTTAGGTTTCTCCAAACGGTGTCGTCTCAATGGAATTACGTGGTACCCTATTTAAAGTGAATGTGGTTGTCTCTAATGCCTAAACCATAAACGATAGTGGTAATTCGATAAGAGACATCATGGTATGCACCATATCTAATAGAGTGCAACTATGATGTTCGGACACACCATCACACTATGGTGTTCCAGGCGGTATTAATTGTGAAACAATTTCCACAATGTCTTAATTGCGTGCCAAATCTCGTAACTCAGATACTCATCTCTATGTTCATATCATAGACATTTTATTCTCTTGTCACGATGATCTTCAACTTCACTCTGAAATTACTTGAACCATTCAATAATTTAGACTTGTGTTTCATCAAGTAAATATAGTCAACATCTACTCGAATCATCTGTGAAGTAAGAACATAACGATATTCACTGCATGCCTCAGCACTCATTGGACTGCAGACATCAAAATGTGTTACTTCCAACAAGTTGCTATCTTGTTCCATCTTACTGAAACCGAGGCTTTTCAGTCATCTTGCCCATGTGGTATGATTTGCATATCTCAAGTGATTTAAAACAAGTGAGTCCAAATGATCCATCTGCATGGAGTTTCTTCATGCGTACATACCAATAGACATGGTTCGCATGTCTCAAACTTTTCAAAACGAGTGAGTCCAAAGATCCATCAACATGGAGCTTCTTCATGCGTTTTATACCAATATGACTCAGTGCCACAAGTATGTGGTACTATCATTACTATCTTATATCTTTTGGCATGAATATGTGTATCACTACGATCGAGATTCAATAAACCATTCCTTTAGGTGCAAGACCATTGAAGGTATTATTCAAACAAATAGAGTAACCATTATTCTCCTTAAATGAATAACCGTATTGTGATAGACATAATCCAATCATGTCTATGCTCAATGCAAACACCAAATGACAATTATTCAGGTTTAATACTAATCTTGATGGTAGAGGGAGCGTGTGATGTTTGATGACATCAAACTTGGAAACACTTCCAACACATATCGTTAGCTCACCTTTAGCTAGTATCCGTTTATTCCGTAGCTCTTTTATTTCGAGTTACCAACACTTAGCAACCGAACTGGTATCTTAATACCCTGGTGCTACTAGGAGTACTAGTGAAGTACACATTAACATAATGTATATCCAATATACTACTATCGACCTTGCCAGCCTTCTCATCTACCAAGTATCTAGGGTAATTCTACTCCAGTGGTTGTTCCCCTTATTACAGAAGCACGTAGTCTCGGGTTTGGGTTCAACCTTGGGTTTCTTCACTAGAGCAGCAGCTGATTTGCCGTTTCATGAAGTATCCCTTCTTGCCCTTGCCCTTCTTGAAACTAGTGGTTTCACCAACCATCAACAATTGATGCTCCTTCTTGATTTCTACTTTCGCGGTGTCAAACATCGCGAATACCTCAAGGATCATCATATCTATCCCTGATCTGTTATAGTTCATCACGAAGCTCTAGCAGCTTGGTGGCAATGACTTTGGAGAAACATCACTATCTCATCTGGAAGATCAAATCCCACTCGATTCAAGTGATTGTTGCACTTCAGACAATCTGAGCACAAGCTCAACGATTGAGCTTTTCTCCCTTAGTTTGCAGGCTAAGAAAATCATCGGAGGTCTTATACCTCTTGACGTGGGCACGAGTCTGAAATCCCAATTTCAGCCCTCGAAACATCTCATATGTTCCGCGACGTTTTGAAAAACGTCTTTGGTGCCTCAACTCTAAACCGTTTAACTGAACTATCACGTAGTTATGAACACGTGTATGTCCGATGTTCGCAACATCCACAGAGGATGTTTGGGGTTCAGCACACTGAGCGGTGCATTAAGGACTCTTCTGTCCACATAATCGCTACTGTCAACTTTCAACTATATTTTTCTCTAGGAACATATCTAAACAGTGGAACTAAAGCGCCAGCTAACGACATAATTTGCAAAGATCTTTTGACTATGTTCACGATAATTAAGTTCATCTTATGAACTCCCACTCAGATAGACATCCCTCTAGTCATCTAAGTGATTACATGATCTGAGTCAACTAGGCCGTGTCCGATCATCACGTGAGACGGACTAGTCATCATCGGTGAACATCTTCATGTTGATCGTATCTACCATACGACTCATGCTCGACCTTTCGATCTCTTGTGTTCCGAGGCCATGTATGTACATGCTAGGCTCGTCAAGTCAACCTAAGTGTTTCGCGTGTGTAAATCTGGCTTACACCCATTGTATGTGAACGTAAGAATCTATCACACCCGATCATCACGTGGTGCTTCGAAACGACGAACTTTCACAATGGTGCACAGTTAGGGGGAACACTTTCTTGAAATTTTAATGAGGGATCATCTTATTTACTACCGTCGTTCTAAGGAAATAAGATGCATAAACATGATAAACATCACATGCAATCAAATAGTGACATGATATGGCCAATATCATATTGCTCCTTTTGATCTCCATCTTCGGGGCTCCATGATCATCATCGTCACCGGCATGACACCATGATCTCCATCATCATGATCTCCATCATCGTGTCTCCATGAAGTTGTCTCGCCAACTTATTACTTCTACTACTATGGCTACCGGTTAGCAATAAAGTAAAGTAATTATATGGCGTTGTTCAATGACAGGCAGGTCATACAATAAATAAAGACAACTCCTATGGCTCCTGGCGGTTGTCATACTCATCGACATGCAAGTCGTGAATCCTATTACAAGAACATGATCAATCTCATACATCACATATCATTCATCACATTCTTCTTGGCCATATCACATCACATAGCATACCCTGCAAAAACAAGTTAGACGTCCTCTAATTGTTGTTTACATGTTTTACGTGGCTGCTATAGGTTTCTAGCAAGAACGTTTCTTACCTACGCAAAACCACAACGTGATATGCCAATTTCTATTTACCCTTCATAAGGACCCTTTTCATCGAATCCGTTCCGACTAAAGTGGGAGAGACTGGCACCCGCTAGCCACCTTATGCACCAAGTGCATGTCAGTCGGTGGAACCTGTCTCACGTAAGTGTATGTGTAAGGTCGGTCCGGGCCGCTTCATCCCACAATACCGTCGAAACAAGATTGGACTAGTAAGGGTAAGCATATTGAACAAAATCAACGCCCACAACTATTTTGTGTTTTACTCGTGCAAAGAATCTACGCAATAGACCTAGCTCATTGTCACATCCCTAGCTTCTGGTAATGCACTAGGCTAGACCTCTTGCTGCATCATGTTTAAATTCAAATGAAATTTGAATTGAGGAATTTTCGAAGCCTCAGAAGACCTCTAAAAAATAACCAACATTTAAATTTCATCAAATGAGTCCAAGAAAATGTTCCTGTTATTCCATGGAAATATTGGTGAGAGGTAAAATTTAAACCAATATTTTTGGAGTCACAGAGATATTTATTTTGGCCATTTGAATTAATCCAATAACTATTTGCTCTGGATTTATATTTAATATATATTAAATATGACTCCAAATAATTCTGGAAGTTTGTGAGTGGCTTTGTATATATTTTAGTAAGCCACATAATAAACTACAGAATTTATTAAAATGGTTTAGTATTTTACTAAACTAAAACAAAACAGAACAAATAGAAAACAGAACAGAAAAAAATAAAAGGAGTAGAACTTACCTGGCCTTACCTGGTAGCCCACCAGCAGCCCAGTCCACTAGAGCCGGCCCAGCCCACCTCCTCCTCCCCCCTTGTCTTCTTCCTCCTCTGCCAGGAGGACGGACACCGCACGCACGCGCGCACGCGGAGGCCTCCACCTCCTGCTTCGCCGTGGCAGCCCCCCCGACCCCCTCGCGACGCCACGAAGACGGCCCCGACCCCCCTCGATCGTCTCTCTCTCTCTGGACCCCTCCTCCTCCTCTGTTCTTCCTCCCTCTCGTCACCGAACGCACCTGGGAGCGCCGCTCGCCGTAGCCATGACCACGGCCACCCCCTTCCCTCTCCGACGTGCTCCCGAACTCCTGCACCTCGTCGCCAACCCCCTCACCGAGCCACGTGACCGGAAGGGCCCCGAGCAGCCGCCATCGTCATCATCCCCAAGCTTCGGCCCCGGCGCCGTTCTCCGTCGAATTCGGCCACTCCGGCGCGCCCCCGAGCTCGCTGACCCTCCCTGCACGATCCCTGTGAGCTCCACTCCGTTTCCCCTCCTCCATTTTGTTCGTTCCCGTGCCGTAGCACCCCGGCCACATTCCCGAGCGCCGCCGTCCGCCATGGACGCCGGGCATGGCACTGACGTGCTGCTGCGGCCAGTCCGACGAGCCTAGCGTGCTCCTAGCTGCCCCAGGAGTCCGCATAGCCCCTCAGCCAGCCCCCTAGCGCCCCGTAACCTCGCTCCGCCCAAACCCGAGCTCCGGCAGCCGCTGCGGCCCCCACTCCGGCGAGCTCCGGCCACCCCCGCACCTCCCGTTGGTTCCCCTAGATGCGCACGGGCGCGGGCTACCTCCTGGTGCCCCTGGCGCGTCGATCCGATGCCCCTAGCGCAAGTCCGGCGTTCCCCCGCCGTGCGGAATGGTCGCCGCCGGCGAAACTCCGGCAGGAGCTGATGTGGCCGGTCATTAGGGCCTAACTACCCCGCTAATCAACCCCCTAGGCCACTGACAGCGGGCCCCACCCCTGGTCAAACCCCAGTCAGCGCTGGGTTTGACCGGGATTAGCTCCTGTGTCACTGACCAGTGGACCCCACTGGTCAGATTTGACCCGGGGCAGCCCTGTTGACTTGCTGACGCAAGCATGACGCAGTGCTGATGTCATAACTCATTTTCCGGATTTAATTTAATTCTGAAATTCCAGAAAATAGCTAAAACTTCAATAAATCATAGAAAATTAACCGTAACTCCAAATTAAATAAATTATATATGAAAAATTATCAGAAAAATTCAAGGAATCCATCTGTACCATTTTCATGCATGTTAGAACAACTTATCACTACTGTTTAGGGCAAATGAAGTGAATGGCATTTGAATAATCACATATGGAGTTTGAATTTGAATCTTGTATTCAAACCAACTTCATTTAATCCATTGCTAGTTGCATTAGCCCAAAACACATTCATTTTGCCATGTCATGATCATGCATCATATTGTGCATTGCATTGATTGTAATTCTTCTTGTTGCCGGTATCTGTTCCATCCCGGTAGACGATGTCCGACGTTGTGATCGTTGACACTGATGAAGACTCAATGTTATCTTCAGAAGTGCCAGGCAAGCAAAACCCCCTTGTTCATTCCGATACAATCCTACTCTCTCGCCCCTGCTCTCTTTTAATGCATTAGGACAACACCGATTTATCTGTTACTTGCTGCGGTAGCTGAACCCCTTTATCCTTTGCATGACCTGTCATTGCCACAGTAAATAGATGAAACCCACTAGCATGAGTAGGAGTTGTTTGAGCCCTGTTGTGCCTACTCATTCATGCTTGTTTGTCATGCCTGCTACTGCTTAGAGTTGAGTCAGGTCTGATTCATCGGGGATGAATCAGAGGCGTGTGAACATGTCCTACTGTGTGTGAGCTAAGTGTGTGAACACGATTTGGTAAAGGTAGCGGTGAGAGGCCATGTAGGAGTACATGGTGGGTTGTCTCATTGTAGCCGTCCTCAGGAACTGAGTTCTGTGTTTGTGATCCATGATTCAGTTACTACCATACATTGGGCCCTGAAATATGACCCCGCTCGACTTCTCATTCACCCTCGTCCTCTGTCCAGGAGTTGCAAGTAGTTTCTGGTGTTTGTAGTATGCTGGAGGCCGTGGACAGCGCTGACCGTAGGGGTGGGCTGTGATGCGGTAGGCACGTGGCCGGGTAAACCGGGCGCCCGTTTGGTGTCACGGAACCCTGTTCACATCGTTTGGGGCTGTGAGCGAAACTCCGGCCGGATCTCCTCATGGATGGAACCCGAATAGGCGATAAACCTGGACTAGAGACTTGAGTGTTTAGGTAGGTCGTGGTCTACACCCACGTCGGCTTTCGCTTGAAGTCTGCCGAGCACATGTCGTGTGCAGACGCTAAGTGGTGGAAACATGTATGAAGAAGTACACCCCTGCAGGGTTAACATCATCTATTCGAATAGCCGTGTCCGCGGAAAAGGACTTCTGGATTACTTATATCAGTTCATAGACAAGTGAAAGTGGATACTTTAAAATGCGCAAGATAAGCGTGAGTGCTATGGATGGCGTTCTCGTAGGGAGACGGGAGCGGATCCATAGTGGTGTATTGATATGGTGAATATGTGGACTCGTGTGCGCCACCTCAAAAAGTTACTCGCAGTCGTAGTTCAGGATAGCCACCGAGTCAAAGCTGGCTTGCTGCAGTTAAACCCCACCACCCCTTTGTTGATAATGATGCATATGTAGATAGATCTGATGTAAGTCTTGCTGGGTACATTTGTACTCACGTTTGCCTATTTTATGTTTTGCAGAGAGACTTCAGTCTCACTAGTATTTCCGCGTGGTCTTCGACGTTTAGCTTGATACCTCAGCTACGATCTTGTGCCCTCGGCAGGATCTGATAGATAGTCAGGCTTCTCAGCCTTTTTCATTTATAGTTGTCTGTACTCAGACATGATAGCTTCCGCTTGTGCTTTGACTTGTATGCTCTGAGTGTTGGGTCATGAGACCCATGTTTGTAATATCTCGCTCCTCGGAGCCTATTGAGTAAACTACTTGAGTCGTAGAGTCATTTTGTGATGCCATGTTGTATTGCACATATCGAGCATATTGTGTGTATGTTATTGAAATGCTTGATATGTGTGGGATCTGACCATCTAGTTGTTTATCTTTAGTAGCCTCTCTTACCGGGAAATGTCTCCTAGTGTTTCACTGAGCCATGGTAGCTTGCTACTGCTCCGGAACACTTAGGCTGGCCGGCATGTGTCCTTCTTCGTTCCTGTGTCTGTCCCTTCGGGGAAATGTCACGCTTTGAGTACCGGAGTCCTGCTAGCCCGCTACAGCCCGGTTTACCGGAGTCCTGCTAGCCCAGTGCTACAGCCCGGACCCACTTGCTGATGACCGACACGTTCGAAGCTGGGTCATGGATGCCTGTCCCTGTAAGTCTGTGCCACTTTGGGTTTACGACTAGTCATGTCAGCCCGGGCTCTTTATCATATGGATGCTAGCGACACTATCATATACGTGAGCCAAAAGGCGCAAACGGTCCCGGGCAAAGGTAAGGCGACACCCGTGGGAATACCGTGCGTGAGGCCGCAAAGTGATATGAGGTGTTACATGCTAGACCTATGTGGCATCGAGTCGGGGTCCTGACAGCGTTGGTATCAGAGCTTGACTGCCTGTAGGATTACCAAGCCAAACTGGTCGAAGTTGAGTTTAGAAATTCTTTAGTTATATAAGGGAATTGATTGTGGGATGGAACGTAAGGCTCTTTTTACTCCTTATACCTTATGCCCTTCTGATCTGAGTCATCATCTTATCTTCTACGGGGATTAAGAACTAGGATATCTCTTCTTTCTATCAGGATCACGTGTTACTAATCCGTAGACTTATAAGATTGTTGATTCAAGCCTCAGTTCAGCTCCTACTACTTCCGTATGTTAACTGTTGATCTCGAAACCTTGATATTGTGCTTCTGAGTGGTTATGCCACCCTTTTTGTGAATGTCTCAAATCTTTTCTGAGCATTTACAGCCGTTATGCTGTCCGAGTCATCCCAGGTTTCCAAACAGTCTGATGCATTTGCAAATCCCTTCCTCCTGTTTCCGATGTGCCTTTGGTCAGATTAATCACACAAATTGTTGAGTTGAGGTACTCTACCGCCTCAACCTTTATGTTAGAGTTATTACTATGACCCTAGGTGTCTCAGGGGATCATCTAGTAGTCTAGCCATGTTTTGTGTCCCAGTGTGATGATTCTGGCTTTTATTCTCGAAAGCATCCCGTGATGCCACTTAGTAGTAGGTATTCTACTCCTTGGGCTTTGAACCCGAGGTTCACTCCACTTACTTCATGTTGATAGTGTTTGCTAGTTCCTTAGGCTATTAATAACCTTTACGATAGTCCTCGAGATCCGTGGTATTTCCTTCTTCCAAATACTATGAACCGCTTATGGCAGATGTTTATTGGATCAAAAAAATCACAATTAGAGTACTCTTGAGGAGTTCTCCATTCATAAATCGTGACTCTGCCAGTTCTACCTTTCTGCATGGGTTATCCGGAAGAAATATGTTGAACTTGGTTTGACATACTAATCTATGCATCCACAACTCAGAAAGTTATATGTTCCTTTGAGTTGTTCTCTTTAGTTGCATTCTGACCCTCGTCTATCAATTGATATCAAGAGTATGCATGCATTCGTTTATCGATGCCTATTACTCTTGTGATCCGTCAAGCCATTCTATTGCAGAATGACTAGGAGAAACAAACTCCAGTACCTCATCCATATCTAGGATTGGGTCAAAGTAGTTGTATTCCGCAGATCAAATGCCAATCCAGCTTTTGGTTCTGCTCTACCTTGGAGTATTACATATTTTATATCGAGATTATTATAGGAATTGCACACCATCCCATGAACTCTTGGTACAGTGATACTTCTTGCCATCACTGTTCATTCCTCGGTCCTTCGTGTTGATGCAACCGGAATACCGACAAATGAATTGTGATGTGTGAAATCAATACTGCCAGCAACCTCGTTGCTTGGTAGTTAAAGGATAATAATTTCATTCTTAGTATGTTGGTTTTCGAATCATCCTTCTAAGACTGATCGTGCTACCTAGTCCTTATTTCGGTGCACCCTTCGATTGATGAGTTAGGATCTTGTCAAGTCCTCACTCATCTGATCATATCGTCTTGCCCTCAAAAGCAAGATTGTTCTCGAGCTTAGTAACATACCGGTGGTTCGTGACTTTCCGAATATCTTCTTGGAAGTGTTACCGGGTTGTCACCTGACCGCTATGTTGAGTTCGTGATCAAGTTGGTTTCTTGTGAACCACCTTCTCTCCAAGAATCGGTGTTAGATATCCCTGAGCTAGTTGGTTAAGCTAGACAACAACTTGGAGAGTTGGAAGATAAAAGCTTGTCTGACTTAGTTCGTTCCAAAGGGATATTCTTGTGTAGTGTGTGTTGAAGAAAGATGATATCTTCATCGATTGGTCCCTGTGATCAGTTGCTGGACCTATTGTCTTATCAATCCTTTGATTTGAGTGTGGGCTATCGTCAAATCAAATCAGTACCAACGATGCTCGTAATGTTGTCTTACTCGTGGTTGATCCCTCGAGCATACACCCCTACATCTTTGGTCTGACCAATGCTATCACTTGTTCACTTAACTATGGAATTCCTTTTAAAAGGAAACCCGGATGAATTGTTGTTGAGCCCATTGACAACATCCTTATTCCCTCCATGATTTTGTTGAACATTAAGTTAGTGTTGGAAACTTTTGAAAGCATTTCTTCATGCTAGTTCATGGAGCAAATGTTCGGATGTAAGAAGTGACTTCCTCCAGTCCATGTGCATTTGATGCAAGTTGCCGCCGTGGATTCGAGAAAGTCAATGTTGTTTCCTTTGGAATCATCCCAAGTCAGTCATGCATACGTGCGAAGTATTCTGTGGTCTGGAGATTTGCAACCTCCATGCTATATGTATATCCTAGCACACCAAGCCACTGATTGAGTTTTTCAAAGATAAAGGAGTCTGTCCAAGGTGAACTCTTTGGATTTTCACGCGTGGAGACTTCGATGTCCTTAATGATGGTTTCCCCTCCTGAACTCGGTAGTGTTTTATTATAAGACTACCACGTGGTCATGTTTGTCTGGGACAGCGTGTTCACATGTTGTAGCAGAACCAGCTCATGTTTTGGAGCTTACTATCGTAGCTCACTCCCCGAGAATCCCGCAACATTATCTCGTCGATTTGCGTTGCAAACTTTCATTTTTCTTTCTAGACTTGATGAGTCTGGGATATCCTGACACCAACCAGATCTGAATCTCAGGCAGATATGATGGTTTGGAACATTTCCCAAGAACTATAATATTGGTCCCTCGATAACCGGTAAAGTGGATGTCGAGGCCAGCACCACCCAGCCGAGAGACCTATTATTGTAGTATCTTGATTAAAGAAGTTGGCCACCTCCCTATAAGGATTTCGTAGGGTTTACCTCCCTAGTTGTTCCTTATGGATTCTTGTGTTCCCGAAGTCCGACCCTTTACTTGATGTTCTAGATATCAAACCATATCTATGAATGGGTTACACTAGCACATCAAGGAGAACATTAGAAGCGGAGTGCTAAATGTCTCTCGGTCGATCATCCAGATTTTATTTCCTTGGCCCCGCCAAGGGTGAAATCTGAGAAGGTGTTATCTTCCTTTGCATCTGCATCCTCCATCACCATTCATCATGGTAGTAAGTTGTGTTATCGGACCCTTGACACGGATGTTGGTAAAACCTTGATGATTATGGAATTGCTCAAGTTCTTGAGAGCACGCACAAGCGTTAGGTATTATCGCCGGCACTAACCGGGATTGCTCCTAGTCCCTTCGGTTATGCTATAACCACTCCAACAGTGAATTCACTCTTTATTGTTGGGTTCTTCCCCAGTTACCAGAATCATTCCCAGCATTTGCATTTTGTTCCCAGCTTGCACCGCCAAAGTGCCATTCTACCATGGGTCTCTTCCACCTCCGGTGATAAGCAAATTCATCCATTACGTTGTCTTCAACAAGGTAATCCACATCATCCAAGTCCGAGTATGCCATTCTACAGACCCCCTCCAAACGATCGTTGTGAATTGCCTTATGCTGGTATGAAGAGTTTCAATGATCTCTGAATCAAAAGTAATTCTTTTTGCCACTTAAGGTAATACTCTACGATCACCTTCCTCCAGGATGTTTCGTCGTGGTATCATGGCAACTCAACTCTTCGCTACGTTGGCAATCGTTTACCACCTTCTTAAGCGTGGAATCGTTGTCTACCTAGTGAACCTTCGTCATCTGCTCCACTCCATTTCTTCAAATCTGTACTTCGTCTCCCAGCTCAAGAGATGTTGCTATGTCTCATTCCGTGAGTTGTTCGATCTTCGAGAAGATCGACCCTTCTAGAGTCTCTTTCCCTCCAGGTCATGTTGGCAGGATTTCTCAGAGCAAGACGACAAGACAAAGATGGTGATCGAATCAACGTTTCTATGAAGTGCAACCTGGATCATGAAGATTATACTAGTTTCCGCTTCCCCTTCATCCTACCCTACGCTTGAATCTCGAGACGAGATTCTTGTTTAGTGGGGGTGAGTTGTCACATCCCTAGCTTCTGGTAATGCACTAGGCTAGACCTCTTGCTGCATCATGTTTAAATTCAAATGAAATTTGAATTGAGGAATTTTCAAAGCCTCAGAAGACCTCTAAAAAAATAACCAACATTTAAATTTCATCAAATGAGTCCAAGAAAATGTTCCTGTTATTCCATGGAAATATTGGTGAGAGGTAAAATTTAAACCAATATTTTTGGAGTCACAGAGATATTTATTTTGGCCATTTGAATTAATCCAATAACTATTTGCTCTGGATTTATATTTAATATATATTAAATATGACTCCAAATAATTCTGGAAGTTTGTGAGTGGCTTTGTATATATTTTAGTAAGCCACATAATAAACTACAGAATTTATTAAAATGGTTTAGTATTTTACTAAACTAAAACAAAACAGAACAAATAGAAAACAGAACAGAAAAAAATAAAAGGAGTAGAACTTACCTGGCCTTACCTGGTAGCCCACCAGCAGCCCAGTCCACTAGAGCCGGCCCAGCCCACCTCCTCCTCCCCCCTTGTCTTCTTCCTCCTCTGCCAGGAGGACGGACACCGCACGCACGCGCGCACGCGGAGGCCTCCACCTCCTGCTTCGCCGTGGCAGCCCCCCCGACCCCCTCGCGACGCCACGAAGACGGCCCCGACCCCCCTCGATCGTCTCTCTCTCTCTGGACCCCTCCTCCTCCTCTGTTCTTCCTCCCTCTCGTCACCGAACGCACCTGGGAGCGCCGCTCGCCGTAGCCATGACCACGGCCACCCCCTTCCCTCTCCGACGTGCTCCCGAACTCCTGCACCTCGTCGCCAACCCCCTCACCGAGCCACGTGACCGGAAGGGCCCCGAGCAGCCGCCATCGTCATCATCCCCAAGCTTCGGCCCCGGCGCCGTTCTCCGTCGAATTCGGCCACTCCGGCGCGCCCCCGAGCTCGCTGACCCTCCCTGCACGATCCCTGTGAGCTCCACTCCGTTTCCCCTCCTCCATTTTGTTCGTTCCCGTGCCGTAGCACCCCGGCCACATTCCCGAGCGCCGCCGTCCGCCATGGACGCCGGGCATGGCACTGACGTGCTGCTGCGGCCAGTCCGACGAGCCTAGCGTGCTCCTAGCTGCCCCAGGAGTCCGCATAGCCCCTCAGCCAGCCCCCTAGCGCCCCGTAACCTCGCTCCGCCCAAACCCGAGCTCCGGCAGCCGCTGCGGCCCCCACTCCGGCGAGCTCCGGCCACCCCCGCACCTCCCGTTGGTTCCCCTAGATGCGCACGGGCGCGGGCTACCTCCTGGTGCCCCTGGCGCGTCGATCCGATGCCCCTAGCGCAAGTCCGGCGTTCCCCCGCCGTGCGGAATGGTCGCCGCCGGCGAAACTCCGGCAGGAGCTGATGTGGCCGGTCATTAGGGCCTAACTACCCCGCTAATCAACCCCCTAGGCCACTGACAGCGGGCCCCACCCCTGGTCAAACCCCAGTCAGCGCTGGGTTTGACCGGGATTAGCTCCTGTGTCACTGACCAGTGGACCCCACTGGTCAGATTTGACCCGGGGCAGCCCTGTTGACTTGCTGACGCAAGCATGACGCAGTGCTGATGTCATAACTCATTTTCCGGATTTAATTTAATTCTGAAATTCCAGAAAATAGCTAAAACTTCAATAAATCATAGAAAATTAACCGTAACTCCAAATTAAATAAATTATATATGAAAAATTATCAGAAAAATTCAAGGAATCCATCTGTACCATTTTCATGCATGTTAGAACAACTTATCACTACTGTTTAGGGCAAATGAAGTGAATGGCATTTGAATAATCACATATGGAGTTTGAATTTGAATCTTGTATTCAAACCAACTTCATTTAATCCATTGCTAGTTGCATTAGCCCAAAACACATTCATTTTGCCATGTCATGATCATGCATCATATTGTGCATTGCATTGATTGTAATTCTTCTTGTTGCCGGTATCTGTTCCATCCCGGTAGACGATGTCCGACGTTGTGATCGTTGACACTGATGAAGACTCAATGTTATCTTCAGAAGTGCCAGGCAAGCAAAACCCCCTTGTTCATTCCGATACAATCCTACTCTCTCGCCCCTGCTCTCTTTTAATGCATTAGGACAACACCGATTTATCTGTTACTTGCTGCGGTAGCTGAACCCCTTTATCCTTTGCATGACCTGTCATTGCCACAGTAAATAGATGAAACCCACTAGCATGAGTAGGAGTTGTTTGAGCCCTGTTGTGCCTACTCATTCATGCTTGTTTGTCATGCCTGCTACTGCTTAGAGTTGAGTCAGGTCTGATTCATCGGGGATGAATCAGAGGCGTGTGAACATGTCCTACTGTGTGTGAGCTAAGTGTGTGAACACGATTTGGTAAAGGTAGCGGTGAGAGGCCATGTAGGAGTACATGGTGGGTTGTCTCATTGTAGCCGTCCTCAGGAACTGAGTTCTGTGTTTGTGATCCATGATTCAGTTACTACCATACATTGGGCCCTGAAATATGACCCCGCTCGACTTCTCATTCACCCTCGTCCTCTGTCCAGGAGTTGCAAGTAGTTTCTGGTGTTTGTAGTATGCTGGAGGCCGTGGACAGCGCTGACCGTAGGGGTGGGCTGTGATGCGGTAGGCACGTGGCCGGGTAAACCGGGCGCCCGTTTGGTGTCACGGAACCCTGTTCACATCGTTTGGGGCTGTGAGCGAAACTCCGGCCGGATCTCCTCATGGATGGAACCCGAATAGGCGATAAACCTGGACTAGAGACTTGAGTGTTTAGGTAGGTCGTGGTCTACACCCACGTCGGCTTTCGCTTGAAGTCTGCCGAGCACATGTCGTGTGCAGACGCTAAGTGGTGGAAACATGTATGAAGAAGTACACCCCTGCAGGGTTAACATCATCTATTCGAATAGCCGTGTCCGCGGAAAAGGACTTCTGGATTACTTATATCAGTTCATAGACAAGTGAAAGTGGATACTTTAAAATGCGCAAGATAAGCGTGAGTGCTATGGATGGCGTTCTCGTAGGGAGACGGGAGCGGATCCATAGTGGTGTATTGATATGGTGAATATGTGGACTCGTGTGCGCCACCTCAAAAAGTTACTCGCAGTCGTAGTTTAGGATAGCCACCGAGTCAAAGCTGGCTTGCTGCAGTTAAACCCCACCACCCCTTTGTTGATAATGATGCATATGTAGATAGATCTGATGTAAGTCTTGCTGGGTACATTTGTACTCACGTTTGCCTATTTTATGTTTTGCAGAGAGACTTCAGTCTCACTAGTATTTCCGCGTGGTCTTCGACGTTTAGCTTGATACCTCAGCTACGATCTTGTGCCCTCGGCAGGATCTGATAGATAGTCAGGCTTCTCAGCCTTTTTCATTTATAGTTGTCTGTACTCAGACATGATAGCTTCCGCTTGTGCTTTGACTTGTATGCTCTGAGTGTTGGGTCATGAGACCCATGTTTGTAATATCTCGCTCCTCGGAGCCTATTGAGTAAACTACTTGAGTCGTAGAGTCATTTTGTGATGCCATGTTGTATTGCACATATCGAGCATATTGTGTGTATGTTATTGAAATGCTTGATATGTGTGGGATCTGACCATCTAGTTGTTTATCTTTAGTAGCCTCTCTTACCGGGAAATGTCTCCTAGTGTTTCACTGAGCCATGGTAGCTTGCTACTGCTCCGGAACACTTAGGCTGGCCGGCATGTGTCCTTCTTCGTTCCTGTGTCTGTCCCTTCGGGGAAATGTCACGCTTTGAGTACCGGAGTCCTGCTAGCCCGCTACAGCCCGGTTTACCGGAGTCCTGCTAGCCCAGTGCTACAGCCCGGACCCACTTGCTGATGACCGACACGTTCGAAGCTGGGTCATGGATGCCTGTCCCTGTAAGTCTGTGCCACTTTGGGTTTACGACTAGTCATGTCAGCCCGGGCTCCTTATCATATGGATGCTAGCGACACTATCATATACGTGAGCCAAAAGGCGCAAACGGTCCCGGGCAAAGGTAAGGCGACACCCGTGGGAATACCGTGCGTGAGGCCGCAAAGTGATATGAGGTGTTACATGCTAGATCGATGTGGCATTGAGTCGGGGTCCTGACACTCATGATGCCACTGTTGGGGAACGTAGCAGAAATTCAAAATTTTCCTACGTGTCACCAAGATCTATCTATGGAGAAACCAGCAACGAGGGGAAGGAGAGTGCATCTACATACCCTTGTAGATCGCTAAGCGGAAGCGTTCAAGAGAACGGGGTTGAAGGAGTCGTACTCGTTGTGATCCAAATCACCGGAGATCCTAGTGCCGAACGGACGGCACCTCCGCGTTCAACACACGTACAGCCCGGTGACGTCTCCCATGCCTTGGTAGAGGTTGAGGAAGACTCCATCTAGCAGCAGCACAACGGCGTGGTAGTGATGGAGGAGCGTGGCAATCCTGCAGGGCTTCGCCAAGCACCACGGGAGAGGAGGAGTACTTGGGAGAGGAGGAGGGCTGCGCCAGAACATGTGGTGCGGCTGCCCTCCCACCCCCACATATATATAGGGGCAAGGGAGAGGGGGGATGCCCCCCCTCAGATCCAATCTGAGGAGGGGGCGGCGGCCAAGGGGGGAAGGAGTGCCTCCCAAGTCAAGTGGAGCCCCTCCCCCTTAGGGTTTTCCCCTTCCCATGCGCATGGGCCTTGGGGGGGCTGGTGCCCCTGGCCCATTAAGGCTAGGGCGACCCCCTACAGCCCATGCTACTGTATTGGACGTGGTGGAACAATTTCCGGACCTCCGGACCCCTCCGGAATCCTTCGGAACCTTCTGGAATCTTCCCGGTACAATACCGAACAAAACCCGAACTTTTTTTGGAACCCGAACAACAACTTTCCATATATAAATCTTTACCTCCGGACCATTCCGGAACTCCTCGTGACGTCCGGGATCTCATCCGGGACTCCGAACAACATTCGGTAACCACATACAAACTTCCTAGCGTCATCGAACCTTAAGTGTGTAGACCCTATGGGTTCGGGAACCATGCAGACATGACCGAGACGTTCTACGGTCAATAACCAACAACGGGATCTGGATACCCATGTTGGCTCCCACATGTTCCATGATGATCTCATCGGATGAACCACGATGTCAAGGACTCAATCGATCCCGTATACAATTCCCTTTGTCTAACAATATTGTACTTGCCCGAGATTCGATCGTCGGTATACCGATACCTTGTTGAATCTCGTTACCAGCAAGTCTGTTTACTCATTCCGTAACACATCATCCCGCGATCAACTCTTTGATCACATTGTGCACATTATGATGATGTCCTATCGAGTGGGCCCAGATGTTGGGTTTCGTAGTAATTTCAAAAATTTCCTACGCGCACACAGGATCATGTGATGCATAGCAACGAGAGGAGAGTGTTGTCTACGTACCCAACGCAGACCGACTGCGGAAGCGATGACACGACGTAGAGGAAGTAGTCGTACGTCTTCACGATCCAACCGATCAAGCACCGAAACTACGGCACCTCCGAGTTCGAGCACACGTTCAGCTCGATGACGATCCCCGGACTCCGATCCAGCAAAGTGTCGGGGAAGAGTTTCGTCAGCACGACGGCGTGGTGACGATCTTGATGAACTACAGCAGCAGGGCTTCGCCTAAACTCCGCTACAGTATTATCGAGGAATATGGTGGCAGGGGGCACCGCACACGGCTAAGGAATCGATCACGTGGATCAACTTGTGTCAACTTGTGTGTTTAGAGGTGCCCCTGCCTCCGTATATAAAGGAGGAGAGGAGGGGAGGCTGGCCGGCCAAGGGGGGAGGCGCAGGAGAGTCCTACTCCCTCTGGGAGTAGGATTCCCCCTCCAATCCTAGTCCAACTAGGATTCCTCGGAGGGGAAAAGAGGAGGAGGGGGCCGGCCACCTCTCCTAGTCCTAATAGGACTAGGGGAAGGGGGTGGCGCGCAGCCCATCTAGGGCAGCCCCTTCTCTTTTCCACTAAGGCCCACTATGGCCCAAATAGCTCCCGGGGGGTTCCGGTAACCCTCTCGGTATTCCGGTAAAATCCCGATTTCACCCGGAACACTTCCGACATCCAAATATAGGCTTCCAATATATCAATCTTTACGTCTCGACCATTTTGAGACTCCTCGTCATGTCCGTGATCACATCCGGGACTCCGAACAACCTTCGGTACATCAAAATGCATAAACTCATAATATAACTGTCATCGTAACCTTAAGCGTGCGGACCCTACGGGTTCGAGAACAATGTAGACATGACCGAGACACGTCTCCGGTCAATAACCAATAGCGGGACCTGGATGCCCATATTGGCTCCTACATATTCTACGAAGATCTTTATCGGTCAGACCGCATAACAACATACGTTGTTCCCTTTGTCATCGGTATGTTACTTGCCCGAGATTCGATCGTCGGTATCCAATACCTAGTTCAATCTCGTTACCGGCAAGTCTCTTTACTCGTTCCGTAATACATCATCTCACAACTAACATATTAGTTGTAATGCTTGCAAGGCTTATGTGATGTGTATTACCGAGAGGGCCCAGAGATACCTCTCCGACAATCGGAGTGACAAATCCTAATCTCGAAATACGCCAACCCAACATCGACCATTGGAGACACCTGTAGTACTCCTTTATAATCACCCAGTTACGTTGTGACGTTTGGTAGTACCCAAAGTGTTCCTCCGGTAAACGGGAGTTGCATAATCTCATAGTCATAGGAACATGTATAAGTCATGAAGAAAGCAATAGCAACATACTAAACGATCGGGTGCTAAGCTAATGGAATGGGTCATGTCGATCAGATCATTCAACTAATGATGTGACCTCGTTAATCAAATAACAACTCATTGTTCATGGTCAGGAAACATAACCATCTTTGATTAACGAGCTAGTCAAGTAGAGGCATACTAGTGACACTTTATTTGTCTATGTATTCACACATGTATTATGTTTCCGGTTAATACAATTCTAGCATGAATAATAAACATTTATCATGATTATAAGGAAATAAATAATAACTTTATTATTGCCTCTAGGGCATATTTCCTTCAGTCTCCCACTTGCACTAGAGTCAATAATCTAGTTCACATCGCCATGTGATTTAACAGCAATAGTTCACATCATCATGTGATTAACACCCATAGTTCACATCGATATGTGATCAACACCCAAAGGGTTTTACTAGATTCAGTCATCTAGTTCACATCGCTATGTGATTAACACCCAAGGAGTACTAAGGTGCGATCATGTTTTGCTTGTGAGAGAATCTTAGTCAACGGGTCTGTCACATTCAGATCCGTAAGTATTTTGCAAATATTTATGTCAACAATGCTCTGTACGGAGCTACTCTAGCTAATTGCTCCCACTTTCAATATGTATCCAGGTTGAGACTTAGTGTCATCTGGATCAGTGTAAAAGTTTGTACTGATGTAACTTTTACAACAAACTCTTTTATCACCTCCATAATCGAGAGACATCTCCTTAGTCCTTACTAAGGATATTCTTGACCAATGTCCAGTGATCTACTCCTAGATCACTATTGTACTCTCTTGCCAAATTCAGAGCAAGGTATACAATAGGTCTGGTACATAGCATAGCATACTTTATAGAACTTATGACTGAGGCACAGGGAATGATTTTTCATTCTCTTTCTATTTTCTGCTGTGGTCGGGATTTGAGTCTTACTCAATTTCATACCTTTGCAACACAGGCAAGAACTCTTTCTTTGACTGTTCCATTTTGAACTATTTCAATAATCTTGCCAAGGTATGTACTCATTGAAAATCTTATCAAGCGTCTTGATCTATCTCAATAGATCTTGATGCTCAATATGTAAGTAGCTTTTACTGAGGTCTTTTCCTTTTAAGGAACTCCTTTAAAAACACTCCTTTATGCTTTGCAGAAAAATTCTACATCATTTCTGATCAACAATATGTCACTCACATATACTAATCAGAAAGGTTGTAGTGCTCCCACTCACTTTATTGTAAATACAGGCTTCATCGTAAGTCCATATAAAACTATATGCTTTGATCAACTTATCAAAGCGTATATTCCAACTCCGAGATGCTTGTACCAGTCCATAGATGGATCACTGGAACTTGCACATTTTGTTAGCACCTTTAGGATTGAAAAAACCTTCCAGTTGCATCATATACAACTCTTCTTCCAGAAATCCATTCAGGAATGCAGTTTTGACATCCATCTGCCAAATTTCATAATCATAAAATGCGGCAATTGCTAACATGATTTGGACGGACTTAAGCATCAATACGAGTGAGAAACTCTCATCGTAGTCAACACCTTGAACTTGCCGAAAACCTTTTTGCGACAAGTCGAGCATTGTAGACAGTAACATTACCATCAGCGTCAGTCTTCTTCTTAAAAATCCATTTATTCTCAATTGCTTGTCGATCATCGGGCAAGTCAACCAAAGTCCATACTTTGTTCTCATACATGGATCCCATCTCAGATTTCATGGCTTCAAGCCACTTTGCGGAATCTGGGCTCACCATCGCTTCCTCATAGTTCGTAGGTTCATCATGGTCTAGTAACATGACTTCCAGAACATGATTACTACACCACTTTGGTGCGGATCTTACTCTGGAAGACCTACGAGGTTCTGTAGTAACTTGATCTGAAGTTTCATGATCAATATCATTAGCTTCCTCACTAATTGGTGTATTTGTCACAGGAACTGATTTCTGTGATGAACTACTTTCCAATAAGGGAGTAGGTACAGTTACCTTATCAAGTTCTACTTTCCTCCCACTCACTTCTTTCGAGAGAAACTCCTTCTCTAGAAATGATCCATTCTTAGCAACGAATGTCTTGCCTTCGGATCTGTGATAGAAGGTGTACCCAACAGTTTCCTTTGGGTATCCTATGAAGACACATTTCTCCGATTTGGGTTCAAGCTTATCAGGTTGAAGTTTCTTCACATAAGCATCGCAGCCCCAAACTTTAAGAAACGACAACTTTGGTTTCTTGCCAAACCACAGTTCATAAGGCGTCGTCTCAACGGATTTTGATGGTGCCCTATTTAACGTGAATGCAGCTGTCTTCAATGCATAACCTCAAAACGATAGTGGTAAATCGGTAAGAAACATCATAGGTTGCACCATATCCAATAAAGTACAATTATGACGTTCGGACACACCATTGTGGTGTTCCAGGTGGCATGAGTAGTGAAACTATTTCACATTGTTTTTTAACTGAAGGCCAAACTCGTAACTCAAATACTCTTCTCTACGATCAGATCGTAGAAACTTTATTTTCTTGTTACGATGATTTTCAACTTCACTCTGAAATTCTTTGAACCTTTCAACTATTTCAGACTTATATTTCATCAAGTAGATATACCCATATCTGCTCAAATCATCTTGTGAAGGTCAGAAAATAATGATACTTGCCACGAGCCTTCATACTCATTGGTCTGCATACATCAGTATGTATTATTTCCAACAAGTCAGTAACTCGTTCCATTGTTCCGAAGAACGGAGTTTTAGTCATCTTGCCCAAAAGGCACGGTTCGCAAGAATCAAATGATTCATAACCAAGTGATTCCGAAAATCCATCTTTATGGAGTTTCTTCATGCGCTTTACACCGATATGACCCAAACGGCAGTGCCACAAATAAGTTGCACTATCATTATTAACTTTGCATCTTTTGGCATCAATATTATGAATATGTGTATCACTACGATCGAGATCCAATGAACCATTTTCATTGGGTGTGTAACCATATAAGGTTTTATTCATGTAAACAGAACAACAGTTTATTCTCTTACTTAAATGAATAACCGTATTGCAATAAACACGATCAAATCATATTCATTCTCAACGCAAACACCAAATAACATTTATTTAGGTTCAACACTAATCCCGAAAGAATAGGGAGTGTGCGATGATGATCATATCAATCTTGAAACTACTTTCAACACACATCATCACTTCACCCTTAACTAGGTTCTGTTTATTCTGCAACTCCCGTTTCAAGTTACTAACCTTAGCAACTGAACTAGTATCAAATACTTAGGGGTTGCTATAAACACTAGTAAAGTACACATCAATCACATGTATATCAAATATACTTATGTTCACTTTGCCATCCTTCTTATCCGCCAATTACTTGGGGTAATTCCGCTTCCAGTGACCAATCCCTTTGAAGTAGAAGCACTTAGTCTCAGGCTTAGGACCAGACTTGGGCTTCTTCACTTGAGTAGCAACTTGCTTGCCGTTCTTCCTGAAGTTCCCTTCTATCCCTTTGCCCTTTTCTTGAAACTAGTGGTCTTGTTAACCATCAACACTTGATGCTCTTTCTTGATTTCTACCTTCATCGATTTCAACATCACGAAGAGCTCGGGAATCATTTTCGTCATCCCTTGCATACTATAGTTCATCACGAAGTTCTACTAACTTGGTGATGGTGACTAGAGAATTCTGTCAATCACTATCTTATCTGGAAGATTAACTCCCACTTGATTCAAGCGATTGTAGTACCCAGACAATCTGAGCACATGCTCACTAGTTGAGCGATTCTCCTCCATCTTTTAGCTATAGAACTTGTTGTAGACTTCATATCTCACAACTCGGGTATTTGCTTGAAATATTAACTTCAACTCCTGGAACATCTCATATGGTCCATGACGTTCAAAACGTCTTTGAAGTCCCGATTCTAAGCCGTTAAGCATGGTGCACTTAAACTATCAAGTAGTCATCATATTGAGCTAGCTAAACGTTCATAACGTTTGCATCTGCTCCTACAATAGGTCTGTCACCTAGCGGTGCATCAAGGACATAATTCTTCTGTGCAGCAATGAGGATTTAACCTCAGATCATGGATCAAATCCGCAACATTGCTACTAACATTTTTCAACATAATTCTCTCTAGGAACATATCAAAAATAAACACAGGGAAGCAACAACGCGAGCTATTGATCTACAACATGATTTGCAAAATACTACCAGGACTAAGTTCATGATAAATTTAAGTTCAATTAATCATATTACTTAAGAACTCCCACTTAGATAGACATCCCTCTAATCCTCTAAGTGATTACGTGATCCAAATCAACTAAACCATAACCGATCATCACGTGAGATGGAGTAGTTTTCAATGGTGAACATCGTTATGTTGATCATATCTACTATATGATTCACGCTCGACCTTTCGGTCTCCGTGTTCCGAGGCCATATCTGCATATGCTAGGCTCGTCAAGTTTAACCTGAGTATTCTGCGTGTGCAAAACTGGCTTGCACCCGTTGTAGATGGACGTAGAGCTTATCACACCCGATCATCACGTGGTGTCTGGGCACGACGAACTTTGGCAACGGTGCATACTCAGGGAGAACACTTCTTGATAATTTAATGAGAGATCATCTTATAATGCTACCGTCAATCAAAGCAAGATAAGATGCATAAAAAGATAAACATCACATGCAATCAATATAAGTGATATGATATGGCCATCATCATCTCGTGCTTGTGATCTCCATCTCCGAAGCACCGTCATGATCACCATCGTCACCGGCGCGACACCTTGATCTCCATCATAGCATCGTTGTCGTCTCGCCAATCTTATGCTTTCACGACTATCACTACCGTTTAGTAATAAAGTTAAGCATTACATCGCGATTGCATTGCATACAATAAAGCGACAACCATATGGCTCCTGCCAGTTGCCGATAACTTGGTTACAAAACATGATCATTTCATACAATAAAATTCAGCATCATGCCTTGACCATATCACATCACAACATGCCCTGCAAAAACAAGTTAGACGTCCTCTACTTTGTTGTTGCATGTTTTACGTGGCTGCTACGGGCTTAAGTAAGAACCAATCTCACCTACGCATCAAAACCACAACGATAGTTTGTCAAATAGACTCCGTTTTAACCTTCACAAGGACCGGGCGTAGCCATACTTGGTTCAACTAAAGTTGGAGAGGCAGTCGCCCGCAAGCCATCTCTGTGCAAAGCACGTCGAGGGAACCGGTCTCGCGTAAGCGTACGCGTAAGGTTGGTCCGGGTCGTCTCGTCCAACAATACCGCCGAACCAAAGTATGACATGCTGGTAGGCAGTATGACTTGTATCGTCCACAACTTACTTGTGTTCTACTCGTGCATATAACATCAACATCAATAACCTAGGCTCGGATGCCACTGTTGGGTTTCGTAGTAATTTCAAAAATTTCCTACGCGCACACAGGATCATGTGATGCATAGCAACGAGAGGAGAGTGTTGTCTACGTACCCAACGCAGACCGACTGCGGAAGCGATGACACGACATAGAGGAAGTAGTCGTACGTCTTCACGATCCAACCGATCAAGCACCGAAACTACGGCACCTCCGAGTTCGAGCACACGTTCAGCTCGATGACGATCCCCGGACTCCGATCCAGCAAAGTGTCGGGGAAGAGTTTCGTCAGCACGACGGCGTGGTGACGATCTTGATGAACTACAGCAGCAGGGCTTCGCCTAAACTCCGCTACAGTATTATCGAGGAATATGGTGGCAGGGGGCACCGCACACGGCTAAGGAATCGATCACGTGGATCAACTTGTGTCAACTTGTGTGTTTAGAGGTGCCCCTGCCTCCGTATATAAAGGAGGAGAGGAGGGGAGGCTGGCCGGCCAAGGGGGGAGGCGCAGGAGAGTCCTACTCCCTCTGGGAGTAGGATTCCCCCTCCAATCCTAGTCCAACTAGGATTCCTCGGAGGGGAAAAGAGGAGGAGGGGGCCGGCCACCTCTCCTAGTCCTAATAGGACTAGGGGAAGGGGGTGGCGCGCAGCCCATCTAGGGCAGCCCCTTCTCTTTTCCACTAAGGCCCACTATGGCCCAAATAGCTCCCGGGGGGTTCCGGTAACCCTCTCGGTATTCCGGTAAAATCCTGATTTCACCCGGAACACTTCCGACATCCAAATATAGGCTTCCAATATATCAATCTTTACGTCTCGACCATTTTGAGACTCCTCGTCATGTCCGTGATCACATCCGGGACTCCGAACAACCTTCGGTACATCAAAATGCATAAACTCATAATATAACTGTCATCGTAACCTTAAGCGTGCGGACCCTACGGGTTCGAGAACAATGTAGACATGACCGAGACACGTCTCCGGTCAATAACCAATAGCGGGACCTGGATGCCCATATTGGCTCCTACATATTCTACGAAGATCTTTATCGGTCAGACCGCATAACAACATACGTTGTTCCCTTTGTCATCGGTATGTTACTTGCCCGAGATTCGATCGTCGGTATCCAATACCTAGTTCAATCTCGTTGTCACATCCCTAGTTATGACAATGCCTAGTGCATGCATTAGAGTGTTGCAGCATGTTTAAATTTCATTTAAATTTGAAATGGGGATTGTTGAAACCCTAGCACCAAATGAAATTTAACTAGGTTCAATAAAAAAATATTTTCAATAACCCAGAATGCCCTTTGGAAATGTTCATAATTTCTGTTAGAGGTGAAAACCTCTTCCAAAAATGATGAACATATTTATAGGCTATTCCTGGATTTTTGAATTAAATTATATAGTATTTTCATTTGGGCATTTAATTGCTAATAATATTTTAAATGCTCAAATAATCACAAACTGAAATGTTTACTGTTGGAAATATTCCAAACAGTGGCCACAGTCAGTTGCATGATTTTTGGAAATGCTCTGGCATTTTTAATAAATCCAAACACAATTACATAAAATAGAAAACAGTAACTAAAATGGAAATAAAAAGGAAAGAGAAGAAGTACCTGGCGCTTACCTGCACGGCCAGCCCACCTGGCAGCCCACTGGTCGGCCCAGCACTGTGCTGGCCCGTGCCAGCCACCTGCTTCCTCTCGCCAGGCAGGCAGAGAGGAGCACGCCGGCGCGCGCGCGGGCGCCACGCCACCAGGCTGCCTGCCTGCGTCGCCTGGCCACCGCGACGCCTCGCGTCTTCTCCCCGGCGCCGCCCCGACTCCCTGGACCCCCTCGCTCTCTTCCTCTCCCTCGTTCCCCTCCTCTGTCTCGTTCTCTCACGCTCCACCGAACACGCCCACCGCCGCCGTTCGCCGTTGCCGCAACCACCGCCGTCCCGACGATGCCCCGAGCCGCTCCCGAGCTCCTGCGCCTCGTCACCAACCCCCTCACCGAGCCACACGACCGAAAGAGCCCCGGAGCGCCGCCCCGTTGTTTTCCCCCTCGTCGGCTACCGAGGATCGCCGTCGTCAAATTCGTCGCCGCTCGTCCTTCCCCGAGCTCGCCGTCCATCCCACGGTCATCTACGTGAGCTTCTGATCATCCTCCCCCTCACCGTTCCCTCTCTGGCACGCCGTAGCCGCCTCGCGCCTCTCGCCCGACTGCGCCGCCGCCTGCACTCGTCGCCGGTGATGCTCCGGTGACCATTTGGTCCCGGGCATCGCGTCAACACGCTCCCCGCATCGCGTAGAGGCCGTAGGTGCTAGCGCCACGCCGACTAGGCCACCGCAGCCCCGTGCACGAGCTGGCCGAGCTTCAGCCTCCGCCTGGCCTCGTCGCCGGCGAAGCTCCGGCCACTCCCCGGCCAAGCCACCACCATGGCTGGGTGCGGGCGATCACCAGCTGCCCGTAGCTGCCCTCCGCGCAGCAAATGGCGCCCTGTGGGCGAATCCCGCAGCACGCCGCCGCGTCTGTCCTCGCCGGCGGGTTGACCGCTCCGACCGGCGGGGTTTAACCTCTCTCTCTCACTGACGTGTGGGCCCAGGCGCCTGCTTAATTAGTATTAGGTTAATTAGTGTTAATTAATTTAGTTAATTAGGTGAGCCACTGACATGCGGGCCCCGCTCGGCTAACTAAGTTAGTTAGGGCTAACTAACCCGGTTAGTTGACTGGGTCACTGACCAGTGGACCCCACTGGTCAGGTTTGACCAGCAGCAGCGTCTGTTGACCTGCTGACGTCATAGTGATGCAGTGCTGACGCAGTAACTCTTTTTCTGTATTTATTCTTATATAGGAAATTCCAGAAAATTGTAAAAACTTCTAAAATTCATAGAAAATTAACCGTAACCCCAAATGAAATAAATTATATATGAAAAATTATCAGAAAAATTCAAGGAATCCATCTGTACCATTTTCATGCATGATAGAACAACTTATCACTACTGTTTAGGGCAAATGAAGTAAATGGCATTTAAATAATCACATATGGAGTTTGAATTTGAATTTTATATTCAAACCAACTTCATTTAATCTGGTTTTAGGTGCATTAGCCCAAAACACATTCATATTGCCATGTCATAGCATGCATCATATTGTGCATTGCATTGATCGTGTTTTTCTGTATTTGCCGGTATCTGTCCCCTCTCGATAGACGTGATACCGATGATGTGATCGTTGACACTGATGAAGACTCAATGTTATCTTCAGAAGTGCCAGGCAAGCAAAACCCCCTTGTTCATTCCGATACAATCCTACTCTCTCGCTCCTGCTCTCTTTTACTGCATTAGGACAACAACGATTCATCTGTTACTTGCTGCGGTAGCTGAACCCCTTTATTCTCTGCATGACCTGTCATTCCACAGTAATTAGATGAAACCCACTAGCATGAGTAGGAGTTGTTTGAGCCCTGTTGTGCCTACTCATTCATGTTTGTTTGTCATGCCTGCTACTGCTTAGAGTTGAGTCAGGTCTGATTCATCGGGGATGAATCAGAGGCGTGTGAACATGTCCTACTGGGTGTGAGCTAAGTGTGTGAACACGATTTGGTAAAGGTAGCGGTGAGAGGCCATGTAGGAGTACATGGTGGGTTGTCTCATTGCAGCCGTCCTCAGGAACTGAGTTCTATGTTTGTGATCCATGATTCAGCTACTACCACGCATTGGGCCCGAAACCAATGGACCCTCTCGGCTTCTTAATCACCCTTGTCCTCTGTCCAGGAGTTGCAAGTAGTTTCTGGTGTTTGTAGTATGCTGGAGGCCGTGCGCAGCGCTGACCGTAGGGGTGGGCTGTGATGCGGTAGGCACGTGGCACGGTGTACCGGGCGCTCGTTTGGTGTCTCGGGAACCCTGTTCACATCGTTTGGGGCTGTGAGCGAAACTCCGGCCGGATCTCCTCATGGATGGAACCCGAATAGGCGATAAACCTGGACTAGAGACTTGAGTGTTTAGGTAGGCCGTGGCCGACACCCACGTTGGGCTTCCGCTTGAAGGTTGCCGAGTACATGTCGTGTAAACGGCGGTAAGTGGTGAGAGCGTGTGTGAAGAAGTACACCCCTACAGGGTTAATATGATCTATTCGAATAGCCGTGTCCGCGGAAAAGGACTTCTGGGTTGCTTATATCAGTTCATAGACAAGTGAAAGTGGATACTCTAAAATACGCAAGATAAGCGTGAGTGCTATGGATGGCGTTCTCGTAGGGAGACGGGAGCGGATCCATAGTGGTGTATTGATATGGTGAATATGTGGACTCGTGTGCGCCACCTCAAAAGAGTCGCTTGCAGTCGTAGTTTAGGATAGCCACCGAGTTAAAGCTGGCTTGCTGCAGTTAAACCCCACCATCCCCTTGTTGAAAATGATGCATATGTAGTTAGTTCTGACGTAAGTCTTGCTGGGTACATTTGTACTCACGTTTGCCTATTTTATGTTTTTGCAGAGAGACTTCAGTCTCACTAGTATTTCCGCGTGGTCTTCGACGTTTAGCTTGATACCTCAGCTACGATCTTGTGCCCCGGCAGGATCTGATAGATAGTCAGGCTTCTCAGCCCTTTTCATTTATAGATGTCTGTACTCAGACATGATAGCTTCCGCTTGTGCTTTGACTTGTATGCTCTGCGTGTTGGGTCATGAGACCCATGTTTGTAATATCTCGCTCCTCGGAGCCTAATGAATAAAGTACTTGTGTCGTAGAGTCATGTTGTGATGCTTCGTTGTATTTGCACATATCGAGCATACTGTGTGTGTGATTGAAATGCTTGGTATGTGTGGGATCTGACTATCTAGTTGTTTATCTTTAGTAGCCTCTCTTACCGGGAAATGTCTCCTAGTGTTACCGCTGAGCCATGGTAGCTTGCTACTGCTCTGGAACACTTAGGCTGGCCGGCATGTGTCCTTCTTCGTTCCTGTGTCTGTCCCTTCGGGGAAATGTCACGCTTTGAGTACCGGAGTCCTGTTAGCCCGCTACAGCCCGGTTTACCGGAGTCCTGCTAGCCCAGTGCTACAGCCCGGACCCACTTGCTGATGACCGACACGTTCGAAGCTGGGTCATGGATGCCTGTCCCTGTAAGTCTGTGCCACTTTGGGTTTACGACTAGTCATGTCAGCCCGGGCTCTTTATCATATGGATGCTAGCGACACTATCATATACGTGAGCCAAAAGGCGCAAACGGTCCCGGGCAAAGGTAAGGCGACACCTGTGGGAACACCGTGCGTGAGGCCGCAAAGTGATATGAAGTGTTACCGGCTAGATCGATGTGACATCGAGTCGGGGTCCTGACAGCGTTGGTATCAGAGCTTGACTGCCTGTAGGATTACCAAGCCAAACTGGTCGAAGTTGAGTCTAGAAAATTCTTTAGTTATATAAGGGAATTGATTGTGGGATGGAATGTAAGACTCTTTTTACTCCTTATACCTCATGCCCTTCTGATCTGAGTCATCTTATCTTTACTACGGGGATTAAGAACTAGGCTATCTCTTCTTCTATCAGGATCACGTGTTACTAATCCGTAGACTTATAAGATTGTTGGACTTAAGTCTCAGTTCAGTTCCTACTACTCCCGTATGTTAATTGTTGATCTCGAAACCTTGATATTGTGCTTCTGAGTGGTTATGCCACCATTTTTGTGAATGCCTCAAGTCTTTTCTGAGCATTTACAGCCGTTATGCTGTCTGAGTCATCCCAGGTTTCTATACAATCTGATGCAATTTGCAAATCCTTTCTTCCCGTTTCGATGTTCCCTTGGGCTAGATTAGCCACACTAGTCAGTGAGTTGAGGTACTTTATTGCCTTGACATATATGTTGGAGCTAGTATTATGACCCTAGGTGTCTTAGGGGATCATCTAGTAATTTAGCCATGACTTGTTCCCAGTGTGATGATTCTGGCCGTCATTATCGAAAGCATCCCGTGATGCCATTTAGTAGTAGGTATTCTACTCCTTGGGTTTTGAACCCGAGATTCACTCTACTTACCTCATGTTGATAGTGTTTGCTAGTTCCTTCAGGATATTAGTAACCTTTGCGATAGTCCTCGAGGTCCGTGGTATTTCCTTCTTCCACATACTATGAACCGCTTATGGCAGATGTTTATTGGATCAAAAGATCACAATTAGAGTACTCTTGAGGAGTTCTCCATTCATAAATCGTGACTCTGCCAGTTCTACCTTTCTGCATGGGTTATCCGGAAGAAACATGTTGAACTTGGTTCGACATACTAAACCATGCATCCACAACTCAGAAAATCATATGTTCCTTGAGTTGTCTCTCTTTAGTTGCATTCTGACCCTCGTCTATCAATTGATAGCCAAGAGTATGCGTGCGTTCGTTTATCGATGCCTATTACTCTTGTGGTCCGTCAAGCCATTCTATCGCAGAATGACTAGGAGAAACAAACTCCAGTACCTCTTCCATATCCAGGATTGGGTCAGAGAAGTTGTGCTCCGCAGATCAAATTGCTAATCTAGCTTTCGTTCTGTTCTACCTTGGAGTATTACATATTTTATATCGAGATTGTTATAGGAATTGCACACCATCCCATGAACTCTTGGTACAGTGATACTTCTTGCCATCACTGTTCATTCCTCGGCCCTCGTGTTGATGCAACCGGAATACCGACAAATGAATTGTGATGTGTGAAATCAATACTGCTAGCAACTCTGTTGCTTGGTAGTTAAGGGATAATAATTTCATTCTTAGTATGTTGGTTTTCGAATCATCATTCTAAGACTGATCGTGCTACCTAGTCCTTATTTCGGTGCACCCTTCGATTGATGAGTTAGGATCTTGTCAAGTCCTCACTCATTTGATCATATCGTCTTGCCCTCAAAAGCAAGATTGTTCTCGAGCTTAGTAACATACCGGTGGTTCGTGACTTTCCAAATATCTTCTTGGAGGTGTTACCGGGTTGTCACCTGACCGCTATGTTGAGTTCGTGATCAAGTTGGTTTCTTATGAACCACCTTCTTTCCAAGAATCGGTGTTAGATATCCCTGAGCTAGTTTGTTAAGCTGGACAACAACTTGGAGAGTGGGAAGATAAAAGCTTGTCTGACTTAGTTCGTTCCAAAGGGATATTCTTGTGTAGCGTGTGTTGAAGAAAGATGATATCTTCATCGATTGGTCCTTGTGATCAGTTGCTGGACCTATTGTCTTATCAATCCTTTGATTTGAGTGTGGGCTATCGTCAAATCAAATCAGTACCAACGATGCTCGTAATGTTGTCTTATTCGTGGTTGATCCCTCAAGCATACACCATTATATCTTTTAGGTCTGACCAATGCTATCACTTGTTCACTTAACTATGGAATTCCCTTTTAAAAGGAAACCCAGATGAATTGTTGTTGTGCCCATTGACAACATCCTTGTCTTCTCCATAATTTTGCTGAACATTAAGCTAGTGTTCGAAACTTTTGAAAGCATTTGTTCATGCTAGCTCATGAAGCATATGTTTGGATAAAAGAAGTGACTTCCTTTGATTCACGTGCATTTGATGTAAGTTGCCGATGTGAATTCGAGAAAGCATGTTTTTGCCTCCTTTGGAATCATTCCAAATTAGTCATGCACACGTGCGAAGTATTCTGTGGTTTGGAGACTTGCAACCTTCATTCCATATGTGTCCCGAGCACACCAAGCCACTGATTGATTTGTTCAAGGAGAAGAAGTTCCTTCATAAGAGCTAATCATATGACTTATGCAAGGACTTCGTTATCCACGGTGATGGTTCCCAACCAGAACTCGGTAGTGTTTTATTGTAAGACTACCACGTGGTCATGCTTGTCTGGGACAACGTGTTCACATGTTTGTAGTAGAACCAGCTCATGTTTTGGAGCTTGCTATCGTAGTTCATCTTCCGAGAATCTCGCAACGTCATCTCGTCGATTTGTGTTGCAAACTTTCATTTTTCTTCCTAAGACTCGATGAGCCTGGAATATCCTAACACCAACCAGAGCTGAATCTCAGGCAGATATGATGGTTGGAACATTTCCCTAAGAACTATAATATTGGTCTCTCGATAACCGGTAAGGTGGATGTCGTGGCCAACACACCCATCCGGTAGACCTATTATTATAGTATTTTATTTGATGGAATTGGCCACCACCCCATAGGGATTCCGTAGGATTTACTCCCTAGTTGCCCCTATGGATTTTGAGATCCCGAAGTTCGACCTTTTACTTGATGTTCTAGATACCAAACCATTTCAATGAATGGGATGCACTAGCACATCAAGGAGAACATTAGAAGCGGAGTGCTAAATGTCTCTCGGTCGATCATCCAGATTTTGTTTCCTTGGCCTCGCTAAGGTGAAATCTGAGAAGGTGTTATCTTCCTTTGCATCTGCATCATCCATCATTAGCCATCATGGTAGTATGTTGTGTTGTCAGCACCCTTGACACGGATGTTGATAAAACCTTGATGATTATGGAAATGCTCAAGTTCTTGAGAGCACGCACAAGCGCTACGTGTTATCATCGGCACTAGCTGGGATTGCCCCAGATTTCCTCGGTTATGCTATAACCACTCCAACAGTGAATTCACTCTCTATTGTTGGGATCCTCCCCAGTTACCAGAATCGTTCCCAGCATTTGCATTTTGTTCCCAGCTTGCACCACCAATGTGCTATTCTACCATGGGTCTCTTCCACCTCCGGTGATAAGCAGATTCATCCATTACGTTATCTTCAACAAGGTAATCCACATCATCCAAGTCCGAGTATGCCATTCTACCGACTCCCTCCAAACGATCGTTGTGAATTGCCTTATGCTGGTATGAAGAGTTTCAATGATCTTTAAATCAAAGATAATTCTTTTGGCCACTTAAGATAATACCCTACGATCACCCTCCTCCAGGATGTTTCATCGTGGTATCATGGCAACTCAACTCCTCGCTATGTTGACAATCGTTTACCACCTTCTTAAGTGTGGAATTGTTGTCCACCTAGTGAACTTTCGTCATCCGTCTCTTTCCACCCCTCTTGATGTGTATCTCGTGTCTCAACCCGAGAGATGGTCCTATGTCTCATTCCGTGAGTTGTTCGATCTTCGAGAAGACCGATCCTTCTAGAGTTTTCCTTTCCTCTTCTTTTCATGATTAGCTGGAGTTCTCAGAGCAAGACGACAAGACAATGATGGTGAATGAATCAACGTTCAACTGAAGTGCACCCTGGATCGTGAAGATTATACTAGTTGCGTTTCCCCTTCACCTTACCCTACGCTTGAATCTCGAGACGAGATTCTTGTTTAGTGGGGGTGAGTTGTCACATCCCTAGTTATGACAATGCCTAGTGCATGCATTAGAGTGTTGCACCATGTTTAAATTTCATTTAAATTTGAAATGGGGATTGTTGAAACCCTAGCACCAAATGAAATTTAACTAGGTTCAATAAAAAAATATTTTCAATAACCCAGAATGCCCTTTGGAAATGTTCATAATTTCTGTTAGAGGTGAAAACCTCTTCCAAAAATGATGAACATATTTATAGGCTATTCCTGGATTTTTGAATTAAATTATATAGTATTTGCATTTGGGCATTTAATTGCTAATAATATTTTAAATGCTCAAATAATCACAAACTGAAATGTTTACTGTTGGAAATATTCCAAACAGTGGCCACAGTCAGTTGCATGATTTTTGGAAATGCTCTGGCATTTTTAATAAATCCAAACACAATTACATAAAATAGAAAACAGTAACTAAAATAGAAATAAAAAGGAAAGAGAAGAAGTACCTGGCGCTTACCTGCGCGGCCAGCCCACCTGGCAGCCCACTGGCCGGCCCAGCACTGTGCTGGCCCGTGCCAGCCACCTGCTTCCTCTCGCCAGGCAGGCAGAGAGGAGCACGCCGGCGCGCGCGCGGGCGCCACGCCACCAGGCTGCCTGCCTGCGTCGCCTGGCCACCGCGACGCCTCGCGTCTTCTCCCCGGCGCCGCCCCGACTCCCTGGACCCCCTCGCTCTCTTCCTCTCCCTCGTTCCCCTCCTCTGTCTCGTTCTCTCACGCTCCACCGAACACGCCCACCGCCGCCGTTCGCCATTGCCGCAACCACCGCCGTCCCGACGATGCCCCGAGCCGCTCCCGAGCTCCTGCGCCTCGTCACCAACCCCCTCACCGAGCCACACGACCGAAAGAGCCCCGGAGCGCCGCCCCGTTGTTTTCCCCCTCGTCGGCTACCGAGGATCGCCGTCGTCAAATTCGTCGCCGCTCGTCCTTCCCCGAGCTCGCCGTCCATCCCACGGTCATCTACGTGAGCTTCTGATCATCCTCCCCCTCTCTGTTCCCTCTCTGGCACGCCGTAGCCGCCTCGCGCCTCTCGCCCGACTGCGCCGCCGCCTGCACTCGTCGCCGGTGATGCTCCGGTGACCATTTGGTCCCGGGCATCGCGTCAACACGCTCCCCGCATCGCGTAGAGGCCGTAGGTGCTAGCGCCACGCCGACTAGGCCACCGCAGCCCCGCGCACGAGCTGGCCGAGCTTCAGCCTCCGCCTGGCCTCGTCGCCGGCGAAGCTCCGGCCACTCCCCGGCCAAGCCACCACCATGGCTGGGTGCGGGCGATCACCAGCTGCCCGTAGCTGCCCTCCGCGCAGCAAATGGCGCCCTGTGGGCGAATCCCGCAGCACGCCGCCGCGTCTGTCCTCGCCGGCGGCTAAACGCCGGCGGGTTGACCGGTCCGACCGGCGGGGTTTGACCTCTCTCTTTCACTGACGTGTGGGCCCAGGCGCCTGCTTAATTAGTATTAGGTTAATTAGTGTTAATTAATTTAGTTAATTAGGTGAGCCACTGACATGCGGGCCCCGCTCGGCTAACTAAGTTAGTTAGGGCTAACTAACCCGGTTAGTTGACTGGGTCACTGACCAGTGGACCCCACTGGTCAGGTTTGACCAGCAGCAGCGTCTGTTGACCTACTGACGTCATAGTGATGCAGTGCTGACGCAGTAACTCTTTTTCTGTATTTATTCTTATATAGGAAATTCCAGAAAATTGTAAAAACTTCTAAAATTCATAGAAAATTAACCGTAACCCCAAATGAAATAAATTATATATGAAAAATTATCAAAAAAATTCAAGGAATCCATCTGTACCATTTTCATGCATGATAGAACAACTTATCACTACTGTTTAGGGCAAATGAAGTAAATGGCATTTAAATAATCACATATGGAGTTTGAATTTGAATTTTATATTCAAACCAACTTCATTTAATCTGGTTTTAGGTGCATTAGCCCAAAACACATTCATATTGCCATGTCATAGCATGCATCATATTGTGCATTGCATTGATCGTGTTTTTCTGTATTTGCCGGTATCTGTCCCCTCTCGATAGACGTGATACCGATGATGTGATCGTTGACACTGATGAAGACTCAATGTTATCTTCAGAAGTGCCAGGCAAGCAAAACCCCCTTGTTCATTCCGATACAATCCTACTCTCTCGCTCCTGCTCTCTTTTACTGCATTAGGACAACAACGATTCATCTGTTACTTGCTGCGGTAGCTGAACCCCTTTATTCTCTGCATGACCTGTCATTCCACAGTAATTAGATGAAACCCACTAGCATGAGTATGAGTTGTTTGAGCCCTGTTGTGCCTACTCATTCATGTTTGTTTGTCATGCCTGCTACCGCTTAGAGTTGAGTCAGGTCTGATTCATCGGGGATGAATCAGAGGCGTGTGAACATGTCCTACTGGGTGTGAGCTAAGTGTGTGAACACGATTTGGTAAAGGTAGCGGTGAGAGGCCATGTAGGAGTACATGGTGGGTTGTCTCATTGCAGCCGTCCTCAGGAACTGAGTTCTATGTTTGTGATCCATGATTCAGCTACTACCACGCATTGGGCCCGAAAACCAATGGACCCTCTCGGCTTCTTAATCACCCTTGTCCTCTGTCCAGGAGTTGCAAGTAGTTTCTGGTGTTTGTAGTATGCTGGAGGCCGTGCGCAGCGCTGACCGTAGGGGTGGGCTGTGATGCGGTAGGCACGTGTCACGGTGTACCGGGCGCCCGTTTGGTGTCTCGGGAACCCTGTTCACATCGTTTGGGGCTGTGAGCGAAACTCCGGCCGGATCTCCTCATGGATGGAACCCGAATAGGCGATAAACCTGGACTAGAGACTTGAGTGTTTAGGTAGGCCGTGGCCGACACCCACGTTGGGCTTCCGCTTGAAGGTTGCCGAGTACATGTCGTGTAAACGGCGGTAAGTGGTGAGAGCGTGTGTGAAGAAGTACACCCCTGCAGGGTTAATATGATCTATTCGAATAGCCGTGTCCGCGGAAAAGGACTTCTGGGTTGCTTATATCAGTTCATAGACAAGTGAAAGTGGATACTCTAAAATACGCAAGATAAGCGTGAGTGCTATGGATGGCGTTCTCGTAGGGAGACGGGAGCGGATCCATAGTGGTGTATTGATATGGTGAATATGTGGACTCGTGTGCGCCACCTCAAAAGAGTCGCTTGCAGTCGTAGTTTAGGATAGCCACCGAGTTAAAGCTGGCTTGCTGCAGTTAAACCCCACCATCCCCTTGTTGAAAATGATGCATATGTAGTTAGTTCTGACGTAAGTCTTGCTGGGTACATTTGTACTCACGTTTGCCTATTTTATGTTTTTGCAGAGAGACTTCAGTCTCACTAGTATTTCCGCGTGGTCTTCGACGTTTAGCTTGATACCTCAGCTACGATCTTGTGCCCCGGCAGGATCTGATAGATAGTCAGGCTTCTCAGCCCTTTTCATTTATAGATGTCTGTACTCAGACATGATAGCTTCCGCTTGTGCTTTGACTTGTATGCTCTGCGTGTTGGGTCATGAGACCCATGTTTGTAATATCTCGCTCCTCGGAGCCTAATGAATAAAGTACTTGTGTCGTAGAGTCATGTTGTGATGCTTCGTTGTATTTGCACATATCGAGCATACTGTGTGTGTGATTGAAATGCTTGGTATGTGTGGGATCTGACTATCTAGTTGTTTATCTTTAGTAGCCTCTCTTACCGGGAAATGTCTCCTAGTGTTACCGCTGAGCCATGGTAGCTTGCTACTGCTCTGGAACACTTAGGCTGGCCGGCATGTGTCCTTCTTCGTTCCTGTGTCTGTCCCTTCGGGGAAATGTCACGCTTTGAGTACCGGAGTCCTGTTAGCCCGCTACAGCCCGGTTTACCGGAGTCCTGCTAGCCCAGTGCTACAGCCCGGACCCACTTGCTGATGACCGACACGTTCGAAGCTGGGTCATGGATGCCTGTCCCTGTAAGTCTGTGCCACTTTGGGTTTACGACTAGTCATGTCAGCCCGGGCTCTTTATCATATGGATGCTAGCGACACTATCATATACGTGAGCCAAAAGGCGCAAACGGTCCCGGGCAAAGGTAAGGCGACACCTGTGGGAACACCGTGCGTGAGGCCGCAAAGTGATATGAAGTGTTACCGGCTAGATCGATGTGACATCGAGTCGGGGTCCTGACACTCGTTACCGGCAAGTCTCTTTACTCGTTCCGTAATACATCATCTCACAACTAACATATTAGTTGTAATTCTTGCAAGGCTTATGTGATGTGTATTACCGAGAGGGCCCAGAGATACCTCTCCGACAATCGGAGTGACAAATCCTAATCTCGAAATACGCCAACCCAACATCGACCATTGGAGACACCTGTAGTACTCCTTTATAATCACCCAGTTACGTTGTGACGTTTGGTAGTACCCAAAGTGTTCCTCCGGTAAACGGGAGTTGCATAATCTCATAGTCATAGGAACATGTATAAGTCATGAAGAAAGCAATAGCAACATACTAAACGATCGGGTGCTAAGCTAATGGAATGGGTCATGTCAATCAGATCATTCAACTAATGATGTGACCTCGTTAATCAAATAACAACTCATTGTTCATGGTCAGGAAACATAACCATCTTTGATTAACGAGCTAGTCAAGTAGAGGCATACTAGTGACACTTTATTTGTCTATGTATTCACACATGTATTATGTTTCCGGTTAATACAATTCTAGCATGAATAATAAACATTTATCATGATTATAAGGAAATAAATAATAACTTTATTATTGCCTCTAAGGCATATTTCCTTCACCAGAGATACCTCTCCGTCACACAGAGTGACAAATCCCAGTCTCGATTCATGCCAACCCAACAGACACTTTCGGAGATACCTGTAGTGCACCTTTATAGCCACCCAGTTACGTTGTGACGTTTGGTACACCCAAAGCATTCCTACGGTATCCGGGAGTTGCACAATCTCATGGTCTAAGGAAAAGATACTTGACATTAGAAAAGCTTTAGCATACGAACTACACGATCTCTGTGCTAGGCTTAGGATTGGGTCTTGTCCATCACATCATTCTCCTAATGATGTGATCCCGTTATCAACGACATCCAATGTCCATGGTCAGGAAACCATAACCATCTATTGATCAACGAGCTAGTCAACTAGAGGATTACTAGGGACATGGTGTTGTCTATGTATCCACACATGTATCTGAGTTTCCTATCAATACAATTATAGCATGGATAATAAACGATTATCATGAACAAGGAAATACAACAATAACTAATTTATTATTGCCTCTAGGGCATATTTCCAACATCACACCCCGAGTATGTTGATTTCAATAGTGATAAAGATGATTTGTTAGGTGATGATGATTTACTTGTTGACAACTCTGGTTATGAAAAGTATGATGAACTTGCTATTAATCATGCTAATAAAGATAAAGAGAATGATGATGATAAGAAGGAGATTGAGCGTCTAACTAAAGAACTAAAAACTCTTAAGTTAGCTCATGAAACTACCTTGGAAGATCATCGAGAACTTTTAAAGACTCATGAGAAGTTACGCTTTGGAAAGCTCAACCATGAGCAAGAGCATGGGTTTTTAAAGGCAATCAATGATGATCTTCGCAAGAAAAGTTCTTCTTACATTGCCAAGCATTTACTCTTGTCTACTTACATGCCACAAATTAAATCTAGCAACAACAGTAAGAAAGATCTTCCTCTAGTAGTAACAATAATCATGCTAAATCAAATGTTGTTGCTTCTGGTAGTTCTCTTGATTCCACTAATGACTCTCTTAGCCAAGTTACACTTGAGCAAGAAAATAGCTTATTGATGGGAATTATAGAGAAAAGTGTTTACAAGAGCCTTGCCGGAAGTAAGCAATTTGAGGAAATTGTACGCAAGCAAGGAAGGCACCGGAAGAATCAAGGTGTTGGTTCTGAACGAAAGTTCAATGCTAATGGAGTCGAGTGGGAAGAAGATCAATACCCAAAGACGAAGTTTGCTCCTCAACAAGAGAAGTATGATCCTACTTATTTCCAAGGGACAGAAGCTCAAGATGATCTTCCACCATAAGACCACAAGCAAAAAGGCAAGGACAAGCTTCAAGAGGAGATTGATGCATTTGAAGAAGCCCCCTAGGCCTTGGTCAAGTGGGTTCCCAAGACTACATCAAGTTCTACTTCATCAAGTACGACTACAACCCCAAGGATCCCCATCAAGATGATGTGGATTCCGAAGAAGAAGGACTAGAGAGTTCTTGAGGGTGACTCTGCCAACATACTTCACTCATATCATTTTGGCAAGAACAAGTGCAAACAACTTCCATATCATGCACTAGTTCAAGGAGTCACAAACCCTCTTGTTGGTAAGACAAGGGACAAGGTAACCTAATGCTTTCATGGACATCATCTTGTGTGTACATCATTCTATGTCTATGGATATCTTTGCTTGTTCCTTGTGGGACTAGCCCGTGTAGGTATTGAAAGTGCAACTCACTCCAATGGATTGCTCCGAATGATCTACATCAACATTGAGCATCCACATCTTCAACACCTACATGAAGTCATCATCGACAAAACCCAAGGTTAGTTCATCCCTATTAGGGGGTATATCACATCTAGGGGGAGCTTTACTATAAGAATTGAGCTAAAGCAACTCTAATGGTGTGAACACAAGAATGCTTTATGTAAAAGTGGTAACCCCACTTGTGCTTAAACGATGAGTATGACCTATGATCAAATGTTCTCATTTGACTCCTAAGTCAATATACTCATATATAGATGACCTAGTCATCGCCAATTGCTTGATAGATGCTAGAGTGTTTATGCATGCTTTGTCACATATTTCATTTGTCATCTTATTGTGTGAGCATGATGATTGCATATTTTGCACATTCGAGGACATCCACTTGTTGTTTTGTTTGGTTGGCTCTTTTTCTTTTGCCAAGTGCATCGACAAGAATGCCTAAGAACCTTCTCTAGCTATCTATGCTTTTCTCGTCTCAAACTCTATTCATGCTACATCACAAAGTTTGATCAAGTCAGATTCAAACCACTCTGTGTGAGGAGCACTCGGAGTCCCCGATTCATCATAGACTTAAACTTCCAAAACCTCTTTGTGCATTTTGGTATGACCGAGTCATCCATTCCAGTCACACCAAGTTCACTAAGTAGATCTAGGTTTTCATCTCGGTGCAACCGATTTGAACATTTCGGTCACACCGAGTTGCAGCAACCACTTGCGATTCTGCATCTCGGTGCCACCGAGTTGTTCCACTCGGTCACACCATCAGGGTCGGGATATATATATATATATCCATGGGTGAGATTTTGGAAATTTCTTCAAGACTCTCAGCCCGCGCATATCCTGCTCTGCCTCCTCGGGTCTCCAGATCGTCTCCTCGCCGTTAGTGACCTCCCGACGCTGGTTTCTATCACCGTCAATGGGAATATGCTCCGCCGTTGCCGCCGTAGCAAACTCCCGCCGAAATAGGGTATGAGTTCAAACCCTTATGCTGTTCTTTTAACTCAATTCTAAGCATGAGGGCAATGCCATGATTCTTGCCACGTACGAAATCAATCTATCCAGAGAAAACTTCCTTTAGGTTAAGTTTGATTCAAAAATTTAGGGTTAGGTCTCCGCTGAACTCATCTCGGACCGACCGAATCGTAGAAATCGGTCTCACCAATTTGGCTTAGGCCATTGCACATGCGCTTTTCGGTCTGACCGAAAATTGGAAATCGGTGTGACCGAGTTCAATTCTCTATGAACCTAGCAATCTCGGTGCCACCAAACTGTGACTCGGTCTGACCGAGTTCACTAGTTTAGGTTCCAAATGTTGCTTCGGTATCACCGAGTTTATCAATTCGGTAGCTCCTAAATCATTTCAGGGAGAACTAAAACTAAGCTTTTCACTCATTTGTTTTGCAAAGTCTCTGCACCTTGTGATGCTCATCTACTCTACCTCATCTATATCTATTCATAGGGTCTGCTGTCAGTTTGCCTGCCAAGATGTCTGACCAAAGTGATATCCAGAACAAATCTGAAGAGCAAGCGCAAATGAGTGAGGGCACTAGTACCTCAAGCAGCTATGATGAGGGTAGTAGGAGCACACCAAGTAACTTTCCCAAGGCAGCCACCAGAGCAAGTAAGAAGAGAGCCTCAGATTCTAAGGATGATGATTATGTGGCTGTTGAGGGTGAGGCCAACTCAAAGAAGAAAGTGCTTAAGAAGGAGTATGGCACTGCTGTTGCAACAAAGCCTGGTTTGAACAGGAAGGCACCATCAAGGAGAGTCCCAATGTCAAAGCCAAGGAAGGTTCCAACAGGAGAAACTATGGAGTTCACTCTTGAACCCAAAGAGACTGGGGATGGCAAGAAGAGGAAGGAGAGGGTCAAGAATACCATTGCTAGAGTCATTGGTAAGCCCTCTATGATGAGAGATGATGAAGAAGAAGAAGAACAGGATGCTGCTCTAGCACCTAAGTCACAAAAGCTTATGGGAGATGCAATCAAGTCAGGGGTTGCTGCTTCTAAGCCCAAACCTGCTTCCAAAGCTGCTGCTCAAACCACCGAGTCTGCACCCAAGAGAAGCACCAGAAACATTCCTGCTGAAGATAAGAACAAGGCCACAATGCCTAAAAGGGATGAAGAAGAAGATGTTGAAGCCCAAGTTCTCAAAAAGCTAAAACCAAAAATTCCAGATCACAATGACACTCATCCAGTAGCAGAGGACATGAAAGTCAGAAAGGATGCAGGATTAATACTTTGGAGACAGTCTGATCCATATGTTGTGAGAAGGAGAACTGTTGTGGACCATAGGTTTCATACCAAAGAATAGCAAGACTTCTACGAGACCATCCTGCTTGACAAGAAGCCAGTTGTCTGTGATATGAGATGGATTGACTGGAACTATATCAAAGAGAATGAAGATCACTTTCCAGGTGTATATGACAGCTTCAAATCTTGTGAGGTTGAAAAGTTTGTTGTACAGAAGCTCACCAAATGGAATGATGAGCTAATCATGCAATTCTACTCCACTGCTCACTTCTACCTAGATGGGAGGATAGTGCGGATGTCTGAAGGTACAAGGTACCAGTCAACTGTTAATGACCAAGTTGATCAATGCCCCAGAAGAACATGAGGATGATTTGGATGTGTATGCTAAGAAGAAGAAAGACAACAACTCCATGACAAGTATGTATAAGGAAATTCCTGATGAAGCCCAGGAAACTCATAAGTTTAGCTTAGTGAAGTATTTGTTGTCTGGTCTGCCTACTATCAACACCATCTTAAGGCATACTCCATTGCCCAAATCTGGAGATCATAGGATGATAAGAGGACATTCAATCCACTTGTTGCACATTTTTGATGTACCTCAAAAATTCAAGGTCATGAGTCTGATTGTCGAGACAATCAAGAGGACAGCTGCTGATCAGAAAAGGTCTTGTGGGTATGCTCCACATATTCAGGTGCTCATCAACTCAAATATGGGCACATGCACTTACTTATTGGACAAGGAGCATTTACCTCTCCATCCAGAATTTGATGATAACATAGTTGTAATGTATGAGAATGAACCTTCATCAGTGCAAGCACAAGAGAAGAGAGCAAAGGCAAGGGCAGAAAAAGCTGCAAATATGCAAAGTGTTGAGGAAGCATCTGAGGTCTTCTTGAAGAGCAAACAAGATCAACTAGCCTATATGATCCAATCAACCTTGAGGATTGATAAGGGCTTGGACACCCTGACTCGGAATCAGGAGAGCTTGGAGAGGATCATAGAGACCAAGTTTTATGATCTTGATCTAAAAGTCACTGAGATACAGACAGTAGTAGAGCAGCTCGAGGAGGAAGTAGAGAAGAAGAAAGGAAAGACAACTACATATGTTTTTCAGCGAGTGCAAGTGCAAGAGGTCAGAGGTCTGCTGCTGTGCCTATTCCAGATACTAGAGCTACCAGATTAGCACCAGCAGCTATAGCTTCAGTGCCACCTCGAGCAGCCACTTCACCAGCTCCAGCTACATCGACAGAAGCCTTCGTCCTTGGAGTTATCTCTACACCATCTCTCGAAGTTCAAACCCGAGAGACACATAGCACTATGCATATTTGAACTTTTTGGTAACTTATTGCCAAAGGGGGAGAAATATCTATAGATCATAGGCTTCGAGAGAGAGTGTTGTTTTTTGTCTCTTGCTACTTTGTTTGGTTGAACTTTATTGTGTGCTTGGAGTGTGAGATACTTGTACAATCATGCGTTTGATCATATGCTACTTTAATGTTTGCTTGGATGATATTATCTCTTATATCCATATATGATCGTTCACTTTGCTTGATGATGAGTGCATGCTTTTAATTGCTATCATTTTGAGCACTCCACCAAGATGTATGTGACATGGAAGAGTAACCCATGATACTAATTGATTGTGCATTTGCATTCAAAAGAAAATCTTAAATAATGCACAAATTTAGGGGGAGCTCTTGCTTATCACATACTTCTCAAAGCGACAATGTATTTCAATATTGTTATCATTTGTCGAAGCTTTGATCTATATGTTGTCATCAATTACCAAAAAGGGGGAGATTGAAAGTGCAACTGTCCTTGGGTGGTTTTGGTAATCATTAACAACATATAGCTCATTGAACTCATGCTATTTCAAGATGAATATTTCAGGAAAGTTCAATGATTGGCATGGCATGGATTAGGAATGTCGACCCCTCAAAATGCTAAGCACAAAGGATTGGCTCAAGCTCTAAAGATCAAGAATCTACATTTTACTTTTAGTGATCCATGATCACATTGAGTCCATAGGAAAGCCAATACTATTAAAAGGGGATGAGGTGTTGCTTAATGGCTTGCTTGCTCAAAGTGCTTAGTGATATGCTCCAAAGCCCTCAACCACTTTCTCATATCCACATATGTCCCAAACCAAAATTCAAACTCGGCCCCACTGATTTTATCTATCCGGTGCCACCGAGTTCATTTGACATAGCCACTGCCAGAAACCCTAGTCACTTCGGTCTCACCGATAGGGATCTCGGTCTCACCGAGATGGGATTGCAAACTCTCTGTTTCCCTTCGTAACGTTTCGGTCTAACCGAAATGATTGATCGATCCCACCGAGTTCGCGATGCAAACTCTCTGTTTCCCTTTCGTAATGTTTCGGTCCCACCGAGATGAGTGAATCGGTCCCACCGAGTTTGCCTGACCAACTCTTTGGTTAGCTTATTACCAAAGTCGGTCCCACCAATTTTGTGTAATCGGTCTCACCGATATTACATTATGCCCTCACCCTAAATAAATCGGTCCCACTGAGTTGACGTGTCAGTCCCACCGAAATGACTAATGGTCACATTATGAACTAAATCGGTCCAACTAATTTTTCTGATTCGGTCCCACCGAGTTTGGTAAATTGTGTGTAACGGTTAGATTTTGTGTGGAAGCAATATATACCCCTCCACCCTTTCTTCATTCATGGAGAAAGCCATCAGAACGTGCCTACACATCCATCATTCATTTTCTGAGAGAGAACCACCTACTCATGTGTTGAGGCCAAGATATTCCAATCCTACCATATGAATCTTGATCTCTAGCCTTCCCCAAGTTGCTTTCCACTCAAATCATCTTTCTACCAAATCCAATCCTATGAGAGAGAGTTGAGTGTTGGGGATACCATCATTTGAAGCACAAGAGCAAGGAGTTCATCATCAACACACCATCTATTACCTTTTGGAGATTGGTGTCTCCTAGATTGGTTAGGTGTCACTTGGGAGCCTCCGTCAAGATTGTGGAGTTGAACCAAGGAGTTTGTAAGGGAAAGGAGATCGCCTACTTCGTGAAGATCTACCCTAGTGAGGCAAGTCCTTCGTGGGCGATGGCCATGGTGGGATAGACAAGGTTGCTTCTTCGTGGACCCTTCGTGGGTGGAGCCCTTCGTGGACTCGCGCAGCCGTTACCCTTCGTGGGTTGAAGTCTCCATCAATGTGGATGTACGATAGCACCACCTATCGGAACCATGCCAAAAACATCCGTGTCTCGAATTGCGTTTGATTCCCCAAACTTCCCCTATTTACTTTCTTGCAAGTTGCATGCTTTACTTTCCGCTGCTCATATACTCTTTGCATGCTTGCTTGAATTGTATTGTGATTGCTTGACTTGTGCTAAGTTGCTAAATTCTGCCAAGAAATAAAATTGGGAAAAGGCTAGATTTTTATTTGGTCAAGTAGTCTAATCACCCCCCCCCCTCTAGACATACATTCGATCCTACACTGCCCTCATGCCACGATTCAGGAACACTAATCAGCTTAAGGTCAGGAATAAAGTCAACGCAAAACTCAATGACCTCCTCTGTTTCATGGCCCTTGGAGATGCTTCCTTCTAACCTAGCACGGTTATGAACATATTACTTTAAGACTCCCATGAACCTCTCAAAGGGGAACATATTGTGTAGAAATACAGGACCCAAAATGGCAATCTCTTCGACTAGGTGAACTAGGACGTGCATCATGATATTGAAGAAGAATGGTGGGAACACCAACTCGAAACTAACAAGACAATGCAATAAATCATTCTGTAATCTTGGTATGATTTCTGGATCAATTACCTTATGAGAGATTGCATTGAGGAATGCACATAGCTTCACAATGGCTAATCGAACATTTTCCGGTAGAAGCCCCCTCAAAGCAACCGGAAGCAATTGTGTCATAATCACGTGGTAGTAATGAGATTTTAGGTTCTGGAACTTTTTCTCTGCCATATGTATTATTCCCTTTATATTCGACGAGAAGCCATATGGGGCCTTCATACTGTGCAGGCATTCAAAGAAGATTTCCTTCTCTTCTTTGGTAAGAGCGTAGCTAGCATGACCCTGATACTGCTTTGGATGCATGACATCTTTTCCGTGCATACGTTGTTGGTCCTCCCGTGCCCCCGATGTATCTTTTGTCTTCCCATACACGCCCGAGAAGCCTAGTAGGTTCACACAAATATACTTTTTCACATGCATCATGTCGATTGTAGAGCGGACCTCTAGGTCTTTCCAATAGGGTAGGTCCCAAAATATAGATTTATTATTCCACATGAGTGCGCGTCCGTCAGCGTCATTCGGAACAGATTGTCCGCCAGGACCCTTTCCAAAGATTACTTTTAAATCCTTGACCATATCAAATATATCATCACTAGTATGGTGGCGAGGCTTCTTCCAGTGATCTGCCTCACCTTTTAAATGCTTGCCTTTCTTTCTTAAGAGATGCTTGATCGTAAGAAATCGACGATGTCCCAGGTACACATTCTTCTTACATTTATCCAAATATATAATGTCGGTATCATCTAAATAGTGCGTGCATGCGTGGTATCCCTTGTTTGTCTGTCCTGAAAGGTTACTGAGAGCAGGCCAATCATTGATGGTTACAAACAGCAACGCATGTAGGTCAAATTCCTCATGTTTGTGCTCATCCCACACACGTACACCTTTTCCATTCCACAGCTGTAAAAGTTCTTCAACTAATGGCCTTAGATTCACATCAATGTCCTTGTCGGGTTGCTTAGGGCCTTGGATGAGCACTGGCATCATAACGAACTTCTGCTTCATGCACAACCAAGGAGGAAGGTTATAGATACATAGAGTCATAGGCCAGGTGCTATGGTTGCTGCTCTGCTCCCCAAAAGGATTAATGCCATCTGCACTTAAACCAAACCATACGTTCCTTGCATCATCTGCAAAGTCCCCCCACTTTCTCTTGATTTTTCTCCACTGCGACCCTTCAGTGGGTACTCTCAACTTCACGTATTTCTTACGGTCTTCTTTGTGCCATCGCATCAACTTGGCATGCTCTTTGTTTTGGAACAAACATTTAAACTGTGGTATTATAGGAGCATACCACATCACCTTGGCAGGAATCTTTTTCCTGGGGCGCTCGCTGTCAACATCACCAGGGTCATTGCGGCTGATCTTATAACGCAATTCACAACATACCGGGCATGCATTCAAATCCTTGTACTCACCGCAGTAGAGGATGTAGTCATTAGTGCATGCATGTATCTTCTGCACCTCTAATCCTAGAGGCCAGACAACCTTCTTTGCTTCATAAGTACTATCGGGAAATTCGTTGTCCTTTGTAAGCATCTTCTTTAACATTATCATCAACTTTTCAAATCCCTTGTCAGATACACCATTCTTTGTCTTCCGTTGCAGCAATTTCAATATGGTACCTAGCTTTTTCTTGTCATCTTCGCAATTTGGGTACAACAATTTCTTGTGATCCTCTAACATGCGCTAGAACTTCTTCTTCTCCTTTTCACTGCACAGTTTCTCTTTGCATCGGCAATGGCCCGACCAAGATCATCAGTGGGCTCGTCTGATGCCTCTTCTTCAGCTTCTTCCCCCATTGTTGTACCATCGTATTCAGGGAACCCATGGCCAGGATAGCTGTCATCATCCTCTTCATCTTCATTCTCTTCTATTAGGACCCCTCTTTCTCCGTGCTTGGTCCAACAGTTATAGCCGGACATGAAAATGGAGGTAAACATGTGGATGTGAATGGTTCTTGAGTCAGAGTAATTGTGATCATTCTTACAGACATCACATGGACAACACATAAAACCATTCGCCCGCTTTTTTGCCTCAACCGCAACCAGAAAAGTATGCACACCATTAATGAACTGGGGAGAGCATCGGTCATCGTACATCCATTGCCGGCTCATCTTCATTACACAACACGGAAAAGACCAAATTAATACAAGTTCATACACACTTATTCTCATAAAACAACATACAAAAACTCTCTAGCTAAAGCATTTAAATGCAACAATAAATGCGATCAAGATCGCAGCTAAGGTAACAATTGATCCAACATCATAGTGATACCAAGCCTCTTTATTAACGACATATTATCTAATCTTTCTAATCTTCAAGCGCATTGCATCCATCTTGATCTTGTGATCATCGACGACATTGGCAACAAACAACTCTAGTTTCATCTTCTCTTCTTCAATTCTTTTCAATTTTTCTTTCAAATACTCGTTTCCTTTTTCAACTAAATTTAACTTTTCAACAAGAGGATCGGTTGCAATTTTCGGTTCACATACCTCCTAGATAAAAATATCTATGTCAACTTGATGGGCATAATTGTCATAAACACGAAATGCAATAAAATAGTTATAAAGGAGAGTATACCACATCTGAATCGTAAACCGGACAAGGGTCGACGGGGATGATATCAAAACCATGCCACTATGTATAACAAACAACCATACAAGTAAGAACATTATACAAGTAACTATCTAAATCACACAAACATGATTTTTTTTATAAAAGGGATAAGAACAAGAGGCTCACCAAGGTGGTGTCGGCAGCGGGACGGTGTGGGCAATCGACGGTGGTTAGGACGGGGATGGGAAGGCACTAAGTAAACCACACCTACATATGCAAACTAAGAAGTTAATCTGAGCTCAAATTGCATATAAATCAAATAAACTCCCACATATAATTACTCCAAACTAAAACCCACAAATCACTATACTTATAGAGCATTGCAAGAGCTAATTTAGCAATGAGAGATGAAAGGACAAAGTTGATAACCTTTGTGAACACTTGGATGGATGGGGTGCCTTCAAATCTTGACAAATTTTGGCAAAAATGGAGGTGAGCTCGAGCAAGAGGGGAAGAACAGAAAGGAGAGGACAGGGGGAAAACGGAGAGCTTCGGCTCGGGCTGGACGAAGCACTATATATAGTGATCTCTTTAGTCCCGGTTGGTTATACAAACCGGGACTAAAGGTGTACCTCTAGTCCCAGTTTGTGACACGAATCGGGACTAAATGGGCTCGTGGGGGCCCAAGTCTGACACCAGTCTGCCACCCCCCTTTAGTCCCGGTTTGTGACACAAACCGGGACTAGAGGTTCAACACAAATCGGGACTAATGATGCCCCTGCCCTAGCCGTTGGAACCGGGACTAATGGTCACATTAGTCCCGGGCCGTAGTCAAATCGGGACTAATGAGGTGAATGTAAGGTCGTTTTTCTACTAGTGATGCGATCCATTGGTTACAATTTTTTAATGCTGCAACAACCTTGAATGAGGAGTTAAGCCAGATTGGTCCTATGAGACCTTAGCACAATGACTTTCCAACTGTCTACTATATAAGTTTTGCCCGACTCTGGTGAGAGAGGAGTAATGACGACGACGCACCTTCCGCTCGCTTCAGTACTTGTAGTCGCCCCTAATTCGTCTATGGTGTTTGTTGTACTTCCATGATTGAAGATGAATAGATCGAAAGTTTTCTCGCAAAAAAACGAGTCAAACCAGATTGGTCGGTTCATTCATATGTGGCGGTCAGAGAGGCGGCAGATTGATGAAGAAAACCAACCAAATGACTCCTGGCATGTTGACCATTAATACTTCTAGTTGGTCATATGGGTTTAGTAAAGTGTTGAAAGTGGCATTGGTAACCTGAGATGTTGATAATATTAAAAAGGAAAATAGATGTTGATAATATTCGGAATTATTACAAACACAAATAATGTGGATATAAACATGGATATATATGTATCAGTTTCGAAAAGCTAGCTATAAGAAAGTCAGAAATCAAAACAAATTTGAATTTGCACAGCATGACAAGTCTATATAAACGATGGATATATTGTTGTCCATTGATGGTGTGATGCACACATTTTGATTTATTTATTTTATGTATAATGATACAATGGCAGGCAACCTTGTTGTGCCAGTGTGTTGCTGTGCAACAACAAAAGCTGTGGCATCGTACCCCTAAAAAATGTGGCATCGAGATCATGGCATGAAAAAAAATGCAATTTGTCACTAGAAATGTTATTGATCCGTTGAAACAATTGTCAATTCATCACAGATGTCACAATCAGAGAGACCCCCTAGACTGCCAGAAACTAAACATGGATGGAGTCATTGTTCAAAAAAAAATCATGGATGGATGCATCCATGTTTTCCTATAAAAAAGGGAGCATATTGTCATCATGCAAGTAAGCCTATTGTCTTGCACGCATGCTGGTCTTTGGTAATCGTTACATGCGATTTAATTTAGTTATAATGGAATGTTGTAATGTGACTGGGGCTGAAACAACTGATACGGAGTAGATTTCCCTCTAAACGAGATACTTCATCAACAAACAATAAACCCGAACTTCTGCAGATTTTCTCCAAACCACCATCAGCTTCCTAATAGCACAACCCTTGCATCTATTAGTTCCAGAACCTGAAAAGGTAGATAAAAATATGAGGGGCGCTTGACTCAACATGGAAAATGAAAACAAAAGGCTGAATGAACACAATTGCCGTCATAGTCCATTTATACATCTCACATCCACAACTGAAACTTATAGCAGCAAATTACATAATTATCATTTGTTTGCAAACAACAAGCCTCAGTTTTAAACTTTCTAGGATTGTTGGTAATATTGCAAGAAAAAGAAAAGAGTGGTCATCATTACAACAAGGAAGCACAAAGCATCCTGACTCCTGAGTACTCACAAAACGAATGTACAATACTAATAATGGATCAGCAAAGAAGCATTAGATAAGAGACTATAAGATACTAGTACCCACCCAGAGATACATAAGCTGGTAGATTGATACTCATTCACCACTTCTAGATGCAACTAACCAGATCATCTGTCGCTTCCATGTCATCCCTCTTGCCTGGAAAAAAAAATCCCTGTCAAGGCACAAGAACTTCAAGGACAGATAAAACTTGTGCTAACCCAGAACAATTTTAACAGTATAAACTATACACTGCTTATAAGAAATGAGCCGGCGGAAATGACTGATCATAAAACAGGTTAACAAGAATTTAGCACAGTTTACTGCACTGCTCACATAGCTTGACACTGATGAGAGGAACACAATTTATTTAGAAGCCAAAAGTTGGGTGGTAAGTTCGGTAAAAACTAAAAAGAGGTGCACAAGAGTCGTGAAGTGAAGACAACATCCTTAAAGTATCTTCTGAACTAAACTATAGGGATGTGGAAATAACATGTAGTGTAAATTTCAAATTCAGAAACCAAACAGCTGCATCATGTATGCATGTTTACTGTTTAGACATCGTCCTTAACTGCAACAGGTCACCGAAGGAGACTACTGCTAGCTAGTCGTGCGAACAGAATTCCTTTAATCTTCAGGGAAATGTACCATTGTGCTCACCTAATCAGAGTATCAGACACGATTCGATAAATACACGAGCGCACTCGCTAGTATGAACACCACTGCTTAACACATAACACGCATACATCTTCTAACAAACTGCAGTATATCGTAGTCGGTCTCAGTAGATCAGTAGCACCAATATATCCAAGTCTGTTGCAATCTAAAGTTTGGAATATTAGTGGCAACGCTCAATTCATCACTACCATCTATGGCATGCCTCCCACATTAGTTTCCAATCACAACATTCATCCCTTTGTATGTTTCCACATTACGATGAACAAATCGCAAAATTCTGTCCAAGCACACAACACTCAAGTAATGCACCAGCAGATACAAACTGAAACTTATATAGATTAAACAAGCTGGTGTCACATACATACCTGCCGTAGGGATCTGGCTTGATCTAAGCCATGGTGGAAGCACACATGACACAAGAGAGAGGTATTGCTCTTGAAGCGGCGATGCCCCAATCACCTTCCCATTGTGAATGTCCACGACGACGAGGTGCTCACCGACCTTGAGGTAGATGGCATTGGTGTGAAGTGGGTCAAGCACGGCGATCTGTGGCGCCGCCGACGGGTAGCCTCCATCAGCCAAGACCTGCTTGAGCGCCACCTCGTGCTCCAGCGTCCAGCTGCTGCCCTCGTCGTCGAGCGCAAAGCAGCTGAGCACGAACGGGTCGTGGGGAGACACCTCGGCATAGCGCAGCCTCCCCTCGCTGACGCCCATGCGCCGGTGCTTGGCCACCTCCCGCATGAACAGATTCTGGTCATCGGCAGCTCGACGCCTGTCCCCAAAATGTTGGCTGTCTGTAAGTGCGCGCGCAGGCAGCACGCTGCCGCTCGGCAGCTCGACGAAGCTTGTCTTCAGCCGGTCGTCGAACGGGTCGACGGAGATGGCGCCCAGGGTGAGGTCGACCCACCACAGGCGGCCGCCGAAGGCAACCGTCTCCTGGTTCACCTCCATCAGGCGCGGCAGCCGTAAGGATGGTGTGGCCCGAATCACCGTCCTCCACTCCCCTTCCTCCGAGAGAAACCGCGGAATGATGGCGCCATGGGAAAGGAGATCGGCGACGGCGAACCTGTCAGGCGGCCCGCCACCGGCGCCCTGGGTGAGGAGGCCCATGTGGTGGACGACGAGGGTCCTCCTGGAGCGGCCGATGTCGGGCAGGCGGAGCATCTGCCCGCTGACAGGGTTGCAGACGAAGCGCTGGATTTCGAGGTCCCGCGCGAAATCCCACTTGGTGCAGGGGCCCTCCGCCCGGAGGTCGTGGTAGGTGAGGAGGAGGTGGCCGTCGCCGCTGACGGCGCCGACGCTGCCGAAGAGGGACTGGACGACGTTGCTGTCGGGGGCGGCGGGGCGTGGTCTGGGGCTGAGGAGGTGCGCCGGGGCCGTGAAGTCGGAGACGCCTGGAGGCTGGACGGGGCGGAAGCACGCCACCGGGGCCGACGACGATCTGTCGACCATCGACGTGCCGTCGATGATCGCCCATGGCGGGTGCGACTGCGAGGAGGCCGCGGCGGTGGAGAGGGAGCGGCGGATGTGGGCGGAGAGGCCTAGGAGGCGCCGCCGGAGCGACATTGCGGGGTGTCCTGGAGCTTGGTGCGGTGCGACGGATGTTTGGGTACTGTGGACGGCTCCTGGCAGCGAACAGCTGTGCAGCACGCACTGTAGACGGCAGGTCTGTCTGACAAAGGCAAAGAGAGAGCGTTGCGTATCTCGTACGCTACATGTGTACAAGTTAAAACTCTCGGTGATTTCGAATTTGAACTTGCAAGATCATCTCCACTCGTTGGCCCTCAAGGAGCCACCTTTTCGGCCGGTTGGGGTCATGCCATGCCGACGAAAATTTTGGCTTTACAGCCATGCCTCCACGCAACACTAGAAGACAAGAGAGATGAGAAAAGAAAGAGATTAAGTGGGCGAGAGGCATGTACATGGGTGGGCCTCTTGCATACAAGAGAAAGAGAGGAGAGAGGGAGTGTGAGGCTGACAGTGGTTCTGTTGCATGCAAATAATAGCGCCGGCGTCCCTGGCGGACCCCTGGCTCCTTGGGTTTGGCCTGAGGTCGTCGGGGCTAGTTTTACCAAAACCCGACGTGAAACGACGTTCTGGGGGCGTGGTTGGGACCCTTTTTTTACCGTCGATGCTAAAAAAGTTGCTTGGGGGCATCTTGGGGGGCCGAGTGGAGATGCTCTAAGTGGTCACAAAAAAGGTTTTGAATCAGTCGATTTTGAATTAAGAAGCGAAAAGAAAGAAGCAGTTGCCGGCTCGTCGGAGAAGCCCTTTGGGTCGACGCGCGTCCGCTTTTCGTCCGCCTGCCGACCCATTTCTCGCCCAATTTGGAGACCGATTTGCATTGGCGCGGACACGAAGCGGACGCGCACGACGCTCGCCTACTCGTCCCCCTGGCCCGCCAGTCGATGGCACATTGGTCATCCTCTTCCTCCCCTACCGACAGCAAGCCCTCGCCCACTCCGCTCCGCCCCGTTGCCACCGTCGGCCATTTCTGGTGCCTCTGCCAGCAGCACGTGCCTACACAACTTCCCCCTGTTGCCACCACCTCCCACGTCGCCGCCACCACCACCTCGCCACCGAGCCACCGCAGTGCCCCCCTTCCACTCCGACGTGCCGCAAACAGGAAGGTGCCTCCCCCGCCCCGGCCAGCTCCTTCGTCCGACACCGCCCGCTGGCTTGACGCCGTCACGCTCGTCGGAGGCCGCCAGGGCATCCACTGGTCCAGAGGAGTCACGCCTCTCTTCGCCGGCCAACTTCTTCGTCGACGCCTACATGTTGTTCGACAGTTTGCCTCAAGGTACAAAACGGACTCTGCCGACGAGTTCTTTTTCCACAATTTCCTGTGCGACTCCGACGATTCCTCGTCCGATGATGATGAGGAGATGTTGGCTGTCGTGTTGGTCCATGACCACGTTAATGGGCAGCGACCATTATTCCGGGGCTCGATCCCGGGGCACACTTCGGCGTTGAATCACAACCGAGAGAGCGGTCATTTCCTTCTTTGGAAGGACTACTTTCACACAACCAACCCGGTGTTCAAACATCAGAAACTCTGACTGAGTTTCCGTATCATATGACTATGCATATTTTCAACTGTAATAGAGAGGGGGTGGTCGGATACGATAATTATTTCGAGTGCAAAGAGGATGCCCTTGAAAAGATTGGCTTCTCATCTTATCAGAAATGCACAGCCATCCAGATGCTTGCATACGGAGTGCCCGGTGATCTCATTGATGAGTACGTCCGTATGAGCGAGTTTACATGCCTAGAGTCTATGTACAGGTTCTGCAAGACTGTGATTGTCGTGTTTGGCCCTGAGTACTTGAGCGAGCCGACTGCTCAAGATATAGCCCACTTGTTGGCAATGAATGCCAGTAGGGGCTTCCTAGGGATGCTTGGCAACATAGACTGCATGCACTGGGAATGGAAGAACTGCCTTTCTGCTTGGCAAGGGCAGTATAAGGGCCATGTCAGGGCTTGCACTATCATACTTGAGGTCGTGGCCTCACAAGATCTCTGGATCTGGCACTCTTTCTTCGGCATGTCTGGATCGCACAATGATATCAACGTGCTTCAACGCTCGCCAGTGTTTGCAATGCGTGCGGAAGGCAACAACCCGCCAGTGAATGTTACCATTAACGGCCACAACTGCAAAATGATTTGGTTGAGCATTTGTGGGCTCATGTTGGCAACCAATAGATATATATATTTAAATGTATTGGAGACATTTTAATTTTTATTCATCTTGTAAAACTATGCTAAATTTATTTGGTTGTGAAACTTTTCTATTTTTGTTTGCTTGTGAAAATATGAAAAATGTGTGTATATTTGTTGAAAAAACAGCGGCCAGTCGTCCATGCCGGCAAATATGGGTCGACGTGTTGGGCGCACTACCGACCCAAATCTTAAACAGGGCGGACACTGAGCAGACGGCCGACCCAAATGGACAAAAAGCAGACAAAATCACTACTCGCTTGGGTCAGCGCATTGGAGTTGCTCTTAGGTGTGGGAATGCATGTTGGTCAGAAAAAATGGTTCATGACTAGGGTTAGAGGGATGGTCAGGGGCAGCGGCAGCACGGTCGTGGGTGATGACTGGGAGGAGGGCAAGTGGCGAGGCCGACGCGGTGGTGTTGCCTGCCACAAGTGGCGGCAGCAGACGGTTAGGCCGGTGCTAGATCAGTTGTTCCAGAAAGAAGATGAACAATGAAAACATGTGGAAGTTGAAGAAGCTAATCTGATCATTCAATTTGCACCCGATGTCTCGTACGAGTCGATTGACCCAAATTTATTTTTTAGTCACTGACATCTTGTCATTCCCATTCGAAAAACATCTAAAAGCCTACAAAGCGAGCAAATTAAACGAACCCCACAGAGTCAACTCTCTCTATCCTCATTTACAGTATTGCATAACAATTTCATAAGATTCTCTCTCTCCTTTTTAGGATGTGTTTGGTACTTGTTCTCATCCTAGCATGGTTGTTCCCCTTTGAGATATATGCCGAGTCTAGATATGCTGATTACAAGTAACTACAGTTGTTTGACAGCAATGTATGTGTCAAGACTTTATTTGGTAGCTTGCATCTGGCTACATGTTGGGCTGATAATGTGTTTGGTAGCCTGAATCAGAAATAGCCTGCAGCAATAGTGTTTTGCTGCGAATACAACATATCGACTTAATGTAAATATGGGAAAACACACCTGAACACTCAACTAATAAAGCATCCAATTTCAAATTCAACTAGATTCATGATTCATATTACATAGGCTCGTTCTAGATTTAACTTATAATAGGCATTACAAAAGAGATAGTTTGTGAACATGCAACAAATAACATCAACGCAAATATGATCGTGATTGTTCTTCAAGATATGGTTGAACGATACTTTGCGAACATCATCTTCGGTCTTCACGAAATTAATACTCTTTCCCTTATGTTATGTGAGATAATCTAAAACAACCAACTGCTTGTCAGGATCAAAGTTAAGGCCCATGACAACTTTGTACAAGTCAAGATGTGTTTAAACATGGAAAGTGTTGTTGATATTAGTAGCAATCTCACGTACAGAATCAGACATGTTGCTACACTGGATTGATTATTCCTTGGTCAAAAAACACCCCTCTTGCTCTTCTTAGTTGAAGTAGGTGAAGGGTCCTGAGTGACACTGGCAGTAGGAAGTACAAAGTTAGATCCACTAGGAACATGTTTGAACACCTCCTCAGTTATTCCTTGTCACTCCATGGCATTGGGTTTTCTTTGCCCTCCACAACAATAGGTTTTCCTAGTGGCACACCGGTGGCTATTGCAAAACTCCCAGTAGCAAGCTTATTAACAAAGCAAAGTTCCATGCAGCCGTAGTGCTCACGTGGTGTATTGAGAAATTTGGCATGTGTTGGATGATCATGCATGATACCGTTTCAACAAAAGTAGTTAATTCACACATAATTTCAGCAATAAAGTCCACCGCAGTAGTCTGCACTGCCAAACCCGATGGTTGTGTACGAGCTTTATCCGTGGCGCTTTCTCCTTGCCATACAGGACATCATCAACGGAGGGACGTTGCGAGTGCCTCGGACGTACTACATGCCGGCTCGGGCATCGCCTCATCGCCATGAATATTTCATGGTCGGCATTGTTTAGCCGGCCCCGTCGATCAAGGATGTTACTCTCTGACAACAGCAAGTGCACGCCTTCATCACCCAAAATCTATAGCTACTGGCATTCTATGCTCAAACGTGGTTTCAAGGAGTCAGTCTCTATGAGATGCAAAATCCGGTAGTTCGTAGTGCTTTGATTAAACATGCTTCATGGACGCTTGGTTTAGATCAGTATGGCAATGGGTTTTTGTCAGGTTTATTAAGCACGATGATGTTTAGGGTTTTAGAGCTCTTCAAGGGCACATAATTGGTTGGCTTATGTTCGTTGGAGTCCTGCTAGGTTACCGTAATGAGGAAAACCTTGTTGAAATTGTTGGTACTTTTGGTCAGTTTCAATACTGGAATTCTAAGGATGATAGACTGGTGAGATCTCTGGTGTATGCATCTTTCCCTGACAACCAACTTGTATCGCGGTGTTGTTTTCCTTTAGTTTGCAAACATCGGTGGGGCCGTTGTTTCTTGGACTATCGCTTTTTATATTTCGACTGCTGCCTTTGCTGAACAATTATCGCCTGAGAAGATATCATGCCACCTGACGTTATCCCCACCCTATGCCGGGAGAATTTCAGCTAGTTCAACACTTTTGGGCTCTCCCACCTTATTCGACACTTGGCTGGCATGATGTGCTTGTTGATGCACCAAAGGAGCAGTAGTAAGATCCATCAGAAGCAGAGGGTGGTTGGGGGTAGCAGTGGCCTGTCTAGGATGACCACCACCAAGAAAATAATCAACAGGTTAATGAACATCCAGTTCAGGATCAAAATTCAATGGTACTTAACCCCTCTTTGGTTTCTGGTGACTCATCTATGCATGCAAATAATCCTGCAATGGAAGGTCCTTACTTGATTGCTAATCAAGAACATATTCCAACACAACCTAACATTAACATTGCTGAAGATAACCTGGTTCAGATACAGCCGGAAGTGCAGCAGGAACAACTTGGTGTCCCAGAGCAACCAAACCTGCAACAGGAGGAGCTTGCAATTGTGCCCTACTAGCCACCTCTGCATGTGGGTATGGTATGCATTGTTATGGGCCCAATACTGCCACCAGGGATGATCTGGAGCCAGGCCTATGATTCCTTGATGCCTTCCTTTCTGACAGTTGCAGTCCCTTGGTCTCTTTGCAGTAACATTGTACCACATTCTCTGAAGAGAACTTGGCTTGAGGCATTTGAAAAAATGGTGGATTTCAATTGGCCACCCCTTGCTCTTCATCCAGCCCATCCAGTTGTAGATGCTCCTTTCCTTGCTCTGGCAGTGCCTCCCAAACTAGTTGCTCGTAAACTTGTTGGGAAATGGAGCATGCAATTTCAAAAAAAATCCTACGCTCACGCAAGATCTATCTAGGAGATGCATAGGAACGAGAGGGGGAGAGTGTGTCCATGTACCCTCGTACACCGAAAATAGAAGCGTTTACTTAACGCGGTTGATGTAGTCGAACGTCTTCTCATTTCGACCGATCGAGTACCGAACGTACGGCACCTCCGAGTTCTGCACACGTTCACCGTGATGACGTCCCTCGAGCTCTTGATCCAGCAGAGGGTCAAAGAAGTAGATGAGTTCCGTCAGCACAACGGCGTGGTGACGGTGATGGTGATGTGATCCGCATAGGGCTTCGCCTAAGCACCGTGAGAATATGACCGGAGGCGTAAACCGTGGAGGGGGGCGCCGCACACGGCTTGGAACAATTGGTGTGTCTCATAGGGGCGCCCCCTCCCTGTATATAAAGGAGGGAGGGAGAGGAGGCCGTCCCTAGGCGCGCCAAGTGGGAGGACCCACTTGGACTCCTAGTCGGATTCGCTCCCCCCCTTTTCCTTTTACCGGAAGGGGGAAGGGGAAGGAGAGGGAGTAGGAGAAGGAAAGGGGGGTGGCACCCCCTTTCCCTAGTCCAATTCGGTCTCCTCCCTTGTGGGGGCGCTCCAGCCCCTTGTGGGCTGGTTAGCCTCCCTTCTATGGCCCATATCTTTCCTCGAGGGGTTCCGGTAACCCCTCCGGTACTCCGGTATGGACCCGATACACTCCGGAATCCTTCTGGTGTCAGAATACCACTTTCCAATATATAAATCTTTACCTCTCGACCATTTTGAGACTCCTCGTCATGTCTGTGATCTCATTCGGGACTCCGAATAACCTTCAGTCACCAAAACACATAACTCATATAATACATATCGTCATTGAACGTTAAGCGTGCGGACCCTACGGGATCGAGTACTATGTAGACATGACCGAGACACCTGTCCGGTCAATAACCAATAGCGTAACCTGGATGCTCATATTGGTTCCCACATATTCTATGAAGATCTTTATTGGTCGAACCGCAATGCCAACATACGTTCTTCCCTTTGTCATTGGTATGTTACTTTCTTGAGATTTGATCGTCGGTATCTTCATACCTAGTTCAATCTCGTTATCAACAAGTCTCTTTTCCGTAATGCATCATCCCGCAACTAACTCATTAGTCACATTGCATGCAAGGCTTCATATGATGTGTGATGTCTACTACCCAACCTTCTTCTTGTAGACGTTATTGGACATGCAAGTGCACATGTTTGTAGGACAGTAGAAAATTTCCCTCAAGTGGATGACCTAAGGTTTCTCAATCCGTAGGAGGCATAGGATGAAGATGGTCTCTCTCAAACAACCCTGCAACCAAATAACAAAGAGTCTCTTGTGTCCCCAACACACCCAATACAATGGTAAATTGTATAGGTGCACTAGTTCGGCGAAGAGATGGTGATACAAGTGCAATATGGATAGTAGATAAAGGTAATTGTAATATGAAATTATAAAAACAGCAAGGTAACAAGTGGTAAAAGTGAGCGTAAACAGTATTGCAATGGTAGGAAACAAGGCATAGGGTTCATACTTTCACTAGTGCAAGTTCTCTCAACAATAATAACATAGATAGATCATATAACAATCCCTCAACATGCAACAAAGAGTCACTCCAAAGCCACTAATAGTGGAGAACAAACGAAGAGATTATGGTAGGGTACGAAACCACCTCAAAGTTATCCTTTCTGTTCTATCTATTCAAGAGTTCGTAGTAAAATAACATGAAGCTATTCTTTCCGCTCAATCTATCATAGAGTTCATACTAGAATAAAACCTTAAGACACAAATCAACCAAAACCCTAATGTCACCTAGATACTCCATTGTCACCTCAAGTATCCGTGGGCATGATTATATGATAAGCATCACACAATCTCAGATTCATCTATTCAACCAACACAAAGTACTTCAAAGAGTGCCCCAAAGTTTCTACCGGAGAATCAAGATGAAAACGTGTGCCAACCCCTATGCATAGGTTCATGGGCGGAAACCGCAAGTTGGTCACCAAAACATACATCAAGTGGCACATGATATCCCATTGTCACCACAGATAATCACGGCAAGACATACATCAAGTGTTCTCAAATCATAAAAGACTCAATCCGATAAGATAACTTCAAAGGGGAAAACCCAATCCATTACAAGAGAGTAGAGGGGGAGAAACATCATAAGATCCAACTACAATAGCAAAGCTCGGGATACATCAAGATCGTGCCATAGAGGGAACACGAGAGAGAACATGAGAAAGAGAGATCAAACACATAGCTACTAGTACATACCCTCAGCCTCAAGGGTGAACTACTCCCTCCTCGTCATGGATAGCGCTGGGATGATGAAGATGATGGCCACCGGTGAGGGATCCCCCCTCCGGCAGGGTGCCGGAAAAGGGTCCCGATTGACTTTCAGTGGCTACAGAGGCTTGCGGCGGCGGAACTCCCGATCTATCTTCTCCTACGATGTTTTTAGGGTATATGGGACTATATAGGCGAAAGAAGTCGGCCGTGAGGTGCTCGAGGGGCCCACGAGACAGGGGGGCGCGCCCAGGAAAGGTGGGCGCGCCCTCCTATCTCCTGGCCTCCTCGAGGATCTTCTGACGTGAAATCCAAGTCTCCCGGATGATATTCTTCCAAAAAATCACGTCGCCGAAGGTTTCGTTCCGTTTGGACTCCGTTTGATATTCCTTTTCTTCGAAATACTGAAACAGGCAATAAAACATCAATAAGGCTGGGCCTCCGGTTAATAGGTTAGTCCCAAAAGTAATATAAAAGTGTATAATAAAGCCAGTAATCATTCAAAACAGATAATATAATAGCATGAATGCTTCATAAATTATAGATACATTGGAGACGTATCAGCATCCCCAAGCTTAATTCCTGCTCGTCCTCGAGTAGGTAAATGATAAAAGAAAGAATTTATGAAGTGTGAATGCTAGCAGGTGCACAAGTTTGATCAATGATAATTTCAATCACCTTTCCTAGCATGTTTATATGTCATAACAGTAGTTCATCTCATAAAACTTTTCATAATCAAGTAACAAACAATTCACATGTTAAAGCATAGACCATAAACTTTCTGGAAAACTAGCAAACTTCATTCTTAGTCATCAAACAATTGCAATTCATCTTATTTTCAGGAAGGGTCTATGTCAGAGCTTTGATTTAGCAAACTTCACATACTCAACTATCATATAGTCTTCTACAATTGCTAACACTCACGCAATACTAATGGGTCCAAAGTTTTAATTGAACACAGAGAAAGATAGGGCCTTATAGTGTTGCCTCCAAACGTATTCACCTTTTGGTGATGTCAACAATAATAGTTCATGCTGACTTACATCCAATTGGATATATATATATATCAGGATCACCCCAACACAAAGTGCTTGCCAAAGGATAAAATGAAAAAGGGAAAGGTGAAGATCACCTTGACTCTTGTATAAAGTAAATGACTTAAAGTAAAAGATAGTCCCTTCGCAGAGGGAAGCAGGGATTTGCAGAGGTGCCAGAGCTCGATTTTGAAATAGAGATAAATAATTTTGAGAGGTATGATCTCAATGTCAACATAACAACCAAGAGTTCCCAATATCTTCATACTACATACATTATAGGCAGTTCCCAAACAGAATGGTAAAAGTTTTTACCCCCCCTCCACCAACAATCATCAATCCATGGCTTGCCCGAAACAACGGGTGCCTCCAACTAACATCAAACCTGGGGGAGTTTTGTTTGCAATTATTTTTGATTTGATTTTGATCTTTTGATCATGGGACTGGGCATCCCGGTTACCAACCATTTTTCTCGTGCATGATGAGCGGAGTCCACTTATCTTGAGAATAACCCACCTAGCATGGAAGACACTGACATCCCTTGGTTGCTACATGAGCAATTCGGGCATACAAAACAGATTATAATTTGAAGGTTTAGAGTTTGTCACATGCAAATATACTTGGAACAGCAGGTAAATACCACATATAGGTAGGTATGGTGGACACTCATGGCGAAAACTGGGTTTAAGGATATTGGATGCACAAGCAGTATTCCCGCTTAGTACAGATATTTAGGCTAGCATGAGGGGGAAAGGCAAGCTCAAGATGTTTGAATGATCCATGACAATATACTTTAACTAAGATGTGAGAAAACATAACCCATTACGTTGTCTTCCTTGTCCAACATCAACTCTTTAGCATGTCATACTTAATTATAAAAGATGTCCACGATAATATATTTATATGTGAAATCTCTCTTCCTTCAGTATTCTTTCATGAATTGTTCAAATGACCAATACAATGCTTGCTAACCTTCAATAAACTTACTATTTCTACTTCTTAGATGTGAAGTCACTACTCCCCAAGGGATAAGCAAATGAGACATATATAATTTCAGATTTATGACATTAAACTCATTCAACCAATTACTCATAGGATATAAGTGAAGCACACGAGTAAATGAATAACTACTCCAAAAAGATATAAGTGAAGATCAATGAGTAGTTAAATAATTATGTAACTATGTGAAGACTCTCTCTCATTTAAGGATTTCAGATCTTGATATTTTATTCAAACAGCAAGCAAAACAAAATAAAATGACATTGCAAGGATAGCACGACTCATGTGAAGAAGCAAAAACTTAGGCTCAACCGATACTAACCGATAGTTGTTGAAGAAGAAAGGTGGGGTGTCTACCGGGGCATCCCCAAGCTTAGATGCTTGAGACTTCTTGGAATATTATCTTGGGGTTCCTTGGGCATCCCCAAGCTTGAAATTTTGTGTCTCCTTAATTCCTCTCATATCATGGTTTCTCTTTTTATAAAAAACTTCATCCACACCAAACTCAACAAGAACTCGTGAGATAGGTTAGTATAAACCAATGCAAAACCTTATCATTTTCTACTGTAAAAAAATACTAAAATTATTATTCAACATTGAATACTAAATGTCTCTGCATATTTAATACTCCTATCTTCAAATAGAATCATTAAACAAGCAAGCATATGCAAACAATGCAAACATAACAGCAATCTGCCAAAACAGTATAGTATGTAAATAATGCAAGATTCATCATACTTCCCTAACTCCAAAAATTATAAGAAAAATACTACGCTGTAAAATATTTATCAGATCTCATTATGCAAAAAGATTCAACATTATATCACTCTCTGACTTTTCTAGGGAATTTTTGCAACAGCGGTAAACTTTCTGTTTTCAAACAGCAACATGTATACTAGCAAAATAAGCATGGTAAAGGCTATCCTTGACATTTTTATTGAAAATATAGATGCAAAACATTATTCTAAATAACAGAAAGCAAATACTAACAAAATAAAATGACGCTCCAAGCAAAACACATATCATGTGGCGAATAAAAATATAGCTCCAAGTAAAGTTACCGATGAACGAAGACGAAAGAGGGAATGCCATCCGGGGCATCCCCAAGCTTAGTTGCTTGGTTGTCCTTGAATATTAGCTTGGGGTGCCTTGGGAATCCCCAAGCTTAGGCTCTTACCACTCCTTATTCCATAGTCCATCGAATCTTTACCCAAAACTTGAAAACTTCAACCACACAAAACTCAAGACAAAACTCGTAAGCTCCGTTAGTGTAAGAAAGTAAGTCACCACTTTAAGGTACTGTAATGAACTCATTATTCATTCATATTGGTGTTAAACCTACTGTATTCCAATTTCTCTATGGTTCATACCCTTACATACTAGCCATAGATTCATCAAAATAAGCAAACAACACATAGAAAACAGAATCTGTCAAAAACAGAACAGTCTGTAGTAATCTTTATCAAACGCATACTTCTGGAACCCAAAAATTATGAAATAAATTGTTTGACCTGAGGAATTTTTATATTAATCATCTTCAAAAAGAATCAACCTAAAATCACTCTCCAGTAAAAAAAGGCAGCTATTCTCAGAGCGCAAAGTTTCTGTTTTTTACAGCAAGATCATATAGACTTCACCCAAGTCTTCCCAAAGGTTCTACTTGGCACTTTATTGAAACAAAAGCTATAAAACATGATTACTACAGTATAATAATCATGTGATCACACAAAAACAGTAAGGATAAATATTGGGTTGTCTCCCAACAAGCGCTTTTCTTTAATGCCTTTCTAGCTAGGCATGATGATTTCAATGATGCTCACATAAAAGATAAGAATTGAAACATAAAGAGAGCATCATGAAGAATATGACTAGAAAATTTAAGTATAACCCACTTCCTATTCATAGGGATTTTGTGAGCAAACAACTTGTGGGAACAATAATCAACTAGCATAGGAAGGCAAAACAAGCATAGCTTCAAAACTTTAAGCACATAGAGAGGAAACTTGACATTATTGCAATTCCTACAAGCATATGTTCCTCCCTCATAATAATTTTCAGTAGCATCATGAATTAATTCAACAATATAACCAGCACCTAAATCATTCTTTTCATGATCTACAAACATAGAAAATTTACTACTCTCCACATAAGAAAAATTCTTCTCATTCGGAATGGTGGGAGTATCATAAGAGACTTGAATACTATAAATTGTTTCCACATTAAAAGAGTAATGTTCAGAAAAAGGGTAATCAAAATCATGACAATTTTTATAAATATAATCATCACTACTTTTTATAGCATAGGTTTCATCACAATAATCATCATAAGTAGCATCTTCGTTCTCATCATAATCAATTGAAACCTCTCCCAAGATAGTGGAATCATCAGTAAATAAAGCTGACACTCTTCCAAATCCACTTTCATAATATTATAAGATTAAACATCCTCCAAAATAATGGGATCACTACTTCCTAAAGTTGACACTCTTCCAAACCCACTTTCATCAATATAATCATCATAGGTACAAGGCATGCTATCATCATAACAACTTTGCATATCAAAATTTGGGAGACTAAAAATATCATATTCATTAAACGTAGCATCCCCAAGCTTGGGACAAATATTAATTGCAGCAAATATATTCTCAAATATGTCATGCTCATCAAACATAGCATCCCCAAGCTTGGGCCTTTTCATATCATAAGCATAATCACTCTCATCATTAATAGTATGGATAGCACCAATAGTATAGCAATTATCATCATCCCAATGAGTAGTAGGAGCAACATCATTTGGGAGGGATACCTTTTTACCTTTGCTGCCCCATCTCTTCCTTTCTTCTTCACATTATGTATGGGTTCAACCCTCTTCTTTGAGCTCCTTATTAATGAGATTGGTTGAATAGAAGGCTCCTCCTCAATACCTGATTCATCATAAGAAATAATAGGAGGATAATGGGAAGTCTCTTCCCTTTCATTACTATTCTCTTCGTCTTATATTTGTTTTCTTTTCTTTAGGTAATTGACAATATAAGGATTTTCAATGCAATTCACCGTACAATACAAATAAATCTTCTCTAGATCAATATCAAGGAATTTCTTAAGGGCAAAATCTGGAAGATCCTTAGTTAAACATTTCAATTCTTCATAACCCAAAAGCAAACTAAGTTCATTATAATGTGCAAGGGAAATCAAATCATCACAATTTTTGGACATGATTCGATCATGAAATAATTTGCATAGGAGATATAGATGACCACGTTCATTGCATAGTTCACAAGTACGGCAAAGGAATTGTAAATTTTCACCACTCACATTTAACCTTTGTTGCAACAATTTAGTTTCTAAATGCTTATGCCTCTTGCAATATACATCTTCTCTATTCGGTGTGTTCATGCAAACATGCACTCCACAAAAGTTGACATGCTTATGAGAGATATTTTCATCATGACTAGTGCAATCATCATTAGTACTATGGATATTCAAAGAGTTCATACTAACAACATTGCAATCATGCTCATCATTCAAAGATTTAGTATCATGCATTTTATAGATTTCTTCTTCTAGCATTTGAGCAGAATTTTCCTTTTCATCATACTCACGAAAGATATTAAAAAGATGAAGCGTATGAGACAAACTTAACTCCTTTTTTTGTAATTTTCTTTTATAAACTAAACTAGTGATAAAACAAGAAACAAAAAGATTTGATTGCAAGATCTAAAGATATACCTTCAAGCACTCACCTCCCCGACAACGGCGCCAGAAAAGAGCTTGATGTCTACTACACAACCTTCTTCTTGTAGACGTTGTTGGGCCTGCAAGTGCACAGGTTTGTAGGATAGTAGCAAATTTCACTCAAGTGGATGACCTAAGGTTTATCAATCCGTAGGAGGCGTAGGATGAAGATGGTCTCTCTCAAACAACCCTGCAACCAAATAACAAAGAGTCTCTTGTGTCCCCAACACACCCAATACAATGGTAAATTGTATAGGCGCACTAGTTTGGCAAAGAGATGGTGATACAAGTGCAATATGGATAGTAGATAAAGTTAATTGTAATATGAAATTATAAAAACAGCAAGGTAACAAGTGGTAAAAGTGAGCGTAAACGGTATTGCAATGGTAGGAAACAAGGCATAGGGTTCATACTTTCACTAGTGCAAGTTCTCTCAACAATAATAACATAGATAGATCATATAACAATCCCTCAACATGCAACAAAGAGTCACTCCAAAGCCACTAATAGCGGAGAACAAACGAAGAGATTATGGTAGGGTACGAAACCACCTCAAAGTTATCCTTTCTGTTCTATCTATTCAAGAGTTCGTAGTAAAATAACATGAAGATATTCTTTCCGCTCAATATATCATAGAGTTCATACTAGAATAACACCTTAAGACACAAATCAACCAAAACCCTAATGTCACCTAGACACTCCATTGTCATGATTATATGATAAGCATCACACAATCTCATATTCATCTATTCAACCAACACAAAGTACTTCAAAGAGTGCCCCAAAGTTTCTACCAGAGAATCAAGACGAAAACGTGTGCCAACCCCTATGCATAGGTTCATGGACGGAACCCACAAGTTGGTCACCAAAACATACATCAAGTGGCACATGATATCCCATTGTCACCACAGATAATCACGAAGTGTTCTCAAATCATAAAAGACTCAATCCGATAAGATAACTTCAAAGGGGAAAACTCAATCCATTACAAGAGAGTAGAGGGGGAGAAACATCATAAGATCCAAGTACAATAGCAAAGCTCGGGATACATCAAGATCATGCCATAGAGGGAACACGAGAGAGAACACGAGAAAGAGAGATCAAACACATAGCTACTGGTACATACCCTCAGCCTCGAGGGTAAACTACTCCCTCCTTGTCATGGATAGCGCCAGGATGATGAAGATGATGGCCACCAGTGAGGGATCCCCCCTCCGGCAGGGTGCCGGAAAAGGGTCCCGATTGACTTTCGGTGGCTACAGAGGCTTGCGGCGGCGGAACTCCCGATATATCTTCTCCTACGATATTTTTAGGGTATATGGGACTATATAGGCGAAAGAAGTCGGTCGGGAGGTGCTCGAGGGGCCCACGAGACAAGGGGGCGCGCCCAGGAAAGGTGGGCGCACCCTCCTATCTCCTGGCCTCCTCGAGGATCTTCTGACATGAACTCCAAGTCTCTCAGATGATATTCTTCCAAAAAATCACGCTACCGAAGGTTTCGTTCCTTTTGGACTCCGTTTGATATTCCTTTTCTTCGAAATACTAAAACAGGCAATAAAACAACAATATGGGCTAGGCCTCCGGTTAATAGGTTAGTCCCAAAAGTAATATAAAAGTGTATAATAAAGCCCGTAATCATTCAAAACAGATAATATAATAGCATGAATGCTTCATAAATTATAGATACGTTGGAGACGTATCGATGTGCATTAAGGAGAGGGCCCAAAGATACCTCTCCGATACTCAGAGTGACAAATCCTAATCTCGATCTATGCCAACCCAACAAACACCTTCGGAGATACCTGTAGAGCATCTTTATAATCACCCAGTTACACTGTGACGTTTTATAGCACACAAGGTATTCCTCCGGTGTTCAGGAGTTGCATAATCTCATAGTTGGAGGAATATATATTTGACATGAAGAAAGCAGTAGCAATAAAAATGAACGATCATTATGCTAAGCTAACGGATGGGTCTTATCCATCACATCATTCCACTAATGATGTGATCCCGTTCATCAAATGACAACACATGTCCATGGCTAGGAAACTTAACCATCTTTGATCAACGAGCTAGTCTAGTAGAGGCATACTAGGGACACGATGTTTTGTCTATGTATTCACACATGTATCAAGTTTTCGATTAATACAATTCTAGCATGAATAATAAACATTTGTCATGAATAAGGAAATATAAAATAACAACTTTATTGTTGCCTCTAGGGCATATTTCCTTCAGTGTCCCACTTGCAGTAGAGTCAATAATCTAGATTACATTGTAATGAATCTAACACCCATCGAGTCTTCGTGCTGATCATGTTTTGCTCATGGAAGAGGCTTAGTCATCGGGTCTGCCACATTCAGATCCGTATGTATTTTCCAATCTTTATGTTTCCCTCCTTGACCAAATCTCGGATGGAGTTGAAGCGTCTTTTGATGTGTTTGGTCTTTTTGTGAAATCTGGATTCCTTCGCCAAGGCAATTGCTGTTGGGGAACGTTGCAGAAAATTAAAATTTTTCCTACGGTTTCACCAAGATCCATCTATGAGTTCATCTAAGCAACGAGTCTAGGGAGAGAGTTTGCATCTACATACCACTTGTAGATCGCGTGCGGAAGCTTGCAAGGTGATGATGTAGTCGTACTCGACGTGATCCAAATCACCGATGACCTGCGCCGAACGGACGGCACCTCCGCGTTCAACACACGTACGGAACAGCCACGTCTCCTCCTTCTTGATCCAGCAAGGAAGGGAGGAGAGGTTGAGGGAGATGGCACCAGCAGCAGCACGACGGCGTGGTGTTGGTGGAGCTGCAGTACTCCGGCAGAGCTTCGCTAAGCGCTATGGAGTTGGAGGAGGTGTTGGGGAGGGAGAAGGAGGCAACCAAAGGCCAGGGCACACGGTATGAAGTCCCTCCTCTCCCCCCACTATATATAGGGGTGCCAAGGGGGGGTGGCCGGCCCTAGGAGATCCAATCTCCTAGGGGGTGCGGCGGCCTAGGGGGGTTTCCCTCCCCCCCAAGGCACCTAGGAGGTGCCTTCCACTAGTAGGACTCCTCCCCCTTTGGAACCCTAGGCGCATGGGCCTTGTGGGGCTGGTGCCCTTGGCCCATGTAGGCCAAGGCGCACCCCCTATAGCCCATGTGGCCCCCGGGGATGGGTGGCCCCACCCGGTGGGCCCCCGGGACCCCTCCGGTGGTCCCGGTACAATACCGATAACCCCGAAACTTGTCCCGATGCCCGAAACAGGACTTCCCATATATAAATCTTTACCTCCGGACCATTCCGGAACTCCTCGTGACGTCCGGGATCTCATCCGGGACTCCGAACAACATTCGGGTTACTGCATATACATATCCCTACAACCCTAGCGTGACTGAACCTTAAGTGTGTAGACCCTACGGGTTCGGGAGACATGTAGACATGACCGAGACTCTCTTAGTCAATAACCATCAGCGGGATCTGGATACCCATGATGGCTCCCACATGCTCCTCGATGTTGTCATCGGATGAACCACTATGTCGAGGATTCGATCAAAACCCTGTATGCAATTCCCTTTGTCAATCGGTACGTTACTTGCCCGAGACTCGATCGTCGGTATCCCAATACCTTGTTCAGTCTCGTTACCGGCAAGTCACTTTACTCGTGCCGTAATGCATGATCCCGTGTCCAACACCTTGGTCACATTGAGCTCATTATGATGATGCATTACCGAGTGGGCCCAGAGATACCTCTCCGTCATACGGAGTGACAAATCCCAGTCTCGATCCGTGTCAACCCAACATCTACTTTCGGAGATACCTGTAATGTACCTTTATAGTCACCCAGTTACGTTGTGACGTTTGGTACACCCAAGGCATTCTTACGGTATCCGGGAGTTACACGATCTCATGGTCGAAGGAAGAGATACTTGACACTTGCAAAGCTCTAGCAAAATGAACTACACGATCTTTTATGCTATGCTTAGGATTGGGTCTTGTCCATCACATCATTCTCCTAATGATGTGATCCCGTTATCAATGACATCCAATGTCCATAGTCAGGAAACCATGACTATCTGTTGATCACAACGAGCTGGTCAACTAGAGGCTTACCAGGGACATAGTGTGGTCTAAGTATTCACACGTGTATTACGATTTCCGGATAATACAGTTATAGCATGAATACAAGACAATTATCATGAACAATGAAATATAATAATACTTTTATTATTGCCTCTAGGGCATATTTCCAACAGTCTCCCACTTGCACTAGAGTCACTAATCTAGTTACATTGTGATGAATCGAACACCCATAGAGTTCTGGTGTTGATCATGTTTTGCACGCGAGAGAGGTTTAGTCAGCGGATCTGCGACATTCAGATCCGTGTGTACTTTGCAAATCTCTATGTCTCCATCTTGAACATTTTCACGGATGGAGTTGAAACGACGCTTGATGTGCCTGGTCTTCTTGTGAAACCTGGGCTCCTTTGCGAGGGCAATAGCTCCAGTGTTGTCACAGAAGAGTTTGATCGGCCCCGACGCATTGGGTATGACTCCTAGGTCGGTGATGAACTCCTTCACCCAAATCGCTTCATGTGCTGCCTCCGAGGCTGCCATGTACTCCGCTTCACACGTAGATCCCGCCACGACGCTCTGCTTGCAGCTGCACCAGCTTACTGCTCCACCATTCAACATATATACGTATCCGGTTTGTGACTTAGAGTCATCCGGATCTGAGTCGAAGCTAGCGTCGACGTAACCCTTTACGACGAGCTCTTCGTCTCCTCCATAAACGAGAAACATGTCCTTTGTCCTTTTTAGGTACTTCAGGATATTCTTGACCGCTGTCCAGTGTTCCTTGCCGGGGTTACTTTGGTATCTTGCTACCAAACTTACGGCAAGGTTTACATCGGGTCTGGTACACAGCATGGCATACATAATAGATCCTATGGCTGAAGCATAGGGGATGACACTCATCTCTTCTTTATCTTTTGCCGTGGTCGGTGACTGAGCTGAGCTCAGTCTCATACCTTGTAACATAGGCAAGAACCCCTTCTTGGACTGATCCATTCTGAATCTCTTCAAAATCTTATCAAGGTATGTACTTTGTGAAAGACCTATGAGGCGTCTCGATCTATCTCTATAGATCTTGATGCCTAATATATAAGCAGCTTCTCCAAGGTCCTTCATTGAAAAACATTTATTCAAGTAGGCCTTAATGCTGTCCAGAAATTCTATATTATTTCCCATCAGGAGTATGTCATCTACATATAATATGAGAAATGCTACAGAGCTCCCACTCACTTTCTTGTAAACGCAGGCTTCTCCATAAGTCTGCATAAACCCAAACGCTTTGATCATCTCATCAAAGCGAATGTTCCAACTCCGAGATGCTTGCACCAGTCCATAAATGGATCGCTGGAGCTTGCATACTTTGTTAGCGTTCTGAGGATCGACAAAACCTTCCGGCTGTATCATATACAGTTCTTCCTTAAGATGCCCGTTAAGGAATGCTGTTTTGACGTCCATCTGCCATATCTCATAATCATAGTATGCGGCAGTTGCTAACATGATTCAGACGGACTTTAGCTTCGCTACGGGAGAGAATGTCTCGTCGTAGTCAATCCCTTGAACCTGTCGATAACCCTTAGCGACAAGTCGAGCTTTATAGATGGTAACATTACCATCCGCGTCCGTCTTCTTCTTAAAGATCCATTTGTTTTCTATCGCTCGCCGATCATCGGGCAAGTCTGTCAAAGTCCATACTTTGTTTTCATACATGGATTCTATCTCGGATTTCATGGCTTCAAGCCATTTGTTGGAATCTGGGCCCGTCATTGCTTCTTCATAGTTCGAAGGTTCATTGTTGTCTAACAACATGATTTCCAGGACAGGGTTGCCGTACCACTCTGGTGCGGAACGTGTCCTTGTGGACCTACGAAGTTCAGCAGTAACTTGATCCGAAGTACCTTGATCATTATCATGGTTTTCCTCTTCAGTTGGTGTGGGCATCACAGGAATGGTTTCCTGTGCTGCGTCACTATCCCGCTCAAGAGGTAGTACTTCATCGAGTTCTACTTTCCTCCCACTTACTTCTTTCGAGAGAAACTCTTTTTCCAGAAAGCACCCGTTCTTGGCAACAAAGATCTTGCCTTCGGATCTTAAGTAGAAGGTATACCCTATAGTTTCCTTAGGGTATCCTATGAATACGCATTTTTCCGACTTGGGTTCGAGCTTTTCAGGTTGAAGTTTCTTGACATAAGCTTCGCATCCCCAAACTTTTAGAAACGACAGCTTAGGTTTCTTTCCAAACCATAATTCATACGGTGTCGTCTCAACGGATTTAGACGGTGCCCTATTTAAAGTGAATGTAGCTGTCTCTAGAGCGTATCCCCAAAATGATAGCGGTAAATCGGTAAGAGACATCATAGACCGCACCATATCCAATAGAGTGCGATTACGACGTTCGGACACACTGTTTCGCTGAGGTGTTCCAGGCGGCGTGAGCTGTGAAACGATTCCACATTTCTTTAAGTGTGTACCAAATTCGTGACTTAAGTATTCTCCTCCACGATCTGATCGTAAGAATTTTATCTTTCGGTCACGTTGATTCTCCACCTCATTCTGAAATTCCTTGAACTTTTCAAAGGTCTCAGACTTGTGTTTCATTAAGTAGACATACCCATATCTACTCAAGTCATCTGTGAGAGTGAGAACATAACGATATCCTCCGCGAGCCTCAACGCTCATTGGACCGCACACATCGGTATGTATGATTTCCAACAAGTTGGTTGCTCGCTCCATTGTTCCGGAGAACGGAGTCTTGGTCATTTTACCTAAGAGGCATGGTTCGCACGTGTCAAATGATTCATAATCAAGAGACTCTAAAAGTCCATCTGCATGGAGCTTCTTCATGCGCTTGACACCAATGTGACCAAGGCGGCAGTGCCACAAGTATGTGGGACTATCGTTATCAACTTTAAATCTTTTGGCATCTACACTATGAACATGTGTAATATTACGCTCGAGATTCATTAAGAATAAACCATTGACCATCGGAGCATGACCATAAAACATATCTCTCATATAAATCGAACAACCATTATTCTCAGACTTAAATGAGTAGCCATCTCGTATTAAACGAGATCTAGATACAATGTTCATGCTCAAACTTGGCACTAAATAACAATTATTGAGGTTCAAAACTAATCCCGTAGGTAAATGTAGAGGCAGCGTGCCGACGGCGATCACATCGACTTTGGAACCATTCCCGACGTGCATCGTCACCTCGTCCTTTGCCAGTCTCCGTTTATTCCGCAGCTCCTGCTGTGAGTTACAAATATGAGCAACGGCACCGGTATCAAATACCCAGGAGTTACTACGATTACTGGTAAGGTACACATCAATCACATGTATATCAAATATACCTTTGGTGTTGCCGGCCTTCTTATCCGCTAAGTATTTGGGGCAGTTCCGCTTCCAGTGACCCTTCCCCTTGCAATAAAAGCACTCAGTCTCAGGCTTGGGTCCATTCTTTGACTTCTTCCCGGTAACTGGCTTACCAGGCGCGGCAACATCTTTGCCGTCCTTCTTGAAGTTCTTCTTACCCTTGCCCTTCTTGAACTTAGTGGTCTTATTGACCATCAACACTTGATGTTCTTTCTTGATTTCAGCCTCTGCTGACTTCAGCATCGAGAACAATTCAGGAATGGTCTTTCCATTCCTTGCATGTTGTAGTTCATCACAAAGCTCTTGTAGCTTGGTGGGAGCGACTGGAGGATTCTGTCAATGACCGCCTCATCTGGGAGGTTAATGTTTAGCTGGGTCATACGGTTGTGCAACCCAGACATCTTCAGGATGTGCTCACTGACAGAACTGTTTTCCTCCATCTTACAACTGTAGAACTTGTCGGAGACATCATATCTCTCGACCCGGGCATGAGCTTGAAAAACTAGTTTCAGCTCTTCGAACATCTCATATGCTCCGTGATGCTCAAAACGCTTTTGGAGCCCCGGTTCTAAGCTGTAAAGCATGCCGCACTGAACGAGGGAGTAATCATCAGCGCGAGTTTGCCAAGCATTCATAATGTCTTGGTTCTCTGGGACGGGAGCGTCACCTAGCGGTCCTTCTAGGACATATTGTTTCCTGGCAGCTATGAGGATGATCCTCAGGTTCCGGACCCAGTCCGTATAGTTGCTGCCATCATCTTTCAGCTTGGTTTTCTCTAGGAACGCGTTGAAGTTCATGTTGACATTAGCGTTGGCCATTGATCTACAAGACATATTTGCAAAGGTTTTAGACTATGTTCATGATAATAAAGTTCTAATCAAATTATGAACTCCCACTTAGATTAGACATCCCTTTAGTCATCTAAGTGTTACACGATCCGAGTCGACTAGCCCGTGTCCGATCATCACGTGAGACGGACTAGTCATCGTCGGTGAACATTTTCATGTTGATCGTATCTTCTATACGATTCGTGTTCGACCTTTCGGTCTCCGTGTTCCGAGGCCATGTCTGCACATGCTAGGCTCGTCAAGTTAACCCTAAGTGTTTTCGCTGTGTAAAACTGTCTTACACCCGTTGTATGTGAACGTAAGAATCCATCACACCCGATCATCACGTGGTGTTTAGAAACGACGAACTGTAGCAACGGTGCACAGTTAGGGGAGAACACTTCTTGAAATTTTATAAGGGATCATCTTATTTACTACCGTCGTTCTAAGTAAACAAGATGCATAATACATAATAAACATCACATGCAATTATATAGTTGTGACATGATATGGCCAATATCATATAGCTCCATTGATCTTCATCTTCGGGGCTCCATGATCATCTTGTCACCGGCTTGACACCATGATCTCCATCATCATGATCTCCATCATCGTGTCTTCATGAAGTTGTCACGCCAACGACTACTTCTACTTCTATGACTAACGTTTAGCAATAAAGTAAAGTAGTTTACATGACGTTATTCAATGACACGCAGGTCATACAAAAAATAATGACAACTCCTATGGCTCCTGCCGGTTGTCATACTCATCGACATGCAAGTCGTGAATCCTATTACAAAGAACATGATCTCATACATCACAATTCATCATTCATCACAACTTCTGGCCATATCACATCACATGATCAATCGCTGCAAAAACAAGTTAGACGTCCTCTAATTGTTGTTGCATCTTTTACGTGGCTGCAATTGGGTTCTAGCAAGAACGTTTTCTTACCTACGAATCACCACAACGTGATTTTGTCAACTTCTATTTACCCTTCATAAGGGCCCTGTTCATCGATTCCGCTCCAACTAAGGTGGGAGAGACAGACACCCGCCAGCCACCTTATGCAACTTATGCATGTCAGTCGGTGGAACCGGTCTCACGTAAGTGTACGTGTAAGGTTGGTCCGGGCCGCTTCATCCCACAATACCGTTGAGCAAGAAAAGACTAGTAGAGGCAAGTAAGATGACAAAATCCACGCCCACAACAAAGTTGTGTTCTACTCGTGCAAAGAGAACTACGCATAAACCTAGCTCATGATGCCACTGTTGGGGAACGTTGCAGAAAATTAAAATTTTTCCTACGGTTTCACCAAGATCCATCTATGAGTTCATCTAAGAAACGAGTCTAGGGAGAGAGTTTGCATCTACATACCACTTGTAGATCGCGTGCGGAAGCTTGCAAGGTGATGATGTAGTCGTACTCGACGTGATCCAAATCACCGATGACCTGCGCCGAACGGACGGCACCTCCGCGTTCAACACACGTACGGAACAGCCACGTCTCCTCCTTCTTGATCCAGCAAGGAAGGGAGGAGAGGTTGAGGGAGATGGCACCAGCAGCAGCACGACGGCGTGGTGTTGGTGGAGCTGCAGTACTCCGGCAGAGCTTCGCTAAGCGCTATGGAGTTGGAGGAGGTGTTGGGGAGGGAGAAGGAGGCAACCAAAGGCCAGGGCACACGGTATGAAGTCCCTCCTCTCCCCCCACTATATATAGGGGTGCCAAGGGGGGGTGGCCGGCCCTAGGAGATCCAATCTCCTAGGGGGTGCGGCGGCCTAGGGGGGTTTCCCTCCCCCCCAAGGCACCTAGGAGGTGCCTTCCACTAGTAGGACTCCTCCCCCTTTGGAACCCTAGGCGCATGGGCCTTGTGGGGCTGGTGCCCTTGGCCCATGTAGGCCAAGGCGCACCCCCTATAGCCCATGTGGCCCCCGGGGATGGGTGGCCCCACCCGGTGGGCCCCCGGGACCCCTCCGGTGGTCCCGGTACAATACCGATAACCCCGAAACTTGTCCCGATGCCCGAAACAGGACTTCCCATATATAAATCTTTACCTCCGGACCATTCCGGAACTCCTCGTGACGTCCGGGATCTCATCCGGGACTCCGAACAACATTCGGGTTACTGCATATACATATCCCTACAACCCTAGCGTGACTGAACCTTAAGTGTGTAGACCCTACGGGTTCGGGAGACATGTAGACATGACCGAGACTCTCTTAGTCAATAACCATCAGCGGGATCTGGATACCCATGATGGCTCCCACATGCTCCTCGATGTTGTCATCGGATGAACCACTATGTCGAGGATTCGATCAAAACCCTGTATGCAATTCCCTTTGTCAATCGGTACGTTACTTGCCCGAGACTCGATCGTCGGTATCCCAATACCTTGTTCAGTCTCGTTACCGGCAAGTCACTTTACTCGTGCCGTAATGCATGATCCCGTGTCCAACACCTTGGTCACATTGAGCTCATTATGATGATGCATTACCGAGTGGGCCCAGAGATACCTCTCCTTCATACGGAGTGACAAATCCCAGTCTCGATCCGTGTCAACCCAACAGCTACTTTCGGAGATACCTGTAATGTACCTTTATAGTCACCCAGTTACGTTGTGACGTTTGGTACACCCAAGGCATTCTTACGGTATCCGGGAGTTACACGATCTCATGGTCGAAGGAAGAGATACTTGACACTTGCAAAGCTCTAGCAAAACGAACTACACGATCTTTTATGCTATGCTTAGGATTGGGTCTTGTCCATCACATCATTCTCCTAATGATGTGATCCCGTTATCAATGACATCCAATGTCCATAGTCAGGAAACCATGACTATCTGTTGATCACAACGAGCTGGTCAACTAGAGGCTTACCAGGGACATAGTGTGGTCTAAGTATTCACACGTGTATTACGATTTCCGGATAATACAGTTATAGCATGAATACAAGACAATTATCATGAACAATGAAATATAATAATACTTTTATTATTGCCTCTAGGGCATATTTCCAACAATTGCTCCACTATTGTCACAAAAGATTTTCATTGCACCCGATGCACTAGGTATTACACCTAGATCAGATATGAACTCCTTCATCCAGACTCCTTCATTTGCTGCTTCCGAAGCAGCTATGTACTCCGCTTCACACGTAGATCCTGCAAAGAAGCTAAACTTATAGCAACGCACACATCAGGCGTGCTACACAACATAGCATACATGATAGAACCTATGCCTGAGGCATAGGAATGACTTTCATTTTCTCTCTATCTTCTGCAGTGGTCGGGCATTGAGTCTGACTCAAATTCACACCTTGTAACACAGGCAAGAACCCTTTCTTTGACTGATCCACTTTGAACTTCTTCAAAACTTTATCAAGGTATGTGCTTTGTGAAAGTCCTATCAAGCGTCTTGATCTATATCTATAGATCTTGATGCCCAATATATAAGCAGCTTCACCGAGGTCTTTCATTCAAAAACTCTTATTCAAGTATCCTTTATGCTATCCAGAAATTCTACATCATTTCCAATCAACAATATGTCATCCATATATAATATTAGAAATGCTATAGTGCTCCCACTCACTTTCTTGTAAATATAGGCTTCTCCAAAAGTCTGTATAAAACCATATGCTTTGATCACCTCATCAAAGTGTATATTCCAACTCCGAGATGCTTGCACCAGTCCATAAATGGATCGCTGGAGCTTGCACACTTTGTTAGCACCTTTAGGATCGATACAATCTTCTGGTTGCATCATATAGAATTCTTCTTTAAGAAGTCTATTAAGGAATGCAGTTTTGACATCCATTTGCCAGATTTCATAATCATAAATGCGACAATTGCTAACATGATTCGGACAGACTTAAGCATCGCTACGGGTGAGAAAATCTCATCATAGTCAACTCCTTGAACTTGTCGAAAACCTTTTGTGACAAGTCGAGCTTTATAGACAGTAACATTACCATCAGCGCCAGTCTTCTTCTTGAAGATCCATTTATTCTCTATGGGTCGCCGATCATCGGGTAAATCTACCAAAGTCCACACTTTGTTCTCATACATGGATCCTATCTCAGATTTCATGGTCTCAAGCCATTTATCGGAATCTGGGCTCATCATAGCTTCTTCATAGTTCATAGGTTCTTCATGGTCAAGTAACATGACCTCCAGAACAGGATTACCGTACCACTCTGGTGCAGATCGTGCTCTGGTTGACCTATGAGGTCCTGTAGCAACTTGATCTGAAGTTTCATGATCATTATCATTAGCTTCCTCTCTAGTTGGTGTAGGCATCACAGGAATGTGTCAGCGTTCTGGGAACGGGGGTCCCCAGACCTGCCTGCCTGCGGCCTGCGGCGTGGCTCAAAGGGGGCCCAACACGACTTATCTTCATCAAAGCAAGCTCAAGACCCTCGCGAGGGGCCAAGCCTCGCGGAGAGCATGACAGGGAACTTCCTCAGGCATGGCCTCGTCAGGCTGGTTCATGAGGAGGCGGAGAGTTCAAGGCGGGGTACCTCGCAAGGTGCCCATGACGCAAGCCATGACGACCAAGGGCGCCAGCCGGGCGCCAGCCCGCGCAGTGTCCTTCTTTCCTCTTTGGTGCAAGGGGAGCAAGCGCAGGCGAGAGTATCAAGCAAAGGCATCCATTTCGGTGCAACAAGACCAAGAACAGTCCAATGGCAGGATGGAGGTTACCGTGGAGCCCAAGTCGGCGTCACCACTAGAGCCTTTGACAGGCGAGAACCAACTTTAGTCAGGATAAGTGTACTAGATGTTCCCCTTCAAATTGGCCAATTGTTGGCGCCCTTCCCTCTCAATATTTGGGAAGAGGCCCAGGGCCTTCGCCTATAAATAGGACTAGCCACCCACAGGATAGGGGAGGAGAGATCCATCCAGCCAAAGAGAGAGACCACAAGAACAGACCCTCGCGAGGCTGTTCTTCCTTGTATTGTTCATCATTAGCCCAAGAGGCAATCCACCACACCGCACACTGGAGTAGGGTATTACACCACAATGGTGGCCTGAACCAGTATAAATCTGTGTCTCTTGTGTTGTTCTTCTCGTAGTTTAGATCCTAGCGATTCGTCGAGGAACATGTAGGTAGAAGGCGAAACCTCCGCACGCACCCCAGTGTTCGAACCTCAAGGGTCTGCCGGAACCCTAAATCCGACATTTGGCGTGCCAGGTAGGGATGCGTCGGAATTCGCCTTCCGTCGCCCTGCTCTTCTCCGACCGCTGTGCCCATGGCTGACGCCCGTCGAGCTGCTCGCGCCGGTCGAGTCGCCCGGACGGCTCCCGTCGGTGCGCGCCCTCGTCGCTCCCTGTCGCCCGCCGTCAACACCGCCACCGGCCCGGCGGGGAACGAGCAACGAGTATCGCCCCTGCATCCCTCCGTGGCCTCTTGGCAAGAGCCGTGCAACCTCTTCCTCGCCCGCCACGCCGCTCCGGCCTCCCAGGCCGTCGCGGCCCTCCTGGGCGGCTCGCAGGCGCCGCCCTCCAGTCACCATGTCAAGCCGTTCATCCGCCAGGTCAGCGCCACCTCCGTGCGGTAGGGGGCTTCCCGGGACCGGCCGGAGCCCCAGGCCAGGCTAGCCCGGGACCACCCCTCCAACTCGGCCTGCTCGGGTGCGATCCCGATGTTGTGCACCCCCACCATCTACCAGGTGGCTGTCACCGGGACCCTCATCGACGGCAGCGCGGGCCTCAACGTGCTTTCAGTCGAAACTTTCGACCTCCTCCGCATACCCCGGGAGCGACTGCGGCCGAACCAGCCCTTCGTGGGCATCGGGGGCGGGGCATCCAGCTCCTTGGGATAGATCCGGCTCCCAGTGATCTTCGGCACCTACGACAATTTCCGCACGGAGCTGGTCGATTTCGACATCGCCGTAATTGGCCTCCCCTACAATGCCATCCTTGGCTACCCAGCGCTGGCCCAATTCATGGTCGTGACTCACCTGTCATACAACCTCATGAAGATGCCCGGGAGCAGCGGAGTCCTCACCGTGCCTGGGGACACCGGGGACGCGCTGCGAGCGCTCCAGCTCGCCTTCAAGACGGCGGCGTCAGCACAGCCCGCCAGCGCGGGGGGCCCAGAGCCAAGGGGGCTGCACCAGCCAAGAAGAAACAATTGTTCACCCAAGACAAGGCGGAGACCAAGCAAATATCCGTCGATGAGGACGGGTCCACCAGCGCCACTTTCACCATAGGCGCTCACCTCGGGCCCAAGCAGGAGGAAACCCTGGTCAAGTTCTTGCGTGCAAACAAGAAGGTGTTCGCTTGGGAGCCCGATCAGCTGGCAGGGATCCCACGGGGCGTGATCGAGCACCACCTCAACGTGTGCCCCAACGTGCGCCCTGTAAAGCTGAAAGCAAGGCGACAGTCCACTGAAAAGCAAGCCTTCATCATCCAGGAGACCCGCAAGCTAGAAGCCGCGGGGGTCATTCGCGAGGTTTGATATCCAGATTGGTTGGCCAACCCTGTGGTGGTACCAAAGAAGGGAGGGAAGGAACGCATGTGTGTCGACTTCACCAACCTCAACAAAGCATGCCCGCAAGATCCTTTCCCGCTCCCGCGCATCAATCAAATCATCGACTCCACTGCTGAGTGTGACCTGTTATGCTTCTTGGACGCCTTCTCCGAGTATCATCAGATCAAGATGGCGGTGGAAGACGTCGAGAAGATGGCCTTCCTGACCCCGTGTGGGGTCTACTGCTATACATGCATGCCCTTCGGACTGCGCAACGCAGGAGCAACCTTTCAGCGGCTCATGCACATCACCTTGGGCCCGCAACTCGGGAAGAACGTGGAGGCATACGTCGACGACATTGTGGTAAAGTCTCGCGAGGCCAAGACCCTGATACAAGACCTGGAGGAAACCTTTGCAAGCCTCAACGCAGGGAGCCTGAGGCTCAACCCGGAGAAGTGTGTGTTTGGAGTCCCCTCAGGCAAGCTCTTGGGTTTCCTCGTATCCCACCGAGGCATCGAGGCCAACCCAGAAAAGGTCAAGGCGGTCGAGGACATGAGCCCGCCAAAGACGCTCAGAGAGATGCAGAAGCTCACTGGGCTCGTGACTGCACTGGGGCGCTTCATCTCCAGGTTGGGGGAGCGGGCGCTTCCTTTCTTCCAGTTGATGAAGAAGAAGGGGCCCTTTGAATGGACTGAAGAGGCCGACAAGGCATTCCAAGACCTCAAGAGATACCTGACCAGCCCACCGGTGATGGTGGCCCCACACCCACAAGAGCCCTTGGTACTCTACCTCGCCGCCACTCCCTACTCAGCCAACGCAGCCCTGGTGGCGGTTAGGGAGGAGCGTCGGACCAAGGCTGCGGCAGCTACCCGCACCAAGGCAAAACAGGACCAAAAAGGACTTGCAGAGATCACCACCACAATTGAGGAAGATCAGCCACCACAGGGGGACACGCGAGGAGAGGGAAAGGCCCTTCCCCCAGGCAACCAGCTTCTGGAGCCTCCGCCGCCTCAGGAGGCACCACGGTTTCAGGAGGACGCCACCAGCACCGACGCTCCAATCCTCGTTGAGCACCCGGTGTACTTCGTCAGCACGGTGTTGCGAGATGCGAGGGCACGGTACCCCATGCCTCAGAAACTTCTCCTCACGCTACTGGTGGCCTCGGGCAAGCTGCGGCACTACTTTCAGGGTCACCCTATCAAGGTTGTCTCCGTGTACCCCTTGGAAAGAGTGCTCCGGAGCCCTAACTCAGCCGAAAGGGTCGCCGAGTGGAACATTGAGCTGCAAGCATTTCAGCTCGAATTCAGCATGACCCGAGTCATCAAGGGGGCCGCCTTGGCAGATTTCGTGGCAGAATGGACAGAGGCGTCGGGCCTAAAGGCTGGTGAGGATCGGTCCCTCTCCCCGGGAAGTGAGGCGCCGGACGGTTAGGTCATGTACTTCGACGGGGCGTTCTCCAGGCACAGCGCGGGGGCTGGCGCGGTACTTATATCTCCTACCCAAGACAAGCTCTACTACGCCGTGCAGCTCTATTTCCAACACGGAGAAAAGGTCTCCAACAATATAGCGGAATATGAAGGCCTGATAGCAGGCCTGAAGGCCGCGGCCACCCTCGAAGTAAAGCGCCTTACCATCAAAGGTGATTCACAACTCCTCGTCAACTTCTCCAACAAAGTATACGAGCCAAGGGATGAGCACATGGAAGCCTACCTTGCGGAGGTCCACAGGATGGAGAAGCAGTTATGGGGGCTGGAGTTACAGCACGTGCCCCGCGGCACCAATCAGGAGGCCGACGACATCGCCAAACGACCGTCCAGGCGGCTGCCTCAGGAGCCTGGCGTCTTCAGGAGCGGCTCTTCAAGCCCTCGGCCACGCCATCACTGTCAAGTGCGGTGCGGCCTTGGGAGGAGCTCCCCCAGCCGCCAGCCTCGAGAGCCCCGATCTGCAGGCCAGCCTCGGGGGCACGTTTGCTCTTGACAGCGGAGCCTCAGGAGGAATGCTGGGTCACGGAGCTCCGGAGCTATCTGACACAAGGGATCTTGCCCGAGAAAGAGGAGGAAGCGGAGCGCATGGCGCGGCAGGCCACAGCATACTGCGTCAAGGATGGGAAACTCTACCGGAGGCGACCCAATGATGTATCCCTATGCTGCATCTCCAGGGAGCAAGGGAAAGAGCTGCTGGCGGACATACATGGTGGAGACTGCGGGCACCACTCGTCATCGCGAACCCTCGTGGGCAAGGCATTCCGAAGCGGTTTCTATTGGCCTATCGCGCTCAATGACACCGTCGAACTGGTAAAGGCCTGCGAGGCCTGTCAATTCCATGCAAAAGCAGATCCATCAGCCGGCGGGGGGTCTGCAGACCATACCCCTCACGTGGCCATTCGTAGTCTGGGGGCTTGATATCCTGGGTCCGTTCCCCCGGGCGCCAGGGGGCTATCGCTACCTCTACGTCGCCGTGGACAAATTCACCAAGTGGGCCGAGGTGGAAGCCGTCCGCACCATCCCTGCGGGTTCAGCGGTCAAGTTCATCAAGGGCATCGTGAGCCGGTTCGGGGTGCCGAACCGCATCATCACCGACAACGGTTCACAGTTCACCAGCAACCTCTTCAAAACATACTGTGGTAACCTTGGAACACAGATATGCTGCGCTTCAGTGGCGCACCCCCGAAGCAACGGCCTGGCCGAGCGGGCCAACCTGGAGGTCCTGAGGGGCCTAAAGACCAGAACATTCAAGAAGAAGCTGGAGGCTTGCGGTAGGGGCTGGTACGACGAGCTCCAAACCGTGTTGTGGTCCATCCGCACGACCGCAACCAAGCCGACCGGAGAGACCCCTTTCTTCTTGGTCTATGGAGCCGAAGCGGTCCTCCCTCATGAGGTCAGACGTCGGTCCGCGTGGGTCCTGGCGTTCAACGAAGCGCAGCAGGACGCCATGCGGGCGATGGACCTCATGCTGGAGGAGGAGCGTCACCGAGAAGCCGCACTGCGAGCAGCGAGATATCAACAAGCACTGCGGCGATACCACTGCCGCAACATCCGCCCCAGGACTCTCGAGGTAGGGGACCTCGTGCTCAGGTGGGTTCTCTCCAGGGAGGGACTTCATAAGCTCTCTCCCATGTGGGAGGGCCCGTTCAAGGTTGTTCATATTTCCAGGCCCGGCTCCGTGCGCTTGGAGACTCAGGAGGGGGTGCCAGTCCAGAATGCGTGGAACATCCAGCACCTCCGGAGGTTTTACCCCTGAAAAGGCCCGGAGCCCGTGAAGAAGGCGAACGCCTGTGAAGACCATCTTTTTTGGAAAAGGCCCGGAGCCTGTGAAGAAGGAGAACGCCTATGAAGACCATCTTTTTTGGAAAAGGCCCGGAGCCTGTGAAGAAGGTGAACGCCTGTGAAGACCATCTTTTTTGGAAAAGGCCCGGAGTGTGTGAAGAAGGCGAACGCCTGTGAAGACCATCTTTTTTGGAAAAGGCCCGGAGCCTATGAAGAAGGCGAACGCCTGTGAAGACCATCTTTTTTGGAAAAGGCCCGGAGCCTGTGAAGAAGGCGAACGCCTGTGAAGACCATCTTTTTTGGAAAAGGCCCGGAGCCTGTGAAGAAGGGGAACGCCTGTGAAGACCATCTTTTTTGAAAAGGCCCGGAGCCTGTGAAGATGGTGAACGCCTGTGAAGACCATCTTTTTTGGAAAGGGCCCGGAGCGAGTGAAGAGGGCGAACGCCTGTGAAGCTATCACGTTTTTGGGAAAGGCCCGGAGCCTGTGAAGAGGGCCAATGCCCGTGAAGCTTGCTTCCCTGAAGAAAGGCCCGGAGCCTGTGAAGAAGGGCAACGCCTGTGAAGCTCGCTGCCCGTGACACTCTCACGTAATAATGAGTTGGGGCTGTACACGCCCCAGAGTCTTAGGAGCGCCAGCTTCAGGCCCTGGGGCTCCCTCCCACGCCCAGTGGCAGAACTTAGCTCCGCGCTGGTGAGAAGACGTCAAAGACTAGACTAGGTGCCGAACGTGGCTTTTTCATTTGCTTTCTGTAGTTGGCTGGTTCATTCTCATTTGAAGTTTTATTGAAACTATCGATGTCTTTTGACTTTTGGCTCTTTGATTTTTCGCCCTCCGACCCTGATTTCTCTCGCGAGTGTTTTGATCCTTTCGGTCAAGACCTCACGACCCGGGCTCACTAACAGGAGCGTTCCTCCAGTCCGTGCCTCACGGGCACCGTGACATGAATACATGACCCGGGTCGGTCGCCCCATGGCCAAGGCTGGAGATTACCTACGCGCAGGCGTTCATCAAGAAGGGATAATACCAGAACTACGGAAACATTATGATGATTGACAACGGTAACACAAACATGCCCCCATGGCCCTCCCCACATAGTTGTCTTTTTGCGTAGGAGAAAGGAGAAGGGGGAACAAATCAGGCAAAGCTCGCCAGGTGCCGGGCCCGAGCTGCCTCCGGAGCTCAGGCGGTCTCCCTCTCATGCTTCACTAGGGTGCGACGGTGGGCGGACCCGCTCCCGCCCTCCAAGCAGGCACGACGGTGCAGAGGCAGACCGCGGCCCCTACTAGAAGAATCGCCACCCGAAGAGGAACCAGAGAAGCTTGAGGAATCCTGGGCGCCACCAGCCGCGCGCTCGCTGCCCTCTCCATCCTCGCCGGGGCTGGGTCCCCGGCCGTGGCCGTCGTCTTCAAGGCAGCACCCAGCGCGGCGACCATCTTCCCCAAACACCCTCACGTAGAGGGTGGCGTCGCCGTCGAACTTGAAGTGCAGGGTGCACCGGCGGCTCAGGCCTCGCGCGCGGGCAAACGTCTGCCAGCCGCGGGTCAGGGCCAGGCTCCCGGATGTGAAGACCTCCAGCGAAGCCCACGAGGCTCGGCTACAGCAACCGTCTACCTGGAGCCAGATGCCACCCAGGGCGCCAGCCGGGAGCTCACCTAGGAGGAAGCAAGGGAGCTGAAGCCGGGCGCTGGCTGGCTCCGCTGCCCACACAACAAACTCCGGCAGCACCTCCGCAGTGCGAGAGCGCGGCCTCGGGGGCTGCACGGCCGAAATGCACCCCCCGGCCGCGGTCGACCGCCCGGCGCCACGCGGTAAGTCACCTCCGCTGACGCGGGGAACCACCATGGAGGCCACGGGGTGCTTGCGAGGGCGGCCGCAACCGCGCTTTGGCAGGGGAGAGACAGGCTCGGCCTGGCGAGCTTTTCCCTTCTTTGCGGCCAAGAGCCTCCTTGGCGGGGCCATGAGGAATAAGAAGAAGCAAGAGGGGATGAACTGGAAGGGCACGCGGCGTGCCGTACTTAAAGCCAGAGGAGGCCAACCGTCGGCCTCCGCGACCACAGGTAATTATGACCTGTTTTTGCATGCAGGGACTTGGCGAGTCCATGTGGTTGCTGAGGCGTCGTGGGGAAGTGGAGCCGCCCACGTCCAATCGACCGCCACACGGCGCCCAAGGCCGCAGGCTGTTAGGGCCCACGACGCTTCGCACTTGCCCTTTCTCTTCTCTGCTTGGCCAAGTCTGGGCGCGCCTTGGGCCCGGGGGCTACTGTCGGCGTTCTGGGAATGGGGGTCCCCAGACTTGCCTGCCTGCAGCCTGCGGCGTGGCTCAAAGGGGGCCCAGCATGGCCCATCTTCATCAAAGCAAGCTCAAGACCCTTGCGAGGGGCCAAGCCTTGCGGGGCGGACGACAAGGAACTTCCTCAGGCACGGCCTCGTCAGGCTAGTTCACAAGGAGGCGGAGAGTTCAAGGCGGGGTACCTCGCGAGGTGCCCATGACGCAAGCCATGACGACCAAGGGCGCCAGCCGGGCGCCAGCCCGTGCAGTGTCCTTCTTTCCTCTTTGGTGCAAGGGGAGCAAGCGCAGGCGAGAGTATCAAGCAAAGGCATCCATTTCGGTGCAACAAGACCAAGACCAGTCCAACGGCAGGATGGAGGTCACCGTGGAGCCCAAGTCGGTGTCACCACCAGAGCCTTTGATAGGCGAGGACCAACTTTAGTCAGGATAAGTGTACTAGATGTTCCCCTTCAAATTGGCCAATTGTTGGCGCCCTTCCTGCTCAATATTTGGGAAGAGGCCCAGGGCCTTCGCCTATAAATAGGACTAGCCACCCACAGGATAGGGGAGGAGAGATCCATCCGGCCAAAGAGAGAGACCACAAGAACAGACCCTCGCGAGGCTGTTCTTCCTTGTATTGTTCATCATTAGCCCAAGAGGCAATCCACCACACCACACACTGGAGTAGGGTATTACACCACAATGGTGGCTTGAACCAGTATAAATCCTGTGTCTCTTGTGTTGTTCTTCTCGTAGTTTAGATCCTATCGATTCATCGAGGAACAGGTAGGTAGAAGGCGAAACCTCCGTGCGCACCCCAGTGTTCGAACCTCAAGGATCTGCCGGAACCCTAGATCCGACAGAATGGATTTCTCGGATGAGCTACTTTCCAAATTGAGAGAAGGTACAATTACCTCATCAAGTTCTACTTTCCTCCCAGTCACTTCTTTCAAGAGAAACTCCTTCTCTAGAAAGGCACTGATGCTGCTAACGTGACACTATGATCAGAGACCCTTCGAGAAACTGTGTGCGATGCAATAATCGCAAACAGTGGTGTAAGAGAACCATCAAAAATGTGCAAAACATTTTGCAATGATGGATGCATCAAACACGGTTCAGATTTTTGTTGTGTGTGGGATGCAGGGCATATGGTTCAGTTCCATTAACTATTTGCGATGAGGAGGAACAAAAGAAATGGGCAGCCAGATGAAGCTGTGCACAACATACGGTTCACTCGGATGAACAGTTTGTGATTAGGCAACACAAAAGAAATGGTCAGCCAGATGAAGGTGTGTGCGATATATAGCATGCGGTTCACTCGGATGAAATGTTTGTGTTGAGACAAGAGAACATAAATGGATCAATATAACCAGATGTGTGTGATACGCGGCAAATAGGTTTGTAATTAGAAATATGTGGGAAGACCAATAACAACACAGGCGATTCCTGTTAACAAGCCGTGTGTGTTGTGAGCAAACAATTGCTGGTATACAATTGTTAGTGATTGATGAAATCATCACCGACGGGTTCCCTTGTTTAGTCTGTGTGCAATGTGATTTGCTCTGTCTACATAACATCAACATATATACTTAAAAAGACAGCATTGCATAACCAAATTAAGCATACAATTAGACAAGTGACTATAGAGATAACATATTCACACACCAAAGTAAGCAACTACATGCATTCTAAACTAGGAGGAACGAGGATCTAATCATCTACTTCTTGTTGCGACGACGCTTGCCATTGCTCTGCTTCTGGCTAGATCCCTAGCCGTTTTGGGGAAGGAGGCACTTCCTCATGTCAATGATCCACCTGTACATGTCGTAGCACGTGTATGCCTCCTTGGCCGCGTACACGACATGAGCTTTGACGAGTTTCTCCATCCAGGCCGAGTGCCAGGCACGCTTGTCGTTGTTGCAGGAATCCTTCATGTCTCTGTAGTAGGGGTCGATGATGGCCTCGGCGAGGTGAACCAGTGAGTCTTCTCATGCTCCTTGCTACCCTAGATCTTGTATTATCCCGGGATGTTGACAAGATTCTGGCAGGCGATGCCCGGATTCTTGAGAACCTTGACATCGTTGGTGATGTCGATCGTAGCGAACATGTAGTGGGGGCGGTTGAAAAACCTGGCGAAATGCTCGCAAGGCCTTGTGGCCAGGCAATAGTGGTAGACGAGGACATGGTGGCCCATGCACATCTGGGCAATGACGACCTTGGGACGAGACCTCACACGAGCACGGGTGTCCTTGATGTCGAACCCGACCACCTTGTTCTTCTCGTCGACAAGCAACAACTCCATGACGCGGATGGAGTGCTCCACCCAGACCGGGTGGTTGGTGTACACCACCGAGAGCTCCTCGAACCTTCGGTGGGTGTCCACCATGGCATGGATGGTGAACTGCTGCTCGTCGTCGGCACCCGCTCGGAGCGCCATTGGAGCCACGCAGGATACTCTCTAAGAATTTGTCGTGGTGGGTGTGCTTTTTGAAATGGTGGGCGCGATTGAAAGGTTGAAGAGACACAAGGGTTAAATAGCCTCTGTAACAAATGGGGGCCGGCCGACCTATAATTATCATGTCTTGTCACGACGTTCATAGCGGAGGATTCCAGTGCACGCTTGACAACACCGCACTGCAGTGAGGATTCTAGTGCATGCTTGACAACACCGCACCGCAGTTTGACCACATGTGGGGTTGAAGAGGCGGCAAATGTATTGTCCATGAGCCTGTTCCCGCGCTACCACGCAAGCTTCTCGCCCGGCTTGGTTTTCCACGCGTCGGCTAGAAGAGGGAAAAATCATGGGCGTTTGTTGGCCAAAAGCTTTGTAAAAATGAAGTGTGTGGAATGACTTCAGTCGTAAGTTTACCCGTGGATGATGAGGTCAAAGTTACACAGAACGGTGATGATGGACACTCAAGTGCGATAATTAAATCTGCGCTCTACAGGGCACACGGTGGAAGAAATCAACTGTGTGCAATAATGTCCAAGATCGCAGTCGAGTTAGCTATTCAGATCGTGTGCTGTGAGATCGACAAGGTAAACAGATTCGAGAATGGTTAATAAAATCAAATCTAGGACCATTACATATTAAGTTCAAAATAGTGCTACCAATATACGACTCTCATACGATGCCATTTCAACGATTGTACCACAAAGGCTTGAAATATTACAAGGTTCAAATTCCAGAGTTATATGGCTCAAATTCAAAGGTTACAAGGTTCAAACTAATATTAGAAACGAAATTCAGCTCATCAGCTGCAAACGCCGGTGCTGATCTGGTGAATATGGATATCAGAGAGGTTCAAACTAATATTACCACTTCTAACTCTGGTTTCAAAACCTCAGAACTTTTGCAAAGGGGTCAGCCACTAAGAAGTCATGTATGGGTTGACACGATGAGTTCCGATTACTCTGTCATCTGAAGTTCCAAAATGAAATTAGCATTTTTGGAGCCTATTCCATTCTTCCGCGGGCGCCGGCGCTGATCAACAAACCATTCATTTTTCCGAAATAAATGTAGGGCAAACCTCATTACCTTCAGCACCATTGCTTTGGCAACAAAGAACCTGATGAATATAATCTTCGGTAAGGTCCCTCGGTAGGAGTTCAAAGTAATTTCTGAGAGATGTAGATCTAGGCATTCAACGTGATTGTTATATTGTATCACATTATCCACCACTGGGCCTAATCTTATCTGCAAAGAAGAAAACGTGTTAGTGCCTAGATGCAGTTCTGAACACTACTACCGACCTATTTGGTTTGGAGGATTTGTAAAATGCACAAACATGTCATCTTCGATCTGACATGATTAACATGGGCATTAACGTGCCATCTTTGATCTTCACAAGATGTTGGAATGGATGAAAATTTCCCTAAGAAAACTAGTACAGATGAATCCAAAGGAGAAATGGATATGGATTGTAACCATATGGATCAAGCATTGTCATTGTAAACTTGGAAAAGGAGACATGTATGTATTGAAATCCTCCAGAAGAATCCTTCAGAAATCATAGTACATTATCATTGTAAACTTGGAAAAAGGTTTCACAAATTGAACTCCCTTATGGTTAACATTTAACAGGAAAGGAGCATCACCTCGATATATAGCTTCTCCAGGCACGGAAAGCATCTCAGGAAAGTGACAACTTGCTCTAGGTTGGGGCCGATAGATTCTAGTGCCAAGACCTTAACTGTGCGCAGTTTCACGGTCAGGCTTGTCGGAATCATTTTCTGAATGATAGACGAACAAACATCTACAAAATTAGAAATAATTTTAATTTGTAGAAGGAGAGGTAGAAGGCGGCTATTGTACCTGAACGAGTGTGGATCCAATAACAAGTTCGGAGTATTTGTTAGACGAGTAGCACAACACTATCAATTTCGGGGCAGGAATGGCATTGATTCTTGTTGGACCTACTTGATCAAGTACAAGTTATCTATCAAGTGCAGGTGTGTCCTCAATGACCATACCGTGGTACACATCTTTTGATGTCTTCCTGCCGAACCAGCAACACACATAAATAGTCCAGAGAGGTGATGTGGAATGTACTCAACCCATTGATCGCCTGAAGACAAAGGTGTTGGTGTCAAAACCGGCGGATCTTCGGTAGGGGGTCCCGAACTGTGCATCTAAGGATAATGGTAACAGGAGGCTGGGGACACGACGCTTACCCAGGTTCGGTCCCTCTCGATGGAGGTAATACCCTACTTCCTGCTTGATTGATCTTGATGATATGAGTATTACAAGAGTTGATCTACCACGAGATCGTAGAGGCGAAACCTTAGAAGCTACCCTATGATTATGATTGTTCTCGTCCTACAGACTAAACCCTCCGATTTATATAGACACCGAAGGGGGCTAGGGTTACACAGAGTCGGTTACAGAGAAGGAGCTCTACATATCCGAATCGCCAAGCTTGCCTTCCACGGAAAGGAGAGTCCCATCCGGACACGGGACAAAGTCTTTAATCTTGTGTCTTCATAGTCCAACAGTCCGGCCAAAGTATATAGTCCAGCTGTCCGAATACCCCCTAATCCAGGACTCCCTCAGTAGCCCCTGAACCAAGCTTCCATGACGATGAGTCCCGCGCGCAGATTGTCTTCGACATTGCAAGGCGGCTTCCATCTCCCAATACTCCATAGAAGATTTTGAACACGAGGATCGTGTCCGGCTCTACAAAACAAATTTCACATACCATCGTAGAGAACAATATTCCACAAATCTAATCTGCTGACAACTTTTCATAGCATGACATCATGCCACAGCCCGGTCATTATTCGAACCATTTTTCACAACCAGCTAGTGCACATATTGCGAGGCGGTTTCCTTGGCACGTCTTGTCGAAGCAGAGATCGTGTCCCCTTATTGCGGGATTCTCATCAATACGGGTATGGGTAACCCAATCGTGCCATCAATCGCGGCGCTTGGAAAATAAGCGATTTTAACAGGCAAGTGGGGAGGCGCATAGTTTCTACCGCCTCTATAAAGAGATAGGGATTCCTTGTTTTCACCCATGCCTTCTTCCTCCTTTACTCTTCCATTCTCTCACCCTCGAGCTCCAGCGCCCAAGTTCTCACCTTCTCCGTAAAGCCATTCACAACATGTCCGGAGTGGGAGGCAAGTGGATGGCCTCCTCCGTTACGGAGGAGGACATAATGAAGCTTCGGGAGGCCAGATACCTGGCCGCAAACATCGTGCACAGGCTTCTGCGGAGGGGCAGATCATCCCCACTCCAAAACCTCGGGAAAGAGTAGTGTTCCTCTCTCATTTCGTCCGCGGACAGGGTTTTCCACTTCACCCATTTGTTTGCGGGCTCATGTTTTACTATGGGTTAGATTTTCATGATCTGGCCCCAAATTTCGTCCTCAACATCTCGGCGTTTTATCGTCGTGTGGGAGGCCTTCCTCCGCATCAAGCCCCACTTTGGCCTATGGCTAAAGATCTTCAACGTGAAGCCGAAGATAGTGGGCGGCCAGCAAGCGGAGTGCGGAGGCGCCATGGTGGGAAAGATGCCCAACATTACCAGGCTTGAAGGCACCTACGTGGAGACCATGAAGGGGTGGCAATCGGGGTGGTTCTACATCACCTAGCCGAGCGACGCCAACTAGGCAGCGGCCCCCCGAATTTCGATTCGGCATCTCCATGCGGCTCACCTCCTGGGGAAAGAAGGGCTTGGCCTGGGGTGTACCTGCGGAGCTGACCGGACTACAGAACTGCATAAAAAACATGATAGACAAGAAGATCAAGCTTGTCAACGTGGTCCAGGTCATGCTCTTCTGCCGGATCCTCCCGTGTCAAAGACGGGCGTTCAATATGTGGGAGTTTGATTCGGCCTAACACCATACGCTTCGAGAGCTCTTCAACACGACGCATAAAGACGTCTGGAAGGTGCTGTTCAAAGCCGCCGAAGTGCCTCCTCCCACTTCCGAGGACGGCAGACTCAGCGCAAAGCGCCCCGCTAAGCCGGTAAGCTCTCTAAATATCACAAGATGTGCCTTTACCAGTACATTTGTGGGAGGATTTTAAGCCACCATGCTGACCAAACAGGACTATGTGGCGACGGCGGAGCAGATCGACTGTCCGGCTCCGCTACCTGAAGATCTAGCAACTGTGCTCCTGACGGAGATGCCGGTTCCGATGCCTTACAAGGTGCTGGAGAATAAGGCCAAGAAGAAGGCTACAGGGACCAGGAAAGGTCTCCGGCGCAAGGCTACATCAGATGCATCGTCCGAAGACGCCGAGGCGCACTCCTCCAATGAAGACGAGGAGGAGGAAGAGGAAATTCCTCCCCCGACCAGGGAGGAGAAGAAAAGGAAGGCCGCCCCATCTGGGGAGGCCGAAGGGTCCAAGAAGGGAAGGACCCTCCCTCCGGACCAATCCACAACAGCCGCCTACAACGATGAGGAGTGGTTGCCTAGGAACATGCCCCGAGCGAAGTAGTAAGTATCCGGACACTGATACTTCCGGTATGTTTTGCTTTATTGCTTGTTATAATGCCAAGCACACATATGCAGTCCGGCCAAGTCCCACCTTGTGGTATCATCTTCGGATGGGTCCTTGAGTGAATCGGAGATGAATAGCTATTCACTCCTGATGGCCACCTCCCCACGGCCCGCGGACGACACCGAGGTGTTGTCCTAAAGGATACTAGAACAGGGGAGACCATACTGGAGACGCCCCAAGGAGAAATCCCAGACGCCAGGCACATGGGAGGAAAGATCCCCATGGATTCTGCTGACGGGAGCCGCAACAAGTCTGGCTCCCAGCCGGATATTGCGCCGGAACCTCCAATGGTTCTGGATTCAACTAGGCAGCCCCTCGCTAAGGAGGGCGAGCCGTCTGTGCCGATGACCTCTTCCAGCCGGAGGCATCGAATAATTTGCTGAAAGTGCTTCGCGGCGCTTCCATCGACGAAGAGCCCCGTACTCTTATGAGTACGGTGATTGAGAAGGTTCGGTCCGCCAAAAGCAGATTGACCAAAGCCTGCGCCAGCCTCCTAACAGGCTTTGAGGTAAGTAACAAAAGTGTAAGAAAATATCACCTGATAGACAGTAGCCCCTGATACTCTGTTTGGTGTTCGAAAAGAAAAACCAAACGGAGGGTCAATTGTTATCCGCAGGAATCTGACAGAGAATGTCTGCGTGAATAAGCAGGCATTGCTACTGGCCGCTACCGCCCACACTGCAGAGGTCGCCGGACTGAAGCGGGACCTGGGGTGGGCCGAAGAAGAGCTCAGCCTCGTGAAGAGGCAACTCGAGGAGAACAAAAGTAAGTGATACCCCGTCCACGTGTCATATAAAGAAAAAACATCATTGGTGCTAACAGAAGCATCATGAATTTTAACAGGGGCCACGACTGAAGTGGCGGCCCTGAAGAAAGCGTTGTCTAAGGCCGAAACAAGGCGGCCAAGGAGCACATCGAGCATGAGAAACGAGAGGCTCGGGTTAGCGAGGTACAACAAGAGCTCCTGGACTTCGACAAAAAATTCGAGTCCTTGGAGTGTGACTTCAAGACACAAGTGTCTGAGCTTACGAAGGCCCTCCAGAGTGCGCGAGACACCAAGGCCGAGGCCCAAAAGGCCCTCCAGGATATTCAGGCAACGAAGAAGATAGCGGCAGGTAAGGTATTCATTATGCAAAGCAAGCATGTGAAGTAGACTTTTCTTTTACTTACCCGAATTCGGAGCTCTCCAGGGGCATTCGCAGATCTGCCATGCAGCATATCGGATGCAACGGAGTTCTACCGTGCCAAAGAAGGGAGCTCAATGGATAAATTGTCTGCTCCCAGTATGCTGAGGCCGAACATCCGATGCCCTTGGGTGACCAACTAAAATAATTGGTCAAACTCCACAAGGCGGCCGAATTGGCCATGAGGGACTTTATAGTCCGGCTGTGGCCTGGCGAGCCCCTGCCCAATAGCTACTTCGGCCTGATAAAGTGGATGGTGAATACCTGTCCGCGGCTAGAAGTTATTAAGCGGTCCGTCTGTATTGAAGGTGCCCGCCGAGCCTTCGCACCCATGCGAAAGTGCACTGGGCGAAGATGGATGCAGAGAAGCTGGTGACGGAGGGACCTCCGGAGGGCAAGGCGCATCGCCACCTCGAGAAGTACTATGATGGTGTTATGGAAGGCGCCCACCTTGTGGCAGAGGAATGTGCCAGGGATGTAATATTTGAATGAATGTACTCATGTCATCCTGTAATATGAAAATGAGTTCGTGTGCGCTATATAACACCTTTTGATTTAAAATATTACCTTCTGTGCGGCTGTTTATAAAATTCTTAAAGTTGGCTAGTCGTCGGCTTCCGCCCCCGTGTAAATAGTACTGGGGTGTTCGTGGTAAACCCAAACACTCTTTACCCAATTTTTTGGTCCTTGAAGGAGGTGTTTAGCGCAGCGAATAAGACAATCAGACTATGCGGCTTTATCACTCTCACTTAACCATAGAAGTCTACAAGTTTAAATTTCGGTGAAGCCCCTAGTATTCAGAAGGCCGAACTCGGGGCGCAATACACGCCTAAACCGGACAAGGCCGATTCCTGGCCTGAAGCGGAAAAAATCTTTAAGGATTTAAGACCTCTCGAATAGTGACCAGCTCTCGCCGCATCATGACAGTCAATTTTCGGCTTTCTCTACTGAGGTGCTCGTCTGGAAGAACCGGGACACAATCGCAGTAGTTCTCCCTGCGCTACCTTAGCCAATATAGCGGAACGTAAGGCACGAAAACAAGGGAGCCGGGCAAACCCAACTATTGACCCAAGACATGATTCGGAGCTGATGCATATAATGCTATAAGTTCAGGGTGCCGCACTATCGAAAGTGTTTGGACTTTTCTTGCCGTGTTATGGGGTACAACGAAGCCCCTGGAGAACTTAACATACCAAAGTGTACGGGTGCAATTTGTATTAAATAAGTAGTCAAGGGAAAATATAAAGAGAATAATAATAAGCTGATGTTGTATATTGTTTCCCATTGTTATTTAAATAATACGTCAAAGCGTATGTGTACAAGTAATGCAATAAGAAAAAATAGGACTATTTGACATGTCCTATCCAAGGGCAGGCTGCATGTGGGTATGTAAAACAGGTATAATGATCATTAACAGAGACCACCTGGGTATTCCCTTGGACGCAAAGCCTCCTGCCTCCTTGGTTTTTCCTTCCTATGATGAGTCCAATAATCCGGTTCTCTGAGGGGGCTTCCTGAAAGTAGGGTCCTGAAAAAAAGAAGATGATAAAGGTATGCGGGTCTCGTGATGGTTGGGCCGCACTGTGGACCGCATCGCCGTCGTGCCTCCGCCTAAGCCCATGGTATTTTGAGTGCGTAATTATGTACGCGCGGCACAAATTTCGCCGCTTGACTGGGACTAGGATGGAGGCCGAATTGCTAGTCGAGATCTTGGCGTGCCGGTCAATCCTGTTGTAGAGTACTCCGGGCTCGCTTGACGGTGTCCAGGGTTTTTATCACCGAGTTGGCGGTCTGACGAAGAAGGCTGCTTTGTACTTCAGCTGCGAGGGCCGCAGTGTGCTCCTCCATACAGAGAGAGCGGTCCGTGTTTCCATTGACTGTTATAATCCCGCGAGGTCCTGGCATCTTGAGCTTGAGGTATGAGTAGTGTGGTACCACATTGAATCGAGCAAATGGTTCATCCTAGTAGTGCATGATAGCCACTACGGAAGGGGATGATATCGAAGATTAACTCCTCGCTTAGGAAGTTGTCTGGAGATCCGAAGACCACCTCCAGTGTTATAGATCATATTTACCATTTTCACTTGGGGAGGAAATTTCTTCTGTCCCCTTGTGTTCGGCTGCTAGGGCTCCTCGTCGTCCTCGCTATGCAGCCCCTTGTCCTTGTTTTCGGCATTCAACTTGCCGACCTGTTTAAACACCCAACATTCTCTGTTAGTGTGGTTGGCTGGTTTATCAGGGGTGCCATGAATTTGACACGAGCGGTCGAGTATGCGGTCCAGACTGGATGATCCCGGATTGTTTCTTTTAAATGGATTTTTCCGCTGACCGGACTTGAAGCCGCTGAATCCGGCATTGACTGCCATTTCTTCGGTGTTGTCGCCATTGTTCCGATGCTTATGTCTGTTGCGTCGTGGCTTGCCATTGCTATTTCGGGCATCCGAAGTGCCAAGATTTCTTGGTGTGATGTTACTGCGAGCCAGCCAGCTGTCTTCGCCTGCACAAAAGCGGGTCATGAGTGTCGTGAGGGCTGGCATGGACTCCGACTTCTCTTGGCCGAGGTGTTGGGTGAGCCACTCGTGCCGGATATTATGCTTAAAGCCCGCTAGGGCTTCTGCATCCGGACAGTCGACAATTTGGTTCCTTTTAGTTAGGAACCGAGTCCAGAATTTCCTGGCTGACTCTCCGGGCTGTTGGATTATGTAACTGAAGCCATCAGCATTGGGTGGTTGCACGTAAGTGCCTTGGAAGTTGTCAAGGAACGCATCTTCCCGGTTCTCCCAACTGCCAATGGAGTTCACCGGCACGCTGTTCAGCCAATGTTGAGCCGGTCCTTTGAGCTTAAGGGGAAGATACTTGATGGCGTGTAGATCATCACCGTGGGCCATGTGAATGTGGAGAAGGAAATCTTCAATCCATACCCCGGGATTTGTTGTGCCATCGTATGCTTTGATGTTTACGGGTTTAAACCCTTCTGGGAATTCGTGATCCGTTACTTCATCAATGAAGCAGAGGGGGTGTGCGGCGCCTCTATGTCGGGCTATGTCACTAAGCAGTTCGAATGAGTCTGGTGTGTTGTGTTCGGCCCGGCCGGACTTGTTGCTATTGTATCCGGCATGACGGTCATCATCACGTGTTGTGGCGTGCCCTCGCGACCCGTAGATCGATCTTGACTATCCTGCTTTGTTTTCCAATATGTCTCGCAGGTCCTGCATATTGCCCCAGGCGTTAGCATTTTTGTTTGATTGGCTGCAAGGTCCAGGCGGTTGTTCGAGCTGATACGCCGCTTTGTCTTGGCCACGAGGTTGCCGGTCCGCCTCGTCCTGCGCTGGTATTGTAGGCTCTAGTGCCTCCTCTTCAAGTTGAGGTAGCAAGCTATGCTTCAGGTAACTTTTGGTTGGGCGCTCGAGTCCGTATTCCTCGGCTGCCAGGACCTCAGTCCATCTGTGTGTTAGCAGATCTTGATCAGCTTGGAGCTGCTGCTACTTCTTCTTCAGGCTATTTGCAGTGGCTATAAGCCGGCGCTTGAAGCGCTCCTGCTTGACGGGATCCTCGGGAACGACGAATTCATCATCCCCGAGGCTTACCTCATCTTTGAAGAGAGGCATATAATTGTTGTTGTCCAAGTCTCCGTCCTTTGCCTGTTCATCTGGGCTAGCTTGCCCGTCCTCTTGCTCGGCCTGGCCAAAGTTGGGCTGGGCGGGATTGTACTCGTCTTCGGCACCATCTCGATTGTTATCGTCTCCTATGCCGGTATTGCTATCGCGAGGCTTAGAGCGGTGCCGATGACGTCCATGCTCTGATTGCTTCCCTAAGGGATTATCCTCTGTTACCTCATCGCCATGGTTTGCTTTGGGAGTGTCCACCATATATATATATATATATATATATATATATATATATATATATATATATATATATATATATATATATATATATATATATATATATCGTATGATGAGGTGGCTGTCCAGCGCCCGATGGGCGGCGGTTCCTGTTCTTCTCCTGCATCGTCATCCACACCGTCGATGTCTTCGGAGTGAAGTCGAGCACATCGGTTAAGTCATGGACAGTGGCTGTTAAGTGGGTGGTGGGTGGGTAACGAATGTCTTTGCTGTACGCTTCCCACTCGAGCCGGACATAGTTCAGCCAAGAGTCTCCTAATAAAGAGAGAGACCTCGGTGAATTTAGCAGGTCACCCAAGGGTGAGTGTTGAAAGATATCCGCGGAGGTAAACTCTATGATCGGTGCCCAATCAGATTTGATAGGAACCGACGCATGCGGTCCGGAACCTGAGACCGGAGACAAGTCCGGGGGTCCGGTGACACAGGTTTCCTGAGAGGGAGAGCCTATGTTCGGCTCCAACGTCGATGAATCTGCGGCTTCCGTGGCGAGGTCCATCCACCCATCCTCGGATGCACGATCTACTCCAGATTAAAGGCTGGGGCAGCTGCAGGTGCGATAGTCTGAATACCGTCCGAGGGCAGATCTAAGTCATGCCCGTCATGGCTGTTCGGCGCTCCTGACATAGGCCCTAATCTGTCGAAGATCAAGTCCCCGTGGATGTCGGCCATGTAGTTCAAGTTTCCGAACCTGACCTGATGGCCAGGGGCGTAGCTATCGATCTGCTCCTGATGGCCAAGCAAGTTGGCCCACAGTGCGAAGCCGCCGAATACGAAGATCTTTCCAGGGAGAAAAGTCTCACCCTGGATCGCATCGTTGCTGATGATTGGAGGAGCCATCGAGCGTTGTAGCAACGACACAGTGGAACTCTCAATGAAAGCACGAATGTCGGTGTCAAAACTGGCGGATCTTGGGTAGGGGGTCTCGAACTGTGCGTCTAAGGCTAATGGTAACAGGAGGCTGGGGACACGATGTTTACCCAGGTTTGGGCCCTCTCGATGGAGGTAATACCCTACTTCCTGCTTGATTGATCTTGATGATATGAGTATTATAAGAGTTGATCTACCATGAGATCGTAGAGGCTAAACCCTAGAAGCTAGGCCATGTATCCCAATTGTAAAAACAATGCTATTTTGATTACGAAGGCTGTGTTTATACTTTTGCCTGAAAGTATTATAGTGCCTCCTGTGCGGCCGTTTATGTATGTATATAACCTGAAAGTTTGCAGTCGTCGGCTTCAGCCCCCATGCATATAATGCGGGGGTGTTTGAAAAAGGCGCACAATCACACTTTATCCAACATCTTGGTCCATTAAGGAGGTGATAGCACGACGAACTAGGCAATCGGACTATATAGCTTTAACACTTTCACTTAGCCATAGGAGTTTAACGGTGGGGCTGCTATATAGCCCCTGGTACTTCTGCGTTCATCCGGATACAATGAACGTACGTACATGACCGGGAAACCGGTCCTTCGTTAATGCGGAGGAATCGCAAAGATTCCGCTGAGTCATCGAGTGGTTGACCAGTCTCTCGCTGTATCATGACAGTGGCTTTCTCTACTTAGGTGCTCATCCAGAATAACTACGGCACAATCACATTAGTTCTCCTTTGGCCGCCTTAGCCGATAAAATGGAACGTAAGGTAGCAAAACCCAGGAGCCGGGCAAACCCAACATTTGACCAAAGACATGATTTGGAGCTGATGCATATAAGGCCAAACTCGCGATGCCAAACACTCCTTAAGGTATTCGGAATCTACAACATATACTGGGCTGACTAACACCCTCAATAATCAGCCTTGAATTTCCAGATACGTGCATAGGTCTGTCGTGGCGATATGCCAATAACGCCAGCATCCCTCTCAGTTGTGTTAAGTGCCCGGAGGGTGTCAAGCAACAAGAGACATTAAAGAAGGTTTACACAGGGACTTAATCTAAAGAGAAACCTTTGAGCGGGGCCCTGCTGCATGTCTGCGTCTTTGTCTCTGTTGTGCCGTATCTTGGAAGGGTGTAGCACGATGATCATCTGTAAAAAGGAAAAACCCAGGTAAAAGAGTCTAGTGTAATCGTGCGAAAAGTTGGTTATTCTCAATGAACCGTGAAAATGAATCTATTTTTGTATTAATAGGGTCAAGCCGAACTATGGGCTTTTTTACATGCGCGCAACCCCTAGCACCGCCTACGGGGGTATATCCATAGACCCAAGCTCATGTTTATCTGGGCTATTACCACCGGTGGTGCACCAGACTCGTCTAACCGTGTTCGTGGTCTTGACGACCGATCATGTATTCTGGTTGGAGAGGCTGCTCAGTGTTCGGCTGCTAGAGCCGCCACATATTCTTCCATCGTAAGGAATGCTCTGTGTTTCCGCTAACTGTGATGACGCCACGCGGACCGGGCATCTTGAGTTTAAGGTAGGCGTAGTGCGGTACTGTGTTGAAGCGAGCGAAGGCCGCTCTTCCGAGTAGTGCGTGATAGCCGCTTCAGAATGGAGCGATGTCGAAGATTAATTCTTCGCTTCTGAGTTCTCGGGAGAACCGAATATAACCTCAAATACGAGAGAGCCCGTGCAGCGGGCCTCGACGCCTGGTATTACTCCTTTAAAGGTAGTGTTACTTTGGCTGATTCTTGACGGATCTATCCCCATCTTGCGGACAGTGTCCTGATATATCAGATTAAGACTACTGCCGCCGTCCATAAGGACTCGGGTGAGATGGTATCCATCAATTATTGGGTTGAGCACCAAGGCAACCGATCCTCCGTGCCTGATACTAGTCGGATGATCCCTGCGATCAAAAGTGATCGGGCAGGCCGACCAAGGGTTGAATTTGGGGGTGACGGGCTCTACAGCGTATACGTCTCTGAGTGCGCGTTTTCACCTTCTCTTCGGTATGTGAGTTGCGTAAATCATATTCACTGTTTTGACTTCTGGTAGGAATTTTTTCTGTCCTCCAGTGTTCCTTCTGGCGAGGCTCATCCTCGTCTTCACTTGGCGTCTCCCTTCCTTTGTGTTCGGCGTTTAGCTTGCCGTACTGCTTGAAGACCCAGCATTCTCTGTGGGTGTGGTTTGCAGGCTTTTCGGGGGTGCCATGAATTTGACATAATCTATCTAGAACCTTATTTAGGCTAGACGGTCCATCTCTGTTGCCTTTAAATGGTTTTTTCCGTTGATCGGGTCGAGAGCCCCTGAATCCGGCGTTGACCGCCATGTTATCTGGACTATCTCCATTGCTTCAACGTTTGTATGTATTGCGTCACGGCTTCCCGTTGCCATTCATGATTTCAGATGTGCTTGGGTCACTGGTGCCGCTACGGGCCAACCAGCTGTCCTCTCCCGTGCAAAAGCGGGCCATAAGGCTTGTTAGGGCTGCCATTGTCCTCGGCTTTTCTTGCACGAGGTATCTGGGGAGCCATTCGTTTCAGATATTGTGCTTGAAAGCTGCTAAGGCTTCGGCATCTGGACAATCGACGATTTGATTCTTCTTAGTGAGAAATCTATTCCAAAGCTTACAGGCTGACTCTCCGGGTTGTTGGATTATGTGACTTAAATCGTCTGCATCCGGAGGTCGGACATAGGTCCCTTGAAAATTGGCCCTGAAAGCGTCCTCAACTTCCTCCCAACTTCCAATTGAGTTTTCGGGGAGGCTTTTCAACCAATGCCGAGCTGGTCCTTTCAACTTGAGGGGTAGATATTTAATGGCGTGGAGATCATCTCCGCGAGCCATGTGGATATGAAGGATAAAGTCCTCAATCCAGACCCGAGGGTCTGTTGTTCCCATCGTATGCCTCTATATTCACGGGTTTAAATCCCTCTAGAAATTCATGATCCAGCACTTCATCTGTGAAGCACAGGGGGGGGGGCGTGCAGCACCCCTGTAATTGGATGTGTCGTGGCGTGCTGTCGACGGTTGTTGTGTTCGGGGTTGATTCCGAGCTGGTATTCGATCAATATGATCATTTTGGTGGCTATGATCTTGCGCCGGAGCATGTTTTCTAGATCCATAGATGGACCTGGTCGCACCGGCCTTTTTGTCCAGGAGCTCGCATAAATCGTGTGCTGACTTGTGTGCGGCATCATTAGCTGCCCTGTCGCGGCCACGGGGTGGTCGGTCCGGCTGATCGGCCGTATTATTCTTCGGTGGAATGGGCTCTATGGCCTCCTCGTCGAATTCGGGCAGCAGCTTGCGCTTTGGGTAGCTCTTTGTGTGGTGATCGTCGCCGTATTTTTCTTCAGTGTCTAGCACTTTGTTCCATATGCGGTTGAGCGTATCCTGCACGGCCTTAAGCCTTTGCTTCTGCTTCTTCAGGCTCCTCGCGGTGGCCATAAGCCTTCTGTGGAGGTTCTCTTGTTCCAAATGTTTTTCCGGGATGATGAATGCGTCGTCGTCCGGACTGTCCTCCTCTCCGGAGGCAGGTTGATGAGTTTTACCCTCGGGATCGCCGTGATCGGACATCTGCTCCAGGCTATGTTCGGCGTCCCCTGGCTCGTCCTGCTCCATCGCTGGGTCCATGGTTTTGTCGTTTCCTTTGGAGTCGACCGGGGTGTTATTTTTTCTTGTGCTCTTATCTCTATTTTTACTGTGGCTGGATTTAGAGTGGCGCCTGCGCCGTCGCTTTGGTTTCTGCCCGAGGGGATTATCTTCCGTTGTACCCTTTTTGTCGTTGTTTTCCCTGGGTGTATCGACCATGTATAGATCATATGATGAGGTGGCTGTCCAGCGCCCCATGGGTGGTGGTTCCCGTTCATCTCCAGCATCATCATCCATACCATCGATGTCTTCGGAGTCGAAGTCAAGCGTGTCGGTTAGGTCATCGATAGTGGCTATTAAGTGGGTGGTGGGTGGGTAACGAATTTCTTCATCGTCCGCTTCCCACTCGAGCCAGACATAGTTCAGCCAAGAGTCTCCTGATAAAGAGAGGGACCTCAATGAATTTAGCACGTCACCCAAGGGTGAGTGTTTAAAGATATCTGCGGAGGTAAACTCCATGGTCGGTGCCCAATCAGATTCAATAGGCACGGGCGTGCGCGGTTCGGAACCTCACGCCGGAGACGAGTCCGGGGGTCCGGTGACACATCTCTTTGGAGGTGGAGTCTATGTTCGGCTCCAACACCGATGAGTGTGCGGACTTTGTGGCGGGGTCCATCCACCCGTCCTCAGATGGCGCGATCTGCTCCAGATTAAGGGCAAGTGCAGCTGTAGGTGCGATATCCCGAACACCGTCTGAGGGCAGATCTAAGTCATGCACGTCATGACTGTTCGGTGCTCCTGACGTAGGCTCGAACTCATCGAAGATCAAGTCTCCGCGGATGTCGACGGTGTAGTTCAAGTTTCCAAACATGACCTGATGGCCAGAGGCGTAGCTGTCGACCTACTCCAGACGGCCAAGCAAGTTGGCCCGCAGCACGAAGCCGCCGAATACGAAGATTTGTCTGGGGAGAAAAACCTCACCCTGGACCGCATCATTACTGATGATTGAAGGAGCCATCAAGCCTTATCGCGATGACACAATGGAACTCTCAATGAAAGCACCAATGTCGGTGTCAAAACCGGCGGATCTCGGGTAGGGGGTCCCGAACTGTGTGTCTAAGGCTAATGGTAGCAGGAAGCGGGGGACACGATGTTTACCCAGGTTCGGGCCCTCTCGATGTAGGTAATACCCTACTTCCTACTTGAATGATCTTGATGATATGAGTATTACAAGAGTTGATCTACCACGAGATCGTAGAGGCTAAACCCTAGAAGCTAGCCTATGATTATGATTGTCGTTCTTGTCCTACGGACTAAACCCTCCGGTTTATATAGACACCGGAGGGGGCTAGGGTTACACAGAGTCGGTTACAAAGAAGGATATCTACACATCCGTATCGCCAAGCTTGCCTTCCATGCAAAGGAGAGTCCCATCCAGTCAAGGGACAAAGTCTTCAATCTTGTATCTTCATAGTCCAGCAGTCCGGCCAAAGTATATAGTAAGACTATCCAAGGACCCCCTTATCCAGGACTTCCTCATGCGTCATTAGGGGGGATGGCAGTTCCTGAACTTGTCTACGCGTAGCGTGGGCGCGAGGCGGAGCACGGATGTTGGCAGCAAGCGCATATGCCCATCATCAAAAGTGAGCTCCTCGAGCTGATCTAGGGCCGGGGATCCGAACCAGTCATCAAGCTTGGCTCGGTCCCTGCCGTTGGAATAGAACTTGCCCATTCTAAGCCCCCTAGTTGGGCCAGGGTGAATTCCAAGGATCTTGGAGAATGCATCCAAGCTTTTGCGATAGCCATGGCAGAGCTCGGGGGTGTCGATGAGGTCGTGAGGGGTGAAGTTTCATAGGGGGCGCCACCGCCGGGAAAGGACAGTTTTCCGTGCCCCACATTTGATTGGGAGGAGGGAGATGATGACTGTCAACATATGATCGGGGAGGCTGTTGATGAATTCTATGCCTGCTAGAGTCGCTTGCGGTTCTAGCTCGCCTCATCTCCGCTTGTTGGTAGCCCTGTTCTTCACCTCCGGAGTCTCCTTGTCAGCGGCACTTTCTGATAGAAATGAGAGTACATGGAATATTTAGTTAAAATAGGGCAATAGAAAAGTGTATTGGTAACTAGAAGTTATTAGGTAGGAATATAGTAAGAAAAGGGAATAACAATTGGTTGCTTAAATACTACACAATTTATTTAACATTGTTGGGTAAGTCAACATGCAGATAGTTGAAAAGAAAACATACTTCGAACAAACTCAGGACAGATGATTTTGTCGGGGAAGTTAGCATATATCTCATGACCAGGCCCTTTTATGTGCAGTCCAATTTTAGTGCCAACTTTCAGTACATAAAACTTAGAAATTCCTTTCCAAAAGCCAGTGCCAAAATAGGAGTCACCATGTTCATCAAGTCTTACAGTAGGAACGATTGTAAATCCATGGTTTGTGTGCAGTATGACATCTGTGGAGCCTTGATCTATGTAGAGGGAAAAATTGTGCACTACATAATCTATTGCATAGCAAGGGATGCACTACAGCAAATGGTAGGATTGTTAAATAAAATATGGTAACATGCAAATATGGGCCCAAATTGAAAGAATTGTACATCAGTTGAAATCAAAGGACAAAAATCTATAATTAAACATATAGGGTAAACATGATGTCATGGAAATATGAGAGTAATCGGAAGAACAATACATCATTAATTTTCCTAATATAGAAAGAAGAGGAAAAAAAATCGCCTTTGACTTATATGGTGCATGTGGCACCTTTTATCCAAATGCAGCAATATTTAGAATATCTTCAGGAAAGTAGGCCATGCCAATCGATTTAGGGTGAAATTGAACATACCGTGCACATGCTGAAGTCATCTGGTACGGTGAAATGAAATCTCTGGCGGAGGTCGCAAGGTCCTGATGTGTCGGTGCACTGTACACTCTATAAATGAAAGAAAACCCTCAAATCAGCATGAATAAAAATGAATTCACACGATTTTCGTTGGGTGATTAAAGGAGGCAGATGAACTAGGATGGGAGATGAGATAATATCTCATTAAATTAGTTACCTTGTCGTCCATGAGAAAAACTCTCAGGATGGCAGATTCCCCAACCGAGCGGCGCTAGGTCGACCGCGAGCAACATCGAGAAAGTCGATGGTGATAGGCGGCGGCAAGAGGAAGTGGCGAAATGCGATGGGGTTTGCCGATAGCCTGGCGGCGGTGGCAGGTGTCGAGCTAAGTGGTTACTGCCATGATAGGTGGTGCCATGCATAGACGCGGAGGAGCTTGTGCAGGTGTGAATGGGGACCGGAGGCATGGGGTGGCGGGCGGGGGTGAGGGTTTTTGTGACGTGGTGATGGAGAGGGTTTTCTTTTCTCTTTTTTAGAATTGAGTGGTGATGGTTTTCTATCCCACAAAGAATTTCGGAGGAAACAATTTGCTAGAGCCAACCGTGTGTGATTGATGCAAGACGCAAAACGAAAGTCATTGCACATGGTTCCAATTTTGGGACCATGTGTGATTGAAGCAACAGGCAAAATGAAAGTCATTGCACACGGTTCCAATTTGGGAACCATGTGTGATTGACGTACTACCTCCGTCATGGTTTATTGGTCCCCTCTGTAATTTGTACCAATTTCGACCAAATATTTGACTAATAAATGTTTATGCATGTCACCGAAAATTATATCATTGAACATTATGTTCGAATATGCACCCAACGATATAATTTTTGCTGACCTGCACTATCATTTTGTCAATTAAATCTTTGTTTAACATTTAACACAAATTACAAAGGGGACCAATAAACGAGGACGGAGGCAGATTCCATCAAGCGAACTGATTGCATCCATATCCCACAGTTAGACATAAGTAAACATAGATTAAACATACCCAGACATAGATAATAAGCATACACGTACACAAGCAGAGTTCAAGCGTCAGCATGCTCAAGCGTACATAGCTTATCTCAAAAGCCGACATGATCCTTAACCTTCTCCAGGTACTCGGCGTACGCGCCGTGCTCCAACCTGCAAGCATACTTCTGCTTGAAGGAGCCAACAGCCCGTCCTCTTGCATGCGCCAGAACACTTTGATACGCATCATGAAGCTTGTGGTTGCAAAATGGACATCGATAGCTGCCGTTCCAGGTCCTAATACACCTGTTAGGCATTCACGAATAAAGCTCCCTCAGGATTTGCCTCTTGTACCTCCTCTGGACTTCTTCATCCTCACTGTCCACATCGTCAGACAACACCTATACAAATAGTAAAAAAATGTGGCGTCAAATTAATGGTTACAAACTAATCTCTAGCAAACATTTGGCAGTTGCCAAAAATTGGCATCAAATCAACGATTACATGCCGTGAAGTAGGATTAGGAATTTATGGCTATTTATTTATACATATCCAGATATTATGGTTCAATTTTTAAGCACATTCGTCTATGTACAGACCAATCTTGAAGAAAATAATGGCACAAACATATGTAGGTCATTCAAAATCAATTTTCAAGTCCTGGCTAGGAACTATTAGCACGAACACTACCCCTAGTTGGATTACTAGCAGAAATCATTTCCATAGATGACACAACTAATCACTTATCACTTGTACCATTCAAACAATCAATATGCTACACGGTTCTAACGAAACTTACTCAGATTTCATGGACTGGGAGAACATCACCATAGGATTTCTATTCCAAAAAGGGGGAGGCAGGAGTAACCAGAGAAATCCTGGGATCTATTTGACACATAAATGGGTATAGATGACTAACCAGTTGTCCATCGTCATCGGAGTCGTCACCGGAGTGGTCATCGGAGTCATTTCCCCAGTCGTCGCCGGAGTCGGTGTGGAACTCCGCTTCCGGCTTTGGAACTCGACGCCGTCGACGATGTTAGGTTGCAGCGATAACTTGCCGGCCGTGATGGCAACCTCTGTATCCATCTCCACGCCGTGCTCTGGTGCTTTAGCAGCCCCGACGTCGCCACTCCCTTCGATGAGGCGCTTCGGCGGCATCCTTATACACTGATGGCTTTGATGACTGAGAGCAGCGTCGAGGATACAATCGGAGAGAGGGGATTGTGTTTGTCGCGAGGATGGGGGGTGCTGCCGCTCGGGCGCACCATTAATATGGAGTAGTTGGAGAGAGATGGGCGGTAGTTAAATCGCTGGCTCACCTCCCAGTGATCTTGCGCACCGGATTGCTAGCATGCCTACCGTCGTTTCACACAGCTACTCTCACGCCTCCCAATGACACTACGCAGCGAGCACGCCTCCGTCGATTCACACACATGCACGCATGTCTCTCGGTCTGCCTGCGCAGCGGACTACTCGCTTGCATCTCGTCAACTCATGCCTTCTCGCACGGTACACGGGTCGCGTGGAGGCACGTATATTGTTTTTCTATTTGGATGATTAATGATGCCACTTTATTTTTGGCTTAACCGAAGCATGGCACGTATCCATTGTTGGTCTAACGCTCACGGTTCGAATAAATAGTCCATTTGGGATATTGGTTCACAATTATTAATAATCTCCCATTTGTAATTAGATAAAGATTACATCAAAACTGGTCTCAAATTTGACCAAAAAAAGTACAATGCAACTTTGTATTGGTGTCCATATGACAACATGATAAGTTTCATGAACTTCAAATAAGTTTTGGATGTACTAGAATTTAAAAATCAAGATTCTCATTGTTTGAAATTTGTTGCACGGGGAGTAAACATGCACCCAGTGAGACACATGTGTTTTTCCAATCCATTTAGGTGCACTGTCACGTGTGCATATAACTCGAATTTGATTTTTGCACATTATACCATAGAAAATCAATCAATTAATGTACTAAAATGTCTTAATGATCTCTGATCTTTTTTGAAATTAAAATGTCCCTCCTTTGGTAACATATATATGTTCACCATGGGATAATTAATTTAACATGCATCGCAGTTGCGGTGGATTTGCGGTGTGTGTGGGTGTGTGCGTCTGGGGGTGGCGAGTGGCTCGCAGTACACTACAAGTTGTGAGCCACCGTGTGGGTTGGCCGTTTTGTTAGGCAGGCCGGTGCCACATCAGAGTTGTGAATTCGTAATTTAAAACATTACACAACCCTTTCATACATACATGTTTTGGCCACATGCGGTCGATGGTTGTCCTACACGACACTCGATACTCGCGTATGACGCTTTCTGTGGGCCTGCGAGGTCGTCGTCCATCACTTTGACGAACAACCGGTAGTGAGGTGAATTTGACCAGCAAGGTAGAATCTTTTTTGTTTGTGTTATGGTGGTATATAGTACGCATCAAAGAGGTGGGAGGGGACTAGCATATATACTATACGTACGCATCTGTGAAAAAGTACACCTCACTCAGTGTTGGGACTTTTCGGTTTCCGAGGCATGTGCCACATCAAGATTGTGAAAATGGCTATTCAAACATCACACAATACCTCTTTGTGCCACATGCATGCAGGCGGTGGTTATCCTAGCTAGGACACTCACGTGTGATGCTTCCATCTGTGGCCCCATGAGGCCATCTTCGATGTATGTGCATCACTTTGACCTACATCGGGAGAGGTTAATTAATTTCACCACCGATGAGGATTCTTTTTGGGTTGTATTATGGTAGGAGCATATGGTATGTGTTAAAGAGGGGGACGGGGACCATCATATGTAGTACGCTTCATGAACCTCGCTCTGTGTGGGCGCATGGTTTACGGTTTTTGAGGCATGTGTGGCACATCAAAGTGGTGCATTTTAGGTATTATACTCAACATATGTTTAGCCCACTTGCAAAGCGATGGTGGTTGTCCTCTCCCACCCACTTAAGTGGTTATCAGCGATATCGATGCTTTCCATGTGTGGGCCCACTTGGTCCATCACTACTTTTTGCCTGACAATGAGAGTGGGTAATATGAGCACAGGCGCATGCATGTGTACGCATGCATGCCTCCCATCGAGTCGAAGTGGCTAGTACAACAACACGTCATGAACCGATCTCGCTCTGTGTGGGGGGAGTGTACGATTTTCGACGCACGCGCCACATCAATGTTGTGAAATGGTATTGAAACATGCATGCATGCATCACCTCCATACATATGCATGTAGTGGTTGTCTTCGAACGGTACACTCCCTCGCGTGGCTATCGGCGACAAGCCTATATATTCATGGGCCCTCATGGACATCCATGATCACCTTGACCGACAACAAGATAGGTTACCATGGCAGATTCTTCATTTGGTTCGTGTTATCGTAGTATAGGTCATGGTGAGATTCATGCCTAATTAAAGTTTTGAGCGCATATACTATGCACGCATGCATGCATGAATCCCCGTCGTCGGCTTGAAGTGTGGTGTAACATACATATGCATCATCAACCTAACCCTCACTCAGTGTGTGGATTTCTAGTTTGAAATTTTTGTGCCACATCAAAGTTGTTCCATTGTGTACTAAAAAACACACCTGATCCATACATATGTTTGGTCCACACGCATGCAATGGTTGTCTTCGGGGACTAGCTACTTGCGTGATTATTGGCGAGCTAGCCTATCTGGGGTCGCATGAACAACCATCACTTTGACCAGCAACAAGAGAGGTGTTGTACGACCAAGGTGGATTATTCTTGGTCTGTTTTACGATCAATCTTGGTGAGATGCCTCTTTGGCCCGCCGACTAAAAGTGTGTGTGTGTGGGGGGGGTGATACTTTGCACTTTGCTAGGTGAACCTCAGTTGGTGGGCATTCATAGCTTAGGATTCCCTTTGCTCCGACACGAGGGGGGGGGGGGCTGCTAGCTACTTTGCACTTTGCTTGGTGAACCATGGTTGGGGGGGGGGCATCCATTCATAGCTTAGGATTCCCTTCGTGCCAACACGAGGGAGGGGGGCTGCTAGCTTCTTCGCACTTCGCTAGGTGAGCCTCGGTTGGGGAGGGGGCATGCATTCATAACTTAGGATTCCCTTCGTGCCGACACGAGGGGGGGGGCTGCTAGCTACTTTGCAGTTTGCTAGGCGAACCACGGTTGGGGGGGGGGAGCATCCATTCATAGCTTAGGATTCCCTTCGTGCCAACACGAGGGAGGGGGCTGCTAGCTACTTCGCACTTTGGTAGGTGAACCTCGGTTGGGGGGGGCATGCATTCATAGCTTAGGATTTCCTTTGTGCTGACATGGGGGGGGGCAAGCAACATCGTGCGCTTTGTGAGATCAGTGTGACATCGAAGTTGCATTTGGTATTTGAAAATCAAACACCCTTTTCATACATATAAATTTGGTCCACATGCAAGTGTTTTCGTGTTCTGACCCTCTCCCGCATCATTTGTCGCCAAATTTATGAACATTAGACAAGTTGGATGACGCAACAGACACGGTTCACTCAAACTAACTGTGTGCCATGACGGTGCCCTTGTCACACACACATCTGCATAGTACATTGGGCTCCACGAGGCTCCCCCTCTCAAAAATATCTGTCCGCCTCGAGGGTTTTTCTATTTCATAACACACGGTTGTTATCTCCGGACCGTGTGCGATGTTTCTTCTTCCCAATCCCACCTGCATCCCTTGAAAATATCTGCCCGCCTCGAGGAGGGTTTTTGTGTTTCATAACAACGGTTTTTATCTCCGGACCATGTGCGGGTTTCTTCTTCCCAATACCGCCTGCATCTCTAGAAAATATCTGCCCGCCTTGAGGGTTTTTCTGTTTCATAACACATGGTTGTTATCTCCGGACCGTGTGCAATGCACCATCATCAAAATTTTCATTAGCCCCAGCATTTCACTCCTATGTTTGAGTCCCGCATTGTAAAATTTTCAGTACCCGCATCATTTCCTCAAACACCCCCCGTCCCCCCCTCCACACACACACACACACACACACACACATACACACACACACCAAAACCTCCTCGAGCGTACGCGCGCGCACACACACACCCCCTCCCTCACTCGAAACCCTAGTAAGGTCCCCGCCGCCGCCGCCGTGAGACCTCCATCGTCAACATCTGCCGATTTGCTTGTGCAACTTACCCACCGATCTCCATACCAAGGCCGCCCTGAGTTTCTTAGATGACGCCTGCCGAACACCCCTTTTCCCCATATCCCCATCCCCATCCCCATCCCCCACTCTAGAGCGTTGCATCCTAAGCCCGGCTACGCTTCCCATGGAGCTCAAGGAGCGATTGGCCCAAAAGAGGTGTATCGGGGTCTCTTCGCCCGATGTCACCGAGGAAGCTGACGACCATTACTGGCAGCAGAAACTCAAGTAGCGGGCTAGAGTTTGCGGGCATGTCTCTTTCGCCGGCTACGACATCGAGGTCATCGACAGCGATGGCCTGAGGCAGGCTATGTCAGAGGTTAAGTGGCCCAACCCCAACCCATCGGGTTCAACGGCCGCCGATCTCATGCATGGCCCCGCTGCTTATCTCCTATGGCTCGCTGTCAACAACTTGCCATCCTACATCGCCATCGAGCCCCTTTTGTCACATCTGAAGGACACATTCTGTGACGCTGGCTTGGGATCCACAGCTTCCAAGTCAGACCTGATCGATGATGACCACGAGGAGGGCACCCTCTCCGGCTCTTCCAAGGGGAAAGAGCCCATCTGCTCTTCCAAGGGGAAAGAGCCCGTCTGCGACATTAGGGAGGGCACCCTACAGTCGTGATCTTCTAAGGGGAAGGAGCCCATCCACGACAACATGGAGCGCAACCAGGACCCGTGCTCTTCCCACGGGAACGAGCCCATCTGTGACAAGTGAGGAAACCCATGATTTGTTTTTCCGTGCCTCTTCATAGGGGGAAACCCATGATTTATTTTGTTGAGTCCCTTTTTGTAGTGTAGTGAGAATATGTCCAGTTTTAATTGCTATATCGGGTTGTTTGCAGTATGCCTTGTTTATTTCAGCTGTTCGCAATGCGATGCTCTGTATGATATTTAATATGCAGTACATTTCATCAATCCAGTTTTAAACATACCGATAAGAATGCATATATTTGCTTGCTGTTAAGCCTGTTATAGCTAGCATATGCCTCTTTTAAAGTTTTTTGATTGTTCTGTTGTTTGTAGTTAGCATATGTCCAGTTTCAAAAGCTATCTTTGGTTGTTCGTAGTATGCCTTCTTCATTCCAGTTATTCACAAGGTGATGTTCTATATGTGCAAGTTTGAACTGCGCAATTCAATTTCATCAGTACCAGTTTCAACAATACCACTATGGCCCTGTTTGTTTCGGATTCTGGGACCAGATTCAGCTTTGCCAGTGAAGCCGAATCTGGAATCCAACACAAATAGCTACTTGGAATCAGCTTTGCCAGTGAAGATGAATCTGGATTTGGGTCATTTTTAGTGCAATTTCTTGAAGCACCTCAAAGTGTACTTCGGTGGTGAAGCCGATTCACAGAAACAGCTTCGCCACTGAAGCGAATCCATAGGTGATTAAAATCCAAGTGAAGCTGAAACAAACAGGGCATGAATGACTACATTTGGTTGTTGCATCTTGTAGTTAAACAGCCTTTCCATTTTTATTTAACAAAAACCAGTGTACTTAGACCGACACAATACCAGTTTGAATTTCTATGTTTGCTTGTTGTTAAATGTTAGGCCTGTAGTAGTTAACACACCTTTTCACTTGTTTTGCTTTACTAGCGTGCTTAAACCTGCACACTGAAGCTATCTTTTGGAGATTATTTTGTCCACCATAGATAACTTTGGTTGATGTTTAGCCTGTTCTGCTTAACATGCTTCTCGATGTCCCTACATAGGACATTTTTGGGAACGACTGCTATTTTCCATCGAGGTTAGTTTCATCCCATGGCTTATATATGTTGACTGTTCAGGATATCAGTAGCTGATACCATATAGGCCGGGGGCTGATAAGGGACTAATCGGTGAGTCGGACTTTTAACTGAATATATCTGAAACCCATTTTATCGTTGAAAGCACAAGTGCTCCCTTGGTGATTTTGGTAATCAATGTCAACATATCTCTTGTTGGACCAATACTTCTACCTAGTGCATTTCAGAAAAGTTCTACATTGGAGTGGCATGGACATGGACAGGAGGATGTGGAACTCTTTCAAGACGCTAAGGACAAATATTGGCAAAACCTCAAGACTCTGCATTTTCTATTTTAGTGATCCAAGATCACATTGAGTCCATAGGAAAGCCAATACTATTAAAAGGGGATGAGGTGTTGCTTAATGGCTTGCTTGCTCAAAGTGCTTAGTGATATGCTCCAAAACCCTCAGCCACTTTCTCACATCCACAAATGTCCTAAACCTAAATGACAAACTCAGCCCCACCGATTTGATCTATCCGGCGCCACCGAGTTCATCTTCTCCAGGCACTGCCAAACCCTAGTTACTTCGGTCTCACCGATGGGATCTCGGTCTCACCGAGATGGTCTTGCAATCTCTCTGTGATCAGATGCAACATTTTCAGTGTAACCGAGTTTGGGCAGTCGGTCCCACCGAGTTTGCTTGACCAATCCTTTGTTTACTTATTACCAAAATTGGTCCCACTGAGTTTGAGTAATCGGTCAAACCGAGTTGAGGTTTTACCCTAACCCCTGCACATCGGTCCCACCGAGATGACTATATCGGTCCCACCGAAAATCCTAACCTTCACATTCTGAACTAAATCGGTCTGACCGAGTTTGCTGATTTGGTCCCACTGATTTTGGGAATCTGTGTGTAACGGTTAGATTTTGCGTGGAGGCTATATATACCCTTACACCCACTCATCATTCATGGAGAGAGCCATCAGAAGAAACCTACACTTCCACTACTCATTCTCTGAGAGAGAACCACCTACTCATGTGTTGAGACCAAGATATTCCAATCCTACCATATGAATCTTGATCTCTAGCCTTCCCCCAGTTGCTTTCCACTCAAATCATCTTTCCACCATAGCCAAATCTGTGAGAGAGAGTTGAGTGTTGGGGAGACTATCATTTGAAGCACAAGAGCAAGGAGTTCCTCAACAACACACCATCTATTACCTTTTGGAGAATGGTGTCTCCTAGATTGGTTAGGTGTCACTTGGGAGCCTCTGTCAAGATTCTGGAGTTGAACCAAGGAGTTTGTAAGGGCAAGGAGATCACCTACTTCGTGAAGATCTACCCTAGTGAGGAAAGTCCTTCATGGGCGATGGCCATGATGGGATAGACAAGGTTGATTATTCGTGGTCCGTTCGTGGGTGGAGCCCTCCGTGGAATCGTGCAACCGTTACCCTTCGTGGGTTGAAGTCTCCATCAATGTGGATGTACGATAGCACCACCTATCGAAACCACGCCAAAAATAAGTCTCCAATTGCGTTTGCACACTCCAATCCCATCCCGTTACTTTCTTGCAAGTTGCATGCCTTACTTTCTGCTGCTCATATACTCTTTTGCATGCTTGCTTGAATTGTATTGTGTATGCTTGAAATTGTGTTAATCTACCACCTCAAATTGAAAAACATAAAAACTGCCAACTTTGTCTGTAGAGGGTCTAATCACCCCCTTTAGACACCTCTTCTCGATCCTTTCAATTGTTAGGTTAACTAGGTCCATATGTAATATATCTGAGGTGACATAGCAACATGCACTATACTTAATGTCTATATATGCAATACTAGGCTACATATCAACATGGAAGACTGTTACCTTAATGTTCTGATGATGTCTAGATACACGTAGAATAGCAGCAACAACAACAACAACACAATCCTATTTGGATACTCAACTTAGCTTAGAGGTTAGAGTTAATTTGTAGCTCATGACTAACCCTGAACTAACTCCATCCAAAGAGGTGTTTGGATGATAGGGTTAGATACTTAGATTGACAATAAATAGACTAGGAGAACTAGCTCCAATTACCATCTCTTTGGTTGGGTAGTTTTTTTGTGTGGGTTATAGATGCAACTATCTCAAAGAGCCCTCATGTTTTGATCTACTTTAGGGCTATTTGAGCCCGAACTAGCTCAAACTAACTCTAACCCATGGATACAACAGCAGTTAATCAGCCGATAATTTGTAAGAATGCAATAAACTCCTTCCGGCCCATAATATAAGATGTTAATTCATCTAATATGTGAGTATATTGGATGTTATAAGATATTATAAAAGAGTGTTGTACTACATCATTATACAATTGGTGTTTATCTTCTAATATTAACTTGGTGCTTTTAGGTACATATGTCATTGGTAAAGATCCGCGCTTCGACCCTTTCTACGTACGGGGAAATGAGATATTGTGTGACACTCCAATTTTTTTTTGTTTTTGGTTTCAGCAAGAGCCTTGCTTGGTTTAAAGAAGGTCATTTAAACTCTTCTTAAAAACCTCTCTTCTGAGTTTTCATTCTCTAAATCTTTTCTTGGATTTAGTTTCTTCTAAAAAGAAAACCTTTTTGGTTTTGGGTTTTTCTTTGGTTTTGATCCATTCTTGTTTTACCATGCCTCTTGTGGTAAAATTCTCCCAAAACCCCTCCTTCCACTTTGGGACAACCCAAACATTCTGTCCCAACTAGTTAAATCCATTTTTGGATTTTATCTCATTTATTTCTTTTCCCAAAACAATTCTTTCCTTTATTTTGAGCCTAGGTAATTTGCAAAGCAAGTACCTTAATGCCTTTGAACTTTGATCTCAACTCAACTCCTCTGGATAGTCCTTAGCACCCACAACCTAGAACCATCAAGATCCACTCTTCTCCTTTTCAAAATTTTCAAAATTCACCCTCTGCAAGTTTGGACCAGATTTGTCAAATTTGGTGAAATTCATATCTCCACTTCTCCAGAAATTCCACCAAAATTCAGGCAACCCCCAGTTGCAATGAGAGACCACTCCACCAAAAACCAGCTCAAGGAAAAATCCCCACATGCCAAAATCATTCTGTCGAACACCTGGCCTGCACTGTTACTGTACACTTCAAAAAATTCAATAAGTTCAGTGTCGTTTCTTCGTCAGAGTTCAGTCACATGTCGACTGTGCGCCTGGAGTGTTGTGCACGGCCCCTCCTCCCTGTCCGGAGCACCGCACGCGCGCTTGGCTCATTACTGGCGTTGGTGGCACCCTGGCCCGCCTGCGCCGGCGTCTTCCGCGGTGGCAGGACCTCCCGTGGCAGCCGACAGGGGGCATCCTACGGCATAACGCTGTTCGGCACCGCCCGAGCCACCTGAAGGCTCCGCGTGGCCGTCTCCCTTGCCAGCGCATGCATGCAGCACCGTCGCCGTGGCCTGGCACGCTCAGGGCACGCTCTCAGCCGCCGACGTGCCGTACGGCCGTTCCGTCGGGGACAGGCCATAACCGCCCCTGCCATGCTGAGTTAGACACTGGAATGGAACCAGTGCTCCATCTAGACGATGCTCAAGCCTCTAAACCAACCGTCCAGCCACAGCGTCGCTGTAATCGCTCGCCGGACTTATCCCATTCACGGCAACCGCCTCGGGCCGGCTATAAATAGCGCCTCCGAGCTCGCTCTCGACCCCGCACATCTCCACCACCTCACCAGACCCCGCCTAGCCACTGGAAGAGCCTTGAGGGGCCCTCCTTCCTCCACTCCAGCCACCTCCGTCCGCCTCGGGCTCCGGCATCGTTCTCTCCGGTGAGAACTCCTCCACCGCCCTAGACTTACCCGAAGCCTCATGACACTTCTAGGAGACTAACCCCCACTCCAATTTGACCCCCCGCAGCTCTCTCCGGCGAGGTCCACGACTTCCCGAACCACCGTTCGCCGGAGCAAATGCCGCCGTCAACACAGTGCTCGCTGGCGACCACCACCACCATCCACCGACGGGGAAGGACGTACTGAACACGGAGGTACCACCCGATCCCCTTGCCTCGCCGTGGATCGCCGCCGGCGACCACCGCAGCTCTCGGGCGCTGATGAGCCCCGTCTCCCTTGTTTGAATATTCAAACCTGACGGGTGGGACCCACCTGTCAGTCTCTCATTCTTTTTTTAAACGAATCATTTTCTAGACTTTTCTGCAGAACCCCTTGAGAGTTTTCTGTTTCATTACAAAAAGGTCCCTGAATCAAAACCCTTATAACTTTTAAACAGAAAAGGATTTTTATTTGATTCTTTTTCTGTTCTCTTTAAAATTTTGTCTAGTTTTTTATCAGATTTATTTGAGAATTTTTACAGAATCCTTTTGTGCACCTCATGGTATTTACGTTACGTGCGTATTTTCTTATACCGTAGATACCGGAGGAGGTGACGGAGCCGCGAACTTCACCCAGTTAGACTCCGACTACTCCGAACCAGGCAATCATGTTTGAAATCTTGATATGATGAGTGTTTGTTGCATGTTTGCATTTAGGAGTTTCATGGCATGTTTATGAACATTTCTTTGAATGTTATATTTCATGCACAGAAGTGGAAAGTAAGTTTCGGAAAGCCATATGTTGTTGGATACATATTTGCATGGCCATGTGATGGCATGAGGATGGGTAAGATGGCAGTGTTGTGGCATGCCAGTCTTATGCCAGTCTATGTGACTTCAGTGTCATCGTGAATCAAATCACATTCCCATTCATTTCCTTTCCTGTGCTGCTACATGTTTTCCAGCAAGGAATATGGCTTAGTAAGTTGCAAACTGTTTTCCTGGTACACACCAAATAGAGAGGCCGGGATGAGGGTTCCATGGCCCTGGATTAAAGCCCGTCATCCGGTCAGGGGGCATGGGTGTTTCCGGTTGGGACCGAGAGGGGGGCACCCCTTAGAGCGCGCGTATAGAAATTTGATCCCATGCTATTCGAGGTTGTGACCTCCCCGTCTCAAAGTTTTCTTGGATGTTGTCTAGGGTGATTCCTGGCATCGTGAGATGGAATGGGTGTGTACTGGTTAAATGTGTTTCTACCGAAATACCATAAACGGAACTAGTCCTTCGTGGCTACGGAAATCCATTGGCTGTGGTCAGTTAGTACAAACTCTGCAGAGTCACAAATCCTTTAAATCATCTTGTACATGTCCAAGTACGGTGTTCATCTTATCTTGTCAGATATCAGCCTCAGTGACAAAACCAGTGGACTACATGAGTTTTAAATCCGGTTAAAATTTTATTCTTGTGGATGGACTAACCCGTTATTTACTTTTGATATAAGCCCTTTCTGTGATGTCGCTCAGACGTCCGACTGTGGCATACTTGTTATTTACATTTGATATAAGCCCTTTCTGTGATGTCGCTCAGACATCCGACTGTGGCATTTCTTTTACAAGCCCTTTCTGTGATGTCGCTCAGACGTCCGACTGTGGCATTTCTTTTATAAGCCCTTTCTGTGATGTCGCTCAGACGTCTGACTGTGGCATTTCTTTTATAAGCCCTTTCTGTGATGTCACTCAGACGTCCGACTGTGGCATTTCTTTTATAAGCCCTTTCTGTGATGTCGCTCAGACGTCCGATTGTGGCATTTCTTTTATAAGCCCTTTCTGTGATGTCGCTCAGACGTCTGACTGTGGCATTTCTTTTATAAGCCCTTTCTCTGATGTCGCTCAGACATTCAACTGTGGCATTGCTTTTACAAGCCCTTTATGTGGTGTCGCTGAGATGCCCGACTGTGGCATTCCTTTTATGGTGTCATGCCGGTGACGAAGATGATCATGGAGCCCTGAAGATGGAGATCAAAGGAGCTATATGATATTGGCCATATCATATCGCTACTATATAATTGCATGTGATGTTTATTATGTTTATGCATCTTGTTTACTTAGAACGATGGTAGTAAATAAGATGATCCCTCATAATAATTTCAAGAAAGTGTTCCCCCTAACTTTGCACCGTTGCTAAAGTTCCTCGTTTGGAAGCACTACGTGATGACCGGGTGTGATAGATTCCTACGTTCACATACAACGGGTGTAAGACAGTTTTACACATGCAAAAACACTTAGGTTAACTTGACAAGCCTAGCATGTACAGACATGGCCTCGGAACACAGAGACCAAAAGGTCGAACATGAGTCGTATGGAAGATACGATCAACATGGAGATGTTCACCGATGATGACTACTCCGTCTCACGTGATGATCGGACATAGCCTAGTCGACTCGGATCATGTAACACTTAGATGACTAGAGGGATGTCAAATCTGAGTGGGAGTTCATTAAATAATTTGATTAGATGAACTTAATTATCATGAACTTACTCTAAAATCTTTGCAAAAATGTCTTGTAGATCAAATGGCCAACGCTCATGTCAACATGAACTTCAACACATTCCTAGAGAAAACCAAGCAGAAAGATGATGGCAGCAACTATTCAGACTGGGTCCCGAACCTAAGGATCATCCTCATAGCTGCCAAGAAAGCATATGTCCTAGAAGGACCGCTAGGTGATGCACCCATCCCAGAGAACCAAGACGTTATGAACGCTTGGCAGTCACGTGGTGATGATTACTCCCTTGTTCAGTGCAGTATGCTTTACAGCTTAGAACCGGGGCTCCAAAAGCATTTTGAGCAACATGGAGCATATGAGAAGTTCGAGGAGCTGAAAATGGTTTTCTAAGCTCATGCCCGGGTCGAGAGATATGAGGTCTCCGACAAGTTTTATAGTTGTAAGATGGAGGAAAATAGTTTTGTCAGTGAGCACATACTCAAAATGTCTGGGTTGCACAATCACCTGTCCCAGCTGGACATTAACCTCCCAGACGAGGCGGTCATTGACAGAATCCTTCAGTCGCTCCCACCGAGCTACAAGAGCTTTGTGATGAACTACAATATGCAGGGGATGGTGAAAACTATTCCTGGAGTATTTTCAATGCTGAAGTCGGCAGAGGTAGAAATCAAGAAAGAACATCAAGTGTTGATGGTCAATAAAACCACCAAGTTCAAGAAGGGCAAGGGTAATAAGAATTTCAAGAAGGACGGCAAAGATGTTGCCGCACCCGGTAAGCCAGTTGCCGGGAAGAAGCCAAGGAATGGACCCAAGCCTGAGACTGAGTGCTTTTATTGCAAAGGGAAGGGTCACTGGAAGCCGAACTGCCCCAAATACTTAGCGGACAAGAAGGCCGGCAACACTAAAGGCATATGTGATATACATGTAATTGATGTGTACCTTACCAGTACTCGTAGTAACTCCTGGGTATTTGATACCGGTGTCGTTGCTCATATTTGTAACTCACAGCAGGAGCTACGGAATAAGCGGAGACTGGTGAAGGACGAGGTGACGATGCGCATTGGGAATGGTTCCAAGGTCGATGTGATCGCCGTCGGCACGCTACCTCTACATTTACCCACGGGATTAGTTTTAAACCTCAATAATTGTTATTTAGTGCCAAGTTTGAGCATGAACATTGTATCTGGATCTCGTTTAATGCGAGATGGCTACTCATTTAAATCCGAGAATAATGGTTGTTCTATTTATATGAGAGATATGTTTTATGGTCATGCCCCGATGGTCAATGGTTTATTCTTAATGAATCTCAAACGTAATGTTACACATATTCATAGTGTGAATACCAAAAGATGTAAAGTTGATAACGATAGTCCCACATACTTGTGGCACTGCCGCCTTGGTCACATTGGTGTCAAGCGCATGAAGAAGCTCCATGCTGATGGACTTTTAGAGTCTCTCGATTATGAATCATTTGACACATGCGAACCATGCCTCATGGGCAAAATGACCAAGACTCCGTTCTCCGGAACAATGGAGCGAGCAACCAACTTATTGGAAATCATACATACTGATGTGTGTGGTCCAATGAGCGTTGAGGCTCGCGGAGGATATCGTTATGTTCTCACTCTCACTGATGACTTAAGTAGATATGGGTATGTCTACTTGATGAAACACAAGTCTGAGACCTTTGAAAAGTTCAAGGAATTTCAGAATGAAGTAGAGAATCAACGTGACCGAAAAATAAAGTTCTTACGATCAGATCATGGAGGAGAATATTTAAGTCATGAATTTGGTATGCACTTAAGGAAATCTGGAATCGTTTCACAACTCATGCCGCCTGGAACACCTCAGCGTAATGGTGTGTCCGAACGTCGTAATCGCACTCTATTGGATATGGTGCGATCTATGATGTCTCTTACCGATTTACCGCTATCATTTTGGGGATACGCTCTAGAGACAGCTACATTCACTTTAAATAGGGCTCCATCTAAATCCATTGAGACGACACCGTATGAATTATGGTTTGGTAAGAAACCTAAGCTGTCGTTTCTAAAAGTTTGGGGATGCGATGCTTATGTCAAGAAACTTCAACCTGAAAAGCTCGAAGCCAAGTCGGAAAAATGCGTCTTCATAGGATACCCTAAGGAAACCATTGGGTATACCTTGTACCTTAGATCCGAAGGCAAGATCTTTGTTGCCAAGAACGGATCCTTTCTGGAAAAGAGTTTCTCTCGAAAGGAGTAAGTGGGAGGAAAGTAGAACTCGATGAAGTACTACCTCTTGAACCAGAAAGTAGTGCAGCTCAGGAAAATGTTCCTGTGGTGCCTACACCAACTGGAGAGGAAATTAATGATGATGATCAAGGTACTTCGGATCAAGTTGCTACTGAACTTCGTAGGTCCACAAGGACACGTTCCACACCAGAGTGGTATGGCAACCCTGTCCTAGAAATCATGTTGTTAGACAACGGTGAACCTTCGAACTATGAAGAAGCGATGGCGGGCCCAGATTCCAACAAATGGCTTGAAGCCATGCAATCCGAGATAGAATCCATGTATGAAAACAAAGTATGGACTTTGACAAACTTGCCCGATGATCGGCGAGCGATAGAAAACAAATGGATCTTTAAGAAGAAGACGGACGCGGATGGTAATGTTACCATCTATAAAGCTCGACTTGTCGCTAAGGGTTATCGGCAAGTTCAAGGGGTTGACTACGATGAGACTTTCTCTCCCGTAGCGAAGCTGAAGTCCGTCCGAATCATGTTAGCAATTGCCGCATACTATGATTATGAGATATGGCAGATGGACGTCAAAACGGCATTCCTTAACGGCTATCTTAAGGAAGAACTGTATATGATGCAGCCGGAAGGTTTTGTCGATCCTAAGAATGCTAACAAGGTATGCAAGCTCCAGCGATCCATTTATGGGCTGGTGCAAGCATCTCGGAGTTGGAACATTCGCTTTGATGAGATGATCAAAGCGTTTGGGTTTATGCAGACTTATGGAGAAGCCTGCGTTTACAAGAAAGTGAGTGGGAGCTCTGTAGCATTTCTCATATTATATGTAGATGACATACTTTTGATGGGAAATGATATAGAACTTTTGGACAACATTAAGGCCTACTTGAATAAGTGTTTTTCAATGAAGGACCTTGGAGAAGCTGCTTACATATTAGGCATCAAGATCTATAGGGATAGATCGAGACTCCCCATAGGTCTTTCACAAAGCACATACCTTGATAAGATATTGAAGAAGTTAAATATGGATCAGTCCAAGAAAGGGTTCTTGCCTGTATTGCAAGGTGTGAGATTGAGCTCGGCTCAATGCCCGACCACGGCAGAAGATAAAGAAGAGATGAGTGTCATCACCTATGCCTTAGCCATAGGATCTATTATGTATGCCATGCTGTGTACCAGACCTGATGTAAACCTTGCCGTAAGTTTGGTAGGAAGGTACCAAAGTAATCCCGACAAGGAACACTGGACAGCGGTCAAGAATATCCTGAAGTGCTTGAAAAGGACAAAGGACATGTTTCTCGTCTATGGAGGTGACGAAGAGCTCGTTGTAAAGGGTTACGTCGATGCTAGCTTCGACACAGATCTGGATGACTCTAAGTCACAAACCGGATACGTGTATATGTTGCATCGTGGAGCAGTAAGCTGGTGCAGTTGCAAGCAGAGCGTCGTGGCGGGATCTACATGTGAAGCGGAGTACATGGCAGCCTCGGAGGCAGCCCATGAAGCAATATGGATGAAGGAGTTCATCACCGACCTAGGAGTCATACCCAATGCGTCGGGGCCAATCACTCTCTTCTGTGACAACAATTGAGCTATTGCCCTTGCCAAGGAGCCCAGGTTTCGCAAGAAGACCAGGCACATCAAGCGTTGTTTCAACTCCATCCGTGAAAATGTTCAAGATGGAGACATAGATATTTGCGAAGTACATACGGATCTGAATGTCGCAGATCCGTTGACTAAACCTCTTCCGTGAGAAAAACATGATCAACACCAGAACTCTATGGGTGTTCGATTCATCACAATGTAACTAGATTATTGACTCTAGTGCAAGTGGGAGACTGTTGGAAATATGCCCTAGAGGCAATAATAAAAGGATTATTATTATATTTCCTTGTTCATGATAATTGTCTTTTATTCATGCTATAATTGTATTATCCGGAAATCGTAATACACGTGTGAATACATAGACCACAATATGTCCCTAGTGAGCCTCTAGTTGAGTAGCTCGTTGATCAACAGATAGTCATGGTTTGCTGACTATGGATATTGGATGTAATTGATAACGGGATCACATCATTAGGAGAATGATGTGATGGACAAGACCCAATCCTAAGCATAGCACAAGATCGTGTAGTTCGTTTTGCTAGAGCTTTTCCAATGTCAAGTATCTCTTCCTTAGACCATGAGATCGTGTAAATCCCGGATACCGTAGGAGTGCTTTGGGTGTACCAAACGTCACAACATAACTGGGTGACTATAAAGGTGCACTACAGGTATCTCCGAAAGTGTCTGTTGGGTTGACACGGATCGAGACTGGGATTTGTCACTCCGTATGATGGAGAGGTATATCTAGGCCCACTCAGTAATGCATCATCATAATGAGCTTGAAGTGACCAAGTGTCTGGTCATGGGATCATGCATTACGGTACGAGTAAAGTGACTTGCCGGTAACGAGATTGAACGAGGTATTGGGATACCGACGATCGAATCTCCGGCAAGTAACATACCGATTGACAAAGGGAATTGTATACGAGGTTGCTTGAATCCTCGACATCGTGGTTCATCCGATGAGATCATCGAGGAGCATGTGGGAGCCAACATGGGTATCCAGATCCCGCTGTTGGTTATTGACCGGAGAGCCGTCTCGGTCATGTCTACATGTCTCCCGAACCCTTAGGGTCTACACACTTAAGGTTCGGTGACACTAGGGTTGTAGAGATATGAATATGCAGCAAACCAAAAGTTGTTCGGAGTCCCGGATGAGATCCCGGACGTCACGACGAGTTCCAGAATGGTCTGGAGGTAAAGAATTATATATGGGAAGTCGAGTTTTGGCCATCGGGAAAGTTTCAGGGTTCACCGGTATTGTACCGGGACCACCAGAAGGGTCCCGGGGGGTCCACCGGGTGGGGCCACCCATCCCGGAGGGCCCCATGGGCTGAAGTGGGAGGGGAACCAGTCCCTGGTGGGCTGGTGCGCCCCCCTGGGCCCCCTCTGCGCCTAGGGCTGGGAACCCTAGGGGCGGGGGCGCGTCCACTTGCCTTGCGGGGCAAGTCTCCCCCCTTGGCCGCCGCCCCCCTAGGAGATCCCATTTCCTAGGGCCGGTGCACCCCCCTGGGCTCCCTATATAAATAGGGGGGTGGGAGGGCAGCCGCACCCTGACATCTGGCGCCTCCCTCCCCCCTTGCTACACCTCATCCTCCCGTAGTCGCTTGGCGAAGCCCTGCCGGAACCCTGCTGCATCCACCACCACGCCGTCGTGCTGCTGGATCTTCATCAACCTCTCCTTCCCCCCTTGCTGGATCAAGAAGGAGGAGACGTCACGCTGACCGTACATGTGTTGAACGCGGAGGTGCCGTCAGTTCGGCGCTAGGATCTCCGGTGATTTGGATCACGACGAGTATGACTCCCTCAACCCCGTTCTCTTGAACGCTTCCGCTCGCGATCTACAAGGGTATGTAGATGCACTCCCCTCTCTCGTTGCTAGATGAACTCATAGATTGATCTTGGTGAACATAGGAATTTTTTTATTTTATGCAACGTTCCCCAACACATATCTGGGTTGGTCCCATTTTTGTTCACTCTAGCACCTACTCCTATGTGTGGATAGCAAATCTAGTCCTGGTCATACCACTGTGTACATTGTTACCCCTATATTTCCCTTTTCGACCAAGATACCGGTTGGATGACTAGTATGTACTACTTTCACCCCCTTTCCTTCCTGTTTGTACCAAGTCCGATGTACATACTAAATTCCCCCACCCCCACTTTATTTATTGTTTGAACCAAGTACTCCCTCCGTCCGGAATTACTTGTCATCAAAATGGATGTGTCTAGAACTAAAATTCATCTAGATACATCCATTTCAATGACAAGTATTTTCGGACGGAGGGAGTACAAGATTCGACTCCATGAAGTAGCTTTACCTCTAACAATAGAAGAAAAAAAATACTACGTGACATTGGACCATCCGATCGAGAGTGGTTGAGAGGTAGAAAATGATGCACATGCAGCAACGTAGCGAGCTGGGGAGGTAGAGCTAAGGCAGTTTCGAATGAAGATATACCTGATGGTCGTCGGGATGTGGATAGGTGGGCGGCGGGAGGCCGGATCCGCCCAGAGGCAATGACGAAGGGATCGGAGGACCCCCCGCGCCGGCGCTCGGCCCGAGATAACGGTGCGGCCTGCAGTGGGTCTCCTCCCTCGCTGTCGATGACGGCCTAAACGCTGCCCCTCCTCCCCTTCACCGGCGGAGGGGGTTACGTCCGGATCTATAACCAGCGGTGAGGATAGTAAGCCAGTGTTTTTTGAAAGGAGAAAGTCAGTGTTACTACCCCTATCTTGTTTAGATCTGGAGAGGATAAGAGTGTGTGAATAGAGCAACCCTAGCAAGCAAGCGCGGAGGCTCCGGCCTATATATACGTGGTGGGGTAGTTTTCCTCTTTCACTCCATCAAAACAATCGTTTAAAATTGTGTACTACTACATGCCAGGTCGCGGTTTTTTAGTTGTTGATTGTTTTTTGAGATAGCTACCCGCTTGTTCCAAGTGGTGTTACGGTGTGCCAGGTCGCACTTTGTATCGTTCAAGTCTGGTACTACAAGTCCCTCCATTAAATGAACAACCACCCCCTGGTAAAAATTGTGAACAAGCCCACGGCTAAAATTAGCGGAAACGTGGGTTGCCCCAACATGCATTATTATTTATATTTTCTACTCCACATGTCATAGACACAAAAATAATGTGTCATAGACACAAAAATTGTGGCAAGATTCCCTTAGGCAAGCCAAAGTGTGTCTAACAATTTGAGCAACTCAGGTTAGGCAAGTGCGGCAAGTGTGGGAAAAATAATGTGGCAACATAAGACAAACATAGTCACAATCCAAACAGCCCCGTAATTTTTTGTGACATGCATGAAAATTTGGTTAGTTAAATTTATAGTCAAAATTTGGCAAGGTGCATCAAATCAACACATGCAAGTATCAAAAGGAAAGTCACGGCATGCATGCATGCATTGTACTCCCTCCGTTCCAAATATAAGTGTTTTTAGAGATTGAAACAAGTGACTACATACGAAGCAGAATATGTCTACATACTAAGTAGTCCGTTTGAAATGTGTAAAAAGACTTATATCGAGTGCAGTGCTTTGACGTGTCGCGTCAACTCGTACAAGACCGAGAAATTTGATTACTACAACGCCCTCTCCCTCGCGGACTGAGCTCCGGTGCCTTAACTGCACCCGCCTTTGGCTGCATGACAGGAGGGCCAACCACTTGTTGGGCCCACCTGTCATAGACGCAAAGGCAGGAGCAGTAAGTAGAAGCTTTCGCTACACGCTATCCCTCCCGCACAAGGTGGACGGACATGCAGTAGTGGATTCGATACTGTAGAAGTAGGAGTAACATCATTGTTCGTCTTCTCGAAGAGGCGAAGAGCCAAGCGCAACCCAAACGTGGCAGTTGCGAACGCTCGCGTGGTGCGGTGCCTTGGAGCACACATATAGTAGCCAGGCTCTTGCATGAGACAAAATTGCTACTCCCTCTGTCTAGGTGTGTAAGTCATCTTACAAAAACCAAATAATCCCAAAACACTTAGCCGCGGTGCATTAAATTCTACCTCGTTTCTTGTTTCTTGACATATCAACCAATAAGAGATGTGGGGTGTGCATGTTTTTAATGACTCGAGACTACCAAACATGACATGTAGTGGTTAGTGCATTGCATGCAATGCTATTAATTAGCAAATGAACAATAAGTTCTCTCGTTTTCCCCTCCTCCTTGGTCATGGTGCACAACCTAACATGACTTACTCACCTAGACGGAGGGAGTATTGTTTAACAATTAAACTCCATCATCCATTAGTTGATACTCATTCTGCATAGGTCCACGTGCTTAGCACCATTTCCTCCTGGGGTCACCAATGTTTATTTCCTAATTAATAGCATTGCTTGCAATGAACTAGCCATTGCAAGTCATTAAAAGCATGCACACCTCTCATCTCTTATTGGTTAATATGTCAAGAAACAAGAAACAAGGTAGAAGTTAATGCACCGTGCCTAAGTGTTTTGGGACTATTTGGTTTTCGTAAGATGACTTACACACCTAGACGGAGGGAGTAGTATAGCCCTGTAAACAGGAAAGGAGTATTTGCCTTTCTAGAGATTTCAACAAGTGACTAGACTACACCGCGTGCAGTACTCCCTCCCTTCCGGTTTATAGGGCTCAAATCTCAAATCTCATGAACCAAGGCATTTTGCGATTGGATGAATGTATCTTGTACTACTTTACAAAACTACCCTAATTAAACTCATGCATTAATTACGTTGTTCTCTCGTTTTCGTCTCCGCCTTGGTCGCGGTGCACAATATTGAGGACTCCTATATGACTAGCCGCTCTATCTACATGCAGGACATTTCAAAGCATCCGGGCCCGCGTGCCATCCACCAAATCACAGCGAGGTGCTACAGTCGAGACTCACCTGCCACCCGGTGTGGCCGTCATGACCCGTCATATCACAAAACACACACCTTTACCAGCAGTGGTAAGGTGGCCTCCAAGTTGGACTGGACGAAGCAACCATCATTTCACAGGAACGCTCGTTCAAGCACTTTCTTCCCTTTATTGAAGAAAACCTCACTGAGGGAGTCCTGGATTAGGGGGTATCCGGACAGACGGACTATATACATCATCCGGACTATCGAAGCGTGAAGATACAAGACTCAAGACTTCGGCCCGTGTCCAGATGGGACTCTCCTTTGCGTGGAAGACAAGCTTGGCGATCCAGATATTGTATTTCCTTCCTTGTAACCGACTCCATGAAAACCCTAGCCCTCTCCGTTGTCTATATAAACTAGAGAGGATGGTCTTTAGAAGGCTGATCACAATTACAATCATACCATCATAGGCTAGCTCTTAGGGTTTAGCCTCTACGATCTTGTGGTAGATCTACTCTTGTACTACTCATATCTTCAATATTAATCAAGCTGGAAGTAGGGTTTTACCTCCATCGAGATGGCCCAAACATGGGTAAACATTGTGTCCCTTGCTTCCTGTTACCATCAGCCTAAGACGCACAGATCGGGACCCCCTACCCGAGATCCGCCAGTTTTGACACCGACATTGGTGCTTTCATTGAGAGTTCCTCTGTGTCGTCGCTTTGAGGCTTGATGGCATCTTCAATCGCCAACAACACCGTCCAGGGCGAGACTTTTCTCCCCGGACAGATCTTTGTGTTCGGCGGCTTCGCACTCTGGGACAATTCGCTTGGTCATCTAGAGCAGATCGACAGCTACGCCCCTGGCCACCAGATCAGGTTCAAAAACTTGAACTACACGGCGGATATTCGCGGAGACTTGATCTTCGACGGATTTGGCCCTATGCCAGGAGCGTCGGACAGTAATGACGGGCAGGTCCTAGACCTGGTGTTGGACAATGCTCGGAATATCATCCCTGCAATAGCCCCGGATCTAAATCCAGAACAGGTTGCGTTGCCCAAGGACGGAGGGGTAGACCCCGCCCCGCAGGCCGCATACTCATCGGCGGTGGAGCCGAACACATGTCTCACCTTTGTGGAGGCCTGTAACCCCGGGCCCCCGGACTCGTATCCGGTTGTTGGTTCCGATCCGCATACCCTCGAGCCAGGTTGGGCTCCGGTAATGGAGTTTACCGCTGCGGACATCTTTCAGCACTCGCCCTTAGGCGACATGCTGAACTCGTTGAAGTCTCTCTCTTTGTCAGGAGGCTCTGGGTCGAACTATGTTCGGCTTGAGTGGAAGCAGGTGACGAAGGAATTTGCTGCCCACCCACCACCCACTTCATTGCCACAGTCGATGATTTAACCGACGTGCTTGACTTCGACTCCGAAGACATCGATGGTATGGACGACGATGCGGGAGACGTACAGGAGCCACCGCTCACAGGGCGGTGGACACCCACCTCTTCATACGATATATATATGGTGGACACTCTGAAAGAAAGCAATGGCGATGAGGCAACGGAGGATAACCCCTCCAAGAAGAAAGCAAAGCATGGGCACCGCCAGCGTCCCTCCAAACCCTGCCAAGGTAATACCGGCACTAGAGACGAAAACAATCCGGACGGTGCCGACGATGAATACAACCCCGATCAGCCCGCCTTCGAGAAGGCCGAACAGGAAGATGGGCATGACAGCCCAGATGAACAGGCGACGGACGGGTATCCGGAGGAGGACAACTACATGCCCCCCTCCGAATACGAGATTAGCCTCGGCGATGACAAGTTCGGCGTGCCTGAGGACCCCGCGGAGCAAGAGCGCTTCAGGCGCCATCTTATTGCCACTACGAGGAGCCTGAAAAAGAGCAGCAACAGCTTCAAGCTGATCAAGATCTGCTCACAGACAGATGGATAGAAGTCTTGGCAGCCGAGGAATATGGACTCGAGCGCCACATGGCTGACCGGCCGCCTCGAGGTCGGGACAAAACGGCATATCAGCCTGAATACGAGCCTATACCCTCACGCCAGTTTACTATGGCCCGGGGCAATACTCAGGACATGCGTGATAGATTGGATAGCACCGCAGAACAACCAAGATCGATCTACGGATCACGGGGGCGCGCCGCAGCACATGACGATGATTGTCATACCGGATATACTAACAGTAAATCCGGCCGGCCTAAACACAACCAGCCAGATTTGACCGGACTGCGTCGTGACATAGCCTGTCACAGAGGCGCCACACACCACCTTTGCTTCACCGATGAAGGGATGGATCATGAATTCCTAGAGGGGTCCAAACCCGTAAACATCGAATCATACGATGGCACAACAGACCCCGTGGTATGGATTGAAGACTTCCTTCTCCACATCCACATGGCCTGCAGAGATGATCTACACGCCATCAAGTATCTTCCCCTTAAGCTCAAAGGACCTGCCCGGCACTGGCTTAACAGCGTGCCCGCAAATTCCATTGGCAGTTGGGAAAACTTGGAAGACGCATTCTTTGACAACTTCCAAGGCACATATGTGCGACCTCTGGACGCCGATGACCTGAGCCACATCACTCAACAGCTCGGAGAATCAGCCAGGAAATTCTGGACACAGTTCCTAACTAAAAAGAACCAAATAGTTGACTGTCCGGACGCCGAAGCCCTGGCGGCCTTCAAGTATAATATTCGTGATGAGTGGCTCGCCCGACACCTCTGCCAGGAGAAACCCAAGTCCATGGTAGCTCTCACGACACTAATGACCTGCTTTTCCGCGGGCGAGGACAGCTGGCTGGCTCGCAGCAGCACTACGCCACATTCTGGCACGTCAGATGTCCGTGACAATAATAGCAAGCTATGACGGAATAGACACAAGCGGCGGAATAGCGGCGACAACACCGAAGACAAAGCAGTCAATGCCGGATTCAGCGGATCCAAATCCGGTCAGCGGAAGAAGCCATTCAAAAGAAACAATCAGGGACCGTCCAGTCTAGACCATATACTAGAGCGCCCGTGCCAAATTCATGGCACCCCGGACAAGCCAGCCAACCACACCAATAGAGATTGCTGGGTATTTAAACAGGCCGGCAAAATAAATGCCGAAAACAAGGACAAGGGGCTGCACAGCGACGATGACGATGAGCCCCGGCGTTCGAACATGGGGGGACAGAAGAAATTTCCCCCCCAGGTGAAAACGGTCAACATGATCTATGCTACTCACATCCCCAAGCGGGAACGGAAGCGAGGACTACAGGACGTCTACGCGATGGAGCCAGTCGTCCCCAAACTCAACTCATGGTCAGCTTGTCCGATCACCTTTGATCGTAGGGATCATCCTACTAGCATCCGTCACGGCGGCTCAGCCGCATTGGTTCTAGACCCAATCATAGATGGATTTCACCTCACAAGAGTCCTTATGGACGGACGCAGCAGCCTAAACCTGCTTTATCATGACACAGTGTGCAAAATGGGCATTGACCCTTCAAGGATTAAGCCTACCAAAACCACCTTTAAAGGTGTAATTCCTGGAGTAGAGGCCCGCTGTACGGGCTCTATAACATTGGAAGTGGTCTTCGGATCTCTCCGGATAACTTCCGAAGCGAGGAGTTAATCTTCAATATCGTCCCTTTCCGCAGTGGTTACCATGCACCGCTCGAACGAACCGCATTCGCTAGATTCAATGTGGTACCACACTATGCATACCTCAAGCTCAAGATGCCAGGGCCGCGCGGGGTCATAACAGTCAACGGAAAGATGGACCGCTCTCTCCCAACATAAGAGCACACTGTAGCCCTCGCGGCAGAAGTACAATGCGGCCTCCTCCAGCAAACCTCCAATCCGGCGACAACAACCTCAAGCACCGTCAAGCGAGCTCGGAGCACCCCACAACAGGATCACCAGGCATGCCAAGAGCATGACTAGCAGTCTGGCCTCCGCTCAAATCCCATCAAGGCAGCAATCGTGCCGCGCGTACACAATTACGCACTCAAAATAACATGGGCACAGGCGGAGGCGAAGCAGTGGCTCAGTCAATAGTGCGGCATAACCGCCGCACACCTTCGTAACCTTTCCTTTTACCTTTCAGGACATTGCTTTAGTGCAGCTTCTCTAGAAGAACCGGATTGTCGGACTTACATAGGAGAGAAAACCAAGGAGGCAACATGCTTTGCACACAGAAGGAAACACTCAGGTGGAATCTATTTACGATCGTTATACCTGCTTTATCTATCTGTACGTAGCCTGCCTCTGGATAGGGTATGTCGAATAATCCTATTTATCTCCGCTTAATGCATTCATTGTAAACATACACTTAAACGTATTATTCATCAATGGGAGATCATATATAGCGTCAGCTTATTATTCTTATTTGAGCATTTTTTCTTACAAATGTCCATTTGATATTGCATCCGTACACTTTGGTACGTTGAGTTTGCCAGGGGCTTCTTATGGCGCCCCATAATACGGCAAGACAAGTCCGAACACTTTCAACAGTGCGGCACCCCGAACTTATAGCATTATATGCATCAGCTCTGAATCATGTCTTGGGTCTACAGTTGGGATAGCCCGGCTCCCTTGTTTTGGTGCCTTACGTTCCGTTATATCGGCTAAGGTAGCGCAGGGAGAACTACTGCGATTGTGTCCCGGTTCTTCCGGACAAGCACCTTAGTAGAGAAAGCCGAAAACTGACTGACATGATGTGGCGAGAGCTGGTCGCTGTTCGAGAGGTCTTAAAATCCTTAAAGATTTTTCCGCTTTAGGCGATAATTCGGCTTCGTCCGATCTAGGCGTGTATAGCGCCCCAATTCGGTCTTCCAGATTCTAGGGGCGTCGCCGAAATTTAAAATTGTAGACTTCTATGGCTAAGTGAAGGTTATAAAGCCGCATAGTCTGATTGCCTTGTTCGCTATGCTGGACACCTCCTTAAGGGACCAAACATTTGGATAAAGAGTGTCTGGGTTTTCCACGAACACCCCAGTACTAGTTACACGGGGGCGGAAGCCGATGACTGGCCTACTTTCAGAATTTGATAAACAGCCGCATAGAAGGTAATATTTTAAATAACAAAAGTGCTACGTAGCGCAAGTAACTTCATCTTTAAATTACAAACATGAAAGAAGTGAATTCATTCAAAAATTATGTCCTTGGTACATTCATCGGCCACAAGGCGAGCGCTCTTCATAACGCCATCATAATACTTCTCCGGAATGCGATGCGGCTTGCCCTCTGGCGGCCCGTCCTTCACCAGCTTCTCCGCATCCAGCTTGCCCCAATGCACCTTCGCACGGGCAAAGGCCCGGCGGGCACCCTCAATGCAAACGGATCGCTTGATGACTTCCAGTCGCGGACAGGCATTCACCATCCGCTTGATCAGGACGAAGTAGCTGGTGGGCAGGGGCTCACCAGGCCACATCGGACTATGAAATCCTTCATAGCCACTTTGGCCGCCCTAGTGGAGTTCGACCAACTGCTTCAGTTGGTCACTCAGAGGCGTTGGATGTTCGGCCCCAGCATACTGGGACCAGAACAGCTTCTCCGTTGAGCTCCCCTCCTGGGCACGGTAGAACTCTGCGGCATCTGATACGCTGCGTGGCAGATCTGCGAATGCCCGTGGAGAGCTCCGGACTCAGGTAAGTAAAAGAAATGCCTCCTCCACAAGTTTGCTTTGCATAAAGAATTTCTTACCAGCCGTTGTCTTTTTGGCCTCCTGTATTTCCTGTTGTGCCTTCTCGGCTTCGGCCTCGACGTCCTTTATACCTACAAGGGCCTTCGCAATCTCGGCCACTTTTGCTTTAAGCTCATGCTCCATGAACTCGAACCTTTTGCCGAGTTCCTAGAGCTCTTCTTGTACCTCGCCCTCTCAGGCTTCTTGCTTTTTGCGCTCCTTGCGCTCCAAGGCCGCCTTGTGTTCGGCCTCGGACAGCGCTTTCTTGAGAGCCGCCACTTCGGTGGTGGCCTCTGTTATCAAATCACGATGCTTCGTTGTTAGAATAACCAATTTTATCTATCCTTCATTATATGAGAAAGAGGAATCATTCACGTTTGCTCTCTTCGAGCTGCCTCCTCGTGAGGTCGAGCTCTCCTCGCGCCTGCTCCAGGTCCTATTTCAGTCCGGCGATCTCGGCCGTACGGACTGCTGGGCAAGTAGCATAGCCTGCTTATTCAAATTCAAACTTATTGTAAACTCCTGCGGATTATAATTGACCCTCTGTTTTTTTTCCGTCTGAACACCAAACAGAGTATCAGGGGCTACTACCTATCGGGTGGTAATTTCACACATTTTTACTACTTACCTCAAAGCCTGTTAGGAGGCTGGTCCAGGCTTCGGTTAGTCCGCTCTTGGCGGACAAAACCTTCTGAATCACCGCACTCATGAGAGTATGATGCTCTTCATCTATGGAAGCGCCGCGAAGCGCTTCTAGCAGATGATCCGACGCCTCGGGCGTAGCGGAAGTACTCGGCACAGACGACTCGCCCTCCTTAACAAGGGGCTGTCCGCCTGAGTCTGGAACCACGGGAGGTTCCAGAACAGTGTTCGGCTGAGAGTCCGGCTTACTGCGGCTCTCACCAACACGATCCACGGGGATCTTGAACCCCGTGTGTCCGACGTTTGGAATGCCGCCTTGGGGCGCCTCCAGATCCACCTCTCCCTGCTCTGGGAGCCTTTGGGACAACACCTCCGTGTCGTCCGCAGGCTGAGAAGTAGTGGCCATCGGAAGTGAGTTCATCGCTGACTCACTCAGGGACCCGTCCGAAGACGACACCTCGGGATGGGCCCTGGCCAGACTGCATACAAGTTCGGCATTATAACAAAACTATGAAGAAAAATTACGATGGAGTGTGGATACTTACGATCGCACTAGGGGCTTCTTCCTGGGCAGCCACCCTTCCTCGCTATCAGCGGCGGTGGCGGAGTAGTCGGGAAGGGACACCTTTCCCTTCTTGGACGTCCCAGTCTCCCCCACCGGGGCGGCCTTCCTCTTTTTCTCCCCCCCCCCCAGTATAGGGAGGTGGAGTTTCTTCTTGTTTTCCCCCGCTTCTGCGGGAGGAATCTGCCTCGTCATCATCAGACGACAAGGGTATGACGGCCTTGTGCTGGGGGCCTCTCCTGGTCCCCTGGTCCGCCCTCTCAGGCCCCTCGTCCTTTCTGGATGGGGCGGCCTCCTCTTCTTCTTCTTCCCCTTCGGGGGAGGAGTGTGCGTCGTCGTCTTCGGACGAGGCTTGCATAACCTTACGTCGGAGACCCTTTCGGATCCCTGGGGCCTTCTTATTGGCCTTTTTCTCCGGGCCCTTATAGGGCGCCGGGACCAGCATCTTCGTCAGGAGATCATTAGCTGAGCTTTTCGGCAGCGGAGCCAGACAGTCAATCCACTCTGCTGTCTCAACATAATCCTGAACAAATATACACAATCACTTAAGGCTTCCCGATGAATATATTGGGAAGAACGGAACCCGATGGCAGCCTGAGTACTCACCTGAATAGGATGCCGCACGGCGTGGAGCCCACGGTCCTCGGATATGAGAGGAGGTACTTCGGAGGCCTTGAATAACACCTTCCACACGTTTTTGTGCTTCATGCCATAGAGCCTCTGATGCGTGTGGTGTTCGGCCGGGATGAACTCCCACAGATTGAATGCCCTCCTTTGGCACGGCAGAATCTGGTGAATGAGCATGACTTGGATCACGTTGAGAAGCTTGATGTTCTTGTCCTTCATGCCCTTGATGCAGTTTATGAGTCCGGTCAGCTCTGTAGATTCGCCCCAGGACAGGCCCTTCTGTTCCCAGGAGGTGAGCCGCATGGGGGTTCCGGATCGGAACTCGGGGGCCGCCGCCCAGTTGGCGTCGCGCGGCTCGGTGATGTAGAACCACCCCGACTGCCACCCCTTCACGGTTTCCGCAAAGGAGCCGTCAAGCCAGGTGACGTTAGGCATCTTGCCCACCATGGCTCCTCCGCACTCCGCTTGCTGGCCGCTCACGATCTTCGGCTTCACGCAGAAGATTTGCAGCCACAAGCCGAAATGAGGCTTGATGCGGAGGAAAGCCTCGCATACGACGATGAACGCCGAGATGTTGAGGACGAAGTTCGGGGCTAGATCATGGAAATCTAGCCCGTAGTAGAACATGAGCCCACGGACGAAGGGGTGGAGTGGAAACCCCAGTCCACAAACGAAGTGGGCAAGAAACACGACCCTCTCGTGGGGTCCTGGAGTTGGAATGACCTGCCCGTCGTCTAGTAGCCGGTGCGCTATGTCTGCGGCCAAGTATCCGGCCGCCCGAAGACTTGCGATATTCTTCTCCTTCACGGTGGAAGCCACCCACTTACCTCCTGCTCCGGACATGTTTAACTGTGCGGAGAAGACTTGGACTAGGGCGCTGGAGCTCGAGGAGGCAAGAGTGGGCAAAGGAGGAAGAAGGCGTGGGTAAGAATGGGGAACTCTTATCCCTTTATAGAGGCGACGAAAGCGGTGCGCCTCCCCACTAGCCTATTGAGAATCGCTTACTTCCCAAGCGCCACGATTGATGGCACGGTGGGATTACCCATACCCGTATTGATGAGAATCCCGTGATAAGGGGACATGATCTCTGCTTTGACAAGACGTGTCAAGGAAACCGCCTCGCAATATGCGTTGTGGCTGGTTATGGGAAAACGGTTCAAATAATGACCTGACCGTAATGGCATATCACGTCGTCTAAAAGTTGTCAGCTGAAGTATCATTCTCTCTACGGTGGTATGTGAAGATCATTTTGCAGATCCGGACACGGTCTACGTGTTCGATAATAACCTTGGAGTATTCGGAAGGAGGAACCCGCCTTGCAATGCCGAAGACAAGACTGCGCGCCGGACTCATCGTCATTGAAGCCTGGTTCAGGGGCTACTGAGGGAGTCCTGGATTAGGGGGTATCCGGACAGCCGGACTATATGCATCGTCCGGACTATTGAAGCGTGAAGATACAAGACTCAAGACTTCGGCCCGTGTCCGGATGGGACTCTCCTTTGCGTGGAAGACAAGCTTGGCGATCCGGATATTATATTTCCTTCCTTGTAACCGACTCCATGTAAACCCTAGCCCTCTCCGGTGTCTATATAAACCGGAGAGGATGGTCCTTAGAAGGCCGATCACAATTACAATCATACCATCATAGGCTAGCTCTTAGGGTTTAGCCTCTACGATCTCGTGGTAGATCTACTCTTGTACTACTCATATCTTCAATATTAATCAAGCAGGAAGTAGGGTTTTACCTCCATCGAGAGGTCCCGAACCTAGATAAACATTGTGTCCCTTGCTTCCTGTTACCATCAGCCTAAGACACACAGATCGGGACCCCTTACCCGAGATCCGCCGGTTTTGACACCGACACTCACTCCAGGATACTCACTTCTGCCATTTTTCTTCTATACCGATGAAGGAAAGGTGGGCGAGTCAGTTATGCTGCTATATTTTCATCCCAAGAATCTTCTTTTTATGAAGCACCGACCGATTCTCACATCCTATTCTTTTCCCGTTTTCATTGCGATTGTAGTTTCCTTTCGATTGCTTTTTGTTTGTCAGTTCATTGATGGATCCTGGAGCATTAGGCAAAGAGTTGCCGGCGGACAACCCACTGGAGACAGCGATCTCCTGGAAGCGAGCACCGACCAAACGAGTTGACCATGTTGGCGGGCCAACCCATGGAGACGAAGAACTCCAAGAAACAAGCACTGGCCAAACAGTTGAGGATGTTGGCGGACGAACTCCTCAAAGAAAGTTGGAAGAACAGCAAGGGCCCCACCATACCTATCCCAGGAACTCTGATTGCCACCTATGTGAGGCTAAAGACCGAGTTTGAGGAGATAGTCACCGTTGAGAAGAAGTATTCCCCTGGCAAGGTGATGGCCCCCATCAAGGACGAGGAGATGGCCCCCGGAGGAATGAGATCCCCCAGTGAGCTGCACAAGGTAAAAAATAATGGCTTATTATCATAGTTGTGGTTTTTGATTATTTGCAATGTGCTTGCTAATATGTTAGGGTTGTGCAGGTGTCGGTGGACGTTCTTGATGATTCCGATGTCGTGGCCCGTCCTGTTGGCATCGCCCCGGAGATCGATTCCGATGCCGATGTCCATCCTGTGGACATCGCCCCAGATATCGATTCCTATGTCGCGGTCAGTCCTGTGGACATCGCCCTAGAAATCGATTCCCATGCCGTTGTCCGTGCTGTGGCCATTGCCCGAGAGATCGATGACAAGAAATAGTTGGTCGCGCTAATCCTTCAGGGTAGTTTGCATTGCCATGTGTTTAATTACCAGAACAATGCATGTTATCAAACCATCTTAGGGCTAGTGCACTATCTTGTGTGGGTGGATCTTGCTACTTTTGTTTGATAGTGAATCATGCGATGAATCATGCGAACCCTCTCCGAGTTATGGAAACAGATGTATCCTCCAGCTTTTGATGTAATATATGGCATGCTTAGATGTAAGTTTGAACTGTTTATCATATCAGTAGGGCTTATTTGATGATTCTTGGTGTTAGTAGGCTAGCTACTGTGCGAGCTATAGTACTTGCAAAACACTCACCGAGGAGAAACATTGGGGCTGATGAGCTCGTGGTACGCTTATACTTATCCCTCGTCGATCGACCAATAGCCCTAGCTCCTAAAATTGTAGGCTGAGCGATCGATCAGACAATAGTCGACACTCATACATTCAGGCCTCATTTGGTTCACAGGGTAGGAAAATCATAGCAAAAGTACAGAGAACGTGCAACACAAAATCATAGCAGTGCAGAGATGTACTCCCTCCATTCCAAAATAGATGACCTAGGCGGGATAGTTTGGCCTAGTAGGTTTCAGTGATATGACGTGGTACAGTGTCGTCCAGTCTTCGCGTGTGGTAGCAGTATTGCGGGTACAGTCAGTTTTCTTGAAGAAGCGGAATTCAACGAAGTCATGATGGTTCCTTCGTCCGAACAACTTACAGTGGGAAAGGTTGGGCCTGCGATACGACTAGGGTAGACCAGGATAATTTTGTGCATGGCAGGTGGACCAGGATGGTCGAGGTCCCACATGTCGGCGAATGAAAGATTCTTTCCTTTATAGAGGACGAGCAATGAGTATTCATTGTTTATATTTTATGAAAGCTATTGTCTCCATTGTTACTCCTTGACTTTGTCAATGCCTCTCTCTCCTCCACATAAGCGGGGACTACTTGCTATGCATGTGACGGGCAGCTAGCGTCTTGAGGGGCCAGGGCGGTCAGAGCGGGCTCCGAAAGCGGTCCGGACTCCGGCATGGCCCACCTCACATTATCACCATATATTTCTTGGAGTCCGTGCACGGCGGGCGGGCGATATCTTCTCCCTCCCCTGTTTCTCTCTTCTCAGCCGACACCCGCAGAGCAATTAGATTTCGGCTATCAACGGTTTATTCAATTACAGTCCCGCATGTCAGTGAAATTGCAAGATAACGCGTATCCCCTTTGGTGAGCGGCGTGCGAGCCGGACTGTCGGGGGTGCAACGCGTACGAGTCGTAAGTGTGCCGCCTTTTCCTTTAGACTAGCCACAATGGAGAGTAACATACACTAGTAACATACACATATCTCTAGACTATGTTACTACCTCAATAGTGGGTAGTAACATAAGTGTGGTAACATGCAAAGCTTTATTTATTAGGTTATAGACTCATATTGCATTGGAACATGTGATGTTACAGTAACTAGCTAAGTTACTAGTACTACATCTCTCCTCATTAACTCATTGCCACATAAGCAAATTTGCTAAGTTGGACTCGATGTTACTACCAAAGTTACTCCCACTGTGGCTAGTCTTAGAACTTGCGAAGCGCAACATTTTCGCGCGATCGATCGATAAAATGATGAGGGCGGTGCTTTCCCGCTTGTTAGGCGGGCTAGTTCGAGTGATATGACGTGCTACAGTGCCGTCCACTCCATTTTTATGTAAGCAAGATAAAAATGGACGACTGTTAGCGACTATAGCATGATAGTTAGGGCATCTCCAGCACTGGCCCACAAATTTACACCGACATCTATATGAACTAACCGGACGAAATTCGTGCAAACAAAGCAAATTTCAAATTAACCAGATGAAATTCATTACATTTCGAAAACTTTTCCTACAAACTGGACGAAATTCATTACATATTTCGCACAAACCGTACTAAAACCTACTGTAAACCTAATCTAAACGATCGCCGGCGCCCGACCACCATGTTCGGCCATGAACCCGAGAAAGCCGACCATTGCCTTTGCCTCCTCCTCATCCGCCTCGATAACCTCCTCCTTCGGAGTACAAGGTTCTGAAGATTTCCGCCTCCACGTCATTGTCAAGCGGCTAATCGGCCTCCGATGTATACCCCCACCAAGCTTGGCGTCGACTGAGTGGAGTAGTGGTGGCCTTCCTGGGACCAGAGCGGTGGCGACCTACCGTGTACTACTCTTCCTCGTTGCCGGCTGTGCCCACGCACGCGCGCCGGCTTCGTGGTCGTGGCGGCGGAGGGCGCCCGGGGTGGGGGGGGGTGCCGGCGATCTCCTTCGTTTGCTCCTGCGACAGTACGTCGAAGAGAGCTTTGGAGCGCGCCCGGAGCGGTGCCGCCGATGTCCCTTGTCTGCTCCTACGACAGTACGTCTAAGAGAGCTTCGGAGCGCCAGGAGGCCATGGTTGGAGTGGTGCCAACAGAAGGAAGGGACCAGAGGAAAATAAGTGTGGGTCCTTGGCTATGGCTGGGAGCTGGGGCTCAAGTTAATATAGCGGGCGAATGGCAACGAGCCGCGGCAGACGGATGGACAAGTGGCGCCCGAGTAGGTTTGTCGGGCGTGAATGCGGACGCTGCTTCAGTGACTTAACTCCAGATGCGTTGGGTTACTAACATGTGGGCCCAACGGGCATCTGGCCCGCATGTCAGTGACACACCAATTGCACCTGTAGTTAAGTCCGGTGAATGCGGCATTGACATTCTGGAGAGACGGTGACCGTTTCAGGCGGGAAGCACGCACTAGGGATGGAAGGGGTTTCGGTGTGCAGTGGCACTAAGATCGGTCGCTCACGATAGTACATACTCCTTACCATACTACCATAGTACCCTCTCTAGCTAGGCTGTCTTATAGATTGTCGTTGTGATGGACGATATACATGAGCGAGGCGGTCCGAGTATGACCGTTGGTGTTGAGCCAGGTGAATACATGCTCGGCGTTCGCGTAGGCCTCCATCAAACGTCAAAATAGTAATGTCAGGCACCGCAGGGGCGCGCAGGTGATGGGCTCGCCGTTTGCATTGCTCCATGAGCAGGACTTTGATTTAGAGGGCGACGTGCATGCATTAGCATGCTTTGACAGCGTGAGCGTGAGTGTCTGACGCGAAGTATTTCATTTTCATTTGGCTGACGAGGGTGCGTTGCAGCGACGAGTCCGTGGTTTGATTCCCCACATACGCATAATTTTTGTTTTTACAGTATTTCTTTCTCCATTGACAGGTAGGCCCGCATAGATAGATAAAGAACACGAGCTGATGAGGCGCATGCAGATTGTTTGACTAGTCAACTAGACAAATACGGAGGTATACGCTGAGCCAGTGACCGTATAATCACCATATCTCGTATACAATGATCAAAGTGAGCTATCAAGATAAGTTCGATGACCGCCAATGCATTTTACTCGGTAATAAATGACCAGGATTGAAGGGGAATCCAAATTTGCTTCATCTTCTGTCCTTGAGCTCTTGACAAAACAATGCACTATACGTTTGTCCGGCCACTCCACCCCAGAGCTCTCACCAAGCGTCGTTCATGCCACCGCGCCGCACACTAACTGGTAAGGCAGCGATGGCATCCCACCGTGCCGAGTTCCTCGCCGCCCACGACCGCACACTAAATGGTAGGGAAGCGATGGCATCCCGCCGTGCTGAGTTCATCGCCACTCGTGACCTCACAACTATGTGGGAGGAATTTGAAGATGCCAGGGCCGAATGGGCGGTAGAGCAAGAGGCGGCCAAAGCCGCACAGAGGGAGCGGAAAAGTCAGAAAGCACTCAAGAAAAGAGAGGCCCGCCGTCTAAAGAAAGAAAAGGACGCACGCGCTGCTGCGGAGAGGTCGGCGGAGATCCAAGCACGGTGGGGTGTCGCCGACAAAGCCGGGAAGGAGAACGAGGGCGTCTGGCCAGCATGTGAGAAGTAGTAGTACTAGTAGTTAGTGTGTGTGTCTGTGTCTGAGTACGAGCATGTACCAGTACTACTAGTTACTTTTGTAGTTTTTAGAGCAAATTACCAGTACATTAGCCTAGACTAAATTGAAAAATTCCTATACATGCATCAAATGGCATCTCTTTCCATATAGGAATTGAGATGCATGTCATCTCACTTCCTATGATTTTCATATTCCTATAAAATTCCTATCCTATGAACGAAAGGAGGCCTCTATTGGAGTAACTACTGTAGCTAGCAGTACTGTTGGTACAGTAGTTTTCTTCTAGAAGCGGACAACGAAGTCATGATGGTTCCTTTGTCCGAGCAACTTCAAAGTGGGAAGTGGGCCTGTGATTTTATGGCTCATTAGTCATTGTTACTGCGGCGTGATGACCTGGGTGACTCTCCCTTGGAGTTCTGCGTGCATGGTAAGTGGACCAGGATGGTCGATGTCCCACATGTTGGCGAACGGAAGTATTCTTTCCGATATCGAGGAGCAACGAAACCGTGTGGTATAGTATCACTGCTGATTGGTTCGCAAAAAAATAGTATCACTGCTGATTTATAATTATTTTTTATTTAAGATGAATGCTAGCATTTCAACTCTTACGACGAAGGGTGCCAAACACGGCACGTGCTGGATGTCCCACACGTCAGTGAAAGGAGTGGGACATGAACAGCGTGGTAGAGCCCAGCGTAAAAAAACAGTGTGGTAGAGCGTCTCCACTGCTTCCACTTCTGGGTCGGTGACCACACATAGTAGTACTTAGTGGTATGAATGATACAAAGTGCGACCTGGAGAGAAAGACACGTCTAGTTGGAATGTCTCGGGGCATACACGTAAACAAATATAAAAGTTAATATGTGCCTCCAACTAATATAGTAGTAGTAGAGTACTTAGGCACGTACTCCATAACATCACCGTGCATTGCACGTACAACATTTAGTGGTAGTACATAGTAAGAGACAAATTCCGCCCAAGAGTTCCCTTCTCGACCCACTTTTGGGTGTTTGGTAGAGTGTATGGAGGATGGTCCACACTAGTTTAGCACAAATACACTAGAAGCATGGATGAAGAGAGCATGCATGAAGAGGGGTGTTGAGTTGAGCATGCATGAAGAGGGAACAACTATGCTGAGATGAGAACGCAACCAAACACACCCTATATGCCACACATGTTCATACCATTTGTGCCTTTCTACTTCACTTACTGCGCTACATCACTCAGGTTCGTACGTCCACTCCTGGGTACATGTCCGTCTCGTAGTTCCAGTCCCATGTGTTCTTCATATAGATGGAACGATCCTTGCATAACACATGCACCTTGATGCTAGATGTTTCACGTGTTGGCAAAAGGATGAACAAAGCTCACGTAAAAAAATAGAGTGGAAGAACATAGATTCCGGACGACTGAGAAGGAGCAAGGAACCTCGTGGTGGAGCGTCTGCACTCATAATATTTAATATTATTTAGCGATATAAAATTAACCAATCATCTCCACAGTGGACTGGAAGAGTATGAAACATGGCAGCCCAGTGTAGTTACATCATACTAGTACATGGCTAACCCACGCTATCACCATATTTCTTGTCTTCCGTGCGACACCTATCTCTAGTAATCCAGCAGCCTGTATCGCTTCTCCCTCCTCGTCTCTATCAAAGTGCGGTGGGCTGGCGTTTTTGCCGTCTATTGAGGTCGGTTAACTCATCACATGTTAGCGACATTCCAAGAGTATTCTAAAAAAAATTCCTTTCACGTTCCGTTTAAAAAAAATCCTTTCACGTACGAATTTGCTTGTATGCTTTGAGCAACTTGCATGTCCTATACTGCTCCTGTTTGATACTCTAACTTAGCTAGAGGTTAGACTAACTCATGACTAACTCTGAACTAACTGTAGCCAAAGAGATGTTTGGGTGACAAGGTTAGATTGACAATAAATGCACTTGATGGAGGGAGAAAAGTGATTTTTCTGTGGTCCCAATGAGAACTATCTCAAGTTAGCACCTCTTGGGTGGGATAGTTTTTTTTGGGTGGGTTCGGTGCAACTTGCTTCAATTTAAACCCTCATGCTTGGATACTTTATGGCTATTTGAGCCCCAACTAGCTCAAACTAACTCTAACCCATGGATCCAAACAGGGCCTATGGCTAGTCTCGACGCGGAGCAGTCGCGTGCACCGGGAAGCAGCGCTCTCTCGGCCATCGCGCCACTTCAAAGCCGGCGCCAGTGAGAGGTCGCCTCCGCTCTGGCCGGGCATTAATGCGGCACTGACGCTCTAGGGCGATGCTGACTGTTTCACACGGGAAGCGCGCGCTGACAAGGGAATATAGGTTTTGAACCGTTTCAGGTGTAGTATTGGTAGTTTGCAAAACTACTCAATTATTGCACTCAGTTTCCTAAGAAATTGTGGTAAAAAACGTTACTCCATAGCCCGCTTCCCTTCTCCTTCCTCTTCCTCTGCCCGTGCACGTCCGCGGGAAGCGACCAGTCAACCCTTATATAGGAATGCTAGCATAAAAAGATGCATGCATGACCACTACCATATTAAAGCGCCGCTCCGGCGGGAGTATGTCGTATGTTGTTACCTTCGGTCGGGCCATGGCTAACGGGCGACGGCGACCAGAGAAGAGGCGGCGGGAGGGGAATGAATGCAGCTACTGTTTGGGTTCGCCTTCCGGCTTAAATAAATGCGCATAATCACATGTACCCGCGGGTGCACAAATTGTAACATACGTGTCTGCTTAAGTGGGCGTCACGTAACTGGTGTGTGTGTGAGAGAGATTCTGAGAGATAGAGTGCGTGTGTGCGACTCTACTCTTCGGACATGTACTCAACCTTTTGCATCGGGATATAAGTATAATGGTATTTACTTTAACTAGTGATTTACGTGGCCATGTTAACATGGTTGTGTCAAAAAAATGTCACTTCCTGCTCGTGATATGCGTTATATAATTACAAGCAAGATTCTCGTGCATTGCACGGAACATCAATATGCATTTTTTTACAAAACACATGTTGTGATTGACCCATGCAGGAGTAATCCCATTTGTAAAAACTAATGATATCTCGAGAATTTTATCGGAAAACTGGTATCTCGAGAATTTCATCGAAAAAGGGAAAGATGAGAGATAAGGCGAGGAGGAGTGGAGCATGGTGGTGACCGGTGGTCGGAATGGGCGGAGGCATGGGTATGGACGGCGCCGGCAGGCGGCGGCCACCATGCATGCTAGATTGTTCTAGAGACTTATTCCTTTTTTAATTGCTGAGCAATGAGGTTGTGGGAGATAATGATGTGGAGAGAGGTGCGGGTAGCTTGGGTAAAATTATCACAGTTTGCTTTCTATCCATCAGATATAGATCATATGGTGTGTATTACAAGATGGTAGGCACACCATCATCGCCAACTCGTTTATTATAAGGGTACAGATGATAAGTTTGCTGACTACTAACGTAAAGTGGAATTTGACCATGTTATGCAAGTAAATGAAGGTGATTGTTTATCATACGGGTAAGGTTGCATGAAGGGTGGTAGGAACAAATGCTCCGCCTAGAGCATGTGTGTGTGAGATGGAGTCTTAGTGTGTGTGTGGGGTGTGTGTGTGTGTGTGTGTGAGAGAGAGAGAGAGAGAGCTGGGGTCTTAGTGTGTGTGTAGGGGGCGTGTGCGTGTGTGTGTGTGTGTGTGTGTGTGTGTGTATCACGGGGTCCTCTTTGGCGGATGTAATTTAAGTGTGCATGGCTTCATCATAGAGAGGTGATGTGTATGGCATAGGCCACCAACGATGGGGTGCGAGAGAGAAAATGCATGTAGAGAGGGAAGAGAAGGTGTGTGCGCGTGAGAGGAGTCGATATCTAGAGAACGTGTTTGTTCGAGAGACACCGAGGAAGACTACTATATATCGATGGTGCATGTAGGCGGGAATTAAACAAAGGGATGGTCTTATTGGTTTCGGGGATATAGGGGAAGAGTGAGAGGCAGGGGGTAGCTAGAAGGATATTGTTAAGTGTGAGTGTGTGTTTTAGCCATCCAGGTGGAAGTTATGTGCACAAAAGAGGAGAACGATTTGATGTGGCGTTAGGATTGAGGGTAATTAACTACGTATGGAGACATAGAGACCTTGAACGTGCATGTGTGAGAGGTATACATGTATACGTGGGATGTGTGTGTGTGCGCGCACGCATGATCGAGATAAAAGAAAGAAGACATAAGTCATAAGATCAACGACATGGGAGAGACGGATCGGTATGACAATATGCATGCATGTAAGAATGCAGGGAAGAAGGCCCGACAATTGAGCATGTGTTTTTGTCTTTAAGAGATAGTGGCGTGGGCTAGAGCATGCATCTATGGCGAGCAGAGGGAGTGAGGCACAACGATTGTGCAAAAGAGATCAACCTATAAATGCATATGTATGGAGAGACATATATAGTGAGGGTGATAGGAAGCAAGACTCCGTGAGAGAAAGAAATGTTGACAGAGAAACTACAGATAGATATAGAGATGGAGATGCTAGCTAGAGGGACATCCGCTAGTTTGGCTGTTGGAGATGACCGCCGGGTGGTTCAGAGGGTGAAGTTATATATGTGTGTGAGAGGGCACTTGACTGCATGTAGAGAGAAACATATGTAGTGTGCGTGATAGGAATCAAGAGTGAGGGCGAGAAAGAAGGTTGATGGAGAAACAGATAAATAGAAAGATAAAGATGCTAGCTAGTGTGCGTTAGAGATAGGAGTCGAGTGGATCAGAAGGCTGAGTTATGTGTGTGGGTGTGAGAGAGATAGAGAGAGGGTGCATGTGAGTCACATACAAACAGATATCAGAGAGAAATGAGATCCCGAGAGACGGAGTTTTGTGTCTGCGAGAGAGAAAGATATTTCACAACGAGAGTGATAGCTAGAGAGACATATGAGGGAACGCAAGATATATCTAGGGAGAGAGAGTGTGTGTGAGCGGCATACAAGAGAACAATGGAGAAATATGAGACCCTGGGAGACAGAGTTTGTGTTTGTGTGTGAGAAAGAGATATTTAAGAGGAAGAGTCGTAGGTTCTCATATCTAAGGAGCGAAAGACATCTCTGTATGAGGGGTGTGCGAGTGGCACACATGGGAATAGTAGAGAGAAATGAGACCCCGGGAGACAAAGTTTTGTGTTTGTGTGAGAGAAAGAGATTCCACATGGAGAATCATAGTTAGAGACACATAGCAGGGAGCGAGATATACTTAGAGAGAGATAGAGTGATGAAGGTCGAGGGAGAGAGTACCGTCAGTGTGTTACGAAGATAAAAGATCATTGTCGACATACAGGTAGCACGAGAGATACCTGAGAGACGATGAACGCGTATAGGTCCAGAGAGATAGTCCTATATAAGCATGAGTGATAGCTATATGAGACGAATATCTGGATTAAAGGGGATTCAAATATTTAAACTGGAGATCACGACATCGATAATATCATAACGCAAATTGGTGTATCAAACATGCATATTCATTTGAATTTGGGCACACGTGTAATGTTATATAGTTTATCAATATTGGTGATCCATAGATTCTTTAATTACGAACAATGCATGGTTTATATGCAATTAATGTCTAAACGGGATTACACTATATGTTGCGTGTGTGAAACACATTATACATGTTTGACAAGTAAAAAAACCCGCATGAAACACACATTAATTGGAGACAGTTAGCGAGGAATGCATACATTGGATTTCAACACAAAGTGGTTTCAAATATTTGAAAATCTAAATTGATGGATACAACCTTATGAATCTGAGATCGTACCATTTGTAAACCATATTTATGTATAAATGCTGTTGTGCTTTTGAAAGTATATATAAAAAATGATATATATATATATATATATATATATAATGTAATTCCAATTGAAAATGGATCCTGCCCGGAAAAAAATAGAATACAAACGGGATTCGAATTGAGTTGGCACGAGCGTAAACGTGCACTGTGCAAAATTTGAACGAAGCGGGGAAAGTCGCAGTAACCACCCGAAACCTATCTGCTGCCTATCCCTGCCAAGCAAAGCCTATCTGCTGGATTTCTATAAGTTTCGATAGGGGTAGGTTTGTAATTTCACCCAAATGTGACGTAACCGCCTCTCACCTGGATTCATACATGGTGGGCGCCAAAACACAGTGTGTCCTCGGCCGAAATCGACTCCCTCCCCGATTCATATTCATATACACGGTGGGCGCCAAAAACAAGCTCTTGTCGGCAAATATTCGGTGTATGCGAGATTACCGTCCTATCCCCAACCGACTAATGTTGCTGTGATGTAGTAGAAATTTGAAATGGGGGCTAAGTTAGTAAATTTCCTCGCATTTGAGACAAGCGCGCCCTGAATACATGTTTCCCCCCTTCCTCTCTACCTCCCTTTTCCCCATTCGTACTCCGTGGGCGCCAAAACACCCTCTCCACCCCACCCTCCTCCGTTCGCCGCCGCCCGCCACCCCATCCACCGCCGTCCTCCTCCACCATGCCGGAGCTGATACGCTGATGCCGCCGTCCATTACAAGAGATCGACCTCTCTCATCCACGTCTTCGGACCGGGATCCTTGCATCCGGTCCTCTCGCTTCATCCCCGCCGTCGTCCACCTTGATGGGCCCGCTCCTACACCGTCTCCATCCACCGCGCCCTGCCGCCACCGTCTACCCTCCTAGATCTGGTTCCACACCGCCGACAGCCATCGCTACCGCAGCACCGTCAAATTCTCAACAGATGCGTACACGGGGCCGCACCAGAGGCGTTACTCTTTCGTATCTGCTCAACTTATTTATCACAGCAAGAAAATAGATCGCCACTGCTTTACTCTGATTTCTTGTCTTGGTTGTGAAGTTGCCTTTGTCCGGTTTGCACCTTCAGATCCGCCATGGCACGCTCAACACTATACTCCCAATGCTTATGGTTTTCCCCTTTTATATTCCACACTAGTTAAATCACAGTAGAATAAATTTTTCAGAGCTCGCCGGAGTTCGCCGGTGCAAACGAAGGGGCTCGAGTGGTTGTGGGGCCTCGCCGAATGAAGAAAACTCAACGTGGGTGGGGGTTGGCGTGGGGGTGGGGTGGGTGGGGTGGCGGAGGAACACAGGCGGTGGGGGCCGGTGGTCCGGCCGGCGGCCCGTGCGGTGTTCTGTATGGGAAGAATCAGAGACGAGGAAGAAGATGGGTTAGGAGACGTAGGATCTTCATCCAACCGCCTGAAATGGTCGAGAGACAGCTGGGAGTTGCATTCTTAATGCACTCTGGTTCATCATGTGTGGGCACTGCGCAACCAACATTTTATTATCCAAAATCTGCTTGCTCTTCTTTACCATGTTCCTCTTCCGTTCTTCTTTAATATGTACTCTCTCCGTTCCTAAATACAAGTCTTTGTATAGATTCCACCATGGACTACATATGGAGCAAAATGAGTGAATCTACACTCTAAAATGTATCTGGATACATCTATATGTGATCCATAGTGGAAATCTCTACCAAGACTTATATTTTGGAACGGAGGGAGTTTGATAGTAGTACAGTATGTTCCTTGTACTGAAGATGAGCAGGGACATTTGCAGTGTAGAGGTCTATACGGTCGGTTGTGATGGACACTTTGAGCCTCTTTGATTCGAAGGATCTTGTAAACATAGGAATAGGATTTGTAGTGGCCTGCCCACTTGAATCCTATAAGAACAGCAAGGAAATGTGGGGAGCTGTGTCGCCTTTGAGAGTTACACTGATATTAACAGTACCGCACCTTCACTTGAAGAGAGATGGTATCCGAAGCCTTTCTAGCCGTACCGGCTAACTAGCACATATATTCCAGCAAGTTCCACTTTGCTGATTTTACTCTAATGCTTAAGGTTTTCCCGTTATATCTACACTATGATCTATGTAGCTGCTTTGTGTTGCACTAGCAGCAGTCCACTCTTGAAGCTAAACACTGCAATGACTTACAAAATAGGCACCAAGGCATTGGGTGCCATTCTGGATGCAATGAAACTCATCTGCTCCCCACCTGTTGACTCTTGTTCAGAATATGATCCTAATGACTCTTGTTCAAAATTGCCACATATAGAGAGACATCATGGAATTGCATTTCTTTGGGCGCTGTGATTCATCATGAGTGAGTAACCAACATTGTATGCAATGAAGCAGAACCTCAAGAAGATGCTTCCTCTTCTGTTCTTTAACATGTTCCTCTTTGTTTATTCTGTATTTAGTACGTACAGTATGTTCCTTCTCAGGAAGGGGCGTAGGGACATCTGCAGTCAACAGCTGATAGAGCAGGCATGTACGTGATCGATAGGCTTTCAATTACTAGCGGCAATACAACACCGTATTTTCAAGCCAGTTCCACTTTCCTGATTTATAAATCGTGGTTATGGTGTAACCCTATTATGTACACTATGATCTGCCCAGTTGCTGTGTGCTCTTGTTATCATGGTTTGGCAATAAACTCTCTATACAGTATATTATGAACATGTCATCTGCCAGCTATCCTTACTTCTGGAGCCTATTTTTTTGTGTACTTGTGCCAGATTATATAAATGCACGCACCATATTACAACACACATGAGCTCTCTCATCAGAATCTAGTGATAGCACACAAGTGTTTACAGGGGCGCCCCTATATTGTAATATCATCTGCATTACAAAGATAATCTCACAACTATTTATGTTTTCATGGTTCTCAGATATTATATGCAATTGTAGTGAATATCAGAATCTACACATCAGAAGAATATTGCGGAACACTGCAATGACTTACAAAATTGGCACCAAGGCATTGAGTGCCATTCTGGAAGCAATGAAACTCATACGCTCCCCACCTGTTGATTCTTGTTCAGAATATCATCCTAATGACTATTCTAACCTCGAGGAGTCAAAGACAGATGGTCTGTCCTGTTCACCCATCAAGGTGCTTGTTCCAATTTGCAAGGTTCTATTGATTGCGCGCATCTTGCATATGTTGTCTTGCATTTCTTCTACTTTGTTGCACCGCCATCTGCTTAGTTTACTCATCATATAACTCAAGATGCCATTCCCATCCATTATCAATACATATTCCATCTGTCATCATACCATGTTTTTCCACTCAAATGTTGTTCTTGTGCATCAGACATCAAAAATTAAGAGGGTGATTGCCGAACCCGAAGGAGCACCAACAAAGTCCTTGGAAAACATGGTGGTGCTGGAGAAATCAGAGAGCGCCCCACTTATATTGGTTGTACAACCAGTGACACAAAACGTAGGACCGACTGTAGCAGACTGTACCCATACTTCACTGGCCACACCACTAGCCCCACCACACAGGACCTACACTCCAGCAAAAGGTATACCGATTTAATTTTCCATAGCACCAGCAGTACCACAGAAAATTCCCACTCCAGCAAAAAGTACAACAAGTCCACCGGCCGAAGACCTATCCCAACTACAGAGACGGCCAATTCCTGCAGATTGGAAACCCATTCCATTTATTCCCAGTTTAAAAGACAATGCTTTCAATGTTGTTAGGGACTACGTGCATATATTTCCATCATGGGAAGATTATAGTGAAGACAAACACCATTTCCACATCTTCCTGTCGAACTTACGTGTAAGTGCTATTATTCATGGTTATTATTTTCCTGTTTTCTGCTGATCGAACACATCAATGATTTACATTATATTGTTGTAACTAGGCGAGGGTCAATTTGGATAGTCATGACAAGCAAAGCTTGCTTGTGCTTTTCAAGAAAGCATTGCAGTGGTATCGGTGTTACCTGAGGAAATCACACTTTGATGGCAAGTCTATAAACGAATTTCCGGTGAGGTCTCATGTGCTAAATTTAGAAGACATTGAATGGAAAAACCTTGTTATGCACTGGTCTCGTTCCCAGGATGAGGTACTGTCTATGAAATAACATGACAATTTGAACATCTACTTTTCTGCATGTGCTTTACGGATCTTTTTTGTAGGAAATCTGCTCGAAGAAGAATTCTGGTTTGAAAAGAATGATAGGATATCGCAAATATGCTGCCCGCTGCTTTGCTCTTGTTAGTACCTGTTGTCCTGTATCAATGTACTTGCATACATACCTGGTTCATTATGTGATAGCGGTATGCATGATAGCTTGCTTATCAATTGTTCGCTCCAAATTATCTGATCTGTATGAATGGTTACATTAGTGTAGAATATATCCAATGCTAATGAATTTTTTTAGCTCTGCATTGTTCTTGTAAGTACATGTTGTCCTTTATCAGTGTACTTATATTGATAGGTAGTTGTTCATGTACCATCACTCTGCAGCTTATTTTCCTTTGCCCTCCATTTTATACACATTAGATCTATATTTACTCTTACCATAAGGTTGGTACTGAAGAAGTTTAGCTGTGCATTGCTCTTGGCTTGTGCCTTTTGCCTGTATCGCTGCACATACATTTATAGCTACTTGGTTATGTAGCATCACTCTTCATCTTATCTTAAATATTCTCCATTTTTTCGTATATTATCACATTCATATATACTCTTAACAAAATGTAGAATAAAGGCAATGCTTATGAAGAAGATTCTGTGGTAAACTTCTTGAATTGCCCCCCCCCATCAGCATGGACAAGGGCTTTATAGAGCATGTCTTCACCAGTAATGTAAGTTTGTCCTTCTCAAGCCTTCAAACTTTGTTGTGTATATTTGGTTAGGCATGAATGCAACAACTGTTTATTTTTGGTGTTTGCATCAAATTGCATGTTTAAAGTTTATTATGTACTCCCTCCATTCCTAAATATAAGTCTTTCTAGACATTTCAATATGGACTACATACGGAACAAAATGAGTGAATCTATACTCTAAACTATGTCTATATACATCCGTATGTAGTTCATATTGAAATCTCTAAAAGACTTATATTTAGGAACAGAGGGAGTAGTTCATAAACAAAAGTATGTTCTTCTCAATTTAAGTTTTCAGTTGTACAACCAAGTTCCTTCTTCATACCATGTAAATTAAACTATACAGAGCAAGTGATATTCTTTTGCACTTCATGTATTCTTCTGTTCTTCATCCGTAATCCAGTGGTGTGGTGAACCTACCCACTACAACACAATGTCATATTCTGCAATGTCTTAACTATGAACAATGTCATATCATTCCACTATTATTTAAACCGTCTCTTTATTTGCCAATCTGAAATGGGATAAATTGACAGCACACTAACCATTGATACTTATGAGTTCTTGATCTGTAATCCAGTGGTGTCGTGAAGCTGCCAACTCCTTCACAATGTCATTTCCTGCCATGTCTTGACCTGAACAATACCATATTGTGTTAATGCATTTTTAAACTGTGTCACTTTATTCGTTAGTGTGATGAATTGTCAGCACTGATACTTTTATGTGCAAAACCTGTCATCTGTCTGCTTGTTTATCTTTCAGAGTGAGGAAGATATAAGTGTTGAACAAGCGCAGTCTCATCATCTTGCTCAGGTGCTTGCGCTGCAGGTCGCCAGCAGGGCTAACCTTTCTTGAACTCTATTGAAGTGTTATTGATTTTGTATATTATTTTGTCGGCGTGTTTATTTGCACAGGTGGCGATCTTTGATTCCCAGTGTATGTAATCTGTTGTCTGCTTGTGCTTTATTATCATAGTGGTGAACTTTGATGCCCTGTGGATGTAATATGCCGTAATTTGTTTATTGTATAGTCTAGGTTTTTTCTTATTCACGATGCTGCAGTTATTTTACTGTATATATCATGTCTTCGTAGTAAAGCGGCCAAACCGTAAAATTACGGTACATAATCGGGCTGTCATGCAATCACGATGTATGATCCGCATCATGGGCCCCGTCGAACTGGCCCACTAGTAGATTCGGGCCTTTAATAGGCCGAGTATCCCCCGACCCTCTTTTCGCAAGAAAACTCAATGGGCTTTTAGGAGGCTGAGAAGTAGGTTGGGCCTGAAACGTGCCGAACAGCTCACGGGCCGGCAGCAGCCCGAAATGGACCCCGGCACATGATTGTGCGAATCAAATCACGGGCTTTTAACAGGCCAAAATTGTCTCGGTCCTTTTTTGGCCCAATCATATCGGCTGCGAGCAGGCCGGATGCAAATCGGGTCATAGTTAGGCCCAACTATATGACGGGTTTTAACATGCCGAAATTGATATAGGGCCGAAATGTTAAATGGGCCCTTAACAGGCCGAAACTAATATTAGGCCGATTTACTAAATGGGCCTTTTGCAAGTGGGCCCAAAAGCATAGCGTCCAGTTAACGGGCCGAATCTAATATGGGCCATAATTGAGGCCAAAGCCTCTTAAAGGGCGGACCTGATCTGGGCCGTGATTTGGCCCAGAACGTGGGAGGCTTTTAACGGGCCGGATCTCATATGGGCCATTATTAGGCCCGGAACGTGGCAGGCCATTAATGCACCGGATAAATATGGACCGGCATTTGGCCCAAAACATGGCAGCCAGTTAATGGGCCAACCTACTAGGGTCCTCAAAATCTTGTGGGCCTATAGCTGGGCGGGCCCATTAGTGTCGGCGAAATCTCATGGGCCTTTAGCTGGGCCGGACCATTATGATCCGCAAGAATTTTGTGGGCCTTTACTTGGGCCGGCCCATTATGACACACAAAAATCTTGTGGGCCTTTACCTGGGCGGACCCATTATGGCCCGCAAAATCTTGTGGGCCTTTAGCTGGGCCAGCCTATTATGGTCCACAAAATCTCGTTGGCCTTTAGCTGGGCCAGCCCATTATGGTCCGCAAAATCTTGTGGGCCCTTAGTTGGGCAGGCCCATTTAAACTTGATGGGCCATGCCACGTGTCGACGTATCATAGGCGCCTTCTGTCCAATGAGTGGATGACATCTGTCCCAACGATGAGCCGACACGTGTTTCCTCCAGCCAATGATGATTTTACACGTGGAAAATCCCAACTGGTCGGGGTTGTTAACGGGTTATCGGATCCAAAACCCAACCCGATAGCTTAACGGCGTTCCGTTACGGTGGATGCCATGTGTCGGTCACCCTTGACGAAAGCACTTCTGTGACACGCGATTTATCGTCACGAAAGTGGACACTTCTGTGATGATAATTTTGGTAATGTCATGGAACACTTCTACGACACACAGGTATGACTATCTTCATTCTCTCATAAAATCATCATGGATGTACATGCATGACAAAAAATGCGACCTATTATGACAAACACGTGTCATCACAAAAGTGTATTTTTTGTAGTGCTAGCAGCATGTTCCCAAGCTCCCTTGCCACCTGACACTACTTCCCAAGCACTCTTGACACAAGATGAGTTGGCAATATCAGATGAACCTTGTGAGCTTCAACATCAAGAAGGTGGTTTCTAGAGTCAAGTTACAGTTGCATGCTTCTTTATATGTAGTCTCATAGTTTGATGTACACTAACACTTCCTATGTTCATTGTTGGACTAGCACCTAGGCGCAAGAGGAAACAAACATCTAGGATAATGCTCGATAGGTTAACTAAATCTAGATGAGGAAGAATGGAGATCTATTTTGAGGCAGGTTTAAAAAGGCCACGTGATGCTACAGAGTCAGCCCAGTTAGTAACAGAGGCAGCGGTTGCCGTTAGGTGTCATGTATGTATCCTCCCAACATGGATTTAGTACAGGAATGACAAAGACGAAACCCAGTTCAACACCTTCCTCGACCATTTATCTGTAAGTATGGTTATGTTTGGAAACTAGTAATATCGTCTTGCTCTGTCCCATACTTTCTAGGTTGCTGATAATGAGACTCCCATAATTTTCAACAGATGAGGTTCAAGTTGGATAGCCAAGATGATGCAACCAGACAAGCTTGCACCCATGTTTTCAATACTGCTCTGCGACAGTATCGATATAACTTGAGGAAAACTCACTTTGAAGGCAAGGCTAAAACTGAACTTCCCAAACATCTCTAGTGGAAAATATATCATATGAAGACTGGAGGGGCCTTGTTAAACACTGGTCTGATCCAAAGTATCAGGTACATTATATATATGTGATCAGATCACATGTTGAAGTCCTATTTACGCATGTGCCACACAAACCTATCTTCTTGTAGGTGAACTGTTCAAAGAACAAGGCCAACCGTATGAAAGTGAAATTCCAACAGACGACAGGGTCTCGTAGCTATATTTCACATTGCGAGGCTCTTGTAATTAGCCGCTGGTTCACTCTTTTCGTTGTACCATATTATCAGATATATATTGACTTGTTCGAAATGCAGAGGAAAGCTTGCAAGGACCAAAAAGTACCTCAACCAAATGATGTGGAAATCTTCAAGGACTGTCACATTAGCAAGAAGAAGGGCATGACTACACCAGTCAAAGCTGCTATTGTAAGTCCTTAATCCTAATGCCTTTTAACTACTACTTACTCTGACTTGTGCCTTGAACTGCATGGTTTGCAGCCAATGTCTATTACTCTTTTCAATTTTATACACAATTGTCTTTGCGTATCATTGCACTTTACAAGGTTTAATAGAGAGGAGTGATGTTCCTTTGATCTTGACCCGTAATCTAGTTCCATGCTGGACTTGCCCACACAATGTTACAATTGCCTGTTTGTCTGTTCTCAGTTGTTTTGTGATATGAATAATGTCATACTATGCTTACTGTATTTTAAACTTCGTCTCTTTATCCTTAGCCCTCAATACAATGTGAAGAAGTAGACAATACATTAGCGATGGTACATGGTCATATGTTTGGAACCTGGTTTTATTATGTACTTTGCAATAAAATACAACTAATATTTTACATGGGTTCACCAGAATAAGTTCTGTATATAGAGCAAAGCTATTTTGTTTGGTTTTGTTGCCTCCTTAATATCTTCTGTTCTGGTACTACCAATGTAAAAACTCAACTTTTCAGCGAGCTATGGAAAAAATGGTGGAACCGCCACCTTCTGAAGGTGGTGAGGCAACTATAACCGCAATGTCAGCTCTTGCTGTAGTGGGTCAGTACCTGTCCACTAACCGTGCCAAAAGCACGTTCATGCGTAATACTGGGTTGGATGTTAAGGCAATCTCATCCAAACTGCCTCATGATCAAGATATGCAAGCTCAAAGCAATGTTGTAACTGCGCTCCAGACACAAGTCCATTCCCTAACAGAGACCCTTTGTGAAATAAGGAGAGACATTGTTCGATGTCGTCAAGATATGCATGGTTTGGAAACCATACTATCAGACATTTGCTATGTTGTTCAGGAGCCTAGGAGAAATGAAGGTGAGGGTTATGGTGCTCCATCGGATAATACAGCATGAAAACGCAATAGTCAGGTCAAATGAATTGACCTTCTGAACTTCTGGTGGTGCATTTATCTGCTAGACTGTTAAGTTTTATGCCAACCTTCATTTTGTTATATAGTTGTAATTTGTTTTGGTGCGATACAAAATTTGTTCTTAACATTCAGCCACCGGCTGAAGAAAACAACAAGTCATTTTTGTATAGTGTAGGGTGTTCCCCATATTTGCACTGGTGGCAATCTTTGATGCCGAGTGGATGTAATGTGTGCAATCTCCTTAATAGCCTAGCGTTAGTTTGGGCCTTATTTATTTCCTAGTCTACTTTTTCCCTGGTTTGTTAGTGGCTGCAACAACCATGGGCCATATACGAGCCGTAGGATCCATGGGTCTCCTACGGGCCATCGATAAATGGGCCTCCATTAGTCCCGTAGAATCGGTGGGCCTCGGGTCGAACATGCGTAATTGGTATCAACACAGCACGGTAATGGGCCGTTAACAGGCCAGAGGACAGCAAAGGCTTAATTCTATCACAGGCATAACGGGTCGTTAATGGGCCAGAATATAGGACGGGCTGGAAATGGTGCAACGGGTTAACAGGCCAGAAACGGGCCGACTCTTGCCATGGGCTGAATTTGTCCCATTAGGGGAACAGGCCAGTAATGGGCCGGAAGTAATCGAGGGCCGGAAAGGAGCCCAAGAACGTATGGGCCGTCAATAGGCTGAAAGCTAACACAGGTTGGAAACGGCGCAACGGGTTAACAGGCGAGAAACGGGCTGACTTTTGCCATGGGCCGGATTTGGCCCATTAGGGGAACAGGCCAGTAACGGGTCGGAAGTAATCAAGGGCTGGAAAGGAGCCCAAAAACGTATGGGCCGTCCATAGGCCGAAAGCTAACACGGGCTGGAAACGGCCCATGTGAATCACGGGCCATTAATGGGTACAAAGGAAATTACTATTCATTATGGGCTAGAGTCACTGTGGGCCTCTAAAGGGCCTAAAGATACAAAGGCCTCATGTGGGCCGAAAGACATCATGGTCCATACATGGGTCAAAAGTGAAATGGGCTGGTGTTATATTCGACGGCCCACATGACGTTGTTGGGCCGATTTCCGTTAGGGCCTAACAGGCCGTGAGTTACCGGCTCGTAAAATGGGCTATTTGCAAAGAGACCGTTAACAGGCTTTTCATGGGCCAGCCTGTTAACTTTTGACCAAGTCAAATGGGCCGGCTTTGTAATATAAATGGGCCAGGGGTGGGCCGTGGCACGTGTCAACATATCATAGGCACCTATCTGACCCACTGACGAGCTGACACGTGTTTCGTCTGGCCAATAGGAATTTTACATGTGGAAATTTCCCATTGGTCCGGGCTATTAACGGGTTATCGGATCCAAAACCCGACCCGATAGCTTAACAATGTTACGTTATGGTGGATGCCACGTGTCGGCCACCCTTGACGAAAGCACTTCTGTGACGCGTGATTTATCGTCATGGAAGTGGCTTATGTGATGATAATTTTGGTAATGTCATGGAACACTTCTACGATAGCACAGGTATGACTATCTTGATTCTGTCATAAAATCGTCATGGATGTACATGCATGACAGAAAATGCGACCTACTGTGACAAACACATATCATCGCAGAAGTGTATTTTTTGTAGTGATCATTTCGTCCCCAAAAGTGGTACATTCCCTACCGAAACAATCAGGCTTGTTGTGAGAAGCTCTGGTTTGTGAGAAGCTTATACCCAAACCTTCCCCAAATGAGACAAAAAAATTTACCACGACATGTTAATGCCGCTCCATGATAGCATGCCAAGTTTCATGAATATCAGGCGAGTTTTGAATTTACTAGAATTTAATGTTTGCAACCGAGTGACGGTGGTAGGGTGTTTGACATTCATTCCCATTTCTTGCATGGGACCTAAGCATGCAACCAAGGACACATATTTGAATTTTCAACCAATTTATATGCATTACATTACTAGGGAAAACCTTATACACAAAATCTTAGCAGCAGTGCGGTTCAATGGGGCGCTACTGCTAATTAGAAGCAGCACGGGAAAAAAAACAGGCGCTACTGCTACTAACTTAGCAGTAGCGCGGCTTGGCGGAACCACGCTGCTACTAAAGTCGACCGACAGTTCCCGCTAACCTAGATTTACCAGTAGCACGATCTTTATAAGCGCACTGTTGATAAAGTCATAACAATAGCGCGCTTTTTCTGGGACGCTCTACTACTAATTGTCATTTTTTTGAAACTGGCCATGATGTCTACTACACAACCTTCTTCTTGTAGACGTTGTTGGGCCTGCAAGTGCACAGGTTTGTAGGACAGTAGCAATTTTCCCTCAAGTGGATGACCTAAGGTTTATCAATCCGTGAGAGGAGTAGGATGAAGATGGTCTCTCTCAATCGACCCTGCAACCAAATACAAGAAATCTCTTGTGTACCCAACACGCCAAATACAATGGAAAATTATATAGGTGCACTAGTTCGGCGAAGAGATGGTGATAAAAGTGTAATATGGATGGTAGAAATATATTTTTATAATCTGAATACATAAAAAAAGCAAGGTAGCAAATAGTAAATTGGCACAAAAACGGTGTTGCAATGCTTAAAAATGAGGCCTAGGGTCCGTACTTTCGCTAGTGCAACCTCTCAACAATGCTAACATAGTTGGATCATATGATTATCCCTCAAAATGCAATAAAGAATCACTCCCGAGTTCCTATTAGTAGAGAACAAAAGATAGGAATTGTTTGTAGGTCATGAAACCACCTCAAAGCTATTCTTTCCGTTCGATCTATTCAAGAGTTTGTACTAAAATAACACAAAGCTATTTTTTCGGTTTGATCTGTCCTAGAGTTCGTACTAGAATAACACCAAAGCAAATTCATATTCATAATACTCAATCCACACAAAGAACTATTAAGAGACCCCAAAGTTTCTGTCGGAGAAAAATGTGCATCAACCCCTATGCATAGATTACCCCAATATCACTGTGGGAATCCACGAGTTGAATGCCATAACACATATCAAGTGAATCAATAAAATACCTCATTGTCACCTAAGGTATTCATATTGCAAGACATATATCATGTGTTCTCATATCTAAATATTCAACCCGACAAGACAAAACTTTGAAGGGTAAAGATTCAATTCATCATAACAAGATTATAGAGGGGAGAAACATCATATAATCCGACTATATTAACAAATCCCATTATATATATCACGAGAGAGAGAGATATATCAAACACATAGCTACTGGTACAAACCCTCAGCCCCGAGGGTGGACTACTCCCTCCTCATCGTGGTGGTCGCCGGGATGATGAAGATGGCCATCGGAGATGATTCCCACCTCCGGCACGGTGCCGGAACGGGGTCTAGACTAGTTTTTGTGGATACAGAGAACTTGCGGTGGCAGAACTTTTAACCTAGGGCTACCCCGAAGGGTTTCAAAATATTTGGGAATTTATAGTGCAAAGAACGGGTACAGGAGGCCACCGAGGTGGGCACAACCCATGTTGGTGCGCCAGGGGGCCCTAGCACGCCCTAGTTGGGTTGTGCCCCCCTCGGGGCACCCCCAGGTGCAGCTCAGGGCCATTGGGTTCCTTATGGTCTTGAAAAAATCTCCAAAAAGTTACACGTTGTTTGGACTCCGTTTGATATTGATTTCCTGCGACGTAAAAAACAAGCAAAAATAGGAACTGGCACTGGGCACTGGGTCAATAGGTTAGTCCCAAAAAGTGATGTAAAGTTGCTATAAAATGATTGTAAAACACCCAAGAATGATAAAATATCAGGATGAATACTTCATAAATTATAGATACGTTGGAGACATATCAGCATCCCCAAGCTTAATTCCTACTCGTCCTAGAGTAGGTAAATGATAAAAGAAATAATTTATGAAGTGTGAATGCTAGCAAAGTGCATAAGTTTGATCAAAGATAATTTCAATCACTTTTCTAGCATTATAACAGTAGTTCTTTCTCACAAAATTTCTCATGTTATAGTAGCAACCAATTCACATGTTAAGGTTCAAAGAATGAATTCTCTTGAAACCCAACAACCTATGTTATCAGTCACCAAGAAATTGCAATTCAACTTATTCAACAGAGTTTAAGCAAGAGCTCCACATACTCAACCATCATATAGTCTGCTATGATTGCTAACACTCACCGCAGACACATGAGCAAAACATTTCAACCGGACACATAGAAAGATAGGGGCTTATAATTTCACCTCCCAACGTATTCACCTGTGGGTGACGTCAATCAATAATAACTCATGCTACTCATATTCAACTGGACATATGCACCTAGATCTTTCCTCACTAGATGATGCTTGCCAAAAGAGAAAAATAAAAAGGAATAGAGAGAAAAACTTTGACTCTTTGCATAAAAGTAAATACTAAAAAGTAAAAGATAGGCCCTTTGTAGAGGGAAGCAGAGGTCGCCATGTGCTTATTTGTCTGTATGCTCAACCCCTTAGTGCAAAAGAACGTCATGTTATATTGCCCCTTATGATAGCAACCTTTTTATGCAGCCTGTCCCTTTTATTCTTTGCCATCACAAGCACATACAACACTCAGTTTTCTCTTACACTAAATGATCTAACACTTTTAGAAGCAAGTTTTATTGCTTTATTGCACCAATGACAACTTACTTGAAGGTATGGTGGACACTTGAAAATAAGATTTGGGTTTAAGGGTTTTTGGATGCACAAGTAGTTTCTCTACTTGGTGCGGAATTTTTGGCTAGCAAAGATGGGGGGCAAGCACCACATGTTAAAGGATCTATGACAATATAACTTCTATGTGAATATGAACAAACATAAATCATTACGTTGTCTTCCTTGTCCAACGTCAACAATTTTGGCATATAATATTTTGATGGGGTCTCACAATCACAAAATATGTCCATGATAGTGTATTTGCATGTGAAAGTTCTCTTCCTTATACTAATTATTCGTGAATTGCTTGTATGACCAATATTGTGATTGTCAAGCCTCAAAAGATTTCACTTTCTAATCCCAATGTGAAGCTACCACTAGGCATGATATAATTTCAACTTCATGACATTCAATTTATTCAACAATTTACTCATAGGATATAAGTGAAGCACAATAGTAAATGACAAACTACTCTAAAAAGATATAAGTGAAGATCATGCGAGTAGTTAAGTAAATAGGTAGCTATTTGATGACTCTCTCTTATTCAAAAACTTTCAGATATAAGTATTCTATTAAAACAGCAAGCAAAAACAAAATAAAATGACACTCCAAGAATAGCACACATCATGTGAAGAAGCAAAAACTTAGGTTCAACCGATACTAACCGATAATTGTTGAAAAAGAAAGGTGGGATGCCTACCGGGGCATCCCCAAGATAACTGTATAAAGTTTATCCGATCTTATTTTTCAAAAAGTTTCAACAATTTATCATATACTGACTTTTCTAGGGAATTTTTGCAACATCGATAAACTTTCTGTTTTCAGACAGCAACAAGTATACTTGCAAAATAAGCATGGCAAAGGCTATCATTGCCACTTTTATTGAAATAAAAGATGAAAAACATTATTCTAAATAACATCAAGTAAATCCTAGCAAAATAAATGGATGCTCCAAGGAAAACACATATCATGTGACAAATGAAAACATAGCTCCAAGTGAGGTTACCGATAATGTTGGAGACAAATGAGGGGATGCCTTCCTGGGCATCCCCAAGCTTAGTTGCTTGGATATTACTTGAATATTACCTTGGGGGTGCCTTGTGCATCCCAAATATTAGGGTCTTGTAACTCCTTATTCTCCTCATATCGACATCTCACCCAAAACTTGAAAACTTCAATCACACAAAACTTAACAGAAACTTGTGAGATAGGTTAGAATGATAAAGAGCGAACCATTTCACTTTTGGTACTGTCAAAGACAAGATTCATAATTGTTTCCACACAATTCCTACTTTAGCATATCATATCCACAATTTATATTGAGCAATATAAGCCATAGAAACGAGGAAACAAGCAAACTACGCATTGAAAACAGAATCCATTAAAAACAGAACAGTCTGTAGTAATCTGTACTCAAACTATACTTATGATAATCCAAAAATTATGAACCAATTATGAACACGTGACAAATTTGTGTATTAATCTTATTCAAAAAGAATCAACTCAAAAGCACTCTTGTGTTACAAATTAGAGCTATTTTCGTGAGTGCAAGAGTTTCTGTTTTTCAGCAAGATCAAATCAACTATCACCCAACATGATCCCAAAGGCTTTACTTGGCACTTTATTGAAACAAAGACAATAAAACATGATTATTACAGTAGCCTAATCATGTGAACATACAAAAACAGTTGGTAAAAGTGTTGGGTTGTCTTCGAACAAGCGCTTTTCTTTAATGCCTTTTAAACTAGGCATGATGATTTCAATGATATGAAGCTCGCATAAAAGATATGAATTGAAACATAACAAGAGCGTCATGAAGCATATAACTAGCATATTTAGGTCTAACCCACCTACTATGCATAGGGGTTTTGTGAGCAAGCAGCTTATGGGAACAAGAATGAACTAGCATAGGAAGGCAAAACAAGTGCAACTTCAAAACAATCAATACATAGAGAAGAAATTTGATATTATTGAGATATGTGAGAGCACAAGTTTCTCTCTCATAATAATTTTGAGAGGCATCATGAATGTATTCAATAATATAACTATAACATAGACCACTCTTTTCATGATGCACAAGCATAGAAGATTTATTATTCTTTATGGCATACATGTCATCATAATAATCATCATAGATAGCAACTTTATTTTCATTGTCAATTGAAACCTCTTCCAAAATAGTGGATGTATCACTAAATAAATTCATGACCTCTCCAAATCTACTTTCATCAATATTGCAATAAGATTCAACACCCTCTAAAATAGTGGGATCACTACTACCTAGAGTTTACACTCTTCCAAACCCACATTCATCAATGTAATCATCATAAATAGGAGACATGCTATCATCATAATAAATTTTCTTATCGAATGTAGAAGGAATCAAAGGATCATAATCATTAAGCAAAGCATCCCCAAGCTTAGTACAAGCATTATTTCCAGCAAATAAATCTTCAAACATGTCATACTCATTAAACATAGCATCCCCAAGCTTGTGGTTTTTCATATCATCATAATCATTCTTATCAATAGCATGAATGGTACCAATAGTATAGCAAACATTATTATCATAATCTTCCAAGCAAGTGCCAAAAAGATTTTTATTATCATAAGAGACATCATTGTCTTCCCAATCATAATCATCACAACAAGTAGTAGGCATCACAAAATCATACTCAATATCATCATCCTCCATCAACATATTTGATTCACTTTCATGAGGCACAATGGTGATAGGAGCAATATTACTTGGAAGATGTCGGGGAAGCTGATCCACGTACACCTATGGGACCGGCAGACCGAGCCCCTTTCGGTTCGGCGGGGGGCGGAGATCGCATGAAGAGCGGATCGAGGCGAAGCACACGAGCAGTTTACCCAGCTTCGGAGCTCTCCGAGAGATAATTCTCCTACTGCTGCTTGTCTGATTGTATTGTGTTCTTGCTCGGGAGCGCGGAGTGCTACAAGACCGAGCGTGAATGTTCTTCTGGCTTCGAAATGAGCCGAACCCCCTCTACGTTGCACGTGGGCCTCCTTTTATATGCTAAAGGGGTCACCGACAGGTGGCAACGTAGATAAGGGTAAAAACGTAAAAGGAGTTGCGGTTGGTACACCTACTTGCACAGTGTATCCTACCTAACCCTGAAGGCAGGGGACAAGGGCATTAAATGCCCGTCTGTGTCGCCCAAACAGTGCAGGAAGGGACCGTCAGGCACGCCACCGTTCGCCACGATGGTGATCTTGTCAGCGTCGCATGCCACTGCGCACCGCTGGCTGCACAGCCTCTTGCCACGCGCGCCTGGAAAGGCCCCCAGGGCGACACGTTGGTGGATGTGCTGGAGCGTGGGCACAGGGTGGTAGCTTGTCGCGGCAAGCGCCTTGCCGCGGCTGTTGTCTTGTCGCGCCCGGAAGCTTGTCGCTCACCGGGCCTTGCTGGGACGCGTGGAGCGTCGCGGCAAGTTTCTTGGGATGCCTTGGTTGGCCTTCCCGGCAAGCTCCTCTTGCCGGGTTCTTGTCTCTTGGCTTGAATACTTTGTTCTTGAATGGCTCCAAAGGAACCACGAAGGATCTTGGCGGTCGCCCGGCAAGCCTTGCCGCGGGGTGCTGCAACTGCCCGTGCACAAGTTCGGGATACTAGGGTACCCCTACTCTAGTACACCGACAGGAGCCCCCGGGCCTGGGCCACATACGGTGCCGAGCGCTGTTGGGCCAGGCCCAAAACAGGGCACGGGCACGCGCGGCCTGGGTTACGCCGAATCTTACTCCGTATCCACCGCGCCCTCCCCAACGGCACGCGTCGAATGCGGCGTCGTGGGAGAGATCGTGGGTGGTTTCTTTATTCGGAAGGCCGTAATGTCCGCCCTCTCCCTCTTTATAAGCAGGGGAAACAGGGGCAGTTCGTCCCCCTCGCCGGTTGCTACTCCTGTCTCAGGAATCTCCGCCGCTCCCCCCTTCTTTCCAAAGTCGAAAGAGAGCAGCGCTCCGCCCCCCATCGCCATCAGCGCCACCGACGCCGCCGATCTCCCCCGCCACCTCCGTCATGGATCCGAAAGCCGACAAGGGGAAGGGCGTGAAGTCAGCCGAGGCGCAGCGGCTCACAGCGCTGCGAAAGGAGCGGGCCATCTTCCCCCCTCAGCTCGACGCGAAGGAGCTGAGGGAGTACTACTACCTCTTCTGGTCGACGGAGACGCGAGCGCATCCGCGCACGAGGGTACTCTCAGCCGCCGCTTCGCGACTTGCTCCAAACGGGTACCCATTCTTCGCGTTGTTCTTCTACTGCGGGCTCTGCCCGCCCTTCTCTGAATTCTTCTGCGATATCATGAACACCTACGGGTTCCGCCTCCTTGATTTCACCCCCAATGCCGTTCTGACCATGGCAGTTTTCGCACATCTCTGCGAAAACTTTGTCGGAGTCCATCCCAATGTCGCCCTCTTCCGCCACTTCTTTATCCCCCGAGTCGAGAGAGGAGAGCCCCTTGCCGGCGGAATCGCCTGGATCTCGAGGGTCGGCAAGAAGGAAGCCTATCTGGAGGGAGAGCTCCACAGCAAGTGGGAGGAGTGGAGAGCAGATTGGTGCTGGATCGTCGAGGAGAACCCGCAGCCATTCACCGCCCGGCGCCAAACCCCAATAGTACGCGGCAACGATTGGAGCAACGTGGCCCCGGAGGATGACAGGCTGAAGATTGCCGTCACCCGAATCTTGCGCCTTAGGCTTGCCGGGCTCACCGTAGGCGCCGTTGGTGCAGATTTCCTTCGCCGTCGCATCACCCCCCTTCAGGAGAGAGGGAGACCCACCTGGGAGTTCCAGAACTCGGCGGATATCATGAGGCTGCGCCCAGGCCTCAATTTCAACTTCACTGTCTTGGAGCTCGACGCGATGCTTCTGGAGCTGTTCAAGCGCGATTCCCAACACCCGTTCATGCTGCCGAGGAGCGTCATTCCGCTGTGCAACAATTCCTCGCTCGACCGCATCCGTGCAATGATGCCACTGTGCGACTCGCATGGAATCGTTCCAACATGGCAAGAGCCTGCGGACGACGTCGTGCAGGAGTTCTTCGACAGCCTGGTACAAGTGCCGGTCCGCCCCGACGAGCAGAAGAGCCTCACCCGCGACACCACCGACGCGGAGATGCAGCGCATCGCCACTAGGCTGGAGGAGGCGGCGGCAGCAGCTGCCGCGGGCGTGTTTGGGTTCACCTTGGAGGAGGCAGAGGCAGCAGAGGCGGCAAGCCTTGCCGAGCGAGAAGAGCTTGTCGGTGAGGAGGAACTTGTTGGGCCTGAATCCGAGTCGAGCGAGCCCGCCGAGGGCGCGAATGACCCGTTGCAGATCGGCTCCTCCTCCTCCCCACCTTCAGCCAGCTCACCGCAAGCGAAGCCCCCAGCTCCACCAAGAAGGTGTCTCCGCGGGGCCGGGGACGTAGCGGGGCGGCAGACGGGTCAACAGCCGCCGCAGCGCACGACGCGCTCGACCGCGGCAAGCACTGTTGCCGCGGGAGCACCTCACGCCGCTGCGGCAACTGGAGCCGGGTCTTTGCGGTCCACCGCCACTGCTCCTGCCAAGCGGACAAGGGAGCCTTCTCCTCCGCCTCGTCACACTGGAGGCGAGCCGGACTTCGATCTCTCCGCACTCAGCTCCGACGAGGAAGAAGAAGAGTAAGTTCCTTCGCTATACTTGTAGTTCTCCAATTCTTGAGGTGTGTCTTGTATCTGATCTGCTTCATTCCGGATCCGTTCCTTTTCAGGACTCCGGCCTAGAGAGCGGCGAAGAGAGCCAAGGTCCCGGTGATTGTCATCGAGGATGATCCCACCGCGGCAACGGGGGGCACGCCTGAGACCACCTTGCCGGACCCGGCAATTCTTCCGCAAAGCAGCCCTCAGCGCAGCCCCCAGCGTAAGTGTATAACTTACTTCCTGCTTTCAGGCGCGCATTGGTGCTCTTCTTTTGCTGATATCTGTCTGTTGGTTTGTGTAGGAGCAGAGCAGCCTCATTAGGAGGGCACGGAGGCCGCTTCCGAAGTGCCATCTGCTTCGAATACACCGCCGAGGGAGGATTCCCCGGCAAGGGAGCGTTCTTCGGCAAGGGAGAATTCTCCGGCAAGGGGTGGTTCTCCGGCAAGGGACAACACTAGTGATCCTCCGGTGGTTGAGACCACGACTGCAGATCCTAGCACAGGTAACCCTTTTGCCTGAAAACTCCCCTTGGGTTCTTCTTCTTCTGATTTTCTTCTTGAGCATTTGCTTGACTTTTCTCCCCTTCTTCGGTCGTCAGATCCACCTGCCACGGAGCCGATGGAAACCGAGGCCGCTGGCGAGGGGAACGCGCGCGGCAACAATGAAGACGCCGCCGCTACCGAAGAAGGGACCAGTGCTGATGATCCCGCCGGTGAAGAGGCCGCCAAGGCTGCCGCCGCAGAAGCAGGCGAGGAATCCGGCGATCGCACTGACGGCCCCGAGGCCGCAGGAGTGCCAGGCGCTGCACCGACCGCTGATCCCTCTGCCGCTGCCGCGGCGCCAGGCTCCGAAGAGCCCCAGCCCGGCGCCTACTTGAAGGCCGGCGATGGCGTCTTCATCAAGCTACCCTGGGCGTCGAGCTCCAGGGCGCCTGTCGAAGGGGAGACTTTTGACGAAGAGGTGCTCGCCTCCGCAGGGTTGGCGCTGGTCGACGCGCCAAGCAGCATCAGCGACGAGCCTGAGGAGGAGCGGCTGCTGCGGAAGCTGCTGTCTCTTTACCGCGCCCGCCAAACCAAGCTGGCGTCTCGAGATGCACTTGTCGCGAAGGTGGGAGTGGACATTGAGAAGCGCGCAGAGGAGCTCCGGGGTCTCAGGCAGGAGGCTCTCCGGTCTCTGGCGGAGGAGCGGGAGCAACTTCTCGAGGAGCAGAAAGCCTTCCTCCTCGAGAAGGCTGAAGTTGAAGAGAAGCAACGGCTTGTCGCCGAGAATCTATTCGCGCAAGAAGGAGAGTTGGCGCAGCGCAAGGTGAACCTTGACAGCCACGAGGAGGAGCTTGTCGCGCGGGAGCAAGCAATTGGCGGGGCTCTCAAGGAGGCAAAGGATGCTGCCGCAGCTGCCGAGGCCGCCAAGAAGGAGCTGGAGACAAAGGTGGCGCAGCTGGAAGTAGATCTCAGGGCGAGCGGCGAGGAGCTTGCCGTGCTCAAGCGCGAGCGCGAGAAGGATGCTGCCGCTCATGGTGAGCTGCAGGGTCTTCTCGCTGAGAGGAGCAAGGAGCTCAGCACCGCCAAGGATTCCAATGCAGACCTCGAGTTGAAGCTGGCCACTTTGACTCAGACGCTGGACGGCACCAGGGAGTGGGAGGTGGCCTTGTCGGAGAAGATCAAGGCCGACGAGGCGCTGCTGACGAATGCTGCTGCCGCACACGACGCTTTCAGGGAGACTGTGGAGCATTGGACTGAGGGTCTTGTGGATGCTGCCGTAGCCATCAACAGGGAGTTGGCGCAGCTGGGGATGGAGGATTTTGGGTATCCCTTTGACGAGCATCTCCAACCCAGCGCCAAGCTCAGCCTATTCTTCAAAGGCGTGGCGACGACTCTCCAGCGACTCCGGGAAAAGATCCCAAAGCAGCTGGCCGACGAGTCGCACAGGATCTGCGCGGGGGCCCTCCAGAAGGTGCTGATGAAGGTGGACTTCCGCAACCCAGGCCTTAACTTCACCAACGTCCTCAAGTCCTTGCCGCCGGATGCTGACGTGGAAGCGCTCAAGGCCCTTGTCGCACCCATTGTGGACAAGATGAGCGGGATCAAGAGGGTTGAGGGCGATCGCGTAGACTAGGCCGCCCGTTTTCTCTTTCTCTTTGTCGCTGCTGGTTATGTCACGAGAACATCTATTAGAGCTGCGACAAGCTATCTTGTAATATAACTCTATTTTGGGTAGAGATTGCTATGTTATTTGCTTTACTTGATCCCTTCCTTTGTATGTTTTTGCCCTATGCGTTTAGGGAACTTGCCGGCGCAGGCACCCTAGCCGCGAGCGCTGAGTGCGGAACATCAGCAGCCTGCTGGCGGTGCCGCTTCCAACAAGAAACCTTGTCGCAATTAGTCGCAACTCACTTAAATTGTTGAGCGGACTCGAAACAAAGTAAGGGTGCAACTAGCTACGAGTTGGTTCCTCCGCGCACAGGTTTTCCATACAAAGTACGATCGTTCGAGGAGAATAACTTCAAAATTTAAAAACTGATCGCTCAAACTTTGGCAACTTAGCTTTTCTGTCGTTTGCTTCCCGGCAAGGCAAAACTTCCTCGAGCGACGCTTGGTCCATGCCATTATCTTCTCCTTTCCCCCTGGCAAACTTGTGTGCGAGGGAACCTTCCTTTTTGAGAAAAAGAAAGAAGAGAAAACAAAGATATGGAGCCTTATGGCTCGTTATTGCTTACCGGGGGTAGGTGCTGCACAAAGTGTCAGATAATGCATGCAAATATAAAGTAAAAAGCATGAAATTGACAAGATGTGCAGAGCACATGAGCTTTACTTATGCACGGGGTCTGCGCCCGGCTTTGTACAAAGGATTACATGCAACATCGGCAAGACTTGTACAAAAGGTGGTTGCCGGAACGGGTTCCGGCAACCGCGCCCTACGGGTAAAACTTACGAAGATGCTCAATGTTCCAGGAGTTGCTCACCGGAACGCCAGCTTCGGTCTCAAGGCGGACAGCGCCAGGCCTAGTGACTCGTTTCACCCGGTAAGGGCCTTCCCACTTCGGCGTCAACTTGTTGGAATTCTTGGCGGACTGAACGCGCCGAAGAACAAGGTCGCCTTCCTCGAAACTTCTGGCATTAACTTTGCGGCTATGGTAGCGGCGCAAAGCTTGCTGGTATCGAGCAGCTCGTACAGCAGCCTAAAGACGGTCCTCCTCAAATAGTAGGGCGTCATCTTGTCGCAGCTGCTCTTGCTCAAGCTCATCATAAGCGAGCACTCGAGGTGACCCGAATACGAGTTCCGTGGGGAGAACTGCCTCTGCTCCATAGACTAGAGCGAAAGGTGTCTGGCCAGTGGCTCGATTTGGCGTCGTCCTGATCGACCAAAGAACCACCGGCAGCTCCTCAATCCAGTTCCTTCCGCACTTGCGCAGCCTGTCGAAAGTCCTGGTCTTGAGCCCGCGCAGCACTTCAGCATTCGCCCTCTCTGCTTGACCGTTGCTTCTCGGATGAGCAACAGAAGCGAAGCAGACCTTGGCGCCAAGATCTTGGACGTACTGCATGAAGGTGCAGCTCGTGAATTGCGTGCCGTTGTCGGTGATGATCCTGTTAGGGATCCCGAAGCGGCAAACAATCGACCTGAAGAACTTGACTGCTGACTATGCTGTCACCTTCTTCACTTCTTCCACTTCCGGCCACTTTGTGAACTTGTCCATTGCAACGTACAAGTACTCAAAGCCCCCGACAGCTCGGGGAAAGGGGCTGAGGATGTCGAGCCCCCAGACCGAAAATGGCCAGGATAAAGGGATCGTCTGGAGAGCTTGAGCTGGCTGGTGTATCTGCTTGGAATGGAACTGGCACGCTTCACACTTGGTTACTTGTGCAGTTGCATCCTGGAGGGCTGTCAGCCAAAAGAAACCTTGCCGGAACGCTTTGCCGGCAAGTGCTCTTGAGCCAATGTGGTGACCACATATGCCTCCATGTATTTCTGCCAACAGCTTTTGTCCTTCTTCCCGTTGAATACACTTCAATTTCACACTGTTGAGTCTTCTTCTGTACAGTGTGTTGTCAACAAACTGGTACATACTTGACTGTCGGGCTACTCTTTCCGCTTCTTCTTGCTCTTCGGGAAGTTCTCCTGTCTGAAGGAAACGGACAATCTGCTGTGCCCATGTTGGAGCTTGCGGCTCGACAACAAGGACTAAAGGTGCATCTGCTACTGCGGGAACACCCGCTTCTACGGCGAGAACCTGCGGCTCAGCCGGAGCTTGGCGTTCCCCGGCAAGCTTGCCGGAACAAAGCTTGCCGGGAGCGTCTGCTTCAACGGAACAAAGCCTAGGGCTTGTCGGAGCAGACTGCTCCTCAGCATCCTTAGTGTTGATCTTGGGGACCTTCTTGGCGGCGGCTTTGGTGAGCTCTGCCAGAAAGTAGTCACCAGAAATCAACTTCCTCTTCTTGCTCTGTCCAGTTGATGGTGTTACGGATGGTTGAGTCATCTTGAGCACAAAGATCCCTGGTTCCACAGGTAACTTTAATGCGGCGCACTTCGACAGGCCATCGGCAATGTCGTTCTGAGCTCTTGGAACATGTTCCATTTGCAGGCCGTCAAAGTGCTCTTCTAGCTTCCTCACTTCATCAATGTAAGCTTCCATCAATGGACTCTGATAATTCTTGTTCACTTGGTGGACGACAAGCTGCGAGTCACCATTGACAATGAGCTTCTTGATTCCAAGGTCTGCAGCGATCCTGAGACTGGCAAGCAAACCTTCATACTCTGCAGTATTGTTTGTTGCTTGTTCCTTGGGAAAGTGCATCTGGACTACGTACTTGAGGCGCTCTCCGGTGGGTGCGACAAGTAGCACGCCGGCGCCGGCGCCTTGCAGTGAGAAGGCACCATCAAAGTACATCAACCACTCTTTGCTTGCTTCCTTGACGGGGATGCTCATTTCTGGAATTTCTTCATTTGGTGTTGGCGTCCACTCTGCTATGAACTCTGCTAATGCCCTACTTTGAATAGTTGAAGTGCTTTCAAACTTGAGGCCAAAGCTTGATAGTTCTAGTGCCCACTCGACAATCCTGCCTGTTGCTTCCAGATTTTGCAGTATCCTCTTCAGCGGAAAGCGAGTGACGACTGTGATCTCATGTGCTTGGAAGTAATGGCGCAGCTTTCTCGAGGCCATGAGAAGGCCGAAAAGCAATTTCTGCACACCAGAGTACCTTGACCTAGCCCCCTACAGAAGGGAGCTGACAAAGTAAACTGGGCGCTGCACCATTCTTTTTTGCATCTCCTCACGCGTCTGCGCAGATCCATCTTTGTCGGGACCAGAGCTTGCCGGCGAAGTCCCTTGCTTGTCGCTGGATGTACTTGTCGTGGTTGCTGGCTCATCATCCGCCTCCCTCTCCGCTACTAACGCAACACTATCCACTTGATTGGTTGTCGCTATATATAGCAGCAACTTCTCTTGTGGCTTAGGTGCGACAAGTGTTGGAGTGGAGGACAGGTATCTCTTCAAGTCCTGCAGCGCAGCCTCCGCTTCCAGAGTCCATTTCATTGGACCTGACTTTTTCAATATTTTGAAAAATGGCAGGGCGCACTCAGCAGACCTAGAAATAAACCTTCTGAGAGCAGCCACGCAACCGGCAAGTCTTCGTACATCCTTGACGCGCTTTGGTGCTTCAATCTGCTCAATGGCCTTGATCTTGTCAGGATTGGCTTCGATTCCCCGCTGAGACACGAAGAACCCGAGAAGCTTGCCGGAGGGGACTCCAAACACACACTTCTCAGGGTTAATCTTGAGGTTGATCTTGTGCAGATTCACAAAGGTTTCGTCTAAATCTTGAATCAGAGTTGCTTTGTCCTTGCTCTTGACCACTATGTCATCCATGTAGGCTTCCACATTTCTGTGCATTTGTGGCTCAAAAGCGTCATGGACTACTCTTGCAAATGTTGAACCAGCATTCTTCAAACCAAAAGGCATCCATACGAAACAATATGTGCCACATGGGGTGATGAATGCGGTCTTCTCCTCATCCTCTTCTGCCATGAAGATCTGATGGTATCCTGAATATGCATCAAGAAATGAAAGCAAGTCACATCCGGACGTGGAGTCAACAATCTGGTCGATACGCGGCAAGGGAAATGGGTCTTTGGGACAAGCTTTGTTAACACCGGTAAAGTCGATACAAAGCCTCCATTTCCCGTTTGCCTTGCGCACGACTACAGGATTGGCCAACCACGTAGGATGGAGCACTCCTCTGACAAGCCCTGCTGCTTCCAACTTCTTGATTTCTTCAGCGATAAATTCTTGGCGCTCCACTGCCTGTTTCCTGACTTTCTGCTTGACGGGCCGCGCGCGAGGATAGACAGCAAGATGGTGCTCAATTACTTTCCTGGGAACACCAGGGATGTCAGACGGTTGCCATGCAAACATGTCGACGTTCGCCCGCAGGAAAGCAACGAGCGCACTTTCCTATTTAGGGTCGAGAGTGGCACTGATGGTGAAGGTACCACCAGTGCCGTCCTCCTTGGCGGACACCTTCTTGGTCTTTGGTGGAGCCACCATTGTCTTCTTACTCTTGCCGGTGGAGCTCGATGGTGCATCCTCGATGGTAGCGCAGCACTCCGAAGAGGTGCACTTGCCGGAGTGGGCATCAGAACTCTTGCCGGACTTAGTCTTCTTCTTCCCCCCCGGGAGCTTCAACGGCAAGTGATCTGCGATCTGTTGCGGCTGCTGCTTCCCGGTAGATCTTGTCGGCGGAGATAAGAGCATCCTTCTTGTCGCCAGGGACAGAGATGACATTTATCGGGCCTGGCATCTTCAGTATGTTGTATGCATAGTGAGAGGCTGCCATGAATTTGGCGAGCGCTGGACGGCCGAGTATCCCATTGTAGGGCAATGGAAAGTCAGCAACGTCAAAAGTGACCCTCTCAGTCCTGAAGTTCAGCTTGCTGCCAAACATTACCGGCAACGTGATCTTTCCCTTCGGCTTGCTCCTTCCCGGATTGATTCCTTGGAATGTGCCGGTCTCTTCGAGCTCGCTGTCAGGGATCTGGAGTTTCTGGAGTACCACGGAGGAGATCAGGTTCAAGCCGGCCCCGCCGTCAACTAGCATCTTAGTGACCTTGAGGTTGCGGATGGTTGGTGAAACCAACATCTGCAAGCACCCGACCGCATTTATGCGATCAGGGTGGTCCTCAATATCAAAGATGATAGGCGTGCTGGACCATTTCAGAGGCCTGTGTGACTCGACGGGTGGTTCTGCCGCATTGACTTCCCGCACCCACTGCTTGAGTTGGCGGTGTGAAGTAATTAGAGAAGCACCACCGTCAACGCACAGCACCTCTGTGGCTTTCTGGAACTCCTGCTCATCGGCCTCGTCATCATCCATATCTTCATCGTCGTCGTCATCTTCATCCTTGTCGCGGCCGCGAGGAGGTCTGTCTCCTTGCCGCTGCTTGGCCTTGCCACGGTGTCCTCCTCGGCCGGGGCGTTTCTTGCCGGTTCCTCTAGCACCTTCCTGGCCCTTTTCCTTGTCGCGCCGCTCGTATTCTGCCTTCTGCTGCTCGACAAGCTACTCGACCTTCTTGCAGCTCTGGAGGTCATGGCCCTTGGTGCGGTGGATCTTGCAGTACTACCTGTTGGTGCCGTCCTGCTTGTCGGCGACCGCCACAGCCTGATGGGTGGTGCCTACGGCAACCTGCTTGCCGGAGCTACCAGCTTTGGCTTCCTTGCCGGACTGCTCAACGACTAGCACCTCTTTGCCTTTCTTCTTCCTGTTGCTCCGCCGCCGGTTTTTCCTTGCCGGGGCAGCATCCTCACTATCAGATCCTCCTGCTCCGGTATTCTCTCTGGGGAGGTTCCTCCCTTCCTCAGCACGTGCACACTTGTCGGCCAGGGCATATAGCTCACTGATGTCTCTGATCTTACACATCGCCATCTCCTCCCGCATCCTGCGGTTTCGCACGTTCTGATGGAACACGCTGATTACCACGGCAGGGTGGACATCTGGGATGTTGTGCTGTACGCGGCTGAATCTCTGAATGTACTTGCGCAGGGGCTTGTGGCGAGCAGATGAAGGTCGCTTTCTTGGCCATGAGGCTTGTGGCCACCTGTAAAGGCGCCGACAAACTGATGGCACAAGTCAGCCCAGGAGGATATAGAGTTGTCCGGCAAATGCATGAGCCAAGATCTGACATTGGTCTTGAGCACTAGCGGGAAGTAGTTGGCAAGGATCTTGTCGTCCCGTCCCCCGGCAGCCTGCACCGCGATGGTGTAGATGCTGAGGAACTCCGACGGATGCGTCTTGCCGTCGTACTTCTCCGGTACGTCTAGCTTGAAATTCTTCGTGCTGGGTCACTGGACTTGCCGTAGCTCACGAGTGAACGCAGGGCAACCTACCGCGTACGGCAAGTCGCCTGGTTCCCCTGGCGCATGCATGTCGATAGAGGGCCCAGCACGCTGGTCAGATTGACATCGCGCTTCTCTTTGGCGCTCGATGCGAGTACGAGCGTCTTCTTGCTGTCGTTCGTGGAGAACTTGGCGCTGATCGTAGTGGAGTGGAGTCACTGTCGAGGTGGATCCGGCGAGTCGGCGATCTTGGCCTTCAGGGTGGAGAGTGCATGGTGGTTGCACCCCCACCGGTTTCATCGCCACCGGCTCGCGCCTGGCGGTCCTGCCGCGGCAGCGATGTACTCGGCTGCCGTGGAGTGTCGCCGTTGGCGAAGCCGATGAGACTCTGAATCGTGGCCCTCCATTCGTCGATCTTGTCTGATGTGGGAGGGTAATCCAGGAGCAATTGAGCTCGCGCCAAAGCTTCTGCTCGAGTGGTGGGTGGCAGTGGCGAACGGTGTGAGGAGCGGGATATGCTCGGACTTCTAACTATGTTAGAAGGAGCAGTATCCCGTCCGGGCGACCGTGTCTCGCTCGTGCCAGCACGCAGGCGTGCATGCTGGTCCTGAGCACCCGGGATCCACCAGCTCGATCTTGGTCCAACAAGCGTATGGTACTGCGAATACCATGACGTTGTCGGTCCTGCGCCTCCTGAGATGGGCGCGGTGCATGTACGGACGCCGAGGTCTGCGCAGCCTTGTCCTTGGACCTGGCAGCACCGTGAGCTTCCTCGTCGATGCCCGTTCTTCCGCCGGCATCTGCCCCACCACCCGATTGCTCCGGTGGTGGTGGGATTGACGTGGACGGAGCAGTTGCCCCCGAAGCCTTCTTCTTCGGTGGCATGTCGATGAAGAAAACGAAGATCTGGCTCGTGTGAACGCCGGATCAGGTTCGCACAATCTCGACGCCCCTACCTGGCGCGCCAAAGATGTCGGGGAAGCTGATCCACGAACACCTATGGGACCGGTGGACCGAGCCCCTTTTGGTTCGGCGGGGGGCGGAGATTGCACGAAGAGCGGATCGAGGCGAAGCACATGAGCGGTTTACCCAGCTTCGGAGCTCTCCGGAGAGATAATACTCCTACTGCTGCTTGTCTAATTGTATTGTGTTCTTGCTCGGGAGCGCGGAGTGCTACAAGACCGAGTGTGAATGTTCTTCTGGCTTCGAAATGAGCCGAACCCCCTCTACGTTGCACGTGGGCCTCCTTTTATATGCTAAAGGGGTCACCGATAGATGGCAATGTAGATTAGGGTAAAAACGTAAAAGGAGTTGCGGTTGGTACACCTACTTGCACAGTGTATCCTACCTAACCCTGACGGCAGGGGACAAGGGCATTAAATGCCCGTCTGTGTCGCCCAAACAGTGCAGGAAGGGACCGTCAGGCACACCACCGTTCGCCACGATGGTGATCTTGTCAGCCTCTTGCCACGCTCGCCTGGAAAGGCCCCCAGGCCGACACATTGGTGGATGTGCTGGAGCGTGGGCACAGGGTGGTAGCTTGTCGCGGCAAGTGCCTTGCCGCGGCCATTGTCTTGTCGCGCCCTGAAGCTTGTCGCTCACCGGGCCTTGCCGGGACGCGTGGCGCGTCGCGGCAAGTTCCTTGGGATGCCTTGGTTGGCCTTCCCGGCAAGCTCCTCTTGCCGGGGGTCTTGTCTCTTGGCTTGAATACTTTGTTCTTGAATGGCTCCAAAGGAACCACGGAGGATCTTGGCGGTCGCCCGGCAAGCCTTGCCGCGGGGTGCTGCAACTGCCCGTGCACAAGTTTGGGATACTAGGGTACCCCTACTCTAGTACACCGACAGAAGAGTTACTTTTTTACCTCTACTTTTTCTTCATTTCTTTTTGTTCTTCACCACCTCACTTGTGGGTTTACTCATCTTTTCTAAGCATCTTGTTGAAGAGATTGATTAGATAGGAAGCTTCTCTTCGTTACCTAATTCATCATAAGAAACAGTAGGAGGGTATTGGGAAATATTTTCCCTTTCATTAGTACTCTCTTTATATTCTGTTTTCTTTTCTTTTGATAGTTGGCAATATAAGGATTCTCAATGCAATTTACCGCACAAAACATATAAATTTCCTCTAGATCAAAATCAAGAACTCTCTCAAGGGAAAATTAAGGAATATCCATAGTTATATGTTTCATTTCTTCATAGCCCAGAAGTAAACTAAGTTCATTGTGATGCGCAAGGGAAATCAAGTAATCACAATTTTTGGACACGATTCGATCATGAAACAATTTGCATTGGGTATTTAAATGACCATGTTCATTGCAAAGTTCCACAAGGATGGCTCAGAAAATTTAAATTTTCAGCACAAACATCTAGCCTCTCTTGCAACCATTTAGCTTCTAAATACTTATGACTCTTGCAAAATCTATCTTCCCTATTTGTTGTGTGTGTGCACTCCCAATTTACTCCACAAAAATTGACATTCTTATAGGAGACATCATTATCATGGCTAGTGCACTCATCATTAGCATTTAGGATATTCAAAGAATTCATATTAACAAAATTGCCATCATGCTCAACATTCATGCCAATCATTTTATTAAATTCTTCTTCTATCAATTGAGCACAATTGTCCGAACCATCATTTTCAAGAAAGATATTATAATGATGATCAATAATATGATGCAACCTTAATTCCATTTTTTGTAGTTTTCTTTTACAAACCAAACTAGTGATAAAACAAGAAACTAAAAGATTCAATTGCCTGATCTAAAGATATACCTTAAAGCACTCACCTCCCCGACAACGGTGCCAGAAAAGAGCCTCGTTGCCGTGGCGTGAGTGCCGGTTTTCTAACCTCCCCGGCAACAGCGCCAAAAAAGAGCTTGATGTCTACTACGTAACTTTATTCTTGTATACACGTGTTGGGCCTCCAAGCACAGAATTTTGTAGGACAGTAGCAATTTCCCCTCAAGTGGATGACCTAAGGTTAATCAATTCGTGAGAGGTGTAGGATGAAGATGGTCTCTCTCAAACGACCCTGCAACCAAATACAAGAAATATCTTGTGTCCCCAACACACCCAATACAATGGAAAATTGTATAGGTGCACTAGTTTAGCGAAGAGATGGTGATAAAAGTGTAATATGGATGGTAGAAATATATTTTCATAATTTGAATAAATAAAAACAGCTAGGTAGCAAATATTAAATGGGCACAAAACGGTGTTGCAATGCTTAAAAATGAGGCCTAGGGTCTGTACTTTCTCTAGAGCAACCTCTCAACAATGCTAACATAGTTGGATCATATGATTATCCCTCAAAGTGCAATAAAGAATCACTCCCAAGTTCCTATTAGCGGGGAAAAAAGATAGGAATTGTTTGTAGGTCATGTAACCACCTCAAAGCTACTCTTTCCGCTTGATCTATTCAAGAGTTCGTACTAAAATAACACAAAGCTATTTTTTCCGTTCGTACTAAAATATGCTTAGTGCAACATATGCCACCTTTTTCCCTCCCCCTCCCCCTCCGCCATCCTCTCTTCCTCACTTTCCCCTACCTCCCACCTCCTCTCTCCCTCACTTTGCTTCTTCCTGACTACTTCTCCCCCCATTACTCTCCTTCTTCTACCTACCTTTCTCTCTCTTTATTACTCCTAGCTAACTTACACGACCTCCATTAATGCATCTCCATTATCTTTTTCCTCTCTCTCCACTAGGTAGTCATCTCCTTCCCCAACTAGCTTGGTAGATCTATCCATTTAATGAAGTGAGCTATGTACCTCCCTAACTACATATAGCCACCATGAGTGTCCACCTAGCCTCTCTACCTAGCCTCTCCTTCCCCAACTAGCTTGGTAGATCTATCCATTTAATAAAGTGAGCTATGTACCTCCCTAACTAGATATAGCCACCATGAGTGTCCACCTAGCCTCTCTACCTAGCCTCTCCTTCCCTTGTGCTAGTGGTCGCTCCGGCCCCTGCGGCCACCCATCTCCCCCCTGCCGGTGGCAACTCCGGCCCCGGCAGCCACTCCAAGCTCCATCTTGATGGATCCTTTTGCACTCAACTTTGATCATGGCAAGAAGTTCCAGGCAGATATGAGATCCAAGTTTGGCCACCCAGTGGTTTTCTCCCCGGGCTTTCGTTAAAAGGAATTCACCATGGTGGTTTCTTTCTCTAGGGAATCTTTCAAACTTGATGCTCACACGGTTAGTGTTTCACTCCTTGCTATGTTTGGGGGTTATGCTCCAGATTTTAGAGTCTGCTTCTTGAGAAATAGATCATAGAAGTTTTCTGTTGCTTCCAAGTCAGTGGCTTTGAGATTTACAATGCGGGAAAAGTTGTGGAAAAGGAGTTTGAGATGGTTTTTAGCCTTTGGAATTTTGGTGGTCCTAATTGGGTCAGAGAAGAGTGTGCTTATTATATTGAGCTTGACAACGAATGGACTCTATTGGGTAGGAATGGGCGCACCGTGGATCCTAATTTTGGTGACCGCCGGAGTTATAGCTCGGTGGTCCAGGGAGGACGGTTAGTTTTCGAGCGGTTATCGGGGCCTATTCATGATGACAATAATCAAGCAATTATTCCCACTTCATCACAGCCTAATCACGGTGTTAATCAGCCACAAATTGAGCCCCAAGTTTCATCACGTCTGCATGGGGCGCCACACGTGGTCTGCCATGCATGCAGGGCCACGGGACATTTTGCGCGCAAATGCCCAAACCCAAATCTCCCTGGGCTCTGGCCATTTATTAAATTTGATTCTTTCTCTAGCCCACCTGAAGAAGCATGGGCCGAGGGAGCTGTTGAGGACTGGTTTCATTGTCTTGGGCCGGCACCACAGATTAGGCAGGTCTCGTCATTTATGGAGCTTGTCAAGGACCAATTCCCAAATTTCCAACCAAGACCATCGCTTGCCTCCTCGCATTCCACTTCACTTACCTACTCTGCAACATCCTCTACTCCCTCCTCGACAAGCTCGCCTGCTCCTTCCACGTTGCCGGTGAGGGCAGTGGTCGCCACCTCGTCGGTGGACGATCCGAGGGCCAACAATCCCATCGACGCGTTCTCGTTTGTGCTAGATGGATTTCAGATACAAGAAATCAAAGGAAGAACTGGGGTTTCTCGTGCCATTATGACTCACTGCCCATGAAGACATGAAGATTGGGCAATTGCATCCATCCACCCGCATCCTGATGAGGTATTTTTTCCTAACGTCCAAGATGTTCTAGAGGAATTTTTCAAGAAGCTGCGCAAGTTGGGTTCAGAGAGATCCAACCCTGCCCCTTTGGAGAGGCTTACGTCCAGTTCATGCACGTGAGGGACCGTGATAGGCTCATTAGGAAGAGTTTGCATGCATTTGGAGATGTGTTTATCTCTTTTTCTAAGCACAATGAGGGCAGAAACTGGCATAGGGTTAACTTCAATAGGATTTGTTGGTTTATGTTCATTGGTGTTCCTTTCAATTTTTGTAATACTGAAGACATTGATGCGGCCATTTCCAAATGGGGGTGAATTATCAGTTGGGAGAGAGAAGATGCTTTGAGGGTGGGGGATTCTGGTTAAAGTGCGTGTGACAGAACTAATTGATATACCAAAGAGTATCAGGTGGTCTGAGGGGGAGAGATTTGATGAAGAATCATGGACCAACTAAGTTGAGGTCCTCTTGGAGGAGATGCTGGGTGGAGGGCTTGCAATGAGCATCCTATTCCACCTGATCGTGTGGACCCACACCCAGTCCTCCAGCATGCAAATGACTTCCCAGGTTTTCAGCCTTTGCCAGTGCACAATGTTCATATTCAGAATGAGGGTTGGGATGCCTGGGAGGAACCAGCAGAACAAAATGATCATGAGCAGCATTGAGCTTTTCCTCAACCAGTTCCAGTGGCACCACAGCAGCAACAAGTTAAGCTCCCTATTCAACAGGATGATGGACACCCAAACAGCAGCATTACTACAACTGTATCTCTGTCAGATGGCCATCTGTCTCTCACTCATTCTGCTAGTGAAGAGGTCAATCAGGCCATGCAAATTCAGCCTATGGCCATGGGACTTCTGAATATTGCTATGGCCTACCATGCTGAGGTTGAAGAGGAAGATCTTCAATTAGATGACAACCAGGTGGATAATAACTTACATCTAAATGAAGTTGAGCAGGCCATTTCTAAAGAGCAAGAAGTTGGTTCTGTTTCTGCTAATCTTGCTTCTGAGATGGTAACCCCACTCAAGGAAGGGGAGAATCATCTGTCGTGAATCAGGATATTCAGGTGCAGCAGATTCAGACAAATGAGGGGGCTGATCATGCCCCAATTGAACAAGTTTTTGCTAATGCTATTTCCATTGCTGCTGAAGGAACACACACTTCAATTCCATAGCCATTGTCTGCATTAGATAAAGGAAAAGAAGATGTGACAATCCCTCAGGGGGAACACCTCAAATTTCAACAACAAAGGTAATTTTGGGATAAACATACCCACAACTTCCTCTCCTATGTTTGATATACACTCAATTGCTGAGAAACATGCTCTGGATATTATTGATGGTTCTCATCTAATTTATGAAGAAGGTCTGGATCTCTGGATACAAAACTTTGCTCCAGCAACTCAAGGAGAGAGAAACACTTTCTGAATTGAAATACCTGTAAGTTGGTTCAATTTCATAATTCATTTGCTGCTGACACCAGATAAATTTGGCTGGACAATGCATTTGCTTAAGTCTGATTTATGGAAATTGCTTACTGTCAACTATGACAATGAAGAAACTATCCTCTTCCATGTTCCTGATGGCTGCATAACATCACAGGCTCCCACTTGTAAGGAGATCATGCAGGGTATGGGCAAAGAAAATGAAGGGATAAGCCCAGCTGCACACTCTTCAAGTGGAGCTGGTAGCCCTCTACAGCAGGTGTCTCCCGACAAAATTATCTTGCTGCCTCCTGGAGAAGCTACATCCAAGAAAAGAAGAGAGAAAGAGACTTGGTTGAAACTGAGGTAAGAAGAAGTGACAGAATCAGGAAAGATAATAATGGATATAGGAGAAAAACTTGCTTACCGTGCAATGCCATTCCTCCAGTTATTCAAAATAAAGTGGTCAAGAACCTGACCAAATCTTTCTTTAAGGTGGCTGAGGATGAACTGCAAGAGAAGTTATCCAAGAGGCCCAAGAAGAAGGGGCAAGAGGAGGTGGCCAAGGTGACCAAGGCCACATGATCTGGAGCTCAACCAAACTTTGCACAATGATAGGATGGTCTCAAAATTACAGGCCCTGTTGCTGCATAATGCTTTGTTATATATCCAGATTGTCTGTGTTATGTATGTTGGGATTAGCAGCTTTTGTAATATGGTGAACCATGGCCCTGAGAGGTACCTTTTGTTTGAAACTGAGCTATGGCACTACAGTAATACTCATGGGACCTACCTTTATATGAGTGTTGCTATGTTATCCTTCATGATTATGTTGAACTAGTTGCATATGTTTCTTCAATATTGTTTGTTGCATATTCAAGACCACAACAGATTTGTTAAGCACCTATTCTTGCAGCAAACATTCATCCTTTAGGATGTTATCAAGGGATGGACCTTGATACCACAATATAACATACAGTTTAACAATGAATAACACCAGATCCTGGAACACTCTTAATTGGAATATAAGAGGTATTAATGTGCATGATAAGTGGCTGGCTATTAGGCAAAAAGTGGAGGAAAGTGTTGCTGGAGTTGTGTGTATTCAAGAAACAAAGAGAGAGAATTTTGATCTAGCCTACATTCAAAACTTTTGCCCTCAAAGATTTAACAAATTTGAATTTTTTGCCCTTCTATTGGGGCCTCTGGTGGCATTCTGACTGCTTGGAATGGTTCTATGTTCATAGGAGAATTGCTTTTTCAGAACAAATTTTCTCTTTCCATTCAATTCACCTGTAATATTTCTGCAAACAAGTGGATTCTCTCAAACATATATGGGCCTTGCAGACATGAGGAAAAGATTGAATTTATTGATTGGTTTAGCAATATTCAAATGCCAAATGAGGTGGACTGGATAGTCATGGGTGATTTTAATTTCATCAGATCACCAGAGAATAGGAATAAACCTGGAGGAGATGTCAATGAGATTCTTTTATTTAATGAGCCTATCAGTAATCTGGGACTTATTGAATTACCTTTGAAAGGTAGACAGTACAGTTGGAGTAACTTGCAGGAATCTCCACTCCTTGGAAAATTAGATTGGTTCTTTACCTCTACAGCCTGGATGACTAGTTACCCTAACTCCATGGCTCTTCCTTTGGCAAAACCTATTTCTGATCACCTTCCATGCATGGGCAAGATTTGCACTAATATTCCAAAGTCCAAGGTATTCAGATTTGAGAACTTTTGGTTAAAGCACAACTCTTTTAAACAAGTGGTGCTGGCAGCTTGGAATATTCCAGTGGGCTTTACTGACCAGGCAAAAAAGATTAATGCTAAATTTAAAAACCTGAGAAGAGCTCTGAAGTTGTGGGCTAAAAGCATATCATGCATGAAAAAACAAATTGAGGATCTAAATGCCCGCATCTTCTTCTGGGACTTGATTGAAGCATTCAGGAATCTTTCACTGTTTGAGGCCAATTACAGAATAATTCTCAAGGAGTGCTTGCTGATTGTACTTAATAATTAGAAGATCTATTGGAAGCACAGAGGTAAAATTAAAGGTGTTAAGTTTGGAGATGAAAACACTAGTTCTTCCACACAAAAACTTCCATTAATCATAGGCATAATAAAATTGCAATGTTGTTGAATAACGACCAAGTGGAAGTTACAGACCATGAGGGAAAAGCTGCAATTTTATGGGAGGCTTTCAGAGACAGATTCTGTCAATCTAATGGTCACATAATGCATTTTGATCTCCATGACCTTCATGAACACACAGTCGATCCTCAAGTATTCACTCAATTAGAGGAAAAGTTCACCCATGAAGAGATTGAAGAGGTGGTTAAAAATCTAGCAACTGATAAATCACCAGGTCTTGATGGTTTCAATAATGAATTCATTAAAGCTTGCTGGGATACTATCAAAGAGGATGTTATTGACCTCATCATGGCTTTCCATGCTGGTATTGTGAACCTTGAGAGTATAAATACTTCCTTCATTACTCTAATTCCAAAAATATAAGTTCTTCTCACACCAAATGATTTCAGGCCCATTTCTTTGCTCAATGGGGTGCTTAAGATTATCACAAAGCTGGTGGCAAACAAACTACCAAAAATAATACTAAAATTTGTTCACATCAACCAATATGGTTTTCTCAAGGACAGAGTGATTCAAGACTGCCTAGGATGGGCATATGAATATATACATCAGTGCCATAAGTCAAAGGAGGAAATCTTGGTAATTAAGCTGGATTTTGAAAAAAGCTTTTGACACAATTGAACATCAAGCCATCATTGAGATTTTTAGAGCAAAAGGTTTTGGGGATAAATGGATATCATGGATGCAGATGCTCTTTTCTACTGCCTCCTCTGCTATCATGTTAAATGGAGTGCCTGGGAAGAAATTCTACATAAAGAGAGGAGTGAGACAGGGAGATCCTTACTCTCCTTTAATCTTTGTCCTTGCTGCTGACTTGCTATAAACTATTTTTAACAGACCCATGAGATTACATCTTATCAAATCTCCACTACAGGTCATCTCTTGCCCTGACTTCCCAGTTTTTTAGTGTGCTGATGACACTCTGCTCATCATGCAAGCAAATGCTAGACACTTCATTTGTCTCAAAGCTCTTTTAAATACATTTGCCTCAGGAACTGGTCTCAAGGTAAACTATGCCAAATCAATAATGGTACCTCTGAACATTGAGAAAGCTAGAGTGGACATCTTCACAAACACATTGCAATGTGCTAGGGAGCAATTCCCATTCACATATCTGGGGCTTCCTTTGGGAATTTATAAACCAACTGTGGAGCGGTGTCTTCCCCTAGTTAACGGAATTGCAAAGAGACTTGCTGGCATTTCTATCTTCATGACACAAGCAGGGAAAATTCTGTTGGTAAAATCAGTTCTTTCTTATTTATCTGTCTTCTTCATGAGCTGTTTGGACATTCCAATAACAATTAAGAAGCAAATTATCAAATATTTAAGACACCGTCTCTGGAGGAGCTCTAACATGGAGGATAGAAGACCAGCTTTGGTGGCCTGGCACACAGTATGCAGACCAAAAAGTCAGGGAGGATTGGGCATCTTGGATATATACACTCACAACAAAACTCTATTGATGAAGAACCTGCACAAATTCTTCAATAGACATGATATACCTTGGGTACACTTAATCTGGGAAACTTATTATTCTGATGGGAAACTTCTAGGAGATAATATGATTGGCTCTTTTTGGTGGAAATCAAACTTGGCTCTCATGGATCAATACAAAACAATAGCAAGATGTAATGTGGGAGATGGTAGGACAGCTTTGTTCTGGGATGATCTGTGGCACACAGCCATTTTCAAACACAAATACCATCACCTTCACTCTTTTGTCAGGGACTCACAAATAACTATCCAAACAGTAGTCAACACTGAATACCTCTAGGATTTGTTTCATTTACCACTAACAACTAAAACCTATGAGGAATTCCTGCAAGTGGAAGATATATGCATCTACACAAGACAATCTGAGTATATAGACTCTTTGGACACTTGGAGTTATATTTGGGGAAATGAATTCTATTCATCCATCAAGCCTTACAAAGTGCTGATTGGACACAACCAGGCTCCCCACACTTCAATTGGATTTGGAATTGTTCTTGTCAGCCAAAACACAAGGTTTTCTTTTGGAAGCTACTTCATGATAGAGTGAATACAAGCAACCTGCTCAGGATCAAGAACTTTGTTTTAGAAGCTTACAATTGTGCTGTAAGAGACTGTCAACAGGGAGAAACTTTACATCACTTATTTTGGGTTTGCTCTTTTGCAAAGCAATGTTGGGATTACATCTGTCCTACAAGAACTCCAAATTTATTAGTTCTGGAATCTTTTCAAGATCTAAAAAATAAGCTGCATTTTCCATTCTTTATGTAGATCATCATTCTGGGATCATGGGCCATTTGGATAACTAGAAATAACAAGATATTTGAGGATATTACACTAACTTTCTAGGGATGGAAATTAATAAATCTGGAGGAGCTAAAATTGCCGAAATATAGGATGAAACTGAAACATGAGAGGTAGTTCTCTCTCTGGTTGGATGCTCTATTGTAATTTTCTTTTCTTTTCTTTTCATTCTTTTTCTTTCTTTCTTTTCTTGTTGTAGACCTTTTTTTCTAGTTCCTCTTGATGTCTTTTTCTTTTTTTCTTTCTTTCTGTTCTAGGGCTTACCTCAAGCTCTTAAGACTAGTTTACTTAGTTTATTAATTAATAAAAGTTGCAGTGGGGTGTTTACCCTACTATTTATAGTCAAAAAACTAGATCTAGCCATCTCAAGAAGTAAGCTTTGTCCACTTTTGATCATTCCCTAGGTGTGTGGTGACACCGATCGAGACATCATGATCACCGTGCTTGATCTCGAGATAGGTGATTGAAAATTTGTGCTTTTGCTAGAATGGAAATATGTGTATGTGTGCGATATGACATAATCGCGTGATATGATGGAAATTGTGTCTTTGGCTTGAGTTGCCGCCGAATTGTGCTTGAGTTGTCTATGTTTTGCCGAAATGTCGATTTATTTCCATTTCGGCGAATTTCGGGCAAACTCTATATGTCCTATTTTTAGGGAAGGTCATGCCGAATTTTTGTATGACTTTGATCCATGCACGCATTTTTATAATCAATTTTTTAATTATTACCATGCAGACGTTCATGATGATCAGTGGAATGATGGAGCACAGGTGGTTGCGGTCGGCGGTGCAAGACATTAAAGAAAATAACCTGACAGAGGTTTTATGTTCATGTCGAAGATGTAAAGGAATAGTTTGGCTCGACCCCTATGACGATGGTCGTGTCGAAGCGCACCTGCTCATGATTGGTTTCATGGATGGCTATACTCGGTGGAAATTTAAGATGAGGATGATGGTGTTGAGGACGTCCACGGGGCAGGCAATGACGACACGGGGCAAGACGAAGAGATGATCGACAATGAGGCGGGGAAGAGGCCGGACATGGCAGCAGAGAAGGGGTCGAACATGGCAGAGGAGAAGGGGCCGAACATGGCGGGTAAAGGGGCCGTACATGGCGGCAGAGAGAACATGGACTCCACGCTGCAGTGTTCGTCGGTACTAAGTTCAATCATGTGGGACCCTCATGTTCAAGCACTGCTTCACAAGGAGACGAGTAATGAGAGAGCTGCTTCTAGACAGGAGGCTAAGCTGCAGCAACTGGTGGTAGACTCGAACACTCCATTGTATGATGGTTGCAATCCTGAGGTGACCCGCTTGAGTTTCATGCTCCAAGTCCTGAAGACGAAGGTTAAAACCAAATGGACCGACAGTAGCCTCGATGAGCATCTCAAGTACCTAAAGGATGTTCTTTCCGCGGGGAATATATGTCCTACTAGTGTGGATGAGGCCAAGAAGATCGTGTTCCCTCTTCATATGCCGCACATTAAATACCATGCATGCATCAACGATTGCATAATTTATCGAAAGGAGCACGCAGAAAAAACAAGCTGTCCGGTGTGCAATGCTTCTCGATACAAGAAGGCCGGGAAGAAATCTCCCCAGAAAGTTGTATGGTACTTACCGATCACTCCCCGTCTCGAGCGGTATTTCATAGATCCCAAGGAAGCAAAGCTCATGCACTGGCACGCGAAGAGGAAGAAGACCGACGATGAAGATGATCCGAAGCTAAGACACGTCAAGGATGGAAGCCAGTGGAGAGCGTTGAATGACTTCTATCAGTATTTTGAATGTGATGCAAGGAACATCATGGTCGGCGCGTGTAGCGATGGCATGAATCCATTTGGCAACTAGAACACCAACCATAGCACATGGCCCGTGTTTGTATGGATGTACAACCACCCTCCTGGTTGTGCATGAAGTCGAAGTACATTCACATGAGCATGCTGATTCAAGGACCGAAACAACTAGGAAATAATATTAATCTGTATTTGGGGCTACTTCAAGAGGAGTTAGACACGTTATGGAAAACACCGGCCAAGAGATGGGACGCCAGCAAAGGCGAGTATTTCTACATGAGAATCGCGCTGATCACGACAGTGCATGACTACCTCAGTTACAGATATGTCGCAGGCCAGGTGTGCCATGGATAAAGCGGATGCACGCGGTGCATGGATGATACGACGTCTCAGGAGCTAACGTCAAGGAAAGAGGGCGGGTCTGGGAAAATCATGTACATGGGGCATCGAAGATGGCTCGAGAAGTACAACCCATGGAGAACCATGGAGATCTATTCAATGGTCACGCTGAGCATTGAGGACCTCCACGTAAGCGGAGCGGCGGCAAAATCGATGAGCTGTTGCAAAACTGGGAACAACGCCCTGCACCGGGAAAGACGATGAAAAAGGCGCCAGAGCCGTTGCTGAAGGTATGGATGACGAGTTCTGTGTTTTGGGACTTGGAGTACTGGCAGAAACTCGACACACCTAATTGCCTTGATCAAATGCATATCTGTAAGAATGTCCTTGAGATCTTGCTCGCGACACTAATGAACATGCCGGATAAGACCAAGGATGGGCCGAAGGCAAGAAAATACTTGCAAGATTTGGAAATCAGGGAAGATCTGAACATGCTGCCCCGTAAAAAGTCAGACGAGACAAATACGAAGACAAAGGCACGCCAGAAGAAGGGCAAAAAAGTAAAGGAAGAGGATTATTGCCCCCTTCTTTCTTCATCTTAAGTCCGGCTGAGATTGATCAATTCTTTAAGTGCCTTACCGGAGTCAAAGTTAGTTCCGGTAACTGTGGCAAGATAAGCAGATATCTAGACACAAACAAGAAAAGGTTCAGCGGGATGAAGTCCCATGACTGTCATGTGATGATGACGCAAATACTACATGTTTCCCTTAGAGGGATAATGCACAAGCACATTCGTGACACGCTTATTGGTCTCTGCAACTTTTTCGATGTCATCTCTTGAAAGTCGATCAGTGTGAAGCAGCTCCGAAGGCTACAGGAAGAGATCGTTGTGATACTAAATGAGCTTGAGATGTACTTCCCGCCCGCGTTCTTTAAGGTCATGGTGCATCTGTGTGTCCATATTGTGGACGACATAATAGACCTGGGGCTGTCATTCCTGCACAACATGATACCGTTTGGGAGGATGAATGGGATAATCAAAGGATTCATTCGTAACATGTCCTGTCCGGATGGAAGCATCATCCAGGGCTATCTAACACAAGAGTGCATCTCTCTCCGCGAGAATTTTCTATATGGCACTGACCAGCCGCCTAGTGTTGGTGTTGGTTTGCCCGTTAACAAGCACGATGGGGGGCTCGAAAGAGAAGGTCACTCCAACGGTTGCAGGGAACTGCACGTGGCATACTTAGATCGATGCAACGACTTTGACAGAGCAAACTTGGTAGTGCTACACCACCTAAACGAGGTAGATCCTTTCGTGGCACTGCACAAACAAATTTTCACAAGGAAGTAGCATGACCGGGGGGTATGCAGGACGGACACCGAATTTACTAGAGAGCACAACTCCACTTTCCTGCATTAGTTCAAAGAGCATATTATTGCTAATCCCCTGGAAGAGGGCTATCAGGACGGATTGCTCACATATGCCTTAGCACATGGCCCCTCACCCAACCTCGTCACCTATCAGGCATACGATATCAACGGATACATGTCCTACACGGAGGCCAAAGATATGGCAGTGATGATCAGAACTCAAGGGTGACGATGGAATGCATGACCGGCAGCGACAACATCGCAACTGAGAGATTTTACAGAAGGGTCGATGAGATCTGGGAGCTTGACTACTCTGGATTGCACAACGCGGCGATGTTCCATGTCAGATGGGATAAGAATGTCGAAAGAGAAAACCAGTATTTCACTATGATGACTATACCCGACGCCAAGAGCGCTACCGTGAACGCTATCGCAAAACACAAGCCATGGGTACATGCTAAGCACATGACACAATGCTTCTTCATAACCGACCCGTTCAATCCCAGCTGTGTTGTCTTGAGGAGAGGCAAAAGGAACATCATTGGAATGGATGGACTCGCCAACGAGGAAGACTACGACCAGTACAGCAACCCAATGAGGGCATATGACGATGACCATGAAGTATATGTCAAAAGAAGAATCAATACTACATTACCTAAGAAAGATCGTACTCCATGGAAAAGGAAAAGTTGCAATGAGGGGCTCAATTATTCTTCAACGAACAAGGGAAAGAAGCTCACTCAAAAACAGAAACATCAACGCTGAGGAACCGTGCATTATCAGTCAAATGATGTAATATATATGTTCCCATTTTGTGTACACACTTGGCCATTATGCACTGGCCAAATGATGTAATATATATGTTCTCATTTTGTATACAAACTTAATCATCAAATGATGCAATATATATTGCCTTAGTTATATACATTGTATCACCTTCCCTTCGTTCACTCCTCTCGGAAAAAGGCAAAGAAAATAAAAGAAAATGGAGAGAAAATAAAAGAAAATAAAATAGAAGAAACAAATAGGAAAAGTGCTACAGGTAATAGCAGTAGCGCTTTCTACAGGAAAACGCTATCGCTATCTGTAATGGCAGTATAGCTTTCTGACAAAAACACTATAACTATCTAAAATAGCAGTAGCGCGTTTGTCCGGAACGTGCTACTTCTATGCCGACTTAACCCCCCAAATCCTCACTCTCTCTGCTTCTTCCCGCCTCTGCTCTTCCCCCAAATCCCACTCTCTCTTCCCCCTTGTCGCCGCCCCCGGAGCACTCGACCCCGGTGCTCGCCCCCGACCCCGGCGGTCGGCCCCGTCCTGGCGCTCGCCCCCGACCCCGGCGCTCGCCCCCATCCCCGCGCTCGCCCCCGTCTGCCTGACCCCGACGAACTCGACCCAGACACTCTCTCCCGCCTCGCCTCGCTGCCGTGTCGTCTCCCCTGACCCCATCTGTCTCTGCCCTCTGTAAGCCCTCTTTCGTGATATTTAGTGCTAATTAGTATGACATAGTATGAACACTAGGCTATTTTTTAGTGTAAGAAAAAACCAGAATTGATTATATAGGTTTCTTGCGTTTTTTAGTTAAAGCAATTGTTGTTATTTAAATTTTATAGTGCTAGTTAGTTAATTAGAATTAGTATGAAACCTAGGACAGATTAGTTAAAACAATGTTTGTTATTTTAATTTTTTAGTTAAAGCAATTGTTGCTATTTAAAAAACAGAATTTGAAGTGGACAGATTAGTTCTATATTTAAAAAAACATGACTTCTTGTATTTTTCGTCAAGTTCTATATTTTTCTTCCTTTTATATGTGAATTTGAAGTGGACATGTGATATGTGGACATGTGATTTGGACATGTCATATTTGGAATTTGGACATGTCATTTGGACATGGATGTGCAGGGCAATTGATCCGAGTGGCCTATGTTTTGCCGGAATGTTGATTCATTTCCGTTCTGGTGAATTTCAAGCGCTCAATATGTCCACTTTTTAGCAAAGGTCATGCCTAATTTTTCCATGAATTTTGGCATGACTTTTGGTAGAAAGTAGGCATACCGAGTGTCGGGAATTGCTGGGAACGGCATTCCGGCAAACATAGATGTTTTTTCATGTCACTTCTCTTTTTTTCTAGTTTTAGAATTAAACGAGGAGACTTAATCATAGGAAATATGTTGAACAACTAAGAAACCGGGCCTTCTGACCAAGATGCACATGAGATGGACTATGAGGGTGAACAAGAGTACCTCGACTTTTTGACTGCTAAGCAAAGTCAAGGTTTGCAGGTCGACCTCGATGATGGTACTGACGCCGACATCGACACCTACGGTGTCAGGACCCCGACTCAATGCCACATCGATCTAGCATGTAACACCTCATATCACTTTGCGGCCTCACGCACGGTATTCCCACGGGTGTCGCCTTACCTTTGCCCGGGACCGTTTGCGCCTTTTGGCACACGTATATGACAGTGTCGCTAGCATCCATATGATAAGGATCCCGGGCTGACATGGCTAGTTGTAAACCCAAAGTGGCACAGACTTACAGGGACAGGCATCCATGACCCAGCATCGAACGTGTCGGTCATCAGCGAGTGAATCCAGGCTGTAGCATTGGGCTAGCAGGACTCCGGTGAACCGGGCTGTAGCGGGCTAACAGGACTCCGGTATTCATCGCGTGACATTTCCCCGAAGGGACAGACACAGGAACGAAGAAGGACACATGCCGGCCAGCCTAAGTGTTCCGGAGCAGTAGCAAGCTACCATGGCTCGGTGGAAACACTAGGAGACATTTCCCGGTAAGAGAGGCTACTAAAGATAAACAACTAGATGGTCAGATCCCACACATACCAAGCATTTCAATAACATACACACAATATGCTCGATATGTGCAAATACAACATGGCATCACAACATGACTCTACGACTCAAGTATTACTCATTAGGCTCCGAGGAGCGAGATATTACAAACAGGGGCCTCATGACCCAACATTCAGAGCATACAAATCAAGCACAAGGGGAAGCTATCATGTTTGAGTACAGACATCTATAAATGAAAAAGGCTGAGAAGCCTGACTATCGATCAGATCCTGCCGAGGGCACAAGATCATAGCTGAGGTAACAAGCTAAACGTCGAAGCCCAAGCGGAACTACTAGTGAGACTGAAGTCTCTCTGCAAAAACATAAAATAGGCAAACATGAGTACAAATGTACCCAGCAAGACTTACATCCGAACTAACTACATATGCATCATTATCAACAAAGGGGATGGTGGGGTTTAACTGCAGCAAGCCAGCTTTGACTCGGTGGCTATCCTGAACTACGACTGCAAGTAACTCTCTTGAGGTGGCGCACACGAGTCCACATATTCACCATATCAATACACCACTATGGATCCGCTCTCGTCTCCCTACGAGAACGCCATCCATAGCACTCACGCTTATCTTGCGTATTTTAGAGTATCCACTTTCACTTGTCTATGAACTGATATAAGCAACCAAGTAGTCCTTTACCGCGGACGCGGATATTCGAATAGATTATGTTAACCCTGCAGGGGTGTACTTCTTCATACACGCTCTCACCACTTACCGTCGTTTACACAACATGTACTCGGCAACCTTCAAGCGGAAGCCCAACGTGGGTGTCGGCCACGACCTACCTAATCACCTAAGTCTGGAATCCAGGTTTATCGCCTATCCAGGTTCCATCCGCAGGGAGTCCGGCCGAGGTTTCCCATATGGCCCCGAACGATGTGTACAGGGGTCCGTGACACCTAACGGGTGCCCGGTATCCCCGGCCACGTACCTACCGCATCACAGCCCACCCCTACGGTCAGCGCTGTCCACGGCCTCCAGTAGGCTACAAACACCAGAAACTACTTGCAACTCCTAGACGGAGAACTAGGGTGAATAAGAAGCCGAGAGGGTCCATTGGTTTCGGGCCCAATGCATGGTAGTAGCTGAATCTTAAATCACACATACAGATCTCAGTGCTTAAGGTCGGCTTCAATGAAACAACCCACCATGTACTCCTACATGGCCTCTCATCGATACCTTTACCAAATCGTGTTCACCACACCACTCTCATTACCGACATAATCATTTCACTCTAGCCCATCACCCAGATGAACCAGACCTGACACGACTCTAAGCATAGCAGGCATGACAAACAAGCATGAATGAGTAGGCACAACAGGGCTCAAACAACTCCTACTCATGCTAGGGGGTTTCATCTATTTACTGTGGCAATGACAGGTCATGCAGAGGATAAAAGGGTTCAACTATCGCAGCAAGTAACAATTATGTCGTTGTTGTCCTAATGCAGTAAAAGAGAGCAGGAGCGAGAGAGTGGGATTTTATCGGAATGAACAAGGGGGTTTTGCTTGCCTGGCACTTCTGAAGATAACATTGAGTCTTCATCAGTGTCAACGATCACAACGTCGGAACATCGTCTACCGGGAGGGAACAGATACCGGCAACAAAGAAGAAATACAATCAATGCAATGCACAGTATGATGCATGCTCATCACATGGCAATATGAATGTGTTTTGAGCTAATGCAACTAGCAACAGATTAAATGAAGTTGGTTTGAATACAAGATTCAAATTCAAACTCCATATGTGATTATTTAAATGCTCTGTATTTGTTTTGTCCAAAACAGAGGACAAACATTGTTCAAACATGCATGAAAATGGTACAGATGGATTCCTTGAATTTTTCTGATAATTTTTCATATATAAATTATTTCATTTGGAGTTACGGTTAATTTTCTATGATTTATTGAAGTTTTAGGCATTTTCTGAAATTTATAAATCATTTCCTGATTTATTTTAATTCCAGAAAGGAATTATTGCGTCATCATGACCTCATAGTGAGGTTAGCAGGTCAACGGGCGCCATCCAGGTCAAACTGACCTGTGGGCCCTGCGTGTCAGTGAGTCAGTGGATTAACTAAAGTTAGTTATTAATTTAACCAAAGTTAGCAGGGGCCGGGCCCACCTGTCAGTGTCAGGGGGGTTAGATTAGGTGGTGATTAGCTTAAGCTAATCACCTGATGGCGGGGTCCACCTGTCATGGACCCAGGGGAGGTCAAACCCCTGGTCAACAGGGCCTAACCCGCCGGCGGTTCGTCGCCGGTGGCAACAGGTGCGGCGGAGGGCTCGGGCTCGCTCCTCCGGCGTCCAAATGGACGGAGGAGAGCGGCTACGGAGAGCTGGAGCTCACCCGCGCCCGTTTCAGCAAGCAGCAGCAGCTAGGGCGGCCGGAGACGATGGCCTCGAGCTCGGCAGCGGCGGCCGGAGCTCGGGCGTTCTCGGGATTGCGTTGGGGTGCACGGGGAGGACGGTGGTGGGGTGATATGTGCTACTGGGAGCGTGCTGAGCACGATGGAGTGCTCGGACACGAGCTCCAGAGGCCACGCGCACCGACGCTGCCTCGGCCACCTCCTGCTTCCCCTGGCCACCTCCTGCTTCCTCCCCGAGCCCTCTAGCAACACCACGGAGACGCCCTCGACCGCTATCCTTTCTCCCTGCTCGCTCTAGCTCTCTCCCTCCCTCGATTTGGAGCACCACCGAGAGCCACCGGAGGGCGCCGCCTTCGCATCCATAGCCACCGGCCACCCCTCGCCCTTCCGCTGAGCTCAGGAGCTCCGCCGCGACCCCCTCTTCCTCCCCACCAAGCCAAGCCCCTCGGGAAGCTCTGCATCGCCTCCACGCCATCGTCTTCGCCCTCGACCGCCGCCGATGGTCGCCGTCGATTCGCCGCCGTTCGTGCTTCCCCGAGCTCGCTGACCCTCCCTGCATGATCCCCGTGAGCCCCTGCTTCGTTTCCCCCTAACCCCATGTCCGATTTTGAGCTCTAGCCGCCCCCTGTACCGGAGCCGAGACACTCCGCCGCACGGGCTCGTTGCCGACGAAATCCCGGTGACCATTTGGTCACGGGCGTGCACCCGTTGCGCTAGCCGCGACCCGTAGAGCCCCTCCAGCGCCTCAGCTCCCTCGTCTGTGAGCAGCAGCGCCGAACCCGACCGCACCCGAACTCCGGCCGCCACTCACGAGCTCGCCGTCGTCGGTACCGGCCACCACAGGCACGGCCACCACCACCGTTCGATGCGCACCAGCAAGGGCTCTCCAACGAGCCCAAGCACGGCCTCGCCCGTGCCCTGTAGCGCGTTTCTGGTTCGCGCCGCCGTCTCGGGCCTCGCCGGTGTCATGTCGCCGGTGGGTTTGACCCACTCTGACCACTGCGGGACCCCCCCTGTGTCCATGACAGGTGGGCCCAGCCTTGTTAGCTAATTAGGATTAGCACTAATCGAATTAGTTAAATTAATTACCCCCTGCTGGCACTGACAGTGGGCCCTGTGGCTATTAATTTGATTAGTTAGAGTTAATTAACTCTGTTAGTCACCTGAGTCACTGACCAGTGGGCCCCACTGGTCAGGTTTGACCCGGACCAGTCCCTGTTGACCTGCTGACGTCACACTGACGTCAGGCTGACACAGTAATGAATTACTGGAATTATTATAATTCAGGAAATTCCAGAAAATTGTATAAACTTCTAAAAATCATAGAAATTCAACCGTAACTCCAAATTAAATAATTTATATATGAAAAATTATCAGAAAAATTCAAGGAATCCATCTGTGCCATTTCCATGCATGTTAGAACAACTTATCACTACTGTTTAGGACAAATGAAGTGAATGGCATTTAAATAATCACATATGGGGTTTGAATTTGAATCTTGTATTCAAACCAACCCCATTTAACTTGCTGCTAGTTGCACTAGCTCAAATCACATCATATTGCCATGTCACATTCATGCATCATATTGTTGCATCGCATTGGTTGTGATCTTTCTTGTTTGCCGGTATTTGTCCCCTCTCGGTAGACGATGTTCCGATGATGTGATCGTTGACACTGATGAAGACTCAATGTTATCTTCAGAAGTGCCAGGCAAGCAAAACCCCCTTGTTCATTCCGATAAAACCCCACTCTCTCACTCCTGCTCTCTTTTACTGCATTAGGACAACAACGACATATTTGTTACTTGCTGCGGTAGCTGAACCCCTTTATCCTTTGCATGACCTGTCATTGCCACAGTAAATAGATGAAACCCACTAGCATGAGTAGGAGTTGTTTGAGCCCTGATGTGCCTACTCATTCATGCTTGTTTGTCATGCCTGCTACTGCTTAGAGTTGAGTCAGGTATGATTCATCGGGGATGAATCAGAGGCGTGTGAACATGTCCTACTGTGTGTGAGCTAAGTGTGTGAACACGATTTGGTAAAGGTAGCGGTGAGAGGCCATGTAGGAGTACATGGTGGGTTGTCTCATTGCAGCCGTCCTCAGGAACTGAGTTCTGTGTTTGTGATCCATGACCAGCTACTACCACACATTGGAATGCTTAAGTGCCCCTCTCGACTTATTAATCAACTTGATCTCTGTCCAGGAGTTGCAACTAGTTTCTAGTGTTTGTAGGTAGTGTTAGTAGTCTACCAAGTGTCACCCGGTATAGGTGGGCTTGGGACAGACTAGGCACAGTGGCCCAGTGTACCAAGTAGCACCCGGATGGTGGGCTTGGGAACCCTGCTCACATCGTTTGGGGCCGTAAGCGACACCCCGGCCGGATCTCCTTGCGGATGGAACCCGAATAGGCGATAAACCTGGACTAGAGACTTGTTCGGTTAGTCAGGTCGTGGCCGACTCCCTCGCCCGGCTTCCGCTTGAAGGTTGCTGAGGTACATGACGTGTACAGGGCGGTAAGTGGCGAGAGCGTGTGTGAAGAAGTACACCCCTGCAGGGTTATCATTATCTATTCGAATAGCCGGATTCCTCGGATATGGAAACTTGGACCCCATTGCATAGTTCATAGACAAGTGAAAGTGGATACTCTAAAATGCGCAAGATAAGCGTGAGTGCTATGGATGGCATTCTCGTAGGGAGACGGGAGCGGATCCATAGTGGTGTATTGATATGGTGAATATGTGGACTCGTGTGCGCCACCTCCAAAGAGTTACTTGCAGTCGTAGTTCAGGTTAGCCACCGAGTCAAAGCTGGCTTGCTGCAGTTAAACTCCACCACCCCCTTTGTTGATAATGATGCATATGTAGATAGATCTGATGTAAGTCTTGCTGGGTACATTTGTACTCACGTTTGCCTATTTTATGTTTTTGCAGAGAGACTTCAGTCTCACTAGTAGTTCTGCTTGGACTTCGACGTTTAGCTTGTTACCTCAGCTACGATCTTGTGCCCTCGGCAGGATCTGGTAGATAGTCAGGCTTTCAACCTTTTTCATTTATAGATGTCTGTACTCAGATATGATAGCTTCCGCTTGTTCTTTGACTTGTATGCTCTGAGTGTTGGGTCATGAGACCCCTGTTTGTAATATCTCGCTCCTCGGAGCCTATTGAATAAATATTTGAGTCGTAGAGTCATGTTGTGATGCCATGTTGTATTTGCACATATCGAGCATATTGTGTGTATGTTATTGAAGTGCTTGGTATGTGTGGGATCTGGCTATCTAGTTGTTTATCCTTAGTAGCCTCTCTTACCGGGAAATGTCTCCTAGTGTTTCCACTGAGCCATGGTAGCTTGCTACTGCTCCGGAACACTTAGGCTGGCCGGCATGTGTCCTTCTTCGTTCCTGTGTCTGTTCCTTCGGGGAAATGTCACGCGATGAATACCGGAGTCCTGTTAGCCCGCTACAGCCCGGTTCACCGGAGTCCTGCTAGCCCAGTGCTATAGCCTGGATTCACTCGCTGATGACCGACACATTCGATGCTGGGTCATGGATGCCTGTCCCTGTAAGTTAGTGCCACTTTGGGTTTACGACTAGCCATGTCAGCCCGGGCTCCTTATCATATGGATGCTAGCGACACTGTCATATACGTGTGCCAAAAGGCGCAAACGGACCCGGGCAAAGGTAAGGCGACACCCGTGGGAATACCGTGCGTGAGGCCGCAAAGTGATATGAGGTGTTACATGCTAGATCGATGTGGCATTGAGTCGGGGTCCTGACAGTTTCCTGATTTATTTTAATTCCAGAAAGGAATTATTGCGTCATCATGACCTCATAGTGACGTCAGCAGGTCAACGGGCGCCGTCTAGGTCAAACTGACCTGTGGGCCCTGCGTGTCAGTGAGTCAGTGGCTTAACTAAAGTTAGTTATTAATTTAACCAAAGTTAGCAGGGGCCGGGCCCACCTGTCAGTGTCAGGGGGGTTAGATTAGGTGGTGATTAGCTTAAGCTAATCACCTGATGGCGGGGTCCACCTGTCATGGACCCAGGGGAGGTCAAACCCCTGGTCAACAGGGCCTAACCCGCCGGCGGTTCATCGCCGGTGGCAACAGGCGCGGCGGAGGGCTCGGGCTCGCTCCTCCGGCGTCCAAATGGACGGAGGAGAGCGGCTACGGAGAGCTGGATCTCACCCGCACCCGTTTCAGCAAGCAGCAGCAGCTAGGGCGGCCGGAGACGATGGCCTCGAGCTCGGCAGTGGCGGCCGAAGCTCGGGCGTGCTCGGGATTGCGTTGGGGTGCACGGGGAGGACGGTGGTGGGGTGATATGTGCTACTGGGAGCGTGCTGAGCACGATGGAGTGCTCGGACACGAGCTCCAGTGACTAGCGCGGCGGCGGCGACATCGCCGGCGGTGGTAAGCTCGCGGCTCCGGCGGATTTGATAGCTACGCGGTGCAAACGGGGCAGGGAAGAGAGGGGAAAGATTCCGGTGCTCACGGTGAACTCGCAGAGCAGACTAGTGGCCTCGGGGATGGCTTGGTGACGGCGAATCGGACGGCGGCATCTGGCGGCCGTGGTCGGAGAAGAAGACCGCAAACGTCATCTTGGGGCCGTCCTGGCTCGTGTAGCTCGGAGAGGAGGGAGAGTAGGTGGCGGCGGCGCCTATGAGAGCATCGGCGGGGTGAGGCAGTGGTTGTGGCCACAGCAGCAATGAACGGCTTCGATGGCGATGGTGGCGTTCGGCCATGGCTGCGGGCAAGCGAGGGGGAGAGCCAGGAAAGAGGGGGGGGAGAACAGAGGGGGTCGAGGCGTCTCCAGGCGCGGGGACAGGGAGGAGGTTGAGCCTCCAGCGCGAAGCAGGAGGTGGAGCCTGCGTGCGCGGGCGCTTCCTCACGGCGACAGCAGCAGCTTTGAGGCGAGGGGAGGAAGACGACAGGGGGGGGAAGCGGCGATGGGCTGGGCCGCTGGGAGAGCTGGGCCGGCTGGGCTGGACAGGTAAGCGCCAGGTAAGTTGCTGGGCTTCTCTCCTTTTTTTATATTTCTGTTCTGTTTTCTTTTATTTAATCTTTTGCCACTGTTTTGAATTTAAAATAATGCAAAAAATGCCAAAAGCTCCTCTGAATATTTTTATTTTGCTAGATGGACTTTTCCAAAAGCTCATAAAATATTTCAGGGATATTTGAAATTATATTCTAATTATATGAATATAATTCAAATTCAAATAGCTAATGATTTAAATTCAAAGTCCCAAAAATAAAGCCTTTTAAAATGTTCATTATTTTTGGTTTGGATCAAAACCCTTGCCAAAAATATTAAACATCTAAGAAGAGCATTTTGGAACAATGAATGAGATTTTAGGGTTTTTGCCCTTCTTTTATTTAGGGTTTTGAGGCTTCTGAATTCCTCAGTTCAAGTTTCAAAAATTTAAACATGATGCACAGATGGAAGCAAGCATAGGTCAGGCCAGAACTAGGGATGTGACATACGGTGCCTACACCGATGGTGGCGCCGACTCCGGCGGGGAAGGTACCGGTGGGGAAGGTACTGGCGGGGAAGGCACCTGTGGGGAAGGTACTGGCGGGGAAGATACCGGCGCCGATACCAGAGAGAAGAAGCAGAGGATATTAAAACTTAACAAACTCGGCATCGAATGACTTGTGATCACAAAGATGGCACCTGGCAAGTTTGAGCCATTAGAGCCGGAAGAACCTCGCAAGTGCTATGGGAACCAAGTAGGATGCATCCTACGAGAATGCGCGAGCATAAATGATGATGACTTACGGAGTAAAGAACATATGAGCCAGTTGCTCCTGATGAAGTTGCACAAGAGATTCAAGTTCCCCGACCGGGATGATAGCATAGAGTAGTCGTGGGATGATCCAAAGATGAAAAAGATTAACAATCAAACCATGGGAATGTTCAGCAATGATTTGGCCTCTTGGAAAGGGAGGGTGAAATCAGCTATTGAGGCTAAGGAACCCCTGTCCAAGATTCTGGAGGTAAATCCGACACTTACGGAAGAGGAGTTCAAACAGTTCAAGGAAACTTGCGCTAGCGAGGCAGCCAAGGCTAAGGCTGCAAAATTCAAGAGCCTTCAGCAAAGGGACATGGGAAAGCATCGCCTCGAAAGCCGTGGCTACCTTGGCAAAAAGGCCCATATGGGATAAGGAGGACGCGGAACGTGAAGCTGCAGGTCTCCCAGACCCCTTCGTGAAGTTCAACAATCCCTTGGAGCGTGACTTCATCAGGGCCCGCTACAAGTGGGACAAGAAAAAGAAGGTTTTTTACATGGATGAGATTACAAGGAGATTGATTAGATTATTGGTAATTTTTCTTTTACCACCTTACATTTAGCTCCTGATGAAGTCAACTACACATTCGTAAACGGTTCATGTTCCTACTATAGGAGAGGCAACACCAGCTTCAAGCCGAAAGCCCTACTTTGCCAATGAGGCCCAAGTGGGACAGCCCTCTCAACTCGGCCTTGAACCCCTTTGGGCCAGCGGCCGCAATATGGACATGTGCACGGCGTTGGAGATGGCGCCACGTGGAAGGTGTTTTACAGCCCGGAGGCAAAGAATCAAAAAAAGAGGTTTAGTCAGGCAGACATCAACGAGAAGGTTAAGCTTGCGGTCGAGAAAAAAACAGCTGAGGCGCGCAAAAAGTAGCTGAGGAGAAACATGATTTGCTAAAGCAGGCAGTAGATGCAGCTGTAAATGCCTGCCAAAATGATTTTACTACTAACTTGGTCCCGGCTATCATCAACTAGATGAAGGAAAATCCAGAGAAGACGGTACATGATTTCCCCATTCCCAGTTTCGTCGGGAGCAACTCGGTGAACAACACCACCCCACCATCATCTGCTCACGCAACCGGGCCTGCTCTTATACCCGCACCCGCACCCACTCATAGCAGCCCGTCCTCAGTCTCTGGCGTGCTAGGCAGGCCTTCGTCTTTGGCTGAGCTCGACGCCCTCACGGTAATTACATGTCGCACCAACATATATATCTAGAATATTCCATTTTTGTTGCCTTTCGGATGTTTTACGCCGCAGACATGGGTTTGCAGGCCGACGAAACCCCGTGCACCATACTCTACTTGATCAATGGCCAGAAGGTGCACGTGGGAAAGGGGGTGATAACAAAGCCCTTGCAACTCACATTCCACAACCAGCCGATGCCCGCTGGGCACTTCAGGGTTAACTTGTCCAGTCTGAAATCGGGGCACGAGGATTTGCCTCCACCATTCCGGCTTGGGGGAGAGGACGACGAGACCCTGCTGCAGATTGGAAGCAGCAAGGGTTGGGTGCTGTGGCCGAATAATCTTCTTCATCTGGAGCTGGCCGAGATCACACCAATAACCACACATCAACAAGCATGTATGGAGACCACCACCCCGACTACGCAATTACCAGCTCCTGTAGTGCCGGGTGAGAACAGCGAACGACATGATGAAGGGGGTCCAATAGTGGTTGATGTAATCGGCCCCGTACAGCAAAGAATGGATGATTAGATGGAGGAGACGGAGGACCCAATGGGTTTCCTCAATACAGGCGCCTATGACGCTGACTTAGATATGATGAGTCAGCCATATGAAGAATCAGGCTATCAACATGCTGATGAGGATATGGATGATTTACCCGGGGCAGTAACGTCCTAGCAGGGATTGCAAGAAGTCTCTCTTCAAGAAATCCTCACAGGACACACCTGAAGATGCTGCCTCAACACAAGCTCAACTAGCCGGGGGTCATATAGTGCTTAGCTCGGAAACATTGGGGCAGGGGTTAAGGAAGGGTCTGGAAGGTGTGCCCAAGAAAAAGGAGAGGAAGAGATCGGGGAAGATAGGCTCAGGTGCCCGCAAACAAAGCCAGAGCACATAGCAGCCAGACGGTAGATTCTGAAGAGGTACCCGTGAAAGGTGCGACCATGTTCCATGTCACGGGCGAGCCGATGCTACCGCCAAAACTGCTGGAGGCACTATCAGTGGATCTCAGGAGACTGCACGACCATGTGTTGTTGACTGAGAAAAGCGTACTAGCCTCGAAGGATCTAGGATATCTGACATACGCAGCTCGTGTGCCTGAGGGGAAGTGCTACGTCGACACACGGCCCGCGGAGGTGTTCTTCTTGCGGTTTGACCATATCTTCGAGATGTTTCTGACAAGGCGGCTCGATTTTACAATTGTCCGCCTTTTTGCGCTACATATGAGCTCCCTCATGAAGAGAGAAGAAGTCTCGCAAATCTGTGTGGCGTATCTGTACTACATGCACGAGTCCTTCTTGAGTCTCGGCGACTCTGAGCGTGAAACTGCTAGGGAGTACCTCCAAAACTTCATGGTATAGAATAAGGACCAGGAAATTGCCCTCCTGCCTTATCATCCAAAGTAAGTCAGTTCGGGACAACCCTTTCGTACATTTCAATCATTCCTTATCGCTCATACGGAGAATAATTTGAGGTGTCTTTTTCCCTGTAGCAACGGGCGCGCCGTCCTTATCATTCTTTACCCGCGAGTCTCCCACGTCGTGTATTTGGACCCTATCAGAAACTACGAGAAGAAGGACTACACCCACATAATGAATATTCTAGATGATGCTCTCCAAGGCTTCATGTAACATCCCAATTTTCAACTTGGATGTTATATATAGATCATTCATATGCATTGCATTTTATTGCATTTTGGTTTTTTTGGTTGTGATCCAAGAAATCTTAAGCAACTCAAGGACCCAAGGAAAGAGTTGGAGATTTCATAAATTTTCATTTTTGAATTTTTTTTCAAACTTGAGAAATTGGATCAATTTGATTTCAACAAATTCTTTCCAATAATTTCAAAACAATAAAAAAATAAAACAGAGAAGATAAAATGACTTCTTCAAAACTGAGAAGAAATATTGGAAAGGAAATTTAGAAGTCAAATTATTTTATTTTAATTTTATTTTGCACTTTATTCCGTTGAAATTGGAGAAAAACATGCATTTTTAAAAATTGCATTTAGTCAAGAAAAATGTTCACTTTGTCCCAAATATTAGGTAGGGATGGTGAAAATTGTTTCTGGAATTTTTTGGATTTTTATTTTATTTTTTTATTAGGATTTTTTGTCGCGACACTATTTAAAACAAAAAAAAGTCGTGCGGCGACAGGGCCGGCCCAGCCTCCAAACCGCCTTGCCGCCGTAACCCCGCCGGACTCCGGTGGAGTCCGGATCGGAGCCGCCTCCTTCCCCAAGTCAGGATCCCCCCACCCCCGAGGCCTTTATAATCTTCCCCGCCCCCGCCCTCTCCTCCCCAACTCGCAGCCGCCGCCGCCCTCGCCTAAACCCACTAGTCGCCGCTGCCCGCGCCGCTGTTTCACGCCGCCGCCGTTGCTGCCGTTGCCCGCGCCGCTGCCGCCTCGCTTTGCCGACACCACCTCGCCCCGCCGTTGACCTTGCTGGAGCCGCAGTTGACCGAACCGGTAAAAACCGTTGGCTTTCTTTTCGGTTTATTTTCGGTTTAGATTGGATAGGTTGGTTTTTATAGTTCTTAATTAGCGCATGTTCACCCGTTAGAATCTATTAACGAATGAATTCGTTCGTTAGTTTCTGTTAGCGGATGTTCGTCCGATATATTTTTCTTTTTGTGTTTAGGGACCTATCCGCGAATAGTATTATCGTGATTTAGCCCCTAATCTTTGAACTAGCATAAAATTTAGCTCGTTTGTCCAAATTAGGTGAAACCAACGCCTAATTCTTTGTAACGATTCCTCTTTCCAGTAAACGAAATTGAACATGATTTTGACAATATAAAATTTGAGTTTAGTTCATATTAGTAATTTATCTTGTTTCGTTTGTATCTTGAGTTTCGTAACTCCATTTGAGTTGATTATTTTTGCAAATCGTAGCTAATCACATATACCTATTGTTAAGATCTAATCCACATGAAACAAGTGCTGTTAGGTTTCATTTTCTGTTTAGTTTAGTTGTTTACTTGTTTCGAGTTTTATTTGGATCTTTTCTTGATTTCTTTTTGCATCGTTTGGATGATTGCTTATGTATGCTATTGTTTGTCTATGCTAGATTATTCGGAGTGTGTAGCTTGTTACTACGAATCTCTAGAGTTTTCATATCGTTAGCAAGGCAAGTTACACTTTGATCATACTCTTCTATACCCAGTTTATACTATGCATTAGTTTTGCCCCTCAAATATTTGCATGAGTAGGATTGGAAACATGTGGTTTTGTTGTAGTTCTTGAGGTAGGAACCTAATACTTTTGATAACCCCAGGAATATATGTTATGCTCATTTATTGCTTAGACATGCTCGTAGATGGGGATTGGATCGTGATACACACGGAAGTTGTGAGAGTTAATAATCTTGGATAACATTAAGGTGGCAACTTTAATACACATCTGGGTCGATTGGTTGTTGCACCTGGAGAATCCAGTCCTAGCCCGTTTGGGAAATCCCGGTGTACCCGTGTGATTTTTCCTCGGTTCGCCACCCAGTCTCAAAGGGATCAAATGGTATTTCATGCCTAGAAACTTCCTTATGCAGCCACAAGCCATTATGGTCTCTGGCGTAGTTGAGTAAGTTGCGTGAGCTCTTGAAGTGGTGGACTAGCAGATGTAGGGGGAAGTAGGTGTACCAGTCTACCTAGATTAGAGAGTTAATGCTTTAGAAAGACTATGTCTCGATCTTCCGATCATGGATGCGGTCGAGTCTTGTGGGGAAAAGTGTGCAACCTCTGCAGAGTGTATAAACTAATCATAGTTATCCACGTATCATGTTATGGACATCTTGAGTATCTAGAAGTGGATATTATTGTTGATCTTATCACTCTTTAATTAAATGAATTGGGTTTAATGATGATACTTGTTTAATGTTGGGACTTGAGTTGGAGGAACCTTCTCAAATATTGGTATAAACTTTGTAGTAAATAAAATTTATTCCTTTGTTGTAGGGAAAAATTATCTTTATGCAAAACCTTAAAGTTAGAGCCTCCACCAGCCAAATATGCATGTAGATATAGTTTATTGCATTAATTGCTTTACAGTGTAACTCTGCCAGCATATTCAATTTGCTGATCTACAAGGCTGCAACGTCTCATGTTGCAGACTTTATCGACGACGAATAAGGTGCGATAGGTCATTGTCTTGCACTCATCTATTATGTTGGAGTTGATGGACTCATTTAGCTTCGAAGCTTCTGTAGTTATTTAGTTTAGATGGCCTTCAGCCATTTTATTTGTGTAACAGATACTCTTTATGAGGACCTCAATGTAATAAGTGTGTGATTGAACTATGTCATAATTCCTCGAGTACTGTGTGTCAGCATACCGATCCAGGGATGACACTTAAGCACAGAGACTTCGGTCCATTGGGATCGTGGTGGCTACAAGATGCTATCAGAGCACACGCTGACTGTAGGATGCAACCACTAGGAAAATCCACATGATTTCTCTTCTTTGCTCATTTCTAATTCTCCTCTATTCTACTCTATAGATGGCGGACCCCAGGAACAAGTTCACTCAGCCGAATGACGACACCCCTTTCATACGACACTTGAAGGAAGTCACTAAGTATCTGAACATCAGACTACCAAGCTTCGCTAGGACTTTCTCTGCAACTTTATCGGGGGACGGGCATTGTAGGATCAAAGTTCGTCTACCTGGGAGGATGTTTGCACCCACAGTGGAGCACATTGATATTACCTTGGATGCACCAAGTTGGAACTTGGGAAAGATCATGGCAGCCCACATCACTTTTGGATGCATTTGTGAGGTGTATCACAAGGAGCTTGAAGATGCCGTCTATCAGATATGTGGACGCCGAGACAAAGAATGAGAGATGATTCGTACTGGGAAGGATGGATCAATTGCAGCTTACATTCAGGAGATGGATCAACACATTCGCCAATACGAGAACCAGATGTGCTCTATCATGAAGAAGACCAACAAGCTGATGAAGAAGAATATCTAGCTAGAAGAGGAACTCAAGTCAACACGCGATGGATATGAGGAAGAAATTGTTGTACTACTGCAGAAGCATGAAGACCTGAAGAGGAAGCTAGGAATACCCGTGGAGAACCAGAAGCGAGAGCCTGAAGTGGAGATCCATTCGGAGGACTACATCATCTTGGATGACACCGACACAGACATTGATGCAAATGATGACAGTGATGACGACTATGTAGGGGAAGCTGGAGCAGATATTATGGAGTTTTCCACCGATCAAAATTTCTAGATGACCACCATGTTACCAGTAGTATTCCTCCAAGTAGTTAGCATCGATCGATTTGTATTCGTAGTTTAGATTGTTTGTGTGAACCTTGTTTGATATTGAATGAAGTGAATTGGTTGTGTTTGACTCATATGCATATGGGTAGTAAAATCTCTCTTAGATCTTATTCTATTCTGTTTTCTCACCCCCTCTAACCCGTCAGATGCCTTCGAGATGTGACACCGGATTCATGTTCCCACTGAAGCTCACTCAGTTGATCCAGTAGCAGAATGCCTTGGTGCAGATGTTAGTCCAGAATCAGAACAAGAACCAAGGCAACAACAACAACCCACCGCCACCACCCCCTATTGACAACCTAGCCCGTTTTCTGAGGTTGAATCCGACGGTGTTCTCTAGCAGCACCAAGCCGATTGTTGTAGATGATTGGCTCCGCAAGATAGGGAGAGAGCTGATCACTACAGGATGCACAGACGTGGATAGAGTGCGCTTTGCCGCGCATCAGCTTGATGGACCCGCGGCATCTTGGTGGGAGAATTTCACCACCACTTATCCCATTGCTACAGTTACATGGGATCAGTTTCAGCAGGCTTTCCGCACCGCACATGTCTCAGCTGGAGCTGTGAGTATGAAGAAGCGTGAGTTTTGCAACTTGTGCCAAGGGAATCGTACAATGGGACAGTATGTGGATGAGTTCAGCAAGTTAGCATGCTATGCCCCGGAAGATGTGGCCACAGATGCCGCAAAGCAGGAGAAGTTTCTTGATGGACTCAATGATGAGCTGAGTATGCAATAGATGGTGGAAACCTTCAACAACCACCAGGAGTTGGTAGACATGGCCCTCATGATTGAAGGCAAGCAACAGCTAATTCACAATCGCAAGAGGAAGTATGGACAGGGGAGGTGTCGGTGTCAAAACCTGTGGATCTCGGGTAGGGGCACCCGAACTGTGCGTCTAAGGCTAATGGTAATAGGAGGCGGGGAACACGATGTTTACTAGGTTCGGGCCCTCTCTATGGAGGTAATACCCTACTTCCTGCTTGATTGATCTTGATGATATGAGTATTACAAGAGTTGATCTACCACGGAATCGATGAGGCTAACCCTAGAAGCTAGCCTATGATTATGATTGTTGTCCTTGGTCCTACGGACTAAACCCTCCGGTTTATATAGACATCGGAGGGGGCTAGGGTTACACAGAGTCAGTTATAGAGAAGGAAATTTACATATCCGAATTGCCAAGCTTGCCTTCCACGCAAAGGAGAGTCCCATCCGGACACGGGACGAAGTATTCCATCTTATATCTTCATAGCCCAACAGTCCGGACAAAGTAAATAGTCTGGCTGTTTGAGGACCCCTTAATCCAGGACTCCCTCAGTAGCCCCTAAACCAGGCTTCAATGACTATTGAGTCTGGCATGCAGATTGTCTTCGGCATTGCAAGGTGGGTTCCTTCTCCGAATACTCCAAAGTAGATCTTGAACACAAGAATCATGTCCGGCTCTGCAAAAACAAATTCCACGTACCACCGTAGAGAGTATAGTGTATCACGGATCTAATCTGCTAACAGTTTATTCATAGCGTGACATCGCACCACGGTTCAGTTTTTATCTGAACCATTTTATCAGCTTGCCACGATATGTTTCACGAGGCGGCTTTATTGGCATGTCTTGTTGAAGCCGTGGATAACCCAACCATTCCATGGATAGGATTCCTTGGGAACAGGCAAGTTCCAAAAAGGCCATGCGGGGGACGTTTGGTATTCATCCTCTTTATAAAGAGATCAAGGCCTGTCTTTTCCCTCTATGCTCAATCCTCTCCTTCTCCTTCCTCGAGTTCCAACACCCAAGGCTTCAGCCAAAATGCTCCAAACTTCCGACTATATCCGGATTCAGCCTTCAAGGTCGGTGGATGGCCTCCTCCGCCACAGAGGAGATATCAAGAAGCTTAGGGAGGCGAGGTACTTGATAGCGGAAATTCCTCACAGGCTCCCTGCTCAAGGGCAGGTTATCCCTACTCCCAAGTCCGACGAGAGTGTTGTGTTTATCTCTCACTTCATCCGAGGGTTAGAACTTAGTCTTCATCCCTCCGTTAGAGGCCTCATGTTCTATTATGGGATATATTTTCATGATCTAGCTCCGCATATCTTCCTTCACAGATCGTCCTTCATCATCGTGTGCAAGGCCTTCCTCCGCATTCTTCCACACTTCGGCTTATGGCTTAAAACCTTTAATGTAACATCGAAGATGATCAACGGGAAACACGCGGAGTGCGGAGGTGCAAAAATAAGAAAATGTGTCAATGCTTTATGGCCAAATGGTTCCTTCCAATAGGTTTCCGACCCGTGGCAACGGGAGTGGTTTTAAATCACAGCTCCCCAAGGAAAAAAGTGGGCGGCTTCTCCTGCCTTCCGCTCCGGCCCTCCACCACAGCTTGCGTCATGGGTCAACAAGGGGCTGGACTGGGGGTCGGCTGACGATGTACGGACGCTGCAAAGCCGCATCCGAGATCTTATCAAGAAGGATATTGGTCTTGTAAAGGTGATTCAGGTAATGCTAGTTCAACGGGTCCTACCATGCCAACGACGATCTCTTCGTATGTGGGAGTTCAATCCGGAAGGACCGCGAACCGTTCAGCACTTCTTCAGCATGACGCTCGAAGGGATGTATAAATCATTATTCAGATCACAAATAAAGTGTCCGGACACCACGGAAGATGCAGGCCTTGACTACAACCATCCAGATACCTCGGTGAGCACCCCGTAACCAAACACGTTGTCATTATATTTATCATAACGTTATCCTGAAAAAATCGTCCTCGGCCAGGGTTGGATATAAAAGGCAGAGAGGATCAGGTGTTAGGCGCCTCTCCCCGAAGACTCAGCGGATCCAGTGTTAACCAGGATGCTAGCTCGTGCACCATATCAAGTGCCATCGGGGAAGACAAGGAGGGGAGCGGGGAGGTCAAAAGTGGCACTCCCATGTCGGAGAGTAAATGGAGAGGGGAATCAAATATTCCCTCCCTTCGCGGGAAGAAAAGGGCCTCCCCCGAAGACTTGAGGGCGGAGGCCTCCAAGCAAGGGAAGAAATCCCTATCAGGGGGGCCCGTCTCGGGGAGCAACATCGCCGAATAGCACATTCAAGGGGACCAGCCGCTAGCCCAGACATAAGTGAACAAAGGTGCTCTGTAAGCCTACCCCGTTCTTCTCCTGTTTATGATAGTAATATCTGAAACGTATGTTTGGCAGTCCGGCCTATAGCCTTCCGCAACAATCTTCGTCCTTGGGGGATCTTCTTTTGGAGATGATGGAGAGCGAGACGCCTCCTCATACTCCCCCACCCGATAAGGACGACGACCCTGAAGTGTCATCTCGGAGGATCTCGCTCGATTCCCAAAAGAGGACGAGGCCAGAAGGTGAATCTTCAGCTGCCCGAGATCCGGGGTGTTCGGCTCCTAAAGAGACCGTAGACAAAAGCCCCGGACTGTCCGACGCATAGCCGGATACGTTGATGGGTCTTCTGCGGCAAGCGCCTGTTTCAGAGGAACATCGTACCTTAATGGGTACGGTGATTAAAAGAATTTTGTCCGCGAAAAGGGAGCTGGATGAAGCCTTTATGAGCCTGTTAAGAGGCTTCGAGGTACGTAAGCTGGCAATTTTTTGTTAGTTTGTATTGCAGAATGCAAGGTGCACTGTTTGTAGATAGTAGCCCCTGAGACTCTGGCTGCTATCTGAATAGAGCGATCAAAGGATCAAAAATATCAATAATCTTAGGAAAGGATTTTGCCAATTTTATACACAAGCGGCTGCAGCCCCGACAACTAGGCCGGCTGCCGAATTTGTCGAAATGAAACGGCTACTTGATGCGGCGGATGAGGAAATCACGCTGTGAATAAGCTTCTTGACGAGGCGCAAGGTGTGTCGTCTGGGCGGTCAGCAAGTATGTATGACAGTATGACACTTGGACTTACAATATGCTTTGTCTGCAGATGGTGCAGCTGCCATGGAGACTCTTCGGGTTGAGCTTTCGCATGCTAAGGAGCAAGCCAGAGTAAGCGATGCGGCTGCCAAAAAGGCAGTGAGTGAATTGAAAGCCAAATAGGACGCTCATCGCCTGAAGTGAGGATAAGATAGCCAATATGGCTCTTGAGCTGAAGGATGCCGATAACCGTTATGAGCTGCTCAAGAAGGAGAGCCAAGAAAAACAGAGGACCTGCAAAAGGCCTTAGAAACGGCCAAAGAGACTCGATCTGAGATCAGAGCAGCTTGGGAGGAGCTCCGGCAAGCTGGCGAGATCGCGGCTGGGAAGCCCTTTTTATTGTGAACTAAGTCCGGCGATCCGACGTATGCCCCTCTTGATCAAATGTGGAGTTCTCAAGATGCGTATTTGGACTTGTCAAAGAGTGCTGCCGATGTGGCGCAGTTCTTCCAGGACCAAGAAGATCATGAAGCAGAAAGATTGTTCTGGTCACAGTTCAGCACGGCGAAGCGTCCGCTGCTGTTAAACGAGCAGATGGCTGAATGGGCGGAGCTCCATGGGTTATCCGAACTTGCCATGAAGGCTGTCGTGGACTTCTTGTGGCCGGGGGAACCAAGCCCAAGTAGTTATTTTGGTTTGGTGAAATGGTTTATTCGTGTTGTGCCGCATATCACCACTATCAAGCGGTCGGCATGCATAGAGGGTGCGCGGATGGCCCTCACCCGTGTTAAAATGTACTGGGCGGGGATGGAGGCCACCAGTGTTGTAACACGGGGTTCGACCGGAGGCCAAGACCTGCCGGAGCACTATTTTGAAGAGGTCTTAGAAGGTGCCCGCCTGATAGAGGCTCATTGCTCGAAGACTATCATGTTCAAATGATATATGTCTGAATTTGTAAAGACAATGCTTTTGATAACAAAGGCTATGTTTATACTTTTGCCCGTAAAGTATTTTAGTGCCTCCTATGGGGCTGTTTATGTATATATGTATATAACCTGAAAGATTGCAGTCGTCGGCTTCAACCCCTTTGCGAATAACGCGTGGGTGTTCGAAAAAAAGAACATAGTCACACTTGATCCAACTTCTTGATCCATTTGAGGAGGTGATAGTGTGGTGAACAAGGCAATCGGACTATAAAGCTTTAACACTTTCACTTAGCCACAGGAGTTTGATGGTGGGGCTACTACATATCCCCTGGTATGTCCGTGTTTTATCCGAAAATGGTGCGTTTAAATATGTGACCGGAAAAACGGTCCTTCCTTAATGCGGAGAAATATCGAGGATTCCGTTGAGTCATCGAGTGGTTGACCAGTCTCTCGCTGTATCATGACAGTTAGTTTTTGGATTTCTCTATTGAGGTGCTCGTCCGGCTGAACCAAGGCACAATTGCAGTAGTTCTCCTCGTGCTTCCTTAGCCGATGGTGCAGAACGTAAGGTAGAAAAATGTGGGAGCCGGGCAAACCCAACACTTGACCAATGACATGATTCGGAGCTGATGCATATAAGGCCAAACTCGCGACGCCGAACACTCCCGAAGGTATTCGGTCTTTACAAAATATACCGGGCCGAATGGCAGCCCCTGGTAATAGAACCCTGGATTTCAAGGTACAGATCTAATCGGCGTGATAATAATGCAGACATCCTTGTGGGTCATTTTAAGAGCCAGGAGGATATGAAAACAACGAAAGATAGTAAAAAAGGTTTACACAGGGGCTTAATCTAAAAAGAAACCTTAGAACAGGGCCCTGCTGCACGTCTGCGCCTTTATCTCTGTTGCGCCTATGTCCTTGATGGGTAAAGAGTGGTGGCCACGTGAAACAAAGAAAGAACTAGGTGACCGGATCCGGTGTGATCGTGAGTAGAATTGGTTTGTTTTAAAGAACCATGAAGATATAATTTTTTTGAGTCCAAATAGGGTCAAGCCGAACTATGGACCTTTTATATGCGTGCGGCCCACACACCACACATGGAGTTTTGAAGCCCTATTTTACATATACAGGGAGACATGTACAATGTTCTTGTTTTGTGGAAGTATAGCCGCTAATCAAGCTCAGGTTTATCTGAGCTGCTACACCTAGGTGTGCGCCGAACATGTCTAATTGTGTCCGCGGTTTCGAGAACTGATGATTTGCTCGTTTCGCAGAAGTCACTCCATGATTCGGCTGCTAGAGCCGCGACGTATTCTTCCGTTCGAAGGGAATGCTCCGTGTTCCCGCTGATTGTGATGACGCCACGTGGACCAGGCATCTTTAGTTTAAGATAAGCGTAATGCGGGACTACATTGAAGCGGGCAAATGCTGTTCTTCCAAGTAGTGCATGGTAACCGCTTCGGAATGGAGCAATCTCAAAGAATAGTTCTTCGCTTTGAAAGTTATCGGGAGAACCAAATACAACTTCCAATGTTAGGGAGCCAATGCTACGGGCCTCTGCACCTAGTATCACTCCTTTAAAGGTAGTGCTTCCTTGCATAATTCGTGACGGGTCTATCCCCATCTTGCAGACAGTGTCCTGATATATCAGATTGAGACTGCCGCCGCCGTCCATGAGGACTCGGGTGAGGTGGTGTCCGTCGATTATCGGGTCGAGCACTAAGGGGGCCGAGCCCCCGTGATGGATACTATTCGGATGATCCCTGCGATCAAAGGTGATCGGACAGGCCGGCCATGGGTTGAATTTGGGGATGACGGGCTCTATAGCGTATATGTCTCGGAGTGCGCATTTGCGCTCCCTTTTTGGGATATGCGTGACGTAAATCATGTTCACTGTTTTAACCTCTAGTGGGAACTTTTTCTGTCCTCCTGTGTTCAGCTGGCGTGATTCATCCTCATCTTCACTTAGCGACCCCTTGCCCTAGTGTTTGGCGTTGAGCTTGCCGGCCTGTCTAAAACCCAACATTCTCTGTTGGTGTGGTTAGCTGGCTTCTCAGGGGTGCCATGAATCTGGCAGCTCCTGTCGAGAATTTTGTCTAAGATGGATGGACCTTCTCGGTTGCCTTTAAATGTCTTTTTCCGTTGACCGGGTTTGGAGCCCCTGAATCCGGCGTTTACCGCTGTATTTTCTGGGATGTCTTCATTGTTTCGACGTTTTATTTTATGGCATCGTGGTTTTTGGTTGCCATCCTTATTTCGGATGTGCCTGGATCGTTGGTGCTGCTACGGGCCAACCAGCTACCCTCACCTGCACAAAAGCGGGTCATGAGGGTGGCTAGGGCAGCCATTGTCCTGGGCTTTTCTTGGCTGAGGTGTCTGGTAAGCCATTCGTCCCGGATACTATGTTTGAAAGCTGCTAAAGTTTCAGCATCCGGACAGTTGACGATTTGTTTTTTCTTGGTCAGAAATTTGTTCCAAAGCTTACGAGCGGACTCTCCGGGTTGTTGGGTTATATGGCTGAGATAATCTGCATCCGGAGGTCGGACATAAGACCCTTGAAAATTTGCCCTGAAAGCATCCTCAAGCTCCTCCCAGCTTCCGATAGTATTTTTGGGGAGGCTTTTCAGCTAGTGCCGAGCTAGTCCCTTGAGCTTGAAGGGTAAGTATTTGATGGCGTGGAGATAATCTCCGTGTGCCATATGGATATGAAGAATAAAGTCCTCTATCCAGACCGTAGGGTCTGTCATTCCGTCGTATGCCTTGATGTTTACGGGTTTAAACCCTGCTGGAAATTCATGATCTAGCACCTCATCGGTGAAGCACAGGGGGTGTGCAGCACCCCTGTATTTGGATATGCCATGGAGTGAGTCCGACAGTTGTAGTGTGCGGTGTTGATTCCGAACTGGAGAGCAGCCGGCATATTTGTTTTGGTGGTCACGATCCTTCGTTGGGACATATCCTCGAGATCCATAAATGGACCTTGGTATGCCAGCCCTTTTATCCAAGTCTTCACATAAATCGTGTTGCTGGTTCTGGGTCGCTACCTCCCTTTCTTTATGGAGCGGGGGTGCAGGTTTGTGTGTGGTGTTATTAGCTGCTCTGTCTCGACCATGACGTGGTCGGTCCTATTATTCGTCCGTACGGTTATTCGGCGGTATGGGCGCTATAGCCTCATCATGGAATTCGGGCAGCAGTTTACGTTTGGGATAGCTCTTTGTTTGGCGATTGACGCCGTATTTTTCCTTAGTGTCGAGCACTTCGTTCCATTTGTCATCGAGCATATCCTGTGTGGCTTTAAGCCGTTGCTTCTGCTTATTCAAGCTCCTAGCAGTGGCGATAAGTCTCTATTGGAGGCATTCTCGCTCCACTTGTGTATCAGGGATGATGAATGTGTTGTCATCCGAACAGTCCTCTTCTTCGGAGACAGGTTGGTAAGTGGTGTCTTTGGAGTCGCTGTGATCGGACAGCGGCCCCGGACTGTTTTTGCCATTTCCCTGCTCGTCCTGCTTCATGGCTGGGTCTGCGGGGTCTTCATTATTTTCAGCATTGTACGGGGTATTATCTCCTGTGTCGGTATTGCTATTTTTACCATGGCGTGGTTTAGAGCGGCGCCACTGACGTCGGCGCTTCGGCTGCTTCTCAGGAGGCTTATCCTCAACTGGGTCCTTTTTGTCCTCGCCATTGTCTTGTTTGGGGGTATCCACCATGTAAATGTCCTATGACGAGGTGGCTATCCAGGGCCCTGTAGGCGGTGGTTCCTCTTCTTCTCCCGCATCGTCGTCCAAGCCTTTGATTTCATCAGAGTCGAAGTCAAGCATGTCAGTCAAGTCATCGACAGCGGCTATCAAGTGGGTGGTGGGTGGGCAGCGAAATTCTTCGTCGTCCATTTCCCACTCAAGCCGGACAAAGTTTGGCCAAGAATCTCCTGACAAGGAGAGAGATCTTAATGAATTTAACACGTCGCCCAAGGGCGAGTGCTAAAAGATGTCCATAGAGGTAAACTCCAAGATCGGCGCCTGATAAGATTCGACGGGCGCGGACACACGCGATTCTGAACCCGTATCCGGACACGAGTCCGGGGGTCCGACGACACAGGCCTCGATAGAGGCCGAATCTGTGTTCGGCTCAAACAGCGTAGAGTATGCGGCCTCCATGGTGGGGTCCAGCCCCCCATCCACGGACGGCACGATCTGTTCTGGATCTAGGGCCAGGGAAGTCACAGGCGCGGTCTCCTGTACATAGTCCGATGACAGATTTGAGTCGTGTTCATCGTGGCTGCAGGAAGCGGCTATCGTGGGTTCGAATCCGTCGAAGATCAAGTCTCCGTGGATGTGGGCGATGTAATTCAAACCTCCAAACCTGACCTGATGGCCAGGGGCGTAGCTATCGATCTGCTCCAGATGGCCAAGCGAGTTGGCCCGTAGTGCGAAGCCGCCGAATACGAATATTTGCCCGGGGAGAAAAGTCTCACCCTGGACTATATCATTAGAGATGATGGAGGGAGCCATCAAGCCCTATGACGATGACACAGTGGAACTCTCAATGAAAGCACTAATGTCGGTGTCAAAACTGGCGGATTTCGGGTAGGGGGTCCCAAACTGTGCATCTAAGGCTAATAGTAACAGGAGGCGAGGCACATATCTTTACCCAGGTTCGGCCCCTCTCTATGGAGGTAATACCCTACTTCCTGCTTGACTGATCTTGATGATATGAGTATTACAAGAGTTGATCTACCACGAGATCGATGAGGCTAACCATAGAAGCTAGCCTATGATTATGATTGTTGTCCTTAGTCCTATGGACTAAACCCTCCGATTTATATAGACACCGGAGGGGGCTAGGGTTACACAGAGTTGGTTGCAGAGAAGGAAATCTACATATCCGAATCGCCAAGCTTGCCTTCCCCGCAAAGGAGAGTCCCATCCGGACATGGGACGAATTCTTCCATCTTGTATCTTCATAGCCCAACAGTCCGGCTGTCCGAGGACCCCTCAATCCAGGACTCCCTCAGGAGGTACACTTCTGGAGCTCAACAGAAGCCCCACTATTACCTATACTCGAGAGGACATACTCATAACCATGGAGGACATAAACATGGAGGACATATGCACAATGGAGGGAGTTTGCACAACCACAGTGGCCCAAAGAATGGCAATGGGAAGGGAGGAAGCAACAGTTAGAACCGTTCCAACCCCGCGACACCCTCCAAGAAGGATCTGGGTCACATTACTTGTTTCAAGCGCGGGAAGACCGGCTATCGGTGTCAAAACCGGCGGATCTCGGGTAGGGGGTCCCAAACTGTGCGTGCAAGGCTAATGGCAACAAGAGGCGGGGGACACGATATTTACCCAGGTTCGGGCCCTCTCTATGGAGGTAATACCCTACTTCCTCCTTGATTGATCTTGATGATATGAGTATTACAAGAGTTGATTTACCACGAGATCAAGGAGGCTAACCCTAGAAGCTAGCCTATGATTATGATTGTTCTTCTTCTTGTCCTACAGACTAAACCCTCCGGTTTATATAGACATCGGAGGGGGCAGGGGTTACACAGAATCGGTTACAGAGAAGGAAATCTACATATCTGAATCACCAAGCTTGCCTTCCATGCAAAGGAGAGTCCCATCCGGACACGGGACAATGTCTTCTATCTTGTATCTTCATAATTCAACAGTCCGGCTTATGTATATAGTCCGGCTGTCCGAGGACCCCTTAATCCAGGACTCCCTTAGTAGCCCCTAAACCAGGCTTCAATGACGATTGAGTCGGGCGCGCAGATTGTCTTCGGCATTGCAAGGCAGGTTCCATCTCCGAATACTCCAAAGTAGATCTTTGAACACAAGAATCGTGTCCGGCTCTGCAAAAACAAATTCCACATACTACCGTAGAGAGTATAATATTTCATGGATCTAATCTGCTAACAGTTTATTCACAGTGTGACATAACACCACGGCCTGGTTATTATTCGAACCATTTTATTAGCCTGCCACAACACGATTTACGAGGCAGCTTCATTGGCACGTCTTGTCGAAGCAGAGATCATGTCCCCTTATCACGGGATACTCATTAATACGGGTGTGGGTAACCCAACCGAGCTATTTGCACGACGCTTGGGGAATAAGCAAGCTTTAGGGCATGTGGGGAGGCGCATGATCTACCTCTATAAAGGGATAAGGATTCCCCTCTCTCACCCACACCTTCTGCTTCCTCTGCTCATCCATTCTCGAACTCCAACGCCCAAGCTTTCGCCTTCTCCTCAAAAACACTCCAGACATGTCCGGTGCGGGAGGCAAGTGGATGGCCTCCTCCATTAAGAAGGAAGACATCAAGAATCTCCGGGGGGCAGATATTTGTCCAAGGACATCGCACATCGGCTTCCGTCAAGGGGCAGGTTGTCCCTACCCCGGAGCCCCAGGAAAGGGTGGTATTCCTCTCCCATTTCGTCCGCGGGCTGGGATTCCCCCTACACCCGTTTTTCTGTGGACTAATGTTCTATTATGGGCTAGATTTCCATGATTTGTCCCCCAACTCCATCCTCAGCATCTCGGCATTTATTGTCGTGTGCGAGGCCTTTCTCCGCATCCCACCTCACTTTGGCCTATGGCTGAAGACTTTCAATGTGAAGCCAAAAGTGGTGAGCGACCAACAAGCGGAGTGCGGAGACGCCATGGTGGGCAAGATGCCCAAGGTCACCTGGCTTGAAGGCTCCTTTGTGGAGACCGTAAAGGGGTGGCAATCGGGGTGGTTCTACATCACCGAGCCGCGGGACACTAACTGGGCAGCGACCCCCGAATTCCGATCTCGTGTTCCCATGCGGCTCACCTCCTGGAAGGAGAAGGGCCTATCCTGGGGCTCAGCGGAAGAACTGACCAGACTCCAGACATGTTTCCAAAACATGGTGAGCAAGAAAATCAAGCTCGTCAATGTGATCCAAGTCATGCTCTTCCACCGGATCCTCCCGTGCCAGAGACGGGTTTACAATCTGTGGGAGTTCGACCCGGCCGAACACCCGATGCTGAAAGAGCTCTTTGACTCGACGCACGAAGACATCTGGAAGGTGTTGTTCAAGGCCAGCGAGACACCACCGCCCACGACCGAAGATCGCGGGCTCAATGCAAAACACCAAGTTAATCCGGTGAGTTATCATATTCGGGAGACATGTCCTTTTACTAACATGCCTGTGGGAGGAACCTAAGCCTCCATACCAATCTTTCAGGATTCGGTAGCAGTGGCGGAGAGGATCGACTGTCTGTCCCCGCAACCTGAAGATACATAATCACCCCTCCTGACAAGGATGTTATTTCCGGCACCCTATGAGGTGCCGGAGAAGAAGGCCAAGAAGGCGGCTACGGGGACCAGAGATGGTCTCCGTCGCAAGGGTGCCACGGACATGACATCCGAGGACACCGAGATGAGATCCTCCACTAAAGACGATGAGGAGGAGGAGGAAATCCGTCCCCCACCTACTGGGGGGAGGAAGAGGAAGGTCTCCACACACAGGGAGGCCGACACATCCAAGAAGGGAAAGACTTCCCTTCCGGACTACTCCGCCGCGGCTACCAACAGCAGCGAGGAGTGGGACCCCAGGGTCAAGCCCTTGGCCAAATCATAAGTATCCAGACATACTAGTATGCCAGATCTATTTTTTTATCGCGTCTTACCATACCAGTCATGTTCCTGCAGTCCGGCCAAGTACAATATCGAGATATCCTCCTCTTCGGAGGGATCGTTGGACCCAGCGGCATGAATATTGAGTCTCTTTCGACAGCTTCCTCACCAAGGGTGCAGACAATACCGAGGTGTTGTCTTGAAGGATGCCGGAACAAGGGGAGATCGTTCTGGGGATGCCGGAGGGTGAGACTCCGGTGACCGAACATTTGGGGGGCAAGGTCCCCACGGACACCGAGTTTGGGGGCCGCAGCCAGTTTGGCCCCAAGCCGAATTCAGCTCCAGAAACCCAAAAGGTTCCGGACTCGGGAAAGAGGGCCGCCCCTAGCAAGGGGATCAAGTCGCCTATACCAATGACCTCCGTCCATCCGGAGGCACCGGACAGGATGTTGGAAGCGCTTTGCGGCGCTACCATTGATGAAGAACACCGTACTCTGATGAGTATGGTGATTAAGAAGGTTCAGTCCGTCAAAAGCGGACAGACAGAAGCCTGCGCTAGACTTCTAACAGGCTTTGAGGTAAGCAATAAAATTGTGGAAAAATATCACAGTATAGACAGTAGCCCCTGATGCTCTGTTAGGTGTTTGGATAGAAATGTCGAACAGAGGATCAAATAATAATCGCAGGAGTCTAACAAAATATGTCTTATGTGAAGAAGCAGGCATCGCTGCTAGCCGCTGCCACTTGTACTGCGGAGGTCTCCGAACTAAAGCAGAGCCTGGAGCGGACCAAGGAAGAACTCAGCCTTGTGAAGAGGCAGCTAGAGGAGAGACAAGGTATATAGTACTCTGCCTGTATACTTATTAGTGATAATTGATTCGCGCTGACGAAAGCGCTATGAACTATTGTAGGGGCCACGACCGAGGGGACGTACCTGAAGAAGGCGTTAGCTAAGGCTGAAGATAAAGCGGCCAAGGAACGCGCCGAATGCGATAAGCATGAGGCCTGGGTCGGCGAGGTGCAGCAAGAGCTCCAGGATTTCATCAAGAAGTGTGAATCCTTGGAGCATGACTCGAAGACTAAAGAGTCCGAGCTTGCCAAGGCCCTCCAGAGCGCACAAGACGCTAGAGACGAAGCCCAGAGAGCCCTCCAGGAAGTCCAGGTAGCCCAAAAGATTGCGGCGGGTAAGGCATTTGTTATGCAAAGCAAGCATGTGAAGGAAACATTCTTTTTACTTACCCGAATTCGGAGTTCTCCAGGAGCATTTGCGGATTTGCCATGCAGCATAGCAGACGCCGCGGAGTTCTACCGAGCCGAAGAAGGGAACTCGATGGAGAAGTTGTTCTGGTCCCATTACCTTGGGCCAGAGCATCCGCGGCCCTTGAGCGACCAGCTGAAGCAGTTAGTCAAACGGAACAAGGCGGCCGAACTGGCCATGAAGGACCTTATAGTATGACTGTGGCCGGCCGAGCCCCTGCCTAACAGTTACTTCGGACTCGTTAAGCGGCTTGTAATTGCCTTCCCGTGACTTGACATCATAAAGCGGTCAGTGTGCATTGAGGGTGCGCGGATGGCATTTGCCCATGCGAACATGCATTGGGAAAAGATGAATGTGAAGGCGCTGATGACCGAGGGACCGCTAGAGGGCAAGGAGCACTGTCATCCCAAGATGTATTATGACGGAGTCCTGGAGGGAGCCCGCCTTGTGGCAGAACATTGCGCGAAGGATATAATCTTTTAATGAATACATTCATTTTATCCTATCCTGTAATATAAAACAAGTTCTCTACACAATATGTATTGCATGTTTATTTAAAATTATCTCTCCTGTGCGACCGTGTATGAAATTTTGAGAGTTGGCCAGTCGTCGGCTTCTGCCCCCACATAGCTAGTACAGGGGTGTTCGGGATGAATCTAAACACTCTTTATCCAAGTCTTTTGGTCCTTTAAGGAGGTGTTTAGTGCGACGAACAAGGCAATCGGACTATATGGCTTTATCACTCTCACTTAGCCATAGGAGCTCTATAACTTTAAATTTTGGCGAAGCCCCTAGTATTTGGAAGTCTGAACTTGGGGCACTATACACGCCTAAATCGGGCAATAACCGATTCCTCGCTTGAAGCGGAAAAAATCTTTAAGGATTTTGAGACATCTTGAATAGCGACCAGCTCTCGCTACATCATGACAGTCAGTTTTTGGCTTTCTCTACTAAGGTGCTCGTCCGGAAGAACAGGGACACAATCGCAGTAGTTCTCCCTATGCCGCCTTAGCCGATATAGCGGAATGTAAGGTGGCAAAACATGGGAGCTGGGCAAACCCAACATTTGACCAAAGACATGATTCAGAGCCAATGCATATAATGCTATAAGTTCGGGGTGCCGAGCTATACTATAAAGTGCTCGGACTTTCTTGCCGTGTTATGGGTGCATTGAAGCCCTTGGCGATTTAAAGTGTACCAGAATGTACGAATGCAGTAAATACAAAGACAAGGAAAAAGATGAAATAAAAAACACATCAAGTTAATTTCTATTGTAATTTGAATAATACGTGAAGGCGTATTTGTACCCCTTGTGCGAGAAGCGAACAAGGCTATTTAACATGCCGTTTACCAGGAGTGGGCTACGTGTAGGTATGTAAACAGGAATAACGATCATTAACAAAGACCACCTGGGAATTCCCTTGTACGTCCAAGCCCCTGTTCTCTTGGTGTATTCTTCCATGATGGGTTCGATGATCCTGTTATCACAAAACAGAGCCTCAAGAAGATAAGACCTGAAAGGAGAGGAAAAAGTGAGGGTGTGCGGGTCCGAGAGCGGTTGAGCCGCTATGTGGACCACAGTCTAGCTGTGCCTCCGTCTATGCCCATGGTATTTTAAGTGCGTAGTTATGTACGCGCGGCACAAATTGTGCTGCTTGACTAGGACTAGAACGGAGGCCGAATTGCTAGATGAGCTCTGGGCGAACCAGATGGTTCTGTTGCAGAGCAGTTCAGACTCGTTTAAGATTGTCTGGGGGCCTTATTGCCGAATTGAGGTTCTTCCTAAGAAGGCCGCCTTGTGCTTCTGCCGCCAGTGCCGCGGTGTGCTCCTCGGTGCAGAGGGAGCACTCCGTATTCCCATTGACTGTTATGACACCGCGGGGTCTAGGCATTTTGAGCTTGAGGTAGGCATAGTGTGGTATCGCATTGAATCGAGCGAATGCGGTTCGTCCGAGCAGTGCATGATAACCACGATGTTGAAGATCAACTCTTCGCTTCGGAAACTATCTGGTGATTCGAAGACCACTTCCAGTGTGATTGAGCCTGTACAACAAGCCTCTACACCTGGTATGACACCTTTAAAGGTGGTTTTGGTGGGCTTGATCCTTGCGGGATCGATGCCCATTTTGCGCACTGTGTCTTGATACAGCAGGTTCAAGCTGCTGCCATCGTCCATAAGGACTCACGTTAGGTAGAATCCATCAATGATGGGGTCAAGGACCAGTGTGGCTGAACCGCCATGATGAATATTGGTCGGATGGTCTCTGCGATTGAAGGTGATTGGACAGGAAGACCATGGATTGAATTTTGGGGCGACTGGCTCCATCGCGTAGACGTCCCTCAGTGCGTGCCTCCGTTCCCGCTTAGGGATATGGGTGGCGTATATCATATTCACCATTTTAACTTGGGGGGGTTTCTTCTGTCCCCCTGTGTTCGGTGGCCAGCGCTCCTCGTCGTCATCTCTGTGCAGCCCCTTTTTATTTTTGGCATTTAACTTGCCGGCCTGCTTGAACACCCAACACTCTCTGTTCCTGTGGTTGGCTGGTTTATCGGGGGTGCCATGGATTTGACATGGACTATCAAGGATGCGGTCCAAACTGGACGGACCCGAATTGTTTCTTTTAAATGGCTTCTTTCGTTGACTGGACTTGGAGCCACTGAATCTGGCATTGACGACCATGTCTTTGGTGTTATCGCCATTATTTCGATGCTTGAATCTGTTGCGTCGGGGTTTGCCATTGCTGTCTCTGGCATCTGAGGCGCCTGGCTTTCCTGACGTGCTGCTGCTACAGGCTAACCAGCTATCCTCGCGCGCGCAAAAGCGGGTCATGAGTGTTGTGAGGGCTGCCATGGATTTTGTCTTCTCTTGGCCGAGGTGTCGGGCTAGCCACTCGTCGCAGATGTTGTGCTTAAAGGCCGCTAGGGCTTCGACATCGAACAGTCGACAATTTGGTTCTTTTAGTTAAGAACCGAGTCCAGAATTTCATGGCTGACTCTCCGGGTTGTTGGGTTATATGACTTAAGTCATCAGCGTCCGGTGGTTGTACATAAGTGCCCTAGAAGTTGTCATGAAATGCATCTTCCAGGTTCTCCCAACTGCCAATGGAGTTTTCTGGCAGACTATTTAGCCAGTGTCGAGCTGGTCCCTTGAGTTTTAGTGGGAGGTACTTGATGGCATGAAGATCATCACCGCGGGCCATGTGAATATAGAGAAGAAAGTCTTTAATCAAGACCGCAGGATTGGTTGTTCCATCATATGATTCAATGTTCACAGGTTTAAACCCTTTTGGGAATTCATGTTCCATTACTTCATCCGTGAAGCATAAGGGGTGTGCGTCACCTCTGTGCCGAGCCACTTCGTGACGTAGTTCGGATGTAGCTGGTCTGCTGTATTCGGCCCTGTTGGTTTTGTATGTATTGTATTCTGCGTGACGGTCATTGTCGCATGTTGAGGCGCGCCCCCGTGATCCGTAGACCGATCTTGGCTGTCCTGCTTTGTCTTCCAGTTTGTCTCACAGGTCATGCGTGTAGCCCGGGTCTTGGTATTTTTAGTTCTTCGGCGACGTGGTGCGGGCTAGTGTTCAGGCTGATACGTCACTTTATCTCGACCGCAGGGTGGTCGGTCAGCCGCATCCTGTGCTAGTGCCTCGTCCTCGAATTGAGGTAACAACTTCTGCCTCTGGTAGCTTTTGTTTGGGTGTTCGAGTCCGTATTCCTCGACTGCCAGGACTTCAGTCAATCTATCAGCTAGTAGATCTTGATCAGCTTGAAGCTGCTACTGCTTCTTCTTTAGGCTTTTCACAGTGGCTATAAGCCGTCACTTGAAGCGTTCCTGCTCGGCGGGATCCTCAGGCATGGTAAATTCATTGTAGACGAGGCTCACCTCATCCTCGGAGGGGGGCATGTAGTTGTCCTCCTCCGAGTTTTCATTCGTGGCCTATTCATCAGTGTTGTCTTGCCCGTCCCCCCATCCGGCCTGTTCGAATCCTGGCTGGGCGGGGTCATCTTCATTGTCTTCGGCATCGTCCGGATTGCTATTGTCTCCTGTGCCGGTATTGCTGTTTTTACCATGGCGTGGTTTACAGCGGCGCCGCTGACGTTGGCGCTTCGGCTGCTTCTCGGGAGGTTTATCCTCACCTGTATCCTTTTTGTCCTTGTCATTATCTTCTTTGGGGGTATCCACCATGTAAATGTCATATGATGAGGTGGCTGTCCATCGCCCTGTGGGCGGTGGTTCCTTTTCTTCTCCCACATTGTCGTCCATACCATCGATGTCTTCAGAGTCGAAGTCGAGCATATCGATCAAGTCGTCGATAGTGGCTATCAAGTGGGTGGTGGGTGGGCAGCGAAGTTCTTTGTCGTTCGTTTCCCACTCAAGCCGGTCATAGTTCGGCCAAGAATCTCCTGACAAGGAGAGGGATCTTAATGAATTTAACACGTCGCCCAAGGACGAGTGCTGAAAGATGTCCGTGGTGGTAAACTCAAAGATCGACGCCCAATCCATTTCGACGGGCGCGGATGAGGGAGTCCTGGATAAGGGGGTGTCCGCACAGCCGGACTATATACTTTGGCCGGACTATTGGACTATGAAGATACAAGATAGAAGACTTCATCACATGTCCGGATGGGACTCTCCTTGGCGTGGAAGGCAACCTTGGGGATTCGGATGTAGATCTCCTCCTCTGTAAACCGACTTTGTGTAACACTAGCCCTCTCCGGTATCTATATAAACCGGAGGGTTTAGTCCGTAAACAATTACAAACATACCATAGGCTAGCTTCTAGGGTTTAGCCTCTCTGATCTCGTGGTAGATCAACTCTCGTAATACTCATATCATCAAGATCAATCAAGCAGGAAGTAGGGTATTACCTCCATCGAGAGGGCCCGAACCTGGGTAAACATCGTGTCCCCAGCCTCCTGTTACCATTAGTCTTAGACGCAGAGTTCGGGACCCCCTACCCGAGATCCGCCGGTTTTGACACCGACATTGGTGCTTTCATTGAGAGTTCCTCTGTGTCGTCGCTGCAAGGCTAGATGGCTTCTCCAACCTTCAACCACGCTGTCCTGGGTGAGACTTTCCTCCCCGGACAGATCTTCATGTTTGGCGGCTTCGCACTGCAGGCCAACTCGCTTGGCCATCTGGAGCAGATCGATAGCTACGCCCCTGACCATCAGGTCAGGTTTAGAAACCTAAACTACACCGCCGACATCCGTGGAGACTTGATCTTTGATGGATTCGGGCCCGTGTCAGGAGCACCGAACAATCACGACGTGCATGACCTAGATCTGCAGTCGGACAGTATTCGGAACATCGCACCTGCTACAGCTCCAGACTTCGTTCCAGAGTAGGTCGTACCTTTCGAAGACGGGTGGATGGACCCCTCCCCGAAGGCCGCACACTCATCGGTGTTAGAGCCGACCATAGACTCCTCTCCTCGGGAAATATGTACCTCCGGACCCCCGGACTCATCTATGGTAGTGTGTTCCGGACTGCGCGCATCCGTGCCCATCGAATCTAACTGGGCTCCAGTCGGGGAATTCACCGTCGCGGATATGTTTTAGCACTCACCCTTCGGACACATGCTAGATTCATTAAAGTCTCTCTCTCTCTGTCAGGAGACTCCTGGCCGAACTATGTCCGGCTCGAGTAGGAAGCTGGCGACGAAGAAATTCGTTACCCACCCACCACCCACTTAATAGACACGGTCAACAACTTGACCGACGTGCCTAACTTTGACTCTGAAGACATCGATGGTATAGACGATGATGCGGGAGAAGAACAGGAACCACCGCCCATAGGGCGCTGGACTGTCACCTCTTCATATGATATATATATGGTGGACACTCCCAAGGAAACCATCGGCGACGAGGCAACGGGAGAGAACCCCTCGGGGAAAAAAATCAAAACATGGGCGTCATCGGCACCACTCCAAGCCCCGCCACAACAATACCGGCACTGGAGAAGAAAAACCAAATGGTGCCGAAGAGAAATACGATCCTGATCAACCGACCTTCGAGCAAGCCAAACAGGAACACGGGCAGGCTAGCCAAGACGAACAGGCAACAGATGGATACTTGGAGGACGTTAACTATATGCCTCCCTCCGAAGACGAGGTGAGCCTCGGGAGGCCAATTTCGGCGTACCATAGGATCCCATAAAGCAGGAGCGCTTCAAGCACCGGCTTATAACCACTGCAAGAAGCCTGAAAAAGAAACATCAGTAGCCTCAAGCTGATAAAAATATGCCCACAAACAGACGGACTAAGGCCCAGGCAGTCGAAGAATATGGACTCGAGCGCCGAACAAAATACTACCCAAAGTGCAGGCTACTACCTCAATTCGAGGAAGCGGCACTAAAAATCAAACACAGGCCTACACCCCGCCGACAGCACACTGCGGCAAGGGGCTGCGCACAAGACCAGCATTACATACCAGACAGCAACATAGCAAGCACCCCGGGCGCATCAGCGGACAAAAACAGAGTCTACAAACCTTGGCGCAACAAATATAAGCGTCCCAAGGTAAAAAAATGGCACCCAGGGAACGTCGATCAACACAGGAGCCCATAATCCTCAACCCGTTGGGCGGGAGAAGAGACTTCAACATCTTAATTCGGGCCCTCCAGCTTGAACCGCATACTTGACCGCCCATGTCAAATTCATGGCACCCCAGGAGTGGTAGCCAATCATGCCAATAGAGAATGCTGGGTCTTTAAACAAATCGGCAGGTCGGCGCCGGAAGGAGCATGAAGAATCCCAAATTATCAAGTCTAGGGACCGATCACTCGAGGATCAGACCCACCAAATAACTCATTCTAGAGTATCATAAATAGGCGTGACGGCCATCTAGGCCCCGCCACCCTGGAGATGGTCCCCGGATAGCCAAAAATGTCGTACCAACTTTCGGTCTTACACCTCTAGGCACTAGCTATTCAGCACCGCCAGGATACACTGTGACTCGAAGCACTATCACCCAAGACCCACATGATGAAGTCACAATTGCGGTCAAGACTGAGCTTCACCTCTGTGCTGAAGAATATTTGGCTACTTTATTCACTGAAGCAGCAAGTCACTGTTTTTTCAATCGAACTTAGATTCGACAGCCGAACTCCCGGACACCGACAAGGGAGTCCGAACTAGTTCATGATACCCCAACCTAATCATAGCTCATATAGATCCTTCAGCATAAGCCGGACGGATCACATCCACGGCTCAGCCACTACTCACTGATATGTCTCTGTCGTATCTATAATTTTTGCTTGTTCCATGCCAATATTCTTCAACTTTCATATACTTTTGGCAACTTTTTATACTATTTTTGGGACTAACATATTGATCCAGTGCCCAGTGCCAGTTCCTGTCTGCTGCATGTTTTTTGTTTCGCAGAAACCCAATATCAAACGGAGTCCAAACGGGATAAAAACGGATGGAGATTTTTTTGGAATATTTAAGATTTTTGGGAAGTAAAATCAACGCGAAACAGTGTCCGGGGTGGCCACGAGACAGGGGGCCGCTCCCCAGGGAGGCAGGCACGCCCTGGGCTCTCGTGGGCCACCCGTAAGGCGGTTGACACTCTTCTATTGGTGCAAGAAAGCTAATTTTATGAGAAAGGTCTGGGAGAAAGATTCACCCCAATCGGAGTTACGGATCTCGAGATATAAAGGAAACGGTGAAGGGGAGGAAACAGAGAACGCAGAAACAGAGAGATAGATCCAATCTCGGAGGGGCTCTCGCCCCACCCAAGGCATGGGAGCCAAGGACCAGAGGGTAAACCCTTCTCCCATCTAGGGAGGAGGTCAAGGAAGAAGAAGAAGAAGGGGGCCTCTCTCCCCCTTGCTTCCGGTGGCGCCGGAGCGCTGCCGGGGGCCATCATCATCACCGCAATCTTCACAAACACCTCCGCCATCTTCACCAACATCTCCATCATCTTCCCCCTTCTATATTCAGCGGTCCACTCTCCCACATCCCACTGTACCCTCTACTTGAACATGGTGCTTTATGCTTCATATTATTTTCCAATGATGTGTTGCCATCCTATGATGTCTGAGTAGATTTTCTTTGTCCTATCGGTGATTGATGAATTGCTATGATTGGTTTGAGTTGCATGTTTTATTATTGGTGCTGTCCTATTGCGCCCTCCATGTCGCGCAAGCATGAGGGATTCCCATTGTAGGGTTTGCAATATGTTTATGATTTGCTTATGGTGGGTGGCGTGAGTGACAGAGGCACGTACCCGAGTAAGTAGGTTGTTTGCGTATGGGATAAAAAGGACTTGATACTTTAATGCTATGGTTGGGTTTTACCTTAAGGAATCTTTAGTATTTGCGGATGCTTAATAGAGTTCCAATCATAAGTGCATATGATCCAAGTAGATAAAGTATGTTAGCTTATGCCTCTCCCTCAAATAGAATTGCAATAGTGATTACCGGTCTAGTAACATAGTCAATTGCTTAGGGGCAATTCCACAACTCCTACCACCACTTTTCCACACTCGCTATATTTAATTTATTGCTTATTTATTTAAACAGCCCCTACTTTTTATTTACGTGCTCTTTATTATCTTGCAAACCTATCCTTTCATTCCTACAAAGTACTTCTAGTTTCATACTTGTTCTAGGTAAAGCGAACGCCAAGCGTGCATAGAGTTGTATCGATGGTCGATAGAACTTGAGGGAATATTTATTCTACCTTTAGCTCCTCGTTGGGTTCGACACTCTTGCTTATCGAAAACGGTTGCGATCCCCTACACTTGTGGGTTATTACTCACACACGCCTCTCAAGCATTATTTGTAGGTTCACCCTCGCACACATCTGGACCGGCAACTTGGAAGCAGCTCGGACGCACACAAGGGGGATCTCCACCCCACCTGAATACAATCTGAATATTCCTCCGGACTCACGCACAGCCAACCACCGCCCGGCCCCAACAGGTTCTTCCGTCAGGCCTCTCTTTTATAACATGCACCGTACTCATGCGCATAGACGTATTAATTTAATGCAGCATGAAAGAGTCATTTGACGCTTATCTGCTATTTCTAAACGACATTTTGTCATAACGGCATCCGAACATCGTGTTATGCCTTTGAACGTTAGGGGCTTCCTTGCACCCATAGTACGACGACTAAAGTCTGAACACCTTCTCGGTCGTTCGGCACCCCAAACTTATACCATTATATGCATGAGCATCGAATCATGTCTTGGGTCATTGGTTGGGTTTGCCCGGCTCCCATGTTTTGGTACCTTACATTCCGCAATATCCACTAAGGTAGCACTGGGAGAACTACTGTGATTGTGTCCCGGTTCTGCCGGACGAACACCTCGGTAGAGAAAGCCGAAAACCGACTGTCATGATAAGGCAAGAGCTGGTCAGCTATTTGAGAGGTTGTAAAATCTTTAAGGATTTATTCCGCATAATTCCATAATAAAATGCACCGTGCGAAGGATCGGTCCACCGATTAGGCGCTATTAGAGCCCCCCGTGCGGTCTTCCGAACACCAGGGGCTGCGCCTCCCATACTCGAATTCCTATGGCTAAGTGAGAGTAATAAAGCCCTATAGTCTGATTGCCTGGTTCGCTGTGCTGAGCACCTCCTTCATGGACCCAAGAATGTGATAAAGAGTGTTCATGTGTATCCCGAACACCCCCGTAGTTCCTACATGGGGGCACAAGCCGACGACTGGCCAACTCTCAAGACTAACATATTAAACGGCCGCGCAGGAATAAAATTTACACATGACAGGCACCTACATATAAGTGACTCTGTTTTGCCTTATGAAGGATAGCACAACTGCTTTCAGGGAAAAATAATGTATTCCGTACATTCCTCGGCCATGAGGGGGGCCCCTTTCAGGACACCATCATAATATAATTTGGGCTTGCGGTGCTCCTTCCCCTCTGGCGGCCCCTCGGTCATCAGCTTCTCAGCATCAAGCTTCCCCCAGTGCACTTTCGCACGGGCAAATGCCATTCGTGCCCCTTCTATGCAAACCGACCGCTTAATGACGTCCAGCCGAGGGCAAACCCTCACAATCCACTTCACAAGCCCAACGAAGCTGCTCGGTATGGGCTCGGCGGACCATAGCCGGATAACCAAATCCTTCATGGCTAGTTAGGCCGCCTGATGCAGTTCGATCAGCTGTTTGAGCTGGTCGACAAATGGCACCGGATAATTCAGCGCCAAATACTGTGACCAGAAGAGCTTCTCCGCAGTTTTCTTCTTCTCAGCTCGGCAGAATTGGGCAGCATCCGATATGTTGCGCATCAAATCCGCAAATGCCCCTGAAAAAAATTAGGATTCAATGTGTCACCATGAATCTTCCCTGCGAAAGCGTAAGGCGCTCTGAACAAAAAAACCCTTACCAGCCGAAATCTTCCGCGCCTCCTGAATATCCTTCAGCGCAGCCTGGGCTTCCTCCCGAGCCTCATTAGCAGTCCGGAGAGCTTGGGCGAGTTTGGATTCTTTCAATGATAGACTCTGCTCCAAGCTCTCACTTCTCCCTACGGCCTCATGAAGCTCTCGTTCAGCTTCCACGACCCTAGCCTCGTGTTTTTCATGGAGAGCCTGCTCCGCGCCCGTTTCTTTTCGGCCAAGGCAACAGCCTTCTTGAGCGCCTCAATTTCAGCTTTTGCCCCTGGAGTGCACGATATATACTTTAAGATAGTCACAACTACTTACTTGTGCTAAAACTTACTAAAAAGATTCAAAACATACCTTGTTTCTCCTCCAGCTGCTTCTTCACTCGGCTGAGTTCCTCTTCGGCCCGCACCAGACTGTGCTTGAGTCCGGAAACTTTCGCAGCATGGCAGGAGACAGTCGCTGCAGACATCTGATTCATAAAAAATAAATGTGTCATTAGCTAAGTCTCCTGCGGACGGGAAATTGATCCCGGGAAGTTGATCCCCTATCCGGTTCCTGTCCTCTCCGAACAGTGTATCAGGGGCTACTATCTATACTATGACAGTCTTCTACACATATCTCCAAGCCTTTTATAAGGCTGACGCAGGATTCATTCAGTCCGTTCTCGGCGGCCTGAATCTTTTCTATCACTATGCCCATAAGGACGCGTTGTTCATCAATGATGGACGCACTCTCAAGTGCTGTCGATAGGCCGCCTGACGCCTTCGATTGGACGGAGGTTGCAGGCGGAGTAGGATCGCCCCCTCCAGTCAAGAGGGGCTGCCTGCCTGATCTCGGAGCCTTAAGGGTCTCCAGGACTGTGTCCGACGCAGCTCAGATCCGTGATCACCCCCACCAACATTCATGGGAACCGCCACTCCCACGCATTCGGCCCCCGAGGTACGCCCCCCCCCCCCCGGCTCAGGTCCCTTTTTGACGACACCTCGGTGTCATAGCCTGGCTTTGGGGAAGGGGCCCTAGGAGGTGTCTCACTCTCCAAGGCATCAGAACTCAACGAGTCGTCTGATGAGGCCTGTTGGGCCGGAGACCTTACCGGACTGTGAAAAGTACGGTACGAATCAAGATACTGCATTCTAGTAAATTTTGGATGCATGAATATGTTCGGGTTTCGTGCACTTACGATTTTGCCAGGGCTGGGCCCTGGGATCCCACTCTGGGCTGCTATCGGTAGCCGGGGTGGACACGTCGGGGATGGATGTTCTTTCCCTCTTAGGCGAATCTGCCTCTAAGGATGAGGAGGTTGTCCTTTTCTTCCTCCCCCCCCCCCCGTAGGGGACTCGGGCTCTTCCTCCTCCTCATCCTCTTCCTCCTCTTTGTTCTCTCTAGAGGAGGGAGGGTCACTGGAGTCTTCGGACTTCGTGTCTGAAGCACCACGACGACGGAGACCGCTCCTGGTCTCCTTGGCCTTTTTGTTGGCCTCTTTCTTCGGCACCTTGTAAGGCGCTGGGACCAACATATTTGTCAGAAGAGGTCCCGCTGGTTCTTCCGGTAGCGGGGCCGGACAATGAATCCGCTCCGCCACCTTCGTCCATTCCTAAGGCAACCGTGGAAAGACACGTTAAAAAACATCTCCTTCGGGACATATCAATGAAACATGCGAATAGCCAGGATATGATGACGACTTACCAGACTGGCGGGGTGGGACAGTCGGTACCCGCGGTCTGCGGCAGAGTCCGGCCATGGTTTGACGGACTTAAAGAGCACCTTCCAGATGTCCTTGTGCGAAGAGCCGAAGAGCTCCCGCAGGGTCTGGCACTCGGCCAGGTCATACTCCCACAAATCACAGCCTTTGTGCTGGCAAGGAAGGATCAGGCGGACCAGCATCACCTGGACCACGTCAACAAGCCTGATGGCCTTGTCCTCGCTACCTTTGACGCGTGCCTGGATCACTGACAGTTTGTCGAACAACGACCAGTTCACGCCCTTCTTGGGCCAGGACGTGAGCTACAAAGGGGCTCCAGATCGGAACTCAAGAGCAGCGGCCCACTTTTTGCCGCGCGGCTAAGTGATATAGAACCATTGTTGCTGCCACTCCTTGATGGAGTCATTGAAAGTACCCGTCGTCCATGTGACCTTGGGCATCCTGCTCACCATGGCGCCTCCGCACTCGGCATGTTTGCCATTCAACACTTTGGGCTTCACGTTGAAGATCTTGAGCCATAGCCCGAAGTGCAGCGAGATACAGAGAAAGGCCTCGCACACGACAATAAATGTCGAGATGTTGAGGAAAGAATTGGGGGATAGATCATGAAAATCAATCCCGTAATAATACATGATGCCGCGAACAAAAGGGTGGAGGGGGAACCCGAGCCCACGGACAAAATGGGGGAGGAAAACGACTCTCTCATAGGGCTCCGGACTAGGGACAATCTGTCCCGCCGTTGGAAGATGGTGGCCAATTTTCTTGGCCAGATATCCGGCCGCCCGCAGCTTTTTAATATCCTTCTCCTGGACGGAGGAGGCCATCTACTTGCCTCCTGCTCCGGATCCATACATTTTCAGAGGACCTTTTTTGGTGGGAAGGATGAATGCTTGGGCGCTAGGGCTCAAGCGAAAGGAAAGGGCCGAGCAGAAGTAGAAGAAGGCGTGGGTAGAAAGGAGGAGGTTTTTCCCCTTTATAAAGGCGGTAAAACTTTACGCCTCCCCGCTTGCCTAACGGAGCCTGCTCATTCCCCACTCACCGTAATTTATGGTACGGTTGGGTTACCCACGTCCGTATTGAAGAGGGTCCCGCATTAAGGGGACACGATCTCTGCTTTGACAAGACGTGCTAAAGAAACAACCTTGCTATATGCACAGAGGCAGGTTGTAAAAAACGGTTCGAATAAAAACCGGACCGTGGCGTGATATCACTTTTTGAAGAGTTGTCAGCAGATTAGATTCGTGGGTTATTATTCTCACTACAGTGGTATATGGAATTTTATGTTGCAGAGCCGGACACAGTCCTTGTGTTCAGAATTTATCTTGAAGTATTCGGAGATGGAACCCGCCTCGCAATGCCGAAGACAATCTACGCGCCCGACTCATCATCATTGAAGCATGGTTCAGGGGCTACTGAGGGAGTCCTGGATAAGGGGGTTTCCGGATAGCCGGACTATATACTTTGGCCGGACTGTTGGACAATGAAGATACAAGATAGAAGATTTCGTCCCGTTTCCGGATGGGACTCTCCTTGGCGTGGAAGGAAAGCTTGGCGATTCAGATGTAGATCTCCTCCTCTATAAACCAACTTTGTGTAACCCTAGCCCCCTCCGGTATCTATATAATTCGGAGGGTTTAGTCCGTAAACAACAACAATTATACCATATGCTAGCTTCTAGGGTTTAGCCTCTCTGATCTCGTGGTAGATCAACTCTTGTAATACTCATATCATCAAGATCAATCAAGCAGGAAGTAGGGTATTACCTCCATCGAGAGGGCCCGAACCTGGGTAAACATCGTGTCCCCAGCCTCCTGTTACCATTAGTCTTAGGCGCACAGTTCAGGACCCCCTACCCGAGATCTGCCGGTTTTGACACCGACAGCGGACACACGCGGTTCGAAACCCGTATCTGGAGACAAGTCCGGGGATCCAACAACACAGGCCTCGATAGAGGCTGAAAAAAGCTGTGCTCGGCTCCAATGTCGTAGAGTATGCGGCCTCCATGGTGGGGTCCAGCCCCCCGTCCACGGACGGCGTGATCTGTTCCGGATCTAGGGCTAGGGCAGTCACAGGTGCGGTCTCCTGAGTGTAGTCTGATGACAGATTTGAGTCGTGTTCGTCGTGGCTCCAGGGAGCGGCTGTCGTGGGTTCGAATCCATCAAAGATCAAGTCTCCGTGGATGTCGGTGACGTAATTCAAACTTCCAAACCTGACCTGATGACCAGGGGAGTAGCTATCGATCTGCTCTATATGGCCAATTGAGTTGGCCTGCAGTGCGAAGCCACCGAATACAAAGATCTGTCCAGGGAGAAAAGTCTCACCCTGTACTACATCGTTAGAGACGATGGAGGGAGCCATCAAGCCCTATGACGATGACACAGCGGAACTATCAATGAAAGCACCAATGTCAGTGTCAAAACCGGTGGATCTCGGGTAGGGGGTCCCGAACTCTGCGTCTAAGGATAATGGTAACAGGAGGCGGGGGACACGATGTTTACCTAGGTTTGGGCCCTCTCTGTGGAGGTAATACCCTACTTCCTGCTTGATTGATCTTGATTATATGAGTATTACAAGAGTTGATCTACCACAAGATCGAGAAGGCTAAACCTAAAAGCTAGCCTATGATTATGATTGTTCTTCTTCTTGTCCTATGGACTAAACCCTCCCGTTTATATAGACATCGAAGGGGGCTAGGGTTACAGAGAGTCGGTTACAGAGAAGGAAATCTACACATCCGAATCACCAAGCTTGCCTTCCATGCAAAGGAGAGTCCCATCCGGACACAAGATGAAGTATTCTATCTTGTATCTTCATAATTCAACAATCCGGCTAATGTATATAGTCCGGCTGTCCGAGGACCCCGTAATCCAGGACTCCCTCACCGACCACTATGCCACTGAATGCTCTGAAGCAAAGAATGGAAATGGCAACAGAAGTTCGGGAAAGAAGCCCAACCCCTTCACCAGAGGTCGGGTGAACCACGTCAGTGTGGAGGAGATAGAGAGCAGCCCGACGTAGTTGTCAGTAAGTTTTTGATTAATGCATTTACAGCACTTGTTCTTTTTGATACTGGTGCATACCATTCATTTGTGGATAAGTATATGTTGCCAACAGTAGCCCTTAAGTCACCTATGTTAGTAAGTTCCCCAGGAGCGGAGTATATGGATAGTAGGGGATGCTATCAGTTTCCAGTAACCATAGGTAGACATGTTTTCCCCACCGACCTTATTGTCCTCGAGTCACAAGGATTGGATGTGTTCCTTGGAATGGATTGTCTATCCATGTTTGAAGGAAACATCGATTGCGCCAGTAAATCAATTCTTCTCACCACCCCAGAAGGAAAGAGGATCAAGTATGTGTCTAGGCATGCACCGAGGAGGACAAATGTGAATTCCCTATCGGGAGTTGTTCATGAGGAAGTACCAGTGGTGAAGGATTATCCCGATGTATTTCCGGAGGAGTTACCAGGCATGCCATCAGATCGAGATATTGAGTTTTTGATTGAGTTATTGCCAGGCACTAGACCAATATCCAAGAGACCGTATTAGATGCCTGGAGTAAATTAAGAAGCAGATAAAGGAGTTACTAGAGAAAGGTTATATTCGACCAAGCTCATCGCCTTGGGGAGCTCTAGTGCTTCTAGTTGAGAAGAAGGATGGATCTATGAGGATGGTTGTTGATTATCGTGCGCTGAATGAGGTGCAATGAAGAACAAATACCCTCTGCCAAAGATCAATGATTTGTTTGACCAGTTACTGGGAGCTAAGGTTTTCTCCAAGATCGATCTTCGATCAGGTTATCACTAGTTGAAGATCTGAGAGCGGGATATACCTAATACAACTTTTACTATGAGGTATGGGCTATATGAGTATACAATTATGTCATTTGGTTTGACTAATGCCCCTACCTATTTCATGAGTATGATGAACAAGGTGTTCATGGAGTTCTTGGATAAGTTCATTGTGGTTTTCATTGATGATATATTGGTCTACTCGAAGAATGAAGAAGAGCATAAGTAACATTTGTGCTTGGTTCTTGAGAGGCCCAGAGAACATTAGTTGTATACCAAGTTCAGAAAATGTGAGTTTTGGTTGAAGGAAGTTGGATTTCTCGAACATGTTATATCTGGAGAAGGAATAGCAGTCGACCCTACCAAGCTTGCTTCTATCACTAAATGGTTGGCACCCACCTCATGGGAGAGATCAGAAGTTTTCTTGGACTCGCAGGTTATTACCGGAGATTTATTGAGAATTTTTCCAAGATAGCGAAGCCCATGATGGAGTTATTGAAGAAGGACACCAAGTTTAAATGGATTGAGGATTGTGAAGCCAGTTTTCAGGAGTTGAAGAAACGTTTGGTTACAGCCCCAGTGCTAATTCTCCCAGACATACGTAAGGATTTCCAGGTGTATTGCGACGGTTCACGTCGAGGACTCGGAGGTGTGCTTATGCAGGACAGAAGAGTTGTTTCATATGCCTCACGGCAGCTTCGGCCTCATGACTTGAATTATCCTACACATGATTTGGAGTTAGCAGCCGTAGTGCATGCGCTCATGACATGGAGACACTTTCTCATCGCTAACCGTTGTGATGTTTACACGGATCATAAGAGTTTGAAGTACATCTTCACATAGAAGGAGTTGAACCTCATGCAAAGGAGATGGTTGGAGCTCATAAAGGATTATGACATGAGATTGCATTATCACCCAGGAAAGGCCAATGTCGTAGCAGATGCGTTGAGCCGCAAGAGTACGCTCATAACCGGAGGATTACCTCAGGAGTTAGCAGATGATCTCCGAGAGCTACGCTTGGAGATAGTTCCGAGAGGTTATGTTGCAGCATTGGAAATTCATTCCACCTTGTTGGTAAAAATTAGAGAAGCCCAGAAGACGGACAAGGAGATTGCAGAGATAAAGGAAAGGATGAGTAAGGGAAAGGATAAAGGTTTTTGTGAGGATAAGCACGACAGTTTATGGTTTGAGGATCGTATCTATGTGCCTAATGACCCTAAGATCAGGAAGTTGATTCTGCAAGAGGCTCACGATTCACCTTATTCGATTCACCCAGGAAACACCAAGATGTATCTGGATTTGAAGGACAGTTTCTGGTGGACAGGAATGAAGAAAGATATTGCTGAGTATGCAGAGGTATTTGATGTATGTCAGAGAGTTAAGGCAGAGCATCAGAAACCAGCAGGGTTACTACAGCCTTTGTCGATACCCAAATGGAAGTGGGATAAACTTGGCATGGATTTTATCACTTGATTACCCAGGACCCGTTCAAGCTATGACTCTATCTGGGTTGTAGTCGATTGCTTGATGAAGGTAGCCCATTTCATCCCTGTGAAGAAAACTTATACGAGTACTAAGATGGCAACGATATACATGACCAGGATCATATGTCTGCATGGAGTTCCAAGGACCATTGTATTAGATAGAGGAACACAGTTTACTTCAAAGTTTTGAAATCATTGCATGGAACTTTGGGTACCAAGCTAGAGTTCAGTACAGCCTTTCATCCACAGACAGATGGACAGACCAAGAGAGTCAATCAGATTTTGTAGGACATGTTGAGAGCTTGTGTGCTAGACTATGGATCTAGTTGGGATGATAATTTTCCCTATGCAGAGTTCTCTTATAAAAACAGTTAGCAAGCCAGTTTGAATATAGCCCCTTTCAAAGCTTTGTGCGAAAGGAGGTGCAGGACACCATTATCATGGGATGAAGTTGGAGATAGACAGTTTTTTGGACTGGACTTAATCAGAGATTCTGAGGAGAAGGTTAAGTTGGTTCGAGATAGACTCAAGGTAGCCCAGTCTAGGCAGAAGAGTTATGCAGATACTAAACGCAAGGAGGTAGCCTACGAAGTTGGAGATAGAGCATATCTTCATGTGTCCCCACTTCAAGGAGTTAGGCGATTTGGAGTCAAAGGGAAACTAGAACCACGATTTGTGGGACCATATAGAGTGTTGGAACACTGGGAGAAGTTGCTTACAAGTTGGAGTTACATGTGGGATTGTCAGGAGTTCACGATGTGTTTCACATTTCCCAATTGAAGAAGTGCCACGCAAAGATGGCTGACATTCCTCTGAGAGATACAGTGCCACTGGAAGCGATTCAATTGGATAGTGATCTGACCTACGAAGAAAAGCCAGTCAAGATTCTCGAATTTTCCAGCCGAGTTGCTCGCAACAAAGTCATCAAGTTTTGCAAAGTTCAGTGGAGCCACCATACCGAGGAGGAAGCCACCTGGGAGCAAGAAGAAGATCTCCGCAAGGACCACCCACACCTTTTTGCTAACCAACCCGAATCTCGAGGGAAAGATTCATCTTAAGGGGGGTAGGTTTGTAACAACCCAATTTTCAGTTTGGATGTTAGACATAGATCATTCATATGCATTGCATAGTTTATTGCATTTTTTGTGATCCAAGAAATCTTAAGCAACTCAGGACCCAAGGAGAGAGTTGGAGGTTTCATAAATTTTCATTTTTGAATTTTTTTTCAAACTTGAAAAACTGGATCAATTTGATTTCAACAAATACTTTCCAATAATTTCAAAACAATAAAAAATAAAAGAGAGAAGATAAAATGACTTCTTTAAAACCGAGGAGAAATATTGGAAAGGAAATCTAGAAGTTAAATTATTTTATTTGAATTTTATTGTCCATTTTATTTGGTTGAAATTAGAGAAAAACATGCATTTTTAAAAATTGCATTTAGTCCAAAAAATGTTCACTTTGTCCCAAATATAAGGCAGGGATGGTGAAAATTGTTTCTGGAATTTTTAGCATTTTTATTTTATTTTTTATGAGGATTTTTCATCGCGGCATTGTTCAAAAAAAGTCGTGCGCCGACTGAGCCGGCCTAGCCGAGCCAGGCCGAAGCCCAGCCTCCAAACCGCCTCGCCGCCGTAACCCCGCCAGACTCCGGTGGAATTCGAATCGGAGCCACGCCCCGCCGCCTCCTTCCCCAAGTCGGGATTCCTCCTGAGGCCTTTATAAACCGACCCGCCGTCGCCCTTTGCTCCCCAACTTGCAGCCGCCGCCGCCCTCGCCTAAAGTCGCTAGTCGGCCCGCCCACGCCGCAGTTTCGCGCCGCCGCCGCTTGCTGCTGCTGTGGAGCTGCATCGCCGTTGCTACCGTCGCCCGTGCCACCGCTCGCCGCCGCTGCCTCGCTTCGCCAATGCCGCCTCGCCCCGCCGTTGACCTCAACGGAGCTGCAGTTGACCGAACCGGTAAAAACCGTTGGTTTTCTTTCCGGTTTATTTTCGGTTTAGATTAGGTCGGTTGGTTGTTTTTTAGTTCTTAATTAGCCCATATTCACTCGTTAGAATCTGTTAACAAATGAATTCATTCGTTAGTTTCTGTTTGCGTACATTCATCCGATAGATTTTTCTTTTTCTGTTTATTTTCGCCCAAGGACCTATCCGCGAATAGTTTTATCGTGATTTAGGCCCTGATCTCCAAACTAGCGTAACTTTTAGCTCGTTTGTCCAAATTAGGTGAAACCAACGCCTAATTCTTTGTAATGATCCCCTCTTTCCAGTAAACCAACTTGAACATGATTTTGACAATTTAAAATTTGAGTTTAGTTCATATTAGTAATCAATCTTGTTTTGTTTGTATCTTGAGTTTCGTAACTCCGTTTGAGTTGATTCTTTTTGCAAATCATAGCTAATCACATATACCTAATGTTAAGATCTAAAGCACATGAAAATAATGCTGTTAGGTTTAGTTTTATGTTTAGTTAGTTTTTTACTTGTTTTGAGTTTTATTTGGATCTTTTCTCGATTTATTTTTGCATCTTTGGTTGATTGGTTATGTAAGCTACTGTTTGTCTATGCTAGATTTTCTGGAGTGCAAAGCTTGTTACTACGAATCTCTAGAGTTTTCCGATTGTCAACAAGGCAACTTACACTTTGATCATACTCTTCTATACCCAATTCTTACTATGTATTAGTTTTGCCCCTCAACAAGGCAACTTACTATGCATGAGTAGGATTGGAAACATGTGGTTTGGTTGTAGTTCTTGAGGTACGAATCTAATACCTTTCATCACCCCAAGAATATACCTTATGCTCATTTATTGCCATGCTCGTAGATGGTGATTGGATCGTGATACACATGGAAGTTGTGAGAGTTAATAATCTTGGATAATATTAAGGTGGCAACTTTAATACACATCTGGGTCGATTGGTTGGGGCACCTAGAGAATCCAGTGCTAGCCAGTTTGGGAAATCCTAGAGTACCCATGTGATTTTTCCTCGGTTCGCCCTCCCGGCTCAAAGGGATCATATGATATTTCATACCTAGAAACTTCCGTGTGCAGCCACAAGCCATTATGGGCTCTGGCGTAGTTGAGTAAGTTGTGTGAGCACTTGAAGAGGTGGACTAGCAGATGTAGGGGAAAGTAGGTGTACCGGTCTACCCAGAGTACAGAGTTAATGCTTCAGAAAGACTATGACTTGATCTTCCGATCATGGATGTAGCCGAGTCTTGTGGGGAAAAGTGCGCAACCTCTGCAGAGTGTATAAACTAATTATGGTTAGTCGTGTCCCCGGTTATGGACATCTTTTGTATCTAGAAGTGGATATTATTGTTGATCTCATCACTCTTTAATTAAATGAATTGGGTTTAATGACGATACTTGTTTAATGTTGGGAGTTGAGTTGGAGGAACCTTCTCAAATATTGGTACAAACTTTGTAGTAAATAAAATTTATTCCTTTGTTGTAGGGAAAATTAGCTTCATGCAAAACCTTACATTTAGAGACTCCACTAGCTAAATATTCATGTAGATATAGTTTCTTGCATTAATTGCTTTACAGTGTAACTCTGCCAGCATATTCAATGTGCTGACCTACACGGCTGCAACATCTCATGTTGGAGACTTAACCGACAATGAATAAGGTGCGATAGGTCGTTGTCTTGCACTCAGCTATGTCGTTGGAGTTGATGGACTCATTTACCTTTGAAGCTACCGCAGTTATTTAGTTTAGATGGCCTTCAGCAATTTTATTTGTGTAACAGATACTCTTTATGAAGACCTTGATGTAATAAGTGTGTGATTGAACTCTGTTATAATTCCTTGAGTACTGTGTGTGTCATCATACCGATCCAGAGATGACACTTAAGCACAGAGACTTCGATGCATTGGGATTGTGGTCGCTACACTTTAGCATTAGGGGTAGCCACATGCAGATCAGGAAACAAAGGAACAAGAAGATGGGTTTTGCGAATAAAACTAACTTCTGCTTCATCCATGTCCCAAAACTAAGCAAGAAAGATGGATTCTACATCCTCCATCTTATGATTGAGTTCAGCATGGATCACCAAAAGCTTCGTATCACAAACAAAAACAGTGATCATATCCACAAGTGGGTAGAATCTCATGGAGAAGCGGATTATAAACTTAGAGATGACATCTTTCACATCCAAAAGGACATTGCGACGATCATCATGAAAAAAGTTGTTGCTGAGAAGGGGATGTTCCACCACGACCCTATATCGTGAGATGACGTCCGGACTCGCATAGGCATGCAATGTCATGACCTCACACTATTCAAGAAGCTAGGGTCCATCCTCGATGATATGGAAGGATGGAACTTCTAGTGATTTACGATGCCCATGATTATGATATGTGTTGGTTGAACTTGTATACTTTCTGTAGCGAAGAAACTTTGTGATGTCCACGGTCCCTGCTGAACTTGCGTGACGCTACTTTGTTAGTTTGGGTACGATGAACTGCGTACTTATAGTTAATTAGTTTACATACTGTATGTTGCATCCAGTTGCTAACCCTTTCTTTTTCGTGTTGCTCTAGTATATTTTGTTGCACATGATTGTACATTCTCTTGATGAAGAGCATCTCTAACTGGTACCTAGCTTCTTGATGGCGAGGTGGCAGTGCTATGTCATGTAGAAAGGGAAGGTTCCGGGGGTGTACAATGAGTGGCCTGAGTGTCTGGCGCAAGTGAATGGGGTCTCAGGCGCTAGCCATAAAGGCTTCAAAAGCAGACAAGAAGCAGAAGCTAGTTACTTGAGGTTCACGCTAGCGCGAGAGAGGACTCGTAACCGCCGCCTCATGTACTGCATAGTTCCGCTCTCACTCATAGTGATAAATCTTCTTGCGTATATCATTGTTTAGATGGATGACGATGTAGTTGCCAGTATTCGAGACTTGTATCGCCATTTTCCAAATGATGACGAGAGACCACTTCCTGTTGGATGATGATTATGATGATAACCACCTTGTATCACTATGTATATGCTATGATTACATTCGTATGTGTATGACATGCTAGAGATTATTGTATAAAGCCCAAAACAAAAATCAGTAGCACAAAACGTGGAGCAAAAAAATTAAAAAACTAATAACAGTAGCGCGGGGTATGGCATTAGCAGCAGCGAGCTCTTAGCAGTACTGCTCTTTGCATAAGGGTGATGTAGCTATTATCAGCAGCGTGTGTTTCAGACAAACATTGCTGCTATCCCTAGTTAGCAGTAGCGCCGGTCAGGCTGCACTACTGATAAGCATTAGCTGAAGCGCCTTATCAGTAGCGCGGCCACCCGCTCTACTAATAAGCATATAACACGTGCTACTGCTAGGCTTTTCCCTATTAGTGTTAGAGCATGTGCATGTAGTTCAAATTTGAATTGTGCACATAAATGCATTGAAAACTCAACTAATGCATAAAAATGTCCAAACAAACCCGAAAAATCCGAAAAATTGACACAACACTCATGTTGTTCTATGTGGACAATAGAAATTTTCTGAAAGCAATAAGAGGCAACGGATGTCATTTCGTCCCCAAAGGTGGGACGTTACCTACCGAAACCATCAGGCTTTTTGTGAGAACCTTTGGTTTGTGAGAAGCATATCCCCAAACCTGCTCCAAATGGGACAAAAAATTTACCACGACATGTTGATGCTGCTCCATGATACCATGCCAAGTTTCATGAATTTCAGATGAGTTTTGGATTTACTAGAATTTAAAAACAGAGAATCTCAATGTTTGCGGCCGAGTGACGGTGCCAGGGTGTTTGACATTCATTCACATTTCTCGCATGGGACCTAAGCATGCAACTAAGGACACAGATTTGAATTTTCTACCAATTTGTATGCATTAGAGCATGTGCATGTAGTTCAAATTTGAATTATGCTCATAAATGCATTGAAAATGCAATTAATGCATAAAAATGTCCAAACAAACCCCCAAAAATCCCAAAAATTGACAGAACACTCATGTTGTTCTATGTTGACACTAGAAAATTTTTTAAAGCAATAAGAGGCAGCGGATATCGTTTCGTCCCCTAAGGTGGGATGTTCCCTACCGAAACCATCAGGCTTGTTGTGAGAACCTTTGGTTTGTGAGAAGCATATCCCAAACCTGCCCCAAATGGGAAAAAAATTACCACAGCATGTTGATGCCGCTCCATTATAGCATGCCAGGTTTCATGAATTTTAGACAAGTTTTTGGATTTACTTGAATTTAAAAATGAGGAATCTCAATGTTTGCGGCCGAGTGACAGTGGCAGGGTGTTTGACATTCATTCCCATTTCTTGCATGGGACCTAAGCATGCAACCAAGGACATAGATTTGAATTTTCAACCAATTTATATGCATTAGAGAATGTGCATCTAGTTCAAATTTGAATTGTCCTCATAAATGCATTGAAAATGCAATTAATGCATAAAAATGTCAAAACGAACCCCGAAAAATCCCAAATATTGACACAACACTCGTGTTGTTGTTCTATGTTCACACGAGAAACATTTTGAAAGTAAGAAGAGGCAACATATATCGTTTCATACCCCAAGGTCGCACGTACCCTACTGAAAGCATCAGGCTCATTGTGAGAGAAGCTCTGGTTTAAGAGAAGTTTATACCCACACCTGCCCCAAATAGGACAATATTTTCACCACGGCATGTCACTGCCGTTCCATGATATCATGTCAAGTTTGATGAATTTTAGACGAGTTTTCGATAAACTAGAATGTTAAAAGCATGTATCACAATGTTAGCGGCTGAGCGCCAGTGTCAAGGTGTTTGACATTCATTCTCATTTCTTGCATGTGACCTAAGATTGCAACCAAGGACAAACATTTGATTTTTCAACCTGTTTTTATGGACTGGAGCATGTGGTTTAATTTTGAATTATGCACCTGAAATGCCTAGAAAACCAAGTTACTGTATAAAAATGTCCAAACGAACCCTGAACAATTTCAATTTTTTTAGATGCACATATAGTTGCATGTTCACTGCAGATAAAAGGTCTAGCAATTCAAACACCGTCCATTGTTGTTGTGACCCCCTTATGTAATTCAAATCGAAATTAAAAATCAAGTAGATCCCACACAATTTATTATCACCAACCGTGTGAGATGTAGTACAAAATATCCTGGAGCATCATCAGTGTATAGTATGCCTATGGCTTACGCGAAAACGTGTGTTGGCTATAGTCCATAGCCGGCATGTCAAGCACACTAGCACGCTCCCCAAATATCATTTCACTATTCAATCGTCACCGGTGAAAGATGGGGACGTGGACTCGCATCGTGAGGGAAACTTCGGAGCCACACTCGGCGAGAGCGCGGCCGCAGCTGCCATGCGCGTGCTAACAAGGTGCATGAGCATGGCCGCAATCTACGATCGGGCGGCCATGGCATCCCAAACGGTAGTTGTTGCTTCTCAGGTGGTGGCAGCAACATCTGCCTCAGGGATAGCAGCTGGCGAGAGCGGCACAGCAGTTGTCCGTTCCACAACGGCGGCCTTAGCCCTGATGGAGACCGCCACGACCATCTCGAGGCCGCCCACGCCCAGCTCGTGGCAGTCACCGCACAAATCAAACGAAGCTTCTCCGACAATGGTCAGCAACCCACGGCCGAATAGTTGGCAATCGCCGAGAGCGTTTGAGCAGCCGTCTGTTCCTCCGCCGCATACCTTGCAACGACGGAGCCCGTCCAAGCCGAGATTGCGGCCGCCCACGCCCAGCTCATGGCGGCCTTTTCCCAAGAGATGGCAGACGCGTATGGCGAGATGCTTGCCGAATATGGTGCGATGGATGACATGGAGCGCCTTGCCCAGGAGACCATCGGGCACGAGCTGGACATGGAGGAGGCGGCGGAGATCGACGAGCACCAGCTGTAGTAGTACTCTTTATTTTATTTTTTAATTAAGAGCACTGGTCTTTAATATGTTAGAGTAATGTTTAAGCCAGCTAGCTTTGTTTAATTTCTGAACTTGCTCGATTAAGAAGTGTGGGTGTGATGTAGTCTCCTTTGTGTACCCAAATTATGTAATGACGTCGATGAGCACTGTAACCAGGGAAATTGGAACCAAAATTTTAGACGTTCAAACTCATCGCACATGGGTTAAGCTATCTGAATTGTTTGTGATGTTCACATATCGTACACAGTTCTGAATAAGGGACAGTGTCTGATGACACTTTGCACGCCAGTTTTTCACTGAAGCGATTCAAAATTTTCGGCTTCCACGGAAATTCGCCCCTCCCCCTTACCAAAAGCCACATTTCCCCTGTTTCTACCTTCCTTTCCAAGTTGAAACCTTCACTCCTTGCTTGTAGCGCCGCCCCACCTCGCCGGCGACACTCCTTCATGTTGCTCGGCCTCGTCTATCTAGGCAGGTAATCCACACCATACCCCATCCTCCTCCTCCTTCCACATCCCACATGCGCCAACCGCCGGCGTGACACCTTCCACCCAAATTACTGACCCATCTACCAAATAAGCGCCGCCCTAAGCCATGGTGCACGTAGTATAGCCAGGAGCTCAAGGACCATTTGGTAGCGGAGAAGCAAATCGTGGCCGCACACACGGATGAGGTCGTGATGGCTAGAATTCGTGACGACCCCCAGATCTTGGAGGAGCACCTTGCCATTTGCTAGCTATGTCGGTTAAGCATGCTCGGTTTACCCGTTGTGTGTGCTGCTCCTGCCTTTCCTTAACAAATTCTAGTGAATCTGTTGCTCCTGTGTATATGTTATATATGTTGTGCAGCATGGTGCTCACTTATAAAGTATTTGGTTAATGAGTTGTCGTCTTCAGGTAACTGTTTGGTTCAATTCTGCAAATGTGATGTTCAATTCTTTAGGCTGCAATTTTGTATTGTCTTCCATGTGAGAAATAAACCGAATTTATCATTACAAAATACATGAGAAATGAATACAATTGATATATTTCCAAGTTGTCAAGCATGCTTGGTTTGGTTATACATTGTGCGATGTGGTGCTCAATTAACGTTTCGTTCATTTGTGTTGTGGTGTTTAGTTAACTATTTAGTTCAATTCTACAATGCGATGTTCAATAGTTGTGGGTGCATTCTGTTATTGTATACCATGTGAGAAGTAAATCGAATTTGGCTGTACTAAATACATGAGAAACAAATACAATTGCTATATTTCCAAGTTGTTAAGCATGCTTGGTTTGGTTAACTATCTGATCTTCTATTAGTAGTATGTTATATTGTGCAATGTGGTGCTCAGTTAATGTTTGGTTCATTTGTTGTGGTGTTTAGTTAATTGTTTGGTTCAATTCTGCAATGCGATGTCCAATTGTCATGGGTGGAATTTTGTATTCTTGTGCATGTGAGAAATAAATCGAATTTGGCTGCACTTAATACATGAGAAACATATACAAGTGTTATATTTCCTAGTTCTTAACCATGCTTGGTTTGGATAAATGGATTTTTTTACTAATAAATGGGTTTTTTACTGAAGTGGCTTGAATTAATCTGATGGATCTACAATGTGCTTATTTTTCATCAACATATTTTACTGATAGCATGCGCACCCTTACTTAACCTGATGACTAACTACCTTATATGTGTTGCAGGGAAACAATGGGAAGCACTGAGGTTAACAATCGAGGTTAGCATGTGCATGGTTTGTTGTCTAATAGCACATTATTGTGCAATTGTAGGAACCATCCTAATACTTAGGTTTTTAACAATTTGGTCTTGCACATGTAGGTCCTGCTATCAGAGGTTTTGACCCACTGTTCGACCCTTTTTGCATATGGGGAAATGAGTTGTCCATGAATATCAATCAAGTCAAGAAACTCAGAAAGATTGTTAGGATAAAGAAATTAGAGACTAAAAACAACAAGATCTTTGTCTGCACTATGAAGAAGACATCAGTTCACTACAAGATGGTACTAACTATTATACATTGCCTTTTTTATTCCTTTTCCCCATTTCCTATATAGTGAGATATTTATGCACATCCTTGTTTTCAGGCCTTTCCAAAGCACTTCACTGATGATTACTTCTCAAACCACCTCTATGGTCAAGAGGCGAGGAAGGTTTTCATACAACACCCACGGTTCAATATTGAAGTGTTCCTGAAGAGGACGAAGGATGGACGGTCAATCATCCACAGGCACTGGCCTAAAGTTGCAAAGACCTTCAACATCAATGAAGGCTCAACATTCACCTTCTGCTTCAGCAGTTTTCACGATGAGATGCATCTGTCTACGTGCCGTCTATGATGCTAATTTCCAAAGGTTCTAGATGTTGCATGTGAAACTTGTGCTAGTGCTGTTGCGTAATGGGGTAGCTGAGTGCTGAAGCTATATCATGTTGTACGCTGATGTATTTCAATTATGAAATACTACTTCCTTAATATGGGAATGAAATATATTATGTGTTTAATATGAATGTCAATTAGATTAATAAATGGATTACTGATAATAGGGCAAAGCCTGCTAATGGTGAATTAACCTACAAATTGGTTTTTGCTATTGCAAACGGTTATTGAGAAAATACCGTGGGCGATTACCTAAGTCAACGCACACAGTTTCTAGGAATAAACCGTGTTGGATCGATGAACAGTCACACATGACATTCTCTTCAAAACTGTTTGCGTTAGGCCACCTTGCGCAAATGTTTACCGCATAAAAACTGTGTGTGACGGACAGCCTTTGCCACACAGTTTCTTCTATGCATCGTGTGTGATGCATTCAGTAACGCAATTTTTTTAATATTGTGTGCGATGGGAACGCTATCACAAACGATTTAACGGGGAAATTGTGTGTGATGTACCTACAAACGGAAATGTTTTCCTTGCAGCGACTGTGTGGGATGTATATACGAACGGAAACGTTTCGCGGGGACTGACTGTGTGGGATGTACTTACGGCCGGAAATGATTTTGCCTGTATAATTGTATTTTTTAGCACTACTATACGTATAACCGTATTTGCTCGCTCGTAGGTCACACACGACCTCATTTTGCCTAGCATGTGTGCCAGGAGGGCATATCCCCGACGATTTATGGGTCGTGTGGGAAGGACCTCCCTATTGCCAATACTCACTAGGTGATGGTTCCGAACGCCGTCGCGGAAAGGGGTTAAAAACCGTTTGTATAGCATCTCGCTATACCAGTGGTGGATGCAATTTGTGGATTATTTAAGCTTGTAGGTTTACCCAGAGATCAAGCTCAGAAGAAGGTTTTCCCTTTATCTTTGAAGGGAAAAGCATTGGCATGTTGGAATTCGAATCGAATGAAATTGGAATTTCACCAAAAAAATTATCCTAATGCATCTAGTTTATCATGATCGGAATTATATATATAATTTTTGGCCTTGTGAAGGAGAAAGTATCGCTCTAGCTTGGGGGAGGCTTAAGTCAATGTTATATTCATGCCCCAATCATGAGCTCTCAAGAGAAATTATTATTCATAATTTTTATTCTCGGCTTTCTCATGATGACCGATCCATGCTTGATACTTCTTGTACTGGTTCCTTTATGAATAAGACTATTGACTTTCGGTGGGATCTTTTAGAAGGAATTAAATGCAACTCTGAAGATTCAGAACTTGACAAAGGTAAATAGTCAGGTATTAAGCTTGTGTTTGATGGTGTTAAACCTTTTATGAATATCGATGCTTTCAAAAGTTTAACACTAAATATGGACTTGACTCTGAGATAGTAGCCTCCTTTTGTGAATCATTTACTACTCACCTATCAAAGAAGAAATTAAAGAACCATAATAGCTAAAGATGAAACTATTATTTATAATGTTGATCCACTTGTTCCTACTGCTTATATTAAAAAACCACCTTTTCCTGTTAGGATAAAGGAACATGCTAAAGTTTCAACTGTGGTTAACAAAAGTTATATTAGAACTTCCAAACCTGCTAAAAAATCGAAGTAGAACCTAGTGTTGCTATGGTTAAAGATCTGTTGGTTCAAAAATATGGATGGGCATGTTATTTACTTCTACCAAAAGCTGCTAGAATTGCCAAACACGATGAGAAAGATAAACATAGACATGTTCTTGGCATGCTTGTTGTCTCAGTTAAAATAGGAGATCACTGTTCTCATGGTTTATGAGACATAGGTGCTAGTGTGAGTGCTATTCCTTTTACCTTATATCAAGAAATTATGAATGATATAGCACCCACTGAAATAGAAGACATAGATGTTACTATTAAACTTTCTAATAGAGACACCATCACACCACTTGGGATTGTTAGAGATGTTGAAGTCTTATGTGGGAAAATAAAATACCCTACTGATTTTCTTGTTCTTGGTTCCCCAAAAGATGACTTTTGTCCCATTATCTTTGGTAGACCTTTCTTGAACACCATTAATGCTAAAATAGATTATGAGAAACAAATTGTCGGTGTTAGTTTTGGTGATGAGTCTCATGAGTTTAATTTTTCCAAGTTTAGTAGAAAACATCATAATAAATAGTTGTCTAGTAAGAATGAAATAATTGGTCTTGCTTCTATTGCTGTGCCTCCTACTGATCCACTAGAACAATATTTGCTAGACCATGAAAATGATATGTATCTGCATGAAGGAAATGAAATATATAAAATTTTCTTTGAACAACGTCCTCTGCTGAAACACAATTTTCCTATTGAAACTCTAGGAGGCCCTCCTCCACCTAAAGGTGATCCCATGTTTGAATTAAAACAATTGTCAGACACTTTGAAATATGCTTATCTTGATGAGAAAAAGATATATCCTGTTATTATTAGTGCAAACCTTTCAGAATATGAAGAAGAATGATTATTAAAGGTTCCGAGGAAGCACTGAGCTGTCATTGGATATACTGATGATGATTTCAAAGGCATTAGTCCCACTCTCTATCAGCACAAAATTAATATGGAACCTGATGCTAAACCCGTTTTTGATCACCAATGACGTTTAGATCCCAAAATGAAAGAAGTGGTAAGAACAGAAATACTGAAGCTTCTGGAGGCAGGTATAATCTATCCTATAGTTGATAGTAGCTGGGTAAGACCTGTTCATTGTGTCCCTAAGAAAGGAGGTATTATAGTTGTTCCCAATGATTAGAATGGACTTATTCCACAAAGAATTGTGTAACATCTCAACTTTCAATTTGGATGTTATACATAGATCATTCGTATGCATATCATATTTAATTGTATTTTGGTTGTGATCCAAGAAATCTTAAGCAACTCAAGGACCTAAGGAGAGAGTTGGAGGTTTCATTTAAATTTCATATTTGAATTTATTTCAAATATGAAAAGTGGATCAATTTGATTTTCAACAAATTCTTTCCAATTATTTCAATTCAATAAAATAAATGAGAGAAGATAAAATGACTTCTTCAAACCAGAGGAGAAATATTGGAAAAGAAATTTTGAAATCACATTATTTTATATTAGAATTTTATTTGAAGTTTTATTTGAATTAAAGAAAAACATGCATTTTTAAAAATAGCATTTAGTCCAGAAAAATGTTCATCTTGTCCCAAATATTAGAAAGGGATGGTGAAAATTGTTTCCGGAATTTTTAGATTTTTATTTTTATTTATTACGATTTTCTTCGTGGAAATCGTTTAAAAAAGGAGTTCCTCGGTCGGTCCAGCCACAGCCGGGCCACGGCCCAGTCGCGTCGCCGCCTTCCTCCCGCTCAGGAGAGTCCCACACCCTGCCGCCGGACAAGTCCGAGCCGGACTCCTCATCGCCGCTGCCCGCGTTGCATGTGGCACCCCGGCTCAGAGCAACCGGTTTACCATGCATTGCCAGCCCAGAGACCTTGTCTTCTGGCAACACACAACATCTTGGTACAGAAAACAACCGCTTTATTGATGCTAGCAGAACAGAGTTTACATTACAACAGTTGGCGAGGCCAAGCAGCACACTCGGTGCAGCTGATCAATATGTACATTATTTAGTAAACATAACAGGGCCTCGATTAGGACAACTACGCGGCAGTGGAACAACGTCGTAGCGGAACTCCATAGCATAGGGACAACGATGTGGACACGATCTAGACTCGAACAGCACTCCTTTCCAACAGTACTTTCCTGAAATCTGGCATGACATGCCAGGTCAGTACATTGAATGTACTTGCAAGCTCACAACAAGCATAAACATAATGACAAACAATATCATGACAATTAACCAATTCATAATAATGCAACAATATATTCAACATGCCGTGACCATGCTCTTGTGATAAAAGTCCCTCGGACTAGCTTACCAAACGTGATCGCTCTGGGATCACAAACGTGCCATCCTAGAGACATCTCGTGATCCTTCCGGTGATCACAACCACGACCAATAATTGGCCTCAAACTGTGATCCTTACGGCGATGACAACCGCAACCAATAATTGGCCTCAAACCATGATCCTTACGACGATCACAACCACGACCAACATCTGGTCCAGATCAACACGATGGCCTTCCAGCCACCAACAACAGTGCAAAATTCATAACTTAGTGTGCAAGGTTTATTAACTGTTGACCCATGGTGTGACCTACTTTCGAGCGTGTCCTTAACCGTGGACTCGACTATCGATAGATTAATACACTTTGCAGAGGTAGCGCATTGGACCCACACCACGGAACCCACGGCTCGCACTCCCATTCGGGTGGACCAACGGCATTCCGACGAAACCCCTCCATTGCCATGACACTCGCCCGGCCACTCCGACTCACTCCCCATCGGGCTAGTCTTGGGTGGCCCCGTGTCTACCAAAGACACAACAACCACCGTCATGGCCAAAACATAAACGATCCCACTCGGGTACCCGGTACCATAAACTCAACAACGGGCACACAAGGTTATGCCTGCTTACCGGGCCAGGGTAAGCACACCCATAACCTTCCCAAGTTGGAGGCACCGACCAGAGGCATGACAACGGAAAGAATAAAGGTTGTCCCATACCAGAAAATGTTGTTGCACTGGGAAAAACTCGATTCAGCGGCACCATGACCCGGTCAACAATGTATTCAAGTTGAGTTATTATCAGGTTCAACCTAACATGAAAATAACCGGTGTCATACTTCCATGACATGCAACACTAACATATGCATCACATATCAATGGAAATGACTGAGTCAACTATATCCACACTAAGCATAACAACTCATGATACTTCACTGGTTAAGATCAAACTTCACTTCAACCAAAATCTTTTCTAGCAAATTTATCATTTTACTTATGCAAGAAAATAACTCCACTAATTATTTATGTCCATAACCATATTATTCTTTCATCACTCAAAATTATATCCTAGCTTCTTTACCAACTAAACTAACTTCTTACTTTCTATAAATCAAGCATATTACTCAAAACAAGCAGTTAATAGAATATAAATATCATAACAATAATTTGAATGCATGGATAATCATTTGTTCAAGTAGAAAATCACAAATATTTTTTTGGCATGATGAAAATGTTTATGTGGCTTGCCTTAGTGCAGATGAGGTTCACAAGCCTCCTGGTGATCCTCAAGACAAGCCTGACCTTCTGAAAATAAATTTAAACACAAGAAGAAAATATCAAGAAACCTTCTAAAATTCACCAGAAAATCTAGACAGCAAGGAAAAATCCCATCTTTGGTGAGCTGCTAGATTTTTGAACAAAGAACACAATGCAAAAAGAATCAATTCATTTGGACTTGTGGATAAAACGTTTTGGCCGTTTGAAGTTCTCTGGGAAAATTTGAATTTAAATAAACGAACTAAGGGGGGTGACGTCGATGGCGTAAAGCCCCGGGGCGCCACCACTCGTACCACTTTCCATGGGTATAGAGAGGCTGACTAGCGGGCCTCGCTAGTCAGGTGAGGTGGAGGGGGAGAGGGAAACAGAGAGCGGCGATGCTTCGCCGGGGCGCACGCCGGCGGCGAGGGCTCCTTGGACAAAATGAGATGGAGGGATCGAGAGAGGAGACGGAGGCGCACCTCCCCGTACCCATAGAATGGCTAGGGGTGGTCGGACAGTGCCGGAATCAGCCTCTCCAGCGGAGGCAGAGAGCAGCGGTCACCGAAGACAAAGACGATGGCGACTAGAGGCGACTCCAGGGTCTCCAACCGGGCGGAACGGCACCACCGGAGAGTGGCGGAGGCCATGGAAGGGTTGCCCTGGCCTGGGAAGGGCTGGAGCTGCGGAGACGACCCAAGGGGATCGCCGGTGAGCTCGAGCTCAGGGATAGCGGCCCGCGGCCTGCCCGGACAGGCTATGGCATTCTACGCGCTCGTAGAGTGTGTGGGAGAGGTGGATGGTGCTCGAGGAGGCTGCGGGTGGCCTTATTTATAGCTGAGCGGCAAGGTGGGTTTCGGGCTCTGCCGGTGGACATCTGTCCGCGGCACCCGGCGACGAATGGTGTTAGTGAGAGAGGGAGCATAAGACGTAGCTCACGCGGGGACTGTTGGTGAACGGGGACGAGCACAGGGGCGAGAGGAAGACGACGAGCATAGTGCACCGCGCACTGTGGCGTTGGCCGGACTGAGCCTGTGCTCGCTGCGGCGAGCTCCGGCGTCAGCGAGTGCCAGGGCGGAGTTAAGGGGGTCGGGACGGAGATGGTGGCGCGGTATGGCATGCTCAGGCAGGCGGGGCAGCGAGCATGTGCGCAATAGAGGCTTGGGTGGCGCTCAGAGCGCGTTGGCTGCATGCCACAACGCCTGGACGAATGCGGTCACCGCGAGAACTATGAACTCAGGCCGACCTAAGCCCAAACTTCATGTCTGGCGTGTTGTCCGTGGTAGTTTTGATTGTTACCACGCTTGGGTTTGGGTTTAGGTGCAGTAGAAATGATTTTACACTCCTGATAAGTTTCTGGACAGTAACTTTGAGAGTTTACTGAGGTTAATCTACTGGGAGTTGGGGGCTGGGCTTTGGAGGTTAGCCAATAAGGTGAAAATGCACAAGAAAGATCAGCCATAGTAGAGCAAGTAAAATGGTAGTTGCTGTAGAAACTACCATTTGTGCTCAGAATAGAAAATATTTTCTGTACCCAAAATATTCCAAAAAGTGATGAAATATTTTTTCTCAGAAAGGTGCCCTAGGGTTCAAATAATAATTGGGATTTTTCTCAGAATTTTAGGGACAAGAAATATTGGGGTTGCTTTGAAGCACATTGAGCTAGCTAGGGTTTAGGAGGGGAAAATGAATATTTTTCATTAAAGAAAAATATTCCAAATGATATTTTGAGATGAACCATAGGTGGAGTGATGATTAGAGAGGGAGATGAAGCACTTGGGTGAAAGTCAATGGGTACCCAAGTGGTTAAGTCCATATGAAAGGATTCAAAACTCCAAAAATTCAAATGCAAACCAACTGAGAATTAGGCAAAGAATAGGGGAAAAACTAGGCTGTCACAAACCTCCCCCACTTAGGATGAATCTCGTCCTCGAGATTCGGTTCCTTGGGAAAACCAATCTGGGTAATGTGCCTTTAGAAATTCTTCCTGTTCCCACGTTGATTCTGACTCTCTGTGATGCTCCCACTGGACTTTGTAAAACTTCCTTGCTTTACTGCGAGTGACCCTTTCCATATGATCCAAAATTCCCACTTGTCTATCTTCATATGTTGAGTCTTTTGCTAGCTCTATTTCAATCATAGCAGTCTTTTTCTCAGGCGGCGATATGCATCGCCTCAACTGTGAGACATGAAACATGTTGTGCACGTCTGACAATTCCGGGGGTAGTTCCAACTGATATGCAACAGTACCCACTCTTGACATAACTGGAAATGGGCCAGTAAATCTGGGTGCCAACTCTCCACAAGTCTGAAATCTCTTGACTCCTTTCATAGGTGTGACTTGAAGGTAGACGTGTTCTCCGGGTTCAAAACTCATCTATCGGTGCTTTGCATCATAATAACTCTTCCGTCAAGATTTGTCCAACTGCAATCTATCTCTGATTTCCTTGACTTGCTTCTCGGCTTCCAGCATGAGATCCGTTCTTAAAATACAGCTATCTCCAGTTTGAGACCAATTTAAAGGAGTGCGGCACTTACGGCCATTCAAAGCCTCATTTGGTGACATCTTTCAACTGGTCTGGAAGCTATTGTTATAAGAGAAATCGGCATAGGGCAAACAGTCTTCCCATTTAGGTCCTTGGGCCAAAGCACAGGCTCACAACATATCTTCGAGTATTTGGTTTACCCGCTCTGTATGTCCATCAGTCTGGGGGTGATAAGCGGTACTGTATTTCAATACTGTCCCCAAGGCTTGATGGAGACGGGACCAAAAAGCAAAGGTAAAAAGTGAACCCCGGTCAGAAGTGATGGTTCGGGGTACTCCGTGTTGACTGACTATTCTGGATACATATAGCTGGGCAAGTTCATCTGCTCGATATGTGGTTTTGATTGGTATAAAGTGGGCTACCTTGGTTAGTGCGTCCACTATGACCCAGATTGCATCATTGCCCCGTCGAGCTTAGGTAGTCCTGTGATGAAATCCATACAGACATCATCCCATTTCCATTGTGATACTGGCAATGGTTGGAGAAGTCCGGCTGGCTTCTGATGCTCTGCCTTCACTTTGTTGCATACGTCGCAACAGGCCACGAAATAGGCAATGTCTTTCTTCATTCCATCCCACCAGAATATTTGTCGAAGGTCTTCATACATTTTCGTACCTCCAGGGTGAATTGAATACGAGGATGCGTGTGCTTCTGACAGGATCTTCTGCTTTAAATCCGCTTGATTGGGCACACAAGTCCTTCCCCAGAACCGGAGGGTACCGAAATCATCCCTCGAGAAATCAGAAGTCTGACTTGCTACCATATGCTTGGCACGTTTCTGCAGATTGGTGTCATCTGGCTGGGCCTTGCGGATCTCTTCCTCAAGTGTGGGGGTAACTTCCAAAATATTAGCAAGGCCAGCATCAACTATGACCAGGTTGAGCTGAGTAATCTCATCTTGAAGTTCAGGAGGCAAGGATTCCAATATGACATTTATGCTGACGGGATTTCGACTGAGCGCATCAGCAACCACGTTGGCCTTACCCGGGTGGTAATTTATTCCAAGGTCATAATCCTTGACTAACTCAAGCCATCTTCATTGACGGAGATTTAAATCTGGCTTAGTAAATATATACTTGAGACTTTTGTGATCTAAAAATTTGGCACCTCTTCCCGATGAGATAGTGTCTCCAAATTTTTAAAGCATGAACCACTGGGGCCAACTCCAAATCATGAGTAGGATAATTTCCCTCGTGGGGTTATAGCTTTCATGAGGCATAGGCTACTACCTTACCGTCTTGCATAAGTACGCATCCAAGTCCTTGTCTGGAAGCGTCGCAGTACACATCAAAACTGCGGTAGATATCTGGAAGAGTCAGTACCGGGGCAGTTGCTAGCCGTATCTTTAACTCATTGAAACTTTCCTCATAGTCCTTAGTCAATTCAAACTTCTTATCCTTTTTGAGAAGCTCCATCATGGGTTTAGCAATCTTGTAGAATCCTTCAATGAAACGACGGTAGTATCCGGCTAATCCAAGAAAACTTCGGATCTGAGATACGGTTGTGGGTGGCAACCAATTGAGTACATCCTTTACTTTGCTCGGGTCCATGGCTATATCTTTGGCGGATAGCACATGTCCAACAAATCCAACTTGGTTGAGCCAAAACTCACATTTACTGAATTTGGCGTATAACTGATGTTCACAGAGTCATTGTAACACTGCTCGGAGGTGTTCTTTGTGCTCTTCTTCACTTCTTGAGTAAATAAGTATATCATCAATGAAGACTACCACGAACTTACCGAGGAAGTCCATGAATACATTGTTCATCATATGCATGAAGAAGGCGGGGGCATTGGTGAGACCAAATGACATAACTGCATATTCATAAAGACTGTATCGAGTGGTGAATGCGGTCTTAGGAATATCTTCCTTTTTAATTTTGAGCTGATGGTATCCAGTCCGTAAATCAATCTTGGAGAATACCTTGGCCCCACTGAGCTGATCAAACAGGTCATCAATTCTTGGCAGTGGATATTTGGTTTTGAATGTGACGTCATTCAGCTGACGGTATTCCACACACATGCGGAGGCTGCCATCCTTTTTGTCCACGAAGATAGCAGGTGATCCCCATGGTGAAGACCTGGGACGGATATATCCTTTCTGGAGCATTTCATCAAGTTGTTTCTTTAGCTCCACTAATTCTGATGAAGGCATCCGATAATACTTCTTGTGTATTGGTGCGGTTCTGGGCACAAGATCTATTGCAAAATCAACCTCTCCATCGGGTGGCATGCCTGGCAGTTCCTCGGGAAATACATCAGGAAACTCACTGACCACAGGAATTAATTCCAAATCAGCCATAGCGGTGAAGACCATTTCTTTCTTAGGTATACTTCAGCGAGCATAGAATTTACTAGTCTGCCCTTTTTGACCAGTCAAAGTGACTTCTCGGGTCGCACAATTTATGCATACTTGATATTGAGTCAGCCAATTCATACCCAAGATAACATCCAACTTATCAGACTCTATAATTATCAAAGATGTTGGAAAACAGGCTCCGTTGATATTGACTTCCAGATTACGGCAGACCAAGTTGCTTCTGATTAAGGATCCCGGGGTTTGTACCAGCATATTCTTGCCCAAAAGCGAGCAAGGAAATTTGTTTTGGGGAACAAAACTCCAAGAAATAAAAGAGTGGGAAGCCCCAGAGTCAAATAAAATCACTACATGTATGTTATTAATAGAAAACATACCAATGACGACTTCAGGGTTCTCTTGGGCTTCATCGGCGGAGAGGTGATGAACGTACCCCGTGATGTTTTGCTGGTTCGGGCAAGACTCCATAAAATGGACTTGTGGCCTGAATATAGCATTCGACTTGTTGTTCTTGGGACACTGTTTGGCATAATATCCAGTTTGCCCACAACTGAAACAAGAATTGTTGCGTAGACGCTCCTCTTGCACTGGGTTGGTTACGACGTTCCTGACTTGAGTGGTGGTCTTGTTAACATTCTGTTGCCAATTGGGCTTGTATTCCACCTGAGTCTGTTGCCAGGTACGAGCCTTCTGTACTGGTTCTGACTCCTTCCTTGGCTCAAACTTGCACTTGTGATCATTGTTATCAGACCTATTATCTGATACAAGCTTGTGTTCCCTTTCAGCAATGAAATCCTTGTTCACCAGGGTTTGGAAATCTGGGAAATCAAACATACTGAGAGTACACCGGAGTTGCGGGTTTAATCCACCAAGAAATCTGTCAATCTTTCTTTCTTCAGTAGCCACGTCGTATAGGGAGTAATGTGACAGATGATTGAATTTTTGCAAATATTCACCCACAGACTGATTTCCTTGGAGGAGCGTGAGAAATTCACGTTGCTTAGTCTTCATAATTCCCATAGGGATATGATATTTCCGGAATCGTTCCTTGAATCTTGACCAGGTGACTTCTTCGTCCGCAGACCACATGGCTTTTTCATTTTCCCACCATATGGAAGCAGCACCTTCAAGATAATGAGTTGCAAATGGAACCTTATCTCCTTCTTCAGTACGAGCAATCTCAAGCTTCTTCTCCATAGTTCGCAACCAATCATCGGCATCCAAGGGTTCAATAGCCTGACTGGAACTGGGAGGTTTGGTCCTTTGAAAATCTGACAGCTTGGAGTGATGACCAGGCTGATTTCCATTTTGTCCAACCACAGCTTGAACACTTCTTAATATTTCAATCAGATCATTATTCCGTCTTTCCTCAAACATACGCAGAATTTGCTCGGTGGAGGGTGGATTTGGCGGTGGAGGCGGTGGTGGAATGTGCGTCTCGGGTGAGTGTCCTGCCTGTCGTGCGAAATGACGAACAAGTGAACCCTCGCGAACGTTGCTACTGCTGCCTCCCCACGTCATCCTATTGTGATTTTTCCCAAGGCAACGCAACCGAGATGAGAAACATTCAAAGAAAATTGGGGAAAAGCCAGCAATACAAGCCCGAGAAAAACCGAAATGACGAAGGAAAATACGGCAAATAAAATAGAGTTCCAACATAATTATACATATACTCATACATGAAAGATAAACAACATGTCAGGTTCCACTACTCTCATGCATGAAACATCATGACTCATACGACTACATCTGTACAACATCCTGACGACTGCGAATACTCTGAAGCTCTACTGCTCTGTTGGTGCTGCGGGGTCCTGTCCTGAAGAGGACTCGGATCCTGAACTGACATGGTTAACTGAGACCTCTGGGTTAAAGGTGACACGATGACGCTGCCTCGAGGGCTCTACCTCTAGGGAAGGTGTAGGGTGAAGCATCGGGGCTATAGGAGGGGCGAGAAGTGAAACCCACTCAGTAGGAGCACTAAGCGGACTCACAGTCGCGATGCCCGAGCTACTCGGAGGAGTAGCCGATGAAACAGGGGAACTAGAACTGGCTGGAATATAAGGAGTAAATCCCACAGATGATGGAACAGTGACAGATCTAGTAGAGGCTAAAGCAGTAAGGGCATGAGTCACCTCTCAAGCCAGCTCGTGGATCATAAGATAGCTAGTAGTGATATAACGAGAAAGGTGGCTAGCAACACTATCAGACTCTGGATCAATGATAGGGAAACAGACAAAACCATTGTCGTGCAGAGAAGGATAGTAGTAGAAACCTAGGTGGTTCTGCATCCAGACCTCGTTGTAGTGAAGCTCCACAAGGACCGCGAATGTAGCAAACTGGAAAGCCTGAGAGGCGGTAGAAGCGTAGCTGCTCCGAGAGGTACGATTGTAAGTGCTGGAATCGGAACTGGTGCGCAGAGTCACCACTGCGTGATACTCATGTACTGAGTCAGCTAGACGCTCCCAGTACACACGATAGGTTGGGTCGTCACCGAGGGGGTACAACTAACACCACACGTTAGGAAGGATATGCGACAATGTGTACGGCATCAGCTGCAACTGGCACGGATACGGCACCAAAGCCATCTACACTCACAACCATTAGCAGGTTAGCATAGAAATTAAAACAAGTGCATGCAATGCAACAACCAGCTTGAAATGCTACCGGCACTCAACTACAACTCATATCTAGCGTCCGGTTAACACGTCGTAGTCTAGCGTGGCCTACAGTCAGCGCGGCTCTAATACCAAGCGTTGTGGCACCCTGTCTCAGAGCAACCGGTTTACCATGCATTGCCAGCCCAGAGACCTTGTCTTCTAGCAACACACAACATCTTGGTACAGAAAACAACCGCTTTATTGATGCTAGCAGAACAGAGTTTACATTACAACAATGGGCGAGGCCAAGCAGCAAACTCGGTGCAGCTGAACAATATGTACATTATTTAGTAAACATAACAGGGCCTCGATCAGGACAACTACGCGTCAGCGGAACAACATCATAGCGGAACTCCATAGCACAGGGACACCGATGTGGACACGATCTAGACTCGAACAACACTCATTTCCAATGGTACTTTCCTGAAATCTGGCATGACACGCTAGGTCAGTACATTAAATGTACTTGCAAGCTCACAACAAGCATAAACATAATGACAAACAATATCATGACAATTAACCAATTCATAATAATGCAACAATATATTCAACATGTCATGGCCATGCTCTTGTGATAAAAGTCCCTCGGACTGGCTTACCAAACATGATCGCTCTGGGATCATAAACGTGCCATCCTGGAGACATCTTGTGATCCTTCCGGTGATCACAACCACGACCAATAGTTGGCCTCAAACAGTGATCCTTACGGCGATCACAACCACGGCCAATAATTGGCCTCAAAACGTGATCCTTACGGCGATCACAACCACGACCAACATCTGGTCCAAATCAACACGATTGCCTTCCAGCCACCAACAACAATGCGAAATTCATAACTTAGTGTGCAAGGTCTATTAACTATTGACCCATGGTGTGACCTACTTTCGAGTGTGTCCCTAACCGTGGACTCGGCTATCGATATATTAATACACTCTGCAGAGGTAGCGCACTGGAACCACACCATGGAACCCATGGCCTCGCACTCCCATTCGGGTGGACCAATGGCATTCTGATGAAACCCCTCCATTGCCATGACACTCTCCCAGCCACTCAGCCTCACTCCGCATCGAGCTAGTCCTGGGTGGCACCGTGTCTACCAAAGACACAACGACCACCGTCGTGGCCAAAACATAAACGATCCCACTTGGGGACCCGGTACCATAAACTCAACAACGGGCACACAAGGTTATCCCTACTTACCGGGCTAGGGTAAGCGCGCCCATAACCTTCCCTAGTTGGAGGCACCGACCAGAGGCATGATAACGGAAAGAATAAAGGATGTCCCATACACGCAAATGTGGTTGCACTGGGAAAAACTCGATTCAGCGGCACCATGACCCGGTCAACAATTTATTCAAGTTGAGTTATTATCAGGTTCAACTTCACATGAAAATAACTGGCGTCATAATGCCATGACATGCAATACTAACATATGCATCACATATCAACGGAAATGACTGAGTCAACTATATCCACACTAAGCATAACAACTCATGATACTTCTCTAGTTAAGATCAAACTTCACTTCAACCAGAATCTTTTCTAGCAAATTTATCATTTTAATTATGCAAGAAAATAACTCCAGTGATTATTTATATACATAACCATATTATTCTTTCATCACTCAAAAATATATCCTAGCTTCTTTACCAACTAAACTAACTTCTTAATTTCTGTAAATCAAGCATATTACTTAAAACAAGCAGTTAACAGAATATAAATATAATAATAATAATTTAAATGCATGGATAATCATTTGTTCAAGTAGAAAATCACAAATATTGTAATGGCACCATGAAAATGTTGATGTGGCTTGCCTTAGTGCAGATGAGATTCACAACCCTCCTGGTGATCCTCAAGACAAGCCTGACCTTCTAAAAATAAATTTAAACACAAGAAGAAAATATCAAGAAACCTTTTGAAATTCACCAGAAAATCTAGACAGCAGGGAAAAATCCCATCTTTGGTGAGCTGCTAGATTTTTTAACAAAGAACACAATGCAAAAAAGAATCAATTCATTTGTACTTCTGGATAAAAAGTTTTGGCCGTTTGAAGTTCTCTGGAAAATTTGAATTTAAATAAACAGACTGAGGGGGGTGACATCGAAGGCGTAAAGCCCCGGGACGCCACCACTCGTACCGCTTCATGCGGGTACAGAGAGGCTGACTAGCGGGCCCCGCTAGTCAGGTGAGGTAGAGGGGGAGAAGGAAACATAGAGCGGCGAGGCTTCACCGGAGCGCACGCTGGCGGCGAGGGCTCCTTGGCCAAAACGAGAGGGAGAGATCGAGAGAGGAGACGGAGGCGCACCTACCCGTACCCGTAGAATGGCTAGGGGTGGTCGGAGGACGCCAGAATCAGCCTCTCCAGCGGAGGCAGAGAGCAGCGGTCGCCGGAGACGAAGACGACGGCGACTAAAGGCGACTCTAGGGGCTCCAACCAGGCGAAACGGCACCACCGGAGAGTGGCGGAGGCCCTGGAAGGGTTGCCCTGGCCTGGGAAGGGCTAGAGCTGCGGAGAAGACCCGAGGGGATCACCGGTGAGCTCGAGCTCGGGGACGGTGACCCGCGGCCTGCCCGGCCGAGCTACGGCTTTCTACGCGCTCGTGGAGTGTGTGGGTGTGGTGGATGGTGCTCGAGGAGGCTGGGGGTGGCCTTATTTATAGCCGAGCGGCAAGGGGGTTTCAGGCTCTGCCGGTGGACACATGTCCGCGGCGCCCGGCGACGAACGACGTCAGTGAGAGAGGGAGAATAAGACGTAGCTCACGCGGGGACTGTTGGCGAACGGGGACGAGCACAGGGGTGAGAGGAAGACGACGAGCACAGTGCGCCGTGCACTATGGCATTGGCCGGACCATGCCCATGCTCGCTGCGGCGAGCTCCGGCGTCGGCGAGTGCCAGGGCAGAGTTAAGGGGGTCGGGATGGAGATGGTGGCGTGGTTTGGCATGATCAGGCAGGCGGGGCAGCGAGCACATGCGAAACAGAGGCTCGGGCGGCGCTCAGAGCGCGTCGGCTACATGCCAGCACGCCTGGACGAACGCGGTCACCGCGTGAACTATGACCTCATGCCGACCTAAGCCCAAACTTCATGTCTGGCGTGTTGTCCGTGGTAGTTTTGATTGTTACCACGCTTGGATTTGGGTTCAGGTGCAGTAGAAATGATTTTACACTCCTGGTAAGTTTCTGGACAGTAACTTTGAGAGTTTACTGAGGTTAATCTACTGGGAGTTGGGGGCTGGGCTTTGGAGGTTAGCCAACATTTACTAAGGTGAAAATGCATAAGAAAGATCAGCCATAGAAGAGCAAGTAAAATGGTAGTTGGTGTAGAAACTACCATTTCTGCTCAGAACAGAAAATATTTTCTGTAGCCAAAATATTCCAAAAAGTGATGAAATATGTTTTCTAAGAAAGGTGCCCTAGGGTTTAAAGAATAATTGGGATTTTTCTCAGAATTTTAGGGACAAGAAAAATTGGGGTTGCTTTCGAGCACATTGAGCTAGCTAGGGTTTAGGAGGGGAAAATGAATATTTTTCATTAAAGAAAAATATTCCAAATGATATTTTGAGATGAACCAGAGGTGGAGTGATGATTAGAGATGGAGATGAAGCACTTCGGTGAAAGTCAATGGGTACCAAAGTGGTTAAGTCCAAATGAAAGGATTCAAAACTCCAAAAATTCAAATGCAAACCAACTGGCAATCAGGCAAAGAATAGGGACAAAACCAGGCTATCACATTGCCCCCCTCCCCCCCGCAAGTCTCCGCCGCCCCCTTCCCTCCTTAAATACCCCCGCCCCGCCGCCTCTCCCTTCCCCAAACCCGCAACGCCACCGCCGCCTAAAGTTGTCGCCGCCGCCGTGCAGTCGCCGCCGCGAGCTGCTGCTGCTGCTGCTGCCTCCGCCGCCGCCTCGTGTCGCTGTAGCCTACCACGCACCGTCGGAGCCGATTTTACCGCCGCCGGTCAAGTCCGGTTAGCCGGTAAAAAACCGCCCCGATTCGCCGGTTTTGTTTTTGGTTTTTTTAATAGATCAGTTTTTATTTTAGTTCGTTAGGTGATGAACGTTCACCCATTAGTTTCTGTTAACGAACAATTTTGTTCGTTAGGTTCTGTTAGCGGACATTCGTCCGATATATTTCTTCTTTTTCTGTTTATTTTCGCCCAGGGACCTATCCGTGAATAGTTTTATTGCGATTTAGCCACTGATTTTAAAACTAGTGTAACTTTTAGCTCGTTTATCCAAATTAGATCAAACCAACGCCTAAATCTTCGTAACGATCTCTTCTTTCCAGTAAACCAACTCGAACATGATTTTGACAATTTATAATTTGAGTTTAGTTCAGATTAGTATTCGATCTTGTTTCAATTGTATCTTGAGTTTCGTAGGTCCGTTTGAGTTGATTATTTTGGCAAATCGTAGCTAATCACATGTACCTTCTATTAAGATCTAATCCACACGAAAATAAAGCTGTTAGGTTTTGTTTTATATTTAGTTTGATCATTTTCTTGTTTTGAGTTTTATTTGGATCTTTTCTCGATTTCTCTTTGTTTCGTTTGCCTGATTGCTTATGTATGCTACTATTTGTCTATGCTAGATTATCCGGAGTGCGAAGCTTGTGACTACGAATCCCTAGAGTTTGCAGGTCGTCAGCATGGCAAGTTACACTTTGGTCATACCTTTTTATACCCAATTTTTACTATGCATTAGTATTGCCCCTCAAATATTTGCATGAGTAGGATTGGGAACATGTGGTTTGGTTGTAGTACTTGAGGTAGGAACCTAATACCTTTGATCACCTCAGGAATATATGTTATGCTCTATTATTGCTTAGCCATGCTCGTAGACGGGATCGTGATACACATGGAAGTTGTGAGAGTTATTAATCTTCGATAACATTAAGGTGGCAACTTTAATACACATCTGGGTGGATTGGTTGGGGCACCTAGAGAATTTAGTGTTTGTCCGTTTGGTAAATCTCGGAGTACCCGTGTGATTTTTCCTCGGTTCGCCACCTAGGCTCAAAGGGATCATATGATATTTCATGCCTAGAAACTTCCGTGTGCAGCGCCAAGCCATTATGGGCTCTGGCATAGTTGAGTTAGTTGTATGAGCTCTCGAAGAGGTGGACTAGCAGATGTAGGGGAAAGTAGGTGTACGGGTCTACCCGGAGTAGAGAATTAATGCTTCAGCAAGACTATGTCTCGATCTTATGATCATGGATGCGGTCGAGTCTTGTGGGGAAAAGTGCGCAACCTCTGCAGAGTGTATAAACCAATCATGGTTAGTCGTGTCCCCGATTATGGACATTTTAAGTATCCGGAATTGGATATTATTGTTGATGTAACATCACAAATTTTCAATTTGGAATGTTATACATAGGTCATCATATGCATATCATATTTTATTGCATTTTGGTTGATCCTAGAAATTCTAAGCAACTCAAGGACCCACGAAGAGAGTTGGGGATTTCGTTATTTTTCATATATGAAATTTTCCCAAATATTGAAAAGAAGATCATTTTGGTTTTATTCATTTTCTCTGTGAATATTTCCAATGTCAAAAGAAAAGAGAGGGGATAAAATGACTTCTCCAAAATAAAAGAAATATTGGAGGAAAAAATAAAATCAAATTTTATTTGTTTTGGACTTTTATTGCTATTTTATTCGAATTAGAAAAATATGCATGTTTTCAAAATTGCATTTTTAGGCCAGAAAAATGTTCACTTTATTCTAAATATTCTATTTAGACGGTAATTATTATTTTTTGCATTTTTAGAATTTTATTTTATTTTATTAGGATTTTTCTATTTCGGTGGAATTTATTTTTTTAAAAAAAGTTTCCCGCCCGACTGGGCCGAAGCCCAGCTGAGCAGGCCGGCCCGCGCCACCGCCGCCTCCCCGTGTGGGAGACCCCGCCACCACCGCAATCGAGTCTGACCGGGGCATGCCTTCCGAGGCCGACCCTGAACCGACGCCCCCTCCACTAAGCAACGCCCCCCCCCCTTAAATACCCCGCCACCGCCGCTCCATAGCCCCACCTCACCCCGCACCATAATATGAGAAATGCTACAGAGCTCCCACTCACTTTCTTATAAACACAGGCTTCTCCATAAGTCTGCATAAACCCAAACGCGTTGATCATTTCATCAAAGCGAATGTTCCAACTCCGAGATGCTTGCACCAGCCCATAGATGGAGCGTTGGAGCTTGCACACCTTGTTAGCATTCTTAGGATCGACAAAACCTTCCGGCTACATCATATACAGTTCTTCCTTGAGGAAACCGTTAAGGAATTGTCACACCCTGGCTAGTCATGCATTAGAGTGTTGCATCATGTTTATTCTTTCATCAGAAACCTGAAATGGGGATGACAGAACCCCCAGTCCCCTCTGAAACCAATTAGGGTTTACTAAAAACTTTTTCAATGAACCTGAAATGCCCTTCTAAAATGCCCACCATTTTTGTCTTGGTTCAGAACCTCTGCCAAAAGTGATGCACATTTTCCTAGGCCATCTTAGGGTTTTTGAATTAAATCATAAATATTTGAATTTGGGCATTTAAAATTATATAAAATATTTAAATGCTCAAATATCTCCAAACTAAAATGTTTCATGTTGGAAATAATCCAACTATGGACCAGGAGTGGTTTGGTGATTTTAGGAGTTGCCTAAGTATTTTTATTAATTCAACAAAGTTGCAGAAGTATTAAAAACAGAAAACAGAAAAAAATAGAAAAACCTTACCTGGCGCCCAGCACCCGGCCCACCTACCGGCCCAGCCCAGCGCCGCTCCAGCGAGCTGCTTGCCGGCCAGGCAGGCAGGCAGGTGCCCGACGGCGACCGCAGCGCGCGCCACGCAGCTGGCTGCCGCCCTGCTCCACCTCCTCACCTCGGGGCTGGATGGATGAGCTCCACACAGCGCCGTGAACCCGCAGGACACCTCCATTCTCCCCCAACCCCTCTCTCTCGCGCTCCCCCGCCATGGCCGACGCCATCGCCGCCACCCCCTCGCCGTAGCCACGCCCTCCGTCGACCCCACGCTGTGCCGCCGTGTCCAGGAGCTCCGCTACCCTCCTCTCCTTCGAGCAAGCCGATCCTCGAGCGCTCACAAGGCCCGAGCCCACTGCATCGACCTCAACCAAACCGCCGTCGCCGGAGATCCCCTTCAACGCCGTCGTCGCTCGGGTCCGTCCCCGGCCGCACCAAGTGCTTCGTCGAACTCCCCGTGAGCTTAGCCATCTTCCCCTCCCTCCTTTTATTGCTCCCGAGCCGTGTAGCGACCTCCCGAAGCTCAACCGCACCCACCGCCGCGGAGCTCGTCGCCGACATGCTCCCGGTCACCCTCCGGCCACAAACTGGTGTCCATCATGCTCACATTGTCACGTAGCACCTAACTAGCTACTCCCCGCACCTCACCGACCCCTCTTGCGTCAAGTTCGACTTCAGCCGAACTCCGGTGGCCGCCAAAGTCGTCGCCGGCGCCAACTCCGGCCACCCCGACCCCAACGGACTCCACCAAGAGCTGCGGCTCGTCCTCAGCTCCACTCCGATGGTCTCCGCGACCCATTTGGTGGCCGAAACGGCCAAAACCACTTCCGCCGCCGCGTCGGGCTCGCCGGCGGCTAAACGCCGGTGCAGCCGACCCGGGTTTGACCACGGGTGGGCCCTGGTTGACTCTCCTGAGTCGATGACAGGTGGGGCCCAGCCCTGTTAACTAATTAGGATTAGTTTAAATTAATTTTAGTTTAATTAATCACACTGACATGCGGGACCCACTGTCAGGTTTGACCTGGACGTGTCCCGTTGACCTGCTGATGTCACACTGACGTCAGGCTGACGCAGTAATTGATTTTCTGGATTTAATCTAATATAGGAAATTCCAGAACATAGTTGAAACTTCAAAAATTCATAACTTTTATTTTGTAACTCCAAATCAGACAAATTATATATGAAAAATGATCAGAAAAATTCAATCTATCCATCTGTACTATTTTCATGCATGATTAAACAAGTTAACTTGATGTTTAATGCAGAAAAAGGAAAAACACTTTAAAGGGCCATGTTTGAGTTTGAAATTTGAATCTTTGATTCAAATTGGTTCAAACCCTTCTGGTCTTAGTTGCATTAGCCCAACACACTCATATTGCCATGTTTCATGCATGCATCATATTGTTGCACATTGTTTGGTGATGGTTGTGTATCGGTGTTCTTGCGGCAGGTTCTGCCTCCAAGGAGTACCGTGATTACCCTAACGAAGAACCGTATCAGTGCATCGAACCATCAGGCAAGCAACCAACCATTTGATCATATCGATACAATCCCATGTTCTCACTCCTGCTCTCTTTTACTGCATTAAGACAACGCGTTTCAAACTGCTGTGTGCTACGGTAGTTGAACCCACTTCCTCTGCATGACATGTCATTGCCACAGTAACTAGATGAAACCCACTAGCATGTGTAGGAGTTGATTGAGCCATATGTATGTGTTGTTCCTACCTTGCTATGCCTGCTATGCTTAGAGTCGTGTCAGGTCTGGTTCATTTGGGTGATGGACTAGAGTGAATTGATTATGTCGGTAATGAGAGTGGTGTGGTGAACACGATTTGGTAAAGGTATCGATGAGAGGCCATGTAGGAGTACATGGTGGGTTGTTTCATTGAAGCTGACCTTAAGCACTGAGATCTGTATGTGTGATTTAAGAATCAGCTACTACCATGCATTGGGCCCGAAACCAATGGACCCTCTCGGCTTCTTATTCACCCTAGTTCTCCGTCCAGGAGTTGCAAGTAGTTTCTGGTGTTTGTAGCCTACTGGAGGCCGTGGACAGCGCTGACCGGAGGGGTGGGCTATGATGCGGTAGGTACGTGGCCGGGGATACCGGGCACCCGTTAGGTGTCACGGTCCCCTGTACACATCGTTCGGGGCCGTATGGGAAACCTCGGCCGGACTCCCTGCGGATGGAACCTGGATAGGCGATAAACCTGGATTGGAAACTTAGGTGATTAGGTAGGTCGTGGCCGACACCCACGTTGGGCTTCCGCTTGAAGGTTGCCGAGTACATGTCGTGTAAACGACGGTAAGTGGTGAGAGCGTGTATGAAGAAGTACACCCCTGCAGGGTTATCATGATCTATTCGAATAGCCGCGTCCGCGGTAAAGGACTACTTGGTTGCCTATACAGTTCATAGACAAGTGAATGGAAACTACTAAAAGCCTCAAGATAAGTGTGAGTGCCGAGGATGGCTCTTCCGTAGGAAGACGGAGGTGGATCCTCGGTAGTGTATTGAAGTGGTGAGTAGTGGACTCGTGTGCGCAAAACCATTTCAAGTTGAAGTCTCGTAAGATAGCCTAGCCAAGAGTCAAAGCTGGCTTGCTGCAACCACTCCACCAACCCTTCTTGATAATGTGCATGTATGTAGGATCTGATGTAAGTCTTGCTGAGTACCTTTGTACTCATGTTGCTATAATTTACATTTTTACAGAAGACGCTGCAACCCCTTCTGATGGGTTCTTCGTAGACGTTGACATCAATGAGTAGGCTAAGGCCCAGGTGGTGATCCTGAGCTTGTGAAGGACCACGTAGTATAGCTAGGCTTTCCAAGCCTCTTTTATTTTACTAGTTGTCTGTACTCAGACAAGTTACTTCTGCTGCTGGTTTGTATGACTGTATGACTTGAATGCTGGGTCGTGTGACCCGTACCTATGTGTATGTTATGTATGGCTCTCTGAGCCTTAAATAAAGTACTTGTGTCGTAGAGTCATGTTGTGATGCCATGTTGTATTTGCACATATCGAGCATATTGTGTGTATGATATTGAAATGCTTGGTATGTGTGGGATCTGACTATCTAGTTGTTTATCTTTAGTAGCCTCTCTTACTGGGAAATGTCTCCTAGTGTTACCGCTGAGCCATGGTAGCTTGCTACTGCTCTGGAACACTTAGGCTGGCCGGCATGTGTCCTTCTTCATTCCTGTGTCTGTCCCTTCGGGGAAATGTCACGCATTGAGTACCGGAGTCCTGTTAGCCCGCTACAGCCCGGTTTACCGGAGTCCTGCTAGCCCAGTGCTACAGCCCGGACCCACTTGCTGATGACCGACACGTTCGAAGCTGGGTCATGGATGCCTGTCCCTGTAAGTCTGCGCCACTTTGGGTTTACAACTAGTCATGTCAGCCCGGGCTCCTTATCATATGGATGCTAGCGACACTATCATATACGTGAGCCAAAAGGCGCAAACGGTCCCGGGAAAGGTAAGGCGACACCCGTGGGAATACCGTGCGTGAGGCCGCAAAGTGATATGAGGTGTTACAAGCTAGATCGATGTGACATCGAGTCGGGGTCCTGACAGCGTTGGCATCAGAGCCGGACTGCCTGTAGGTTCTCCAAGCCAAACTGGTCGATGTTGAGTCTAGAAATTCTTTAGTTATATGTAGGGGAATTGTTTGTGGGTTGGAACGTAAGGTTCTTTTTACTCCTTTATCTTATGACATTCTAATCTGAGTCAGTCTATTCTTCCACCGGGGGTTAAGGAATTAGGATCTATTCTCTCTATCAGGATCACGTGTTACTAATCAGTAGTACCTTATAGGTTTGATGGATACAAGCCTAGTTCAGTTCTACTACCACATTATGTTGTTAGGATGGACTTAGAACTTTGATATGATGATGTTGAGTGTGCATGAAATCCTTTGTCAAATGTCTCAAAATCCTTCTTGAGCATTTACAGCTGTTATGCTGCCAAAATTTTGCTAGGAATTCTAATGCCTTTGCATTATGATTGTGCTTTCAGATGGCCACTCGCGACCTCAATCAAGTGGTTCGCCTGACTCGATGCCTAGATGTACCCGGTCATACCGCCATGTTGGTCAGGGTAATGACTGAGACTGGATACCGTTGGTATCCTGAGTACACGGTCGAAGAGCAATTTCGAGACTTTAATCAAAGCCAGTATCTCTGCACTGTCAGGATATTTCCATCTTATCCTGGATCCACCGAGCCCCTTCACTGCTCCTATGGACTCGGGGTTACTATTGAGATGGCTGTGCAGGACGCCGCCTACTCTATGATGACCATCATGCGAGTCAGGTCTGGCCTATTTCGGGACTCTGATTTCCGGTATATGCCAGGATCACTTCCGGGAGCAAAAGGGTATCTCCAGGCTATCTATGCTGACCCCACTCAGGAGGATTCACGGACTCGCACCACTGCTGAGATGCTCGAGGATAAGGACCGTGAAAATCGGGCCTTAAGGCTAGAGCTTTTCAATACCCGTGCTGACCATTGGGCCATGTTGACTCGTTTTGCACCGGCGGTGCAAGCTGGATATTCGGATATGCGCGATCTCTATCCTGTGAGATCTGCTCTGCCAGATGTGATGGGTTGGCGTGATGTAGGAGGCATCACCCCACCTCGCGGTCCCCGCAGGCCACCGTCTGTTGGTCCAAGACCTCATCCTAGCCCCTATGGTCCACAAGCTCCGCGAGATCGTCTGTTCCCGGATGATCATGTTGAGCTTCCAGGCTATGGAGGTGACTTCTACGAGGACTACTACGGATCGGTCTGAGTTAGTGGTAGTATCACTAGTTTGTGCTAGCTGTGTCGTCTATCGTCCTGCGTGACTCGTGGGATATGACCTAGTTTGTACCGCATTCCGGAGGTGTAGAAAAATAATGAATAGGAGCTTGGAATGCCTCCGATGAGATGTAATCCTCTTTTCACCGTAATAGTACCTTGTTTGGTCTTGTACTAAACCTTGTATGGTGTGTATGACGATGGAATAAAGAAGCAGTTTCTGTATCTACCATGTCATACGGATGATCATCTTGCATTCCGAGTTATTCCTTACATTCTGTATTCTATGTCGGAATCTTATCATTTTGACTAAATCATTGTCTTGTTCACCTAGGATGGTCAACACGCGCACTAACCCTGCTCCTCAAGAGCAGGCCGAAGGCAGTGAAGTCAGGAATGCAAATCTGCCTCATCCTCCTTCTCTAGCCGAGGTTATGATGGAAGCCGAAAGAAAAAAGCGGGAGACCAACCGTTTGTTGGAGCGTATTGAACAGAACACAGCACACCATCAGAGGACTAACGTGGTGTCACTCAGTGATTTCATCAAATTACATCCACCCACGTTCCACCACTCCGTCGAGCCTCTCGACACTGATGACTGGCTCTGCAGTATTTCTCACAAACTGCGCTCCGCGCTAGTAGCTGAGGCTGACAAGGTCACCTTTGCTGCATATCATCTTGAAGGCCCCGCCAGTCTATGGTGGGAGAATTATGGAGCTATGCGCCCAGCGGGCCATGTCACTACTTGGGCTGAATTCAGCGAGGCTTTCCGTGAACATCACATTTCGGAGGGTCTCATGGACCGTAAACGTGAGGAATTTTGCAGTTTCACTCATGGCCGACTCTCTGTGGATGCTTACAGCAGGGAGTTCGGTAACCTCGCACGATATGCCACTGAGGAAGTTTCTACTGATGCCAAGAAGCAAGCAAGGTTCCGTAAGGGGCTTAGTCCTAAGCTTCGCCGCGACCTCCGTCTGCATGAGTGCACATCTTTTCAGAAGCTTGTTAACAAGGCCATCAGTGCTGAGACTGGTCAGACTGATTATGACGCAAAACGCAAGCATGGCCGTGACGTGGGTTCCTCATCCGGTGCTGGTCCTCAGAAGCGCCGCGTGTGGGTGCCCAACACTGCCCTGCCACCCAGGTTCACACCGAGGCCATCCTTCCAGGCGCCTCGCCCCGTTCAATAGTCTGCACCAGCCAAGCCCTATGGTGGTCCAACCAACAGTGCTCCTCCACGTACCAGTTCTGTGACTTGTTTCAAGTGTGGGGAATCTGGCCACTATATGCGTGAGTGTCCCCAGACCAATCCCAACCAACCTGCTAAAGCTGTTGGCCGTGGCAAGCCGACAGGGAAAGTGTTCCACGCCGAGCCGGCCACCGCTACACGTGGCCATGTCAACTGTATCTCTGCCGAAGAAGCTCAAGAGGATCCCAACGTCGTTCTCGGTACGCTCCTTGTTAATTGCCACCCGGCATCTGTTCTTTTCGATACAGGAGCATCTCATTCATTTATATCCGAGAACTATGCTCGTTTGCATAACACCGCATTCTGTGACATGCCATCCACTATGGAAATTTCTACTCCCGGTTCTAGATGGCAAACCTCCAGGGTAAGTTATGGAAATGAAATCCAAGTCGACAGACTTGTTTTCCTTGCATCTTTGATAGCTCTCAAATTTTCAGATATTAATATCATTTTGGGTATGGACTGGATGTCAGCTCATCATGCCAAAATTGATTGCTTCTCTAGGACTGTTCAACTCACTCATCCTTCGGGGAAGATAGTCAATGTCTTGACCCGAATAGCCAAGCGACAGTTATATTCTCTTAACGCCAGCCCTTTGCCAGACCTTGAGGACGTCCCGGTAGTCCGTGACTTCCCGGATGTCTTCCCAGAGGAATTGCCAGGTGTTCCACCTGACAGGGATGTTGAGTTCGTAATAGACCTTATTCCAGGAACCGTCCCGATTGCTAGAAGACCCTACAAGATGGCACCACTAGAACTAGCTGAGCTTAAGAAACAACTCGATGAGTCCTTGAAAAAGGGTTTCATCCGACCTAGTTCATCTCCGTGGGCTTGCCCCGTCCTCTTCGTCAAGAAGAAGGATGGTACGGACCGGATGGTTGTAGATTATCGACCTGTCAATTTGGTCACAATCAAGAACAAATATCCGCTCCCCAGGATCAACGACCTGTATGATCAGCTCGCTGGATCCTCAATCTTCTCCAAAATGGATTTGAGGTTGGGCTACCATCAAATCAAAATCAGAAACGGGGACATTCCTAAAACGGCCTTTGTTACTCGTTATGGCCAATACGAGTACACCGTCATGTCCTTCGGTTTAACCAACGCTCCAGCCACCTTTTCTCGGTTAATGAACTCAATCTTCATGGAGTATTTGGATAAATTCGTCGTTGTTTACCTCGATGATATACTCATCTACTCCAAGAACGAGGAAGAACATGCCGAACATCTAAGGCTAGTGTTGAAGAAACTTCGAGAGCATCGGCTTTATGCCAAGTTTCTAAATGTGAATTTTGGTTGTCAGAAGTGACCTATCTGGGTCATGTAATATCTGGTAAAGGTATTGCTGTTAACCCTGAGCGAGTTCAAGCCGTCCTGGATTGGACTCCACCTGAATCGGTCAAGCAAGTTCGGAGTTTTCTGGGCTTAGCGAGCTATTGCCGTCGCTTTGTCGAAAATTTCTCCAAAGTTGCTAAACCTCTAACCGAACTCCTCAAGAAAGATAAGAAGTTCGAATGGACTCCACAATGTGAGCACAGCTTTCAGGAACTGAAAAGACGCCTGACTTCTGCTCCCGTACTGGTACCGCCAGATTTCTCTAAGGACTTTGTTATCTACTGCGACGCCTCGCGACAAGGACTAGGTTGCATTCTCATGCAAGATCGACACGTAATTGCTTACGCCTCACGGCAATTGCACCCACATGAGGAGAATTATCCTACTCATGATCTAGAGCTTGCAGCCGTAGTCTATGCACTTAAGACCTGGCGACATTACCTCCTCGGTAATCGTTGCGAAATATTCACTGATCACCAAAGTCTGAAGTACATCTTCACCCAACCGGATTTGAATCTCAGGCAAAGACGTTGGGTTGAGTTGATCACAGATTTCGACTTAGGAATAACTTAAACCCCAGGGAAAGCCAACGTCATGGCTGATGCGCTAAGTCGTAAATCTTATTGTAACAACCTGATGTTACAACAAAGTCAACCGCTTCTCCATGAGGAATTTCGGAAGCTTAACCTTCACATTGTTCCTCAAGGTTTTCTTTCCACCTTGGTGGCAAAACCTACCCTTACGGATCAGATCATCAAAGCACAGAAGGTAGATCCGGGAATTTCCCGCATCAAGAGAAACATCAAGAAAGGAGTTGCGAATTGTTTCTCCATTGATGATCAAGGGGTCGTATACTTCAGGAATCGACTAGTGGTTCCCAAGGTGCGAAACCTGAGACGATTGATCCTTAAGGAAGCTCATGAATCTCCTCTCACTATTCATCCCGGTAGTACTAAGATGTATCAGGACCTACGCCAGAGGTTCTGGTGGACTAGGATGAAGAGAGAAATTGCTCAGTATATTGCTAATTGCGACGTCTGCCGTCGTGTAAAAGCAGAGCATCAACGGCCTGCTGGCACCCTTCAACCCCTAGCTATTCCTGAATGGAAATGGGATAAAATTGGTATGGATTTCATTACCGGTTTTCCCAGGACCAAGAGAGGGAATAATGCTATCTTCGTCGTTGTCGATTGTCTTTCCAAAGTGGCCCATTTCTTACCTGTTCGTGAGAGTATAACTGCTAGTCAGTTAGCAGACTTATACATCTCCCGAATAGTGTCTCTCCATGGTGTTCCTTTGGAAATTAACTCGGATCGAGGAAGTCTGTTCACCTCTCGATTTTGGGAAAGTTTCCAAAATGCTATGGGAACCCGTCTCTCTTTTAGCACCGCTTTTCACCCTCAATCGAGTGGTCAGGTAGAACGCGTCAACCAGATCCTAGAAGACATGCTTCGAGCCTCTGTTATCTCATTCAGAATGGAGTGGGAGAAATGCCTTCCATTTGCCGAATTTGCTTATAACAACAGCTATCAATCTAGCTTGGGTAAAGCCCCTTTTGAAGTTCTCTATGGACGACGTTGTCGAACACCCCTTAACTGGTCAGAAACCGGGGAAAGACAATTCTTTGGCCCGGATATGATTCAGGAAGCAGAAGAGCAAGTTCGCATCATTCGTGAAAAGTTGAAAACAGCCCAATCTCGTCAAAAGAGTCAATATGACCGAAAACATAAGGCTATGACTTTCGAGGTTGACGAGAAGGCTTACCTTCGGGTTACTCCTCTGAAGGGAACCCATCATTTCGGTATCAAAGGCAAATTGGCTCCTCATTACATTGGACCTTTTCGCATTCTCGCTAAACAAGGAGAAGTTGCCTACCAGTTGGAACTACCTCCGCATCTCTCCAGAGTCCACGATGTCTTCCACGTTTCTCAACTCAGGCGTTGCTTCTCGGATCCTATCCGTGGAGTGGACCACGAAACGCTTGATCTCCAAGATAATCTCACATATCGAGAGTACCCCATTCGTATCCTCGATCAGGCCGAGCGTTCCACTCGACGTCATAATATCAAGTTTCTCAAAGTTCAATGGTCGCACCATTCTGAGGATGAAGCAACTTGGGAAAGGGAGGATCGTCTTCGACTCGAGTATCCCGCCCTCTTTCCGGAAGAACCCAAATCTTGGGACGAGATTCTTTTGAGTGGGGGTGAGTTGTCACACCCTGGCTAGTCATGCATTAGAGTGTTGCATCATGTTTATTCTTTCATCAGAAACCTGAAATGGGGATGACAGAACCCCCAGTCCCCTCTAAAACCAATTAGGGTTTACTAAAAACTTTTTCAATGAACCTGAAATGCCCTTCTAAAATGCCCACCATTTTTGTCTTGGTTCAGAACCTCTGCCAAAAGTGATGCACATTTTCCTCGGCCATCTTAGGGTTTTTGAATTAAATCATAAATATTTGAATTTGGGCATTTAAATTATATAAAATATTTAAATGCTCAAATATCTCCAAACTAAAATGTTTCATGTTGGAAATAATCCAACTATGGACCAGGAGTGGTTTGGTGATTTTAGGAGTTGCCTAAGTATTTTTATTAATTCAACAAAGTTGCAGAGGTATTAAAAACAGAAAACAGAAAAAAATAGAAAAACCTTACCTGGCGCCCAGCACCCGGCCCACCTGCCGGCCCAGCCCAGCGCCGCTCCAGCGAGCTGCTTGCCGGCCAGGCAGGCAGGCAGGTGCCCGACGGCGACCGCAGCGCGCGCCACGCAGCTGGCTGCCGCCCTGCTCCACCTCCTCGGCTCGGGGCTGGATGGATGAGCTCCACGCAGCGCCGTGAACCCGCAGGACACCTCCATTCTCCCCCAACCCCTCTCTCTCGCGCTCCCCCGCCATGGCCGACGTCATCGCCGCCACACCCTCGCCATAGCCACGCCCTCCGTCGACCCCACGCCGTGCCGCCGTGTCCAGGAGCTCCGCTACGCTCCTCTCCTTCGAGCAAGAAGAGCCCCGAGCGCTCGCAAGGCCCGAGCCCACTGCATCGACCTCGACCGAACCGCCATCGCCGGAGATCCCCTTCAACACCGTCGTCGCTCCGGTCCGTCCCCGGCCGCACCAAGTGCTTTGTCGAACTCCCCGTGAGCTTAGCCATCTTCCCCTCCCTCCTTTTCTTGCTCTCGAGCCGTGTAGCAACCTCCCGGAGCTCAACCGCACCCACCGCCGCGGAGCTCGTCGCCGACGTGCTCCCGGTCACCCTCCGGCCACAAACTGGTGTCCATCATGCTCACCGCGTCACGTAGCACCTAACTAGCTACTCCCCGCACCTCACCGACCCCTCTTGCGTCAAGTTCGACTTCGGCCGAACTCCGGTGGCCGCCAAAGTCGTCGCCGGCGCCAACTCCGGCCACCCCGACCCCAACGGACTCCACCAAGAGCTGCGGCTCGTCCTCAGCTCCACTCCGATGGTCTCCGCGACCCATTTGGTGGCCGAAACGGCCAAAACCACTTCCGCCGCCGCGTCGGGCTCGCCGGCGGCTAAACGCCGGTGCAGCCGACCCGGGTTTGACCACGGGTGGGCCCTGGTTGACTCTCCTGAGTCGATGACAGGTGGGGCCCAGCCCTGTTAACTAATTAGGATTAGTTTAAATTAATTTTAGTTTAATTAATCACACTGACACGCGGGACCCACTGTCAGGTCTGACCCGGACGTGTCCCGTTGACCTGCTGATGTCACACTGACGTCAGGCTGACGCAGTAATTGATTTTCTGGATTTAATCTAATATAGGAAATTCCAGAATATAGTTTAAACTTCAAAAATTCATAACTTTTATTCTGTAACTCCAAATCAGACAAATTATATATGAAAAATGATCAGAAAAATTCAATCTATCCATCTGTACTATTTTCATGCATGATTAAACAAGTTAACTTGATGTTTAATGCAGAACGAGGAAAAACACTTTAAAGCGCCATGTTTGAGTTTGAAATTTGAATCTTTGATTCAAATTGGTTCAAACCCTTCTGGTCTTAGTTGCATTAGCCCAACACACTCATATTGCCATGTTTCATGCATGCATCATATTGTTGCACATTGTTTGGTGATGGTTGTGTATCGGTGTTCTTGCGGCAGGTTCTGCCTCCGAGGAGTACCGTGATTACCCTAACGAAGAACCGTATCAGTGCATCGAACCATCAGGCAAGCAACCAACCATTTGATCATATCAATACAATCCCATGTTCTCGCTCCTGCTCTCTTTTACTGCATTAAGACAACGCGTATCAAACTGCTGTGTGCTACGGTAGTTGAACCCACTTCCTCTGCATGACCTGTCATTGCCACAGTAACTAGATGAAACCCACTAGCATGTGTAGGAGTTGATTGAGCCATATGTATGTGTTGTTCCTACCTTGCTATGCCTGCTATGCTTAGAGTCGTGTCAGGTCTGGTTCATCTGGGTGATGGACTAGAGTGAATTGATTATGTCGGTAATGAGAGTGGTGTGGTGAACACGATTTGGTAAAGGTATCGATGAGAGGCCATGTAGGAGTACATGGTGGGTTGTTTCATTGAAGCCGACCTTAAGCACTGAGATCTGTATGTGTGATTTAAGAATCAGCTACTACCATGCATTGGGCCCGAAACCAATGGACCCTCTCGGCTTCTTATTCACCCTAGTTCTCCGTCCAGGAGTTGCAAGTAGTTTCTGGTGTTTGTAGCCTACTGGAGGCCGTGGACAGCGCTGACCGGAGGGGTGGGCTGTGATGCGGTAGGTACGTGGCCGGGGATACCGGGCACCCGTTAGGTGTCACGGTCCCCTGTACACATCGTTCGGGGCCGTATGGGAAACCTCGGCCGGACTCCCTGCGGATGGAACCTGGATAGGCGATAAACCTGGATTGGAAACTTAGGTGATTAGGTAGGTCGTGGACGACACCCACGTTGGGCTTCCGCTTGAAGGTTGCCGAGTACATGTCGTGTAAACGACGGTAAGTGGTGAGAGCATGTATGAAGAAGTACACCCCTGCAGGGTTATCATGATCTATTCGAATAGCCGCGTCCGCGGTAAAGGACTACTTGGTTGCCTATACAGTTCATAGACAAGTGAATGGAAACTACTAAAAGCCTCAAGATAAGTGTGAGTGCCGAGGATGGCTCTTCCGTAGGAAGACGGAGGTGGATCCTCGGTAGTGTATTGAAGTGGTGAGTAGTGGACTCGTGTGCGCAAAACCATTTCAAGTTGAAGTCTCATAAGATAGCCTAGCCAAGAGTCAAAGCTGGCTTGCTGCAACCACTCCACCAACCCTTCTTGATAATGTGCATGTATGTAGGATCTGATGTAAGTCTTGCTGAGTACCTTTATACTCATGTTGCTATAATTTACATTTTTACAGAAGACGCTGCAACCCCTTCTGATGGGTTCTTCGTAGACGTTGACATCAATGAGTAGGCTAAGGCCCAGGTGGTGATCCTGAGCTTGTGAAGGACCACGTAGTATAGCTAGGCTTTCCAAGCCTCTTTTATTTTACTAGTTGTCTGTACTCAGACAAGTTACTTCCGCTGCTGGTTTGTATGACTGTATGACTTGAATGCTGGGTCGTGTGACCCGTACCTATGTGTATGTTATGTATGGCTCTTTGAGCCTTAAATAAAGTACTTGTGTCGTAGAGTCATGTTGTGATGCCATGTTGTATTTGCATATATCGAGCATATTGTGTGTATGATATTGAAATGCTTGGTATGTGTGGGATCTGACTATCTAGTTGTTTATCTTTAGTAGCCTCTCTTACCGGGAAATGTCTCCTAGTGTTACCGTTGAGCCATGGTAGCTTGCTACTACTCTGGAACACTTAGGCTGGCCGGCATGTGTCCTTCTTCGTTCCTGTGTCTGTCCCTTCGGGGAAATGTCACGCATTGAGTACTGGAGTCCTGTTAGCCCGCTACAGCCCGGTTTACTGGAGTCCTGCTAGCCCAGTGCTACAGCCCGGACCCACTTGCTGATGACCGACACGTTTGAAGCTGGGTCATGGATGCCTGTCCCTGTAAGTTTGCGCCACTTTGGGTTTACAACTAGTCATGTCAGCCCGGTCTCCTTATCATATGGATGCTAGCGACACTATCATAAACGTGAGCCAAAAGGCGCAAACGGTCCCGGGAAAGGTAAGGCGACACCCGTGGGAATACCGTGCGTGAGGCCGCAAAGTGATATGAGGTGTTACAAGCTAGATCGATGTGACATCGAGTCGGGGTCCTGACAGGAATGCCGTTTTGACGTCCATTTGCCATATCTCATAAACATAGAATGCGGCAATTGCTAACAAGATTCAGACGAACTTCAGCTTCACTATGGGTGAGAAGGTCTCATCGTAGTCAACCACTTGAACTTGTTGATAACCCTTAGCGACAAGCCGAGCTTTATAGATGGTCACATTACCATCTGCGTCAGTCTTCTTCTTAAAGATCCATTTATTTTCTATGGCTCGCCGATCATCGGGCAAGTCTGTCAAAGTCAATACTTTGTTTTCATACATGGAACCTATCTTGGATTTCATGGCTTTAAGCCATTTGTTGGAATCTGGGCCCGCCATCGCTTCTTAATAGTTTGAAGGTTCACCGTTGTCTAACAACATGATTTCCAGGACAGGGTTCCCATACCACTCTGGTGTGGAACGTGTCCTTGTGGACCTACGAAGTTCAGTAGCAAATTGATCTGAAGTTCCTTGATCATGATCATTAACTTCCTCTCTAGTTGGTGCAGGCACCACAAAAACATCTTCCTGAGTTGCGCTACTTTCCGGTTCAAGAGCCAGTACTTCATCAAGTTCTACTTTCCTCCCACTTACTTCTTTCGAGAGAAACTCTTTCTCTAGAAAGGATCCATTCTTGGCAACGAAGATCTTGCCTTCGGATCTGAGGTAGAAGGTATACCCTATGGTTTCCTTAGGGTATCCTATGAAGACGCATTTTTCTGACTTGGGTTTGAGCTTTTCAGGTTGTAGTTTCTTGACATAAGCATCGCATCCCCAAACTTTTAGAAATGACAGCTTAGGTTTCTTCCCAAACCATAATTCATATGGTGTCGTCTCAACGGATTTAGACGGTGCCCTATTTAAAATGAATGTGGTTGTCTCTAAAGCATAACCCCAAAATGATAGCGGTAAATTGGTAAGAGACATCATAGATCGCACCATATCCAATAGAGTGTGATTACGATGTTCAGACACACCATTACACTGAGGTGTTCCAGGCGGCGTGAGTTGTGAAACAATTCCACATTTCCTTAAGTGTGTACCAAACTAGTGACTCAAATATTCTCCTCCATGATCTGATCATAGGAACTTTATTTTCCTGTCACGTTGATTCTCCACCTCTCTCTGAAATTCCTTGAACTTTTCAAAGGTCTCAGACTTGTGTTTCATCAAGTAGACATACCCATGTCTACTTAAGTCATCAGTGAGGGTGAGAACATAATGATAGCCACCGTGAGCCTCAACGGTCATTGGACCGAACACATCAGTATGTATTACTTCCAACAAGTTGGTTGCTCGCTCCATTGTTCCGGAGAATGGACTCTTGGTCATCTTTCCCAAAAGGCATGGTTCGCAGGTGTCAAATGATTCATAATCAAGAGACTCCAGAAGTCCATTTGCATTGAGTTCCTTCATGCGTTTGACACCAATGTGACCAAGGCGGCAGTGCCACAAGTATGTGGGAATATCATTATTAGCCTTACATCTTTTGGTATTCACACTATGAATATGTGTAACATCACATTCGAGATTCAATAAGAATAAACCGTTGACCAGTGGGGCATGACCATAAAACATATCTCTCATATAAATAGAACAACCATTATTCTCGAATTTAAATGAGTAGCCATCTCGCATTAAATGAGATCCAGATACAATGTTCATGCTCAAAGATGGCACTAAATAACAATTATTGAGGTTTAAAAGTAATCGCGTAGGTAAATGTAGAGGTAGCGTGCCAACAGCGATCACATCGACCTTGGAACCATTCCCGACACGCATTGTCACCTCATCCTTCGCCAGTCTCCGCTTATTCCGCAGCTCCTGTTTTGAGTTACAAATATGAGCAACTGCACTGGTATCAAATACCAAGGAGCTACTACGAGTACTCGTAAGGTACACATCAATAACATGCATATCACATATACCTTTGGTGTTGCCAGCCTTCTTATCCGCTAAGTACTTGGGGCAGTTCCGCTTCCAGTGACCATTTCCCTTGCAATAAAAGCACCGAGTCTCGGGCTTGGGTCCCTTGCTTGGCTTCTTCCCGGCAACTGATTTACCGGGCGTGGAAACTCCCTTTCCGTCCTTCTTGAAGTTCTTTTTACCCTTGCCTTTCTTGAAACTAGTGGTCTTATTCACCATCAACACTTGATGTTCCTTTTTGATTTCCACCTCCGCTGATTTCAGCATTGAATATAACTCAGGAATGGACTTCTCCACCCCCTGCGTATTGTAGTTCATCACAAATCTCTTGTAGCTAGGTGGGAGCGACTGGAGGATTCTGTCAATGACCGAGTCATCTGGGAGATTAACTCCTAGCTGAGACAAATGGTTGTGTAACCCGGACATAGTGAGTATGTGCTCACTGACAGAATTGTTTTCCTCCATCTTACAACTGTAGAACTTGTCAGAGACTTCATATCTCTCGACCCGAGCATGAGCTTGGAAAACCATTTTTAGCTCTTGGAACATCTCATATGCTCCGTGCTGCTCAAAACGCGTTTGGAGCCCGGTTCTGAGCTGTAAAGCGTGCAGCACTGAACCAGGGAGTAATCATCACTACGTGACTGCCAGGCATTCATAACGTCTTGAGTTGCTGGGAAAATGGATGCTTCACCTAGGGTGCTTCTAGGACATAAGCTTTCTTGGCAGCTATGAGGATGATCCTCAAGTTCCGGACCCAGTCCGTATAGTTGCTACCATCGTCTTTCAGCTTGGTTTTCTCTAGGAATGCGTTGAAGTTTGAGGGTAACATTAGCATGGGCCATTTGATCTACAAGACATATTGCATAGATGTTTTTAGACTATGTTCATGATAATTAAGTTCATCTAATAAAATTTTAATGAACTCCCACTCAGATAGACATCACTCTAGTCATCTAAGTGATATACGATCTGAGTCAACTAGGCCGTGTGCGGTCATCACATGAGACGGACTAGTCATCATCGGTGAACATCTTCATGTTGATCATATCTACTATACGACTCATGTTCGACCTTTCGGTCTCTTGTGTTTCGAGGCCATGTCTGTACATGCTAGGCTCGTCAAGTCAACCTAAGTGTTTTGCATGTGTAAATCTGGCTTACACCGGTTGTATGTGAATGTTAGAATCTATCACACCCGATCATCACATGGTGCTTCAAAGCAACGAACTTGCGCAACGGTGCACAGTTAGGGGGAACACTTTCTTGAAATTTTAGTGAGGGATCATCTTATTTATGCTACCATCATTCTAAGCAAATAAGATTTAAACATCATAAACATCACATGCAAATCATAAAGTGACATGATATGGCCATTATCATCTTGCGCCTTTGATCTCCATCTTTGAAGCGCGGCATGATCACCTTCATCACCGGCATGACACCATGATCTCCATCATCGTGTCTCCATGAAGTTGTCTCAACAACTATTACTTCTACTACTACGGCTAACGGTTAGCAATAAAGTAAAGTAATTACATGGCGTTGTTCAATGACACGCATGTCATACAATAAATTAGGACAACTCCTATGGCTCCTGCCGGTTGTCATACTCATCGACATGCAAGTCATGATTCCTATTACAAGAACATGATCAATCTCATACATCACATATCATTCCTCACATTCTTTTGGCCATATCACATCACATAGCATACCCTAGAAAAACAAGTTAGACGTCCTCTAATTGTTGTTGCATGTTTTACGTGGCTGCTACGGGTTTCTAGCAAGAATGTTTCTTACCTACGCAAAGCCACAACAGTGATCTGCCAATTGCTATTTACCCTTCATAAGGACCCTTTTCATCAAATTCGATCCGACTAAAGTGGGAGAGATTGGCACCCGCTAGCCACCTTATGCAACTAGTGCATGTCAGTTGGTGGAACCTGTCTCATGTAAGTGTACGTGTAAGGTCGGTCTGGGCCGCTTCATCCCACAATACCGTCGAAACAAGATAGGACTAGTAACAGTAAGCAAATTGAACAAAAACAACGCCCACAACTACTTGTGTTCTACTCGTGCATAGAATCTACGTATAGACCTAGCTCATGATGCCATTGTTGGGGAACGTAGCAGAAATTCAAAATTTTCTATGCATCACCAAGATCAATCTAGGAGATTCTAGCAACAAGAGAGAGAGGATGAGCATCTTCATACCTTTGAAGATCGCTGAGCGGAAGTGTTACTTAGAACGCGGATGAGGGAGTCGTACTCGCGGCGATTCAAATCGTGGAAGATCTGATCTACGCCGAATGGACGGCACCTCTGCGTTCAACACACGTACAGCCCGGGGACATCTCCTCCTTCTTGATCCAGCAAGGGTAGAGGATAAGTTGAGGGAGAGCTCCAGTAGCACGACGGCGTGGTGGTGGACCTTGCAGTTCTCCGGTAGGGCTTCGCCAAGCACTACTATGAAGGAGGAGGTGTTGGGGGGAAGAGGGCTGCGCCAGGGGAAGGGGTATGGCAGCCATCCCACCCCACCCCCACCCCCCCACTATTTATAGGGGAGGGGAGAGGGGGTCGGCCCCCTTAGATCTCATCTGGGGGCAAAGGAGGGAGGCTTGCCCCCCAAGCCAAGTGGGGCGCCCCCTCTAGGGTTTCCCCCAACCCTAGGCGCTTGGGCCCTAGGGGGATGGCGCCGAGCCCACTTAGGGGCTGGTTCCCCTCCATATTCAGCCCATAGGGCCCTCCGGGGCTGGTGGACCCTCCAGGTGGACCCCCGGAACTCTTTCGGTGGTCCCGGTACAATACCGATAAACCCCCAAACATTTCCGGTGACCGAATAAGGACTTACCATATATAAATCTTTATTTCCGGACCATTCTGGAACTCCTCATGACGTCAGGGATCTCATCCAGGACTCCGAACAACATTCGGTACCTGCATACTAATTCCCATAACAACTCTAATGTCACCAAACCTTAAGTGTGTAGACCCTATGGGTTCGGGAATCATGCAGACATGACCAAGACATCTCTCCGACCAATAACCAAAAGCGGGATCTGGATACCCATGTTGGCTCCCACATGTTCCATGATGATCTCATCGGATGAACCACGATGTCGGGGATTCAATCAATCCCGTATACAATTCCCTTTGTCAATCGGTATGTTACTTGCCTGAGATTCGATCGTCGGTATCCCAATACCTCGTTCAATCTCATTACCGGCAAGTCACTTTACTCGTTTCATAATGCATGATCCCATGACTAACTACTTAGTCACATTGAGCTCATTATGATGATGCATTACCGAGTGGGCACAGAGATACCTCTCCGTCATATGGAGTGACAAATACCAGTCTCGATTCGTGCCAACCCAACAGACACTTTCGGAGATACCTGTAGTGTACCTTTATAGCCACCCAGTTACGTTGTGACGTTTGGTACACCCAAAGAATTCCTACGGTATCCGGGAGTTACACAATCTCATGGTCTAAGGAAATGATACTTGACATTAGAAAAGCTCTTAGCAAACGAACTACACGATCTTGTGTTATGCTTAGGATTTGGTCTTCTCCATCACATCATTCTCCTAATGATGTGATCCTGTTATCAATGACATCCAATGTCCATGGTCAGGAAACCATAACCATCTATTGATCAACGAGCTAGTCAACTAGAGACTCATTAGGGACATGTGTGGTCTATGTATTCACACATGTATTACGGTTTTCGGTTAATACAATTATAGCATGAACAATAGACAATTATCATGAACAAGGAAATATAATAATAACCATTTTATTGTTGCCTCTAGGGCATATTTCCAACAGAGCTACTCCAAACGGCTGTGGCTCAACAGGCAGCTTATTCATACAGTCGGGACCGTATCCACTCCACGCCACGTCCGAGCAAAAGTTATAGCAGGCATATTGATGAACCAGCCGTACCAAGCAGTGGATGAAACCGCAACCCGCCTCGTGGGCATGAGCCAGCGCGTGGTGGAGGTAATGCTCAGAATGTTGTGGATCAGGGTAGAGCACATCGGGAGGCTGAGCTGGCAGCTCAGTATGTGGCTCATTAGCATTCTCCGGCTCATCCGTCAAATTCAGTGGAGATGGGCCTGACCTTCAGAACTTTGGGTGTGCCATGTTTAGCGTCGGCTCTACATACTGAGTGTTTGCCTAAGGATTTCAAGGGTCATCGCAAGGTGCCTAACTACACGCCGATTTACCCCCTGAAGCTTGGGTTGAGAGTTACAAGATGGCCATGGAACTGCTGGATGTTAGCGATGCTGCATGTGTTAAGTATTTCACCATGATGCTAGATGGGACGGACCGTACTTGGTTGAAAGGGCTACCAGCCAACTCCATTGGGTCATGGGACAAGTTAAAAGCCCAGTTTATTCAAAATTTTAAAGATACGTGCAAGCAGCCTATGTCAATTGTGGATTTGGACGCCTGTGTCCAGGAAGAGGGTGAGTCAATAACCCATTCGGTGCACCGGGTCTCAACTATCCTGCACTCATCGGATCGCACCAATGTCGGCTCAGCAGTATTGATGTTAGAGAAGAATTGCGGTTTTCTTCCCCTGAAACAGAAGCTAGGGCGGCTCAAGCGCCACTGCAGTGACATGGGGGAACTGATGGCGGCTCTGGTTAAGTATGCCAACTCTGATGGTACCAAGGACCCCGAGTCTCACAATGAAAAGTCGGGAAAGGGAAAGAAGAGTGGCAACACTAAGAGCCAACATCATAACCCGGTGAATCATGGGGGCAATGGTAAGCGCAAGGCTGATAACAATTTGGACTTTGTGGCTAATACCAGCATGCGAAATAATGGTCAGCATCGTAAGGGAAAGCCGCCTCCCTAGTTTGGAGTGTCAAGTTTCAATCTTGAGCAGATGTTGGATCAGCCTTGCCCGAAGCATAGTACACAGGAAAGGTCGTCCGCTCACCTTTGGAAAGATTGCTTCATCATGAAAGAGTACAAAACTTCCGGTCTTTTCCAGAATAATCATGGGCCGGGTGGTGGCTCAGGTTCTGTTTCTCACGCTCCGAGTTACGATGGTGGCGGTTCTAATTCCGATTTCTAAGGCCAGGGCAATCAAGGCAATCAGGGTGGTTATAATCAACAGCCTGGTCAGGGGGCTCAGCAGCAGCAGCAGTCGGGTTATCAAAGTAATCCAAAACAGTTGAACAGTGGGCAGTATCACGTATTCACCACAAGTCTATGCAAGCGGGATCAAAAGCTCCATAAAAGGGCTGTGAACGCCGTTGAGCCGGCGATTCCCCATTACTTGCGATGGTCCGAGCAACCCATTGTGTGGAGTCGAGAGGATCACCTGCCCCGGGTTGATAATCTGGGTCATTTGGCTTTGGTGGTGGTGCCTCGGGTTGGAGGATATATACAAGTTCACTAAGGTACTCATGGATGGAGGTAGTAGCATTAATATCCTTTACTATGATACTTTTCATCGTATGGGGTTAACTGATAAAAATCTTAAGACGTCCAATATTGTTTTTCATGGAGTGGTACCTGGTAAGTCGGCGTATCCTGTAGGCAAGATCGATTTGTAAGTAGCCTTTGGGGATGAACATGATTCCAGGGCCGAGAGTCTAACCTTTGAAGTGGTCAAGATTAAAAGCTCGTATCACACTCTATTTGGATGGCCTGCTTATGCCAAGTTCATGGCACGGCCTTGTTATGTTTATCTGTAGCTCAACATGTCGGGTTACAAGGGGACCATCATAGTGCATGGAAACCGAAAAATAGCTTTGGAGTGTAAAGAAGGTGACGCTGCTTATGCTGAGTTTGTCTGTGCAACAGAGGAATTGAAGTTCTACAAAGACAATGTTGACCCAGCGGATATGACATCTTTGAAAAAGCCAACTACAGAGCATGATCCGGTATTGAAGTTTAAGTTGGCCGATGACACTAAGCTAGTTGACTTTGTTTCTGGTGATTCATCCAAGCAGTTCAGTATCAGTGCTAACCTTGATCCAAAATAGGAAAGTGTGTTCATCGAGTTTATCCATGAGAACCGGGACATCTTTGCATGGAAACCTTATGATATGCCAGGTGTACCAAGGGAACTCGCTGGGACACTCTTAATATTGATCCAAAGTTTGAACCGGTCAAGCAATTCCTTCGTCGCTTCAATGAGGAGAGGCGTAAGGCCTTTGGTGAAGAAGTGGCCCGGCTCTTAGCTGTTGGGTTCATTGTTGAAGTCTTTCATCCGGAGTGGTTGGCTAACCCATTGCTCATACTTAAGAGGAATGGCACTTGGCGTATGTGTGTGGACTACATGGACTTAAACAAGGCTTATCCGGCTGATCCTTTCGCTCTCCCTCGTATTGATTAAATCATTGATGCTACGGCGGGTTTTGAGTGTTTGAGCTTTTTGGATGCTTATTCTGGTTATCATCAGATCAAGATGGCAGTTAAGAACCAGGAGAAGACGGCTTTCATCACTCCTTTTGGAGCCTTCTACTATGTGTCTATGCCTTTTGGGCTCAAGAGTGCCCAGGCGACTTACCAGCGTTGTGTGCAGAATCGTTTTCATGATCAGATTGGGCGCAATATTCATGCTTATGTAGATGATATTGTGGTGAAATCCAGAAAGAAGGAAACTTTGATAGATGATTTGAAGGATACCTTTGACAATCTCTGGGTCTATAAGATGATGCTTAACCCGACAAAGTGTGTTTCTGGTGTGCTAGTAGGCAAGCTTTTGGGCTTTCTGGTTTCTCAACGGGGTATTGAAGCTAACTCGGAAAAATATTAAGGCTATTACTTCCCTGGCTAAGCCGACATGTGTCAATGATGTTCAGCATCTGGCGGTCGTATTGCGGCTTTAAGCCGGTTCATAAGCCGGTTGGGAGAGAAGGCTATCCCTTTGTATCAGATGATGAAAAAGATAGATAATTTTGTCTGGAGTGATGCTGCTAATGAAGCGTTTGAAGCCTTGAAGAAACAGCTGGCTGAATCGCCGGTTCTTGCTGCTCCTATATATAAAGAGTCGTTTTTATTATATGTGGTTGCTAATGCCCGGGCTGTCAGCGTAGCTATTGTAGTGGAACGGAAGGAAGCAGGTAAGGAATATCTGGCTCAGAGATCGGTTTATTACATCGGTGAAGTGCTTATTGAGTCCAAGCAGAGATATCCGCATTGGCAGAAGCTTGTCTATGGGGTATTCATGGCTAGTCGAAAGCTCAAGCAGTATTTCTTCAGTCATCCTATCACTGTGGTTAGTTCGGCTCCTTTAGGGGATATTATTCAAAACAAATAAGCCACGGGTCGAGTAGCCAAGTGGGCCATTGAGCTTGGAATTCATGGTTTGAAATATATGCCTCGCACGGCCATCAAATCTCAAGCACTCGTGGATTTCATCAATGACTGGACAGAGCTGCTGATGCATGAAGATAAGCCGGATAACACATATTGGACTATTCATTCTGATGGGTCCAGGCAATTGGAAGGCTCGGGGCTAGAGTTGTCTTGACTTCCCAATGAGGTGATAAATTCGGTTATGTCTTAAGGTTGATGTTCCCTTGTACTAACAATGCAGCTGAGTACGAAGCTTTGCTCAATGGTCTTTGGATGGCCAAGGAGATGAATTTAAGCCGGGTGAGATGTTTCAGCGACTCAGATTTGGTGGCGCAGCAAGTTTCAGGCAAATGGGATTCTAAAGATCCACTCATGGCGGCTTATCGTCGTGAGGTTGATGTTATTGCTGGTCATTTCAAAGGTTATCAAGTTGAACATATTGATCGCAGGAAGAATGAGGCAGCTGATGATTTGAGCCGGTTAGGGTCCCAACATAAGCCGATGCCACCTAACACCTTCTTGGATATTCTGCATAACCCTTCAGTCAAATTGCTTATAGAAGAAGATCTTGTTGTTCCTGACCCGGAGGCGCAATTGGTGGCGACCCTTCATGCTATTCCTGATTAGACAGTTCCATATTTGGCCTATATGACCCGGGGTGAGTTACCTAAGGATGAAACCTTGGCCAGACAGATAACCCAGCGGTCTAAGTCGATGACAATTGTCAACGGAGAACTGCACCATTGCAGTGTTACTAGGGCATTTCAACATTGTGTTTCTCCTAAAGAGGGTCGTGAAATTCTTCACGAGATTCATGAAGGAGATTGTGGTCATCATGTCGGCTCTAAGTCTCTCATGGCTAAAGCTTTTTGTCATGGATTTTATTGGCTAACAGCTCATGCTGATGCAGAGGATTTGGTCAGTAATGTGATGGTTGTCAGAAATTTTCACGACGAGCTCATGTGCCGGCTCAAGAATTGAGGATGATTCCAATTACTTGGTTGTTTGCAGTCTGGGGGCTTGATATGGTTGGGCCTTTCAAAAGGTCCAAGGATAAAAAGACCCACCTTTTAGTGGCATTTGACAAATTCACAAAGTGGGTCGAAGCAGAGCCGGTGAGTAAGTGTGAATCGGCAACAACGGTTCAGTTCATTAAAAAAGTGATTTTTCGCTTTGGATTTCCCCATAGCATTATAACTAATAATGGCACTAATCTGTTGAAGGGAGCTATGAAAGAGTTTTGTCAACATGAGCATATTCGACTTGATGTATCATTAGTGGCTCACCCCCAATCCAACGGTCAAGCTGAGAGAGCCAATCAAGAAATTTTGAGAGGCATCAAGCCAAGGATTATGGTTCCATTGCAGAGAACACCTGGTTGTTGGGTGGAGGAGTTACCCTCCATGTTATGGAGTATCAATACTACCCCCAACAGATCTACGGGTTACACACCTTTCTTTATGGTTTACAGAGCAGAGGCGGTTCTCCCTAGTGACATCCGTCATGACTCGCCCCGTATGGCGGCTTATGTTGAAGCTAACAATGAAAAAGCATGTCAGGATGCACTTGACCTGTTAGATGAGGAGCGTGACCTCGTGGCGGCTCGTTCGGCGATTTACCAGCAAGATTTAAGCCGTTATCACAGCCGTCGGGTTAGAACCAGAACCTTTCAAGAAGGCGACTTGGTGCTCCAGCTTATCCAGGATCAATCCGATATGCACAAGTTATCCCCACCTTGGGAAGGGCCTTTTGTGGTCAGCAAAAATCTGAACAATGGGTCATACTACCTAATCGATGTTCGAGGCAACAAGGACTCACGCACGTAGGAGGAGACCCGCCAGCCATGGAATATTGCTCATCTTCGGCCTTATTACACCTGAGCCACTGGCTCTTGTGATGTACATACGTTATCAATGTATATAGTATGATGAATATAATAAAGCTGGCATCCCTGATAAAGTAGTGCTTCTGTCGTTTCATTTCTGATAGTAATGCGTCTTTATTGACGCTTCATACGGTCACATGGGGGCTTCTTGTTCATTGAATGAAGCTATGATTACCCTTCAATCCGGCTTATACGCCATGCTTACAAAACACTTGGGGGCCTGCTACCCAAGATAAAGGGAACAAAGAGAGTCTGTTGCAAAGCACAACTCAAACATAGGTACCCTGCTTTGAGATCATTTGGGGGCGACTTGCTTAATGAGCAGAGCCTTGATTACTCTCTTGATCCAACTTAATTACATTTTACTTGGGGGCTCTTTGTTTAACGGACAAGAGTTTTTATGACCCTTGTAATAGGTTTAAAAGCAAGGCTTGGAAGCCAGGTGTATTCACCTAAAAACCTGGGTTATCCTGCCTTTTTAAGTCTGCCACTCTGCCCAGATTGACTAGAATGACCCGCCATACTTTTGATAGTCAATCTTATATAAGACATTGAACTTGTCAAAGTTAAAACAACATTTGGTCATGTGAGGCCCGGCTTATAAGGTTTGAACGAAGGTTTAACCCAGTGGTTGTGCAGCTCTTTGAACGCACTTGAGATTTCGGCTTGGCGGACTATGAAAGCCTTGTTTTTTCTGTTTTATTGTTTTCTATTTGAACTTTTTGGGTTCATCTTTGTACCATATTGACATATGGTTTAAAAACCGATTCAGACCCTGTACCCTTAATTTCTATCGCTCATCCTTGAGTATATCTGTGGTTTTTGATAACCCGACCTGGCTTTGGACTATAAGTCGCCAGTATATGATGATATTAAATACTTGGAAGCATTGTGCTTTAAGTTTTGGGATATTATCCCTTGCTGCAAACGGTGTTGTAAGCCGGCAGTATATAACGATTAAACATGGCATTATATGCTCAATATTCTGGGTTGTTACCCGTACTGCACTGGTACGATAAGCCGGCAGTGTGATTACGTATCACAGGTACAATATTTTTTGTTATGATTATATATGGTTATGTTTAAACCGGACCTGGTCATGAACTATTTTATTCACCAGTGTTTTTATATGGGGTATTATGTCCCGCCCTACGGTAAACCGCCGGGGCACTTGTGATCTGTTTGTGTGCAGGATAATGCTCATCTGCTTGACGCTATCATAAGCATAAAGTGGTGGTTTCTTAACTGGTGGATCAACAGTGTTGCACAGAACAAAACATGCATGATAGCACAACAGCTCAAAGTTTTACTAGCCTATTACATGACTCAATGAGCCAAAATGATCTAGTGTTTTCAGAATATCAAATATATGAACCGCCCAGCGGATCAATTTTCTTGGCCTTGACAACTTAAAGCTTTTGGATCATCCTTCTCCAGTTCTTCGTCCTCCTCTACTGCCTGGAAGTTTGGTGATGACCAATCGATGCCACACAAGGCTTGGAATTCAGCTTCATCATCTATAAGTTCGAAAGGATCAACTTCAGGGGCGAAAGTATGCTTACGAGATAGAGGGATCAGATCCATCACTTTGTTAGCTGGCGTGGGCATCTTTTGATTCTCCATATCATAAGCCGGTTGATATTTTGAAATATCTGTCTCATCAGCAATCAGACTGGCCAAGGGACGTATTTCTTTCACACAAGCAGTGAAGTCCTTTTTGTCAAAGGACGTGTGCTATCTTCTTTTAAACTTGGATACCTAGTATCTAGATCGGCCGGGTCTAGCTCCGGTTGCCATGCTTTAGCCCGGCTTAAAGCCATCACGGCACCGGCTCTCGCAGGTGACCGTTTTATCTCTTCAATCCTAGCAGGCAGAACAAAAAGTTTTTTCAAGACGTCACTCAACAGAGTGGGTGCTTGGTTAGTTGGAGAAATTGTGTCCAGCATGCACTGAGTTCCAGTATATAGCTGTTCACTGAGCATATATACGGCTTTGAGCTTCACAAGCATCTCTTAACCAAGGTTACTGCTTCTAGGACCTGTATAACAATTACCGATTGATCAGAGGCAGTTTATGACATGAAAGATAAGACTCGATTATGATGCTTACCAAAGATAACAGAAACCATCTGGGATATACGGTGTTTTAAACCAGTAAGCTCAGTGGTCACCTCTTGGAGAGCAGCTTTCGCATTTTTAGCCCGCTGTGTCAGAGCAGTTTTCTCTTCAGCCCAGGCGATTCTTTCGGCATCAAAATTGGCCTTCAGTTTTTCGGTTTCATCTAGACTAAATTTGAATTTTGAATCAGCTTTCTGAGTCTCAGATTCTTGGTGCTCGAGCCGGGTTTTCACATCAGTGAATTGTGATTGAAGTTGAGCAGTGGTGTTCTGCATATGCACCAGTTTAAAATCATGTTCATATTTGGGTTACAGAAATGAAGTCCCAGGCCTTTTGCAAGCAACAACGCTTGGCACTTGGGGGCTAATGAGTACAGAAAAATTCTTCATACAAAGGTACGTATAAACAAGTCCCAAGCACTTTGCAAGCAAGAGCACTTCGCACTTGGGGGCTAATGCATATTGCTCGTGTTTCATTATTGTTTTATGATGACCCGGTTGTGATGTAAACAACCACAGCCGGCTCATGGGGGCTACACGAGTAAGCTTTCATTTATAAACAATGGTGAACATTACCGGTTCATTCATGCTGATTAAACCGGCCCTTGGGGGCTACAGATACAATTGTTAAAGACTTGGTTTAACTCGAATGGTGCAAGCCGTATTTTGAAGGATTCTATCAAGGATGCTATTTATACTCATGGTTATTCTAAGTCTACAGCATATTCAATCCTATCATACACAGTAGACTTGGGGGCTAACAGGGTATGCATAACTCATTAAAGCACGAGTTCATACCTCATGTTTTTGATGCATCTGCTTCACCATGTCAACTTCAAGATCGCGGTTGGTATGCACTTGGTTGAGATAAACAGAGAATACTTCACTAATACTCAATTGAGAGTAGTTGGCTATGTCAAATCTCACTTTTCGCTTCTCAATATATTCTTTGGTGGAGTGTTTGGCCAAGACAGTAGGTTTTCCCGGCTCTCTGAAGCCAATGCTACTGATCATCACATCATCGGCATGTGTTCCAGCCGGTTTAATTGGGCTTGATGATTTAGTATTCAAAGGATTGTTGTTTGTCTGGTCAACAGAAAGGTCAGGAATTTCTGGTGGAACATCATGAATAGGTTCTTCTGGTTGTGGCACGGAGGTGTCGGATGTTGGAATTTGTTGCTCCCGTTCAGGGACTTTGGGGTCTTCAGCCGGCTTGATCACCTTTGCCTTATTGCTAGTTTTTGCTTTTCCACTGCATGAGTTATGAGAGGTCAGTACAAGGGTAAGAGCCCAAGGAGGAAGAAAACAATAAGTAATTGTTGTTACCCAGGGGCAGTTTTGAAAGCCGGCAGCTGGGTCCGTAATGAGTCACCGGGAGAGGAACAAGAAGTCTCCTGATAATTTAAATCGGAAGAATTAAGCGGCTGGCGAATGAGATCCGCCAGAGGATAAAAAGAGTTTAAATTTGGAATGACCTCGTTTCGACATTTCCGTGGAGCGAGAGTATTTGGTAAGTCGGAAGATAATTCTTCACCTCCGCTAGTCCGAGTTTATCGCCGGTTCTTGTGTTGTTGTTGCTTCAAAAGAAAGTGAGGATCCAGATGATCTAAGGGGTGTGAAAGTTTACTTTCCGGGTTACCCATCGAATTTTCTGTCTTGGCAAACGCTCTGAGTCAGAGGAAATGATAGTTACCTCTTCTTCGACCGCTTGACTGGCCCCCGTGTCATCCTGATGATAATCAATCTCAATAAGATAGTTGAAAAAGGAGCCAAGGGAATCAAGAGCTACCTCCGACTTAGAGCTGTCGTCCAGTTCAAACATCTCGGAAGCGCTTAATTTCTTCTTGTTCTTCTTGGAGGTTCTCTTGACGGCTTTCATTTTGGCCCTAGCTTTCTTGGCAGCTTCATGGTCATATTCCTTATTCTAAAAATCAGATTCAGCTTGTGAAAATCATCAAAGGTTGAGTTAATAGAGCATTTGAATGATAAGGTAAAAATAAGTGATTTAGAGACTCACATCTGGTGCCGGGTTAAGTTCACAGAAAGGGTTCAATCCCACTTTGTTGCAGTCTTCCAGGCTTTGGTTCAGCAGGGTCTTTGTCATTTATTGACTGCATTATCAGTTAAACAGTCGGATCTATGATGCAGTGGATCTTTTACATCACCTGTATAGGTGCACATTAAGCCAAATCGGCGGCTCAAGGGTATGATTCGCCAAGAAACCCAGCACCGAACCAAGTCAATTCCGGTTAACCCATTCCCGAGTAGGGCTTTGACCTTTGCGATAGTGGGTGCAAGTTTCACATGTTTAGCAGCGGTAAGCTTTTCAGGAAGATGATGTTTTGGATCGAGTCGTTGGACACGGTAAACCAGTAGTGGATTCTCGTCAGCCGGAGAGGTGTCTTTACAATGAAACCATGTCTGGTTCCAATCTTTGGGGTGGCTTGGCAGGTGTGTTGGAAATATGCCCTAGAGGCAATAATAAAATGGTTATTATTATATTTCCTTGTTCATGATAATTGTCTATAGTTCATGCTATAATTGTATTAACTGGAAACCGTAATACATGTGTGAATACATAGAGCACAACATGTCCCTAGTGAGCCTCTAGTTGACTAGATCGTTGATCAATAGATGGTTATGGTTTCCTGACCATGGACATAGGATGTCATTGATAACGGGATCACATCATTAGGAGAATGATGTGATGGACAAGACCCAATCCTAAGCATAGCACAAGATCGTGTAGTTCGTTTGCTAAGAGCTTTTCTAATGTCAAGTATCATTTCCTTAGACCATGAGATTGTGTAACTACCGGATACCGTTGGAGTGCTTTGGGTGTACCAAACGTCACAACATAATTGGGTGACTATAAAGGTGCACTACAGGTATCTCCGAAAGTGTTTGTTGGGTTGCCACGAATCGAGACTGCGATTTGTCACTCCGTATGACGGAGAGGTATCTCTGGGCCCACTCAGTAATGCATCATCATAATGAGCTCAATGTGACTAAGTAGTTAGTCACGGGATCATGCATTACGGAACGAGTAAAGTGACTTGCCGGTAATGAGATTGAACGAGGTATTGGGATACCGACGATCGAATCTCGGGCAAGTAACATACCGATTGACAAAGGGAATTGTATACGGGATTGCTTGAATCCTTGACATCGTGGTTCATCCAATGAGATCATCGTGAACATGTGGGAGCCAACATGGGTATCCAAATCCCGCTATTGTTATTGGCCAAAGAGCTGTCTCGGTCATGTCTGCATGATTCCCGAACCCGTAGGGTCTACACACTTAAGGTTCGATGACGCTAGGGTTATAAAGGAAGTTTGTATGTGGTTATAGAATGTTGTTCGGAGTCCCGGATGAGATCCTGGATGTCACGAGGAGTTCCGTAATGGTCCAAAGGTAAAGATTTATATATGGGAAGTCCAGTTTCAGTCACCGGAATAGTTTCGGGGGTTATCGGTATTGTACCGGGACCACCGAAAGGTGTCCGGTGGTCCACCGGGTGGGGCCACCTGCCCTGGGGGACTTGATGGGCTGAATATGGGAGGTAACCAGCCCCTAGTGGGCTGGTGCGCCCCTCCCCAAGGGCCCAAGGCGCCTAGGGTTGAAAACCCTAGGGGAGGGGGCGCCTCACCTTGCTTGGGGGGCAAGCCTCCCCTCCTGGCCGCCGCCCCCCTCTAGATGGGATCTACAGGGGCCGGACCCTTCTCCCCTTCCCCTATATATAGTGGGGATTTGGGGGCTGCCAAGAACATGAGTTTCCCTCTCTCCTGGCGCAGCCCTACCCCTCTCCCTCCTCGTCTCTCGTAGTGCTTGGTGAAGCCCTGCTGGAGTGCCACGCTCCTCCTTCACCACCACGCCGTTGTGTTGCTGCTGGACGGAGTCTTCCCCAACCTCTCCATCTCTCCTTGCTGGATCAAGGCACGGGATATGTCACCGGGCTGCACGTGTGTTGAATGCGGAGGTACCGTTGTTCGGTGCTTAGATCGGATTCGGCCGCGATCTAAATCGCTTCATGAACGACTCCACCAACCGCGTTCTTGCAACGCTTCCGCATCGCAATCTTCAAGGGTATGAAGATACATCCCCTCTCTCTTGTTGCTAGAATCTCCATAGATTGATCTTGGTGATGCGTAGAAAATTTTGAATTTCTGCTACGTTCTCCAACAGTGGCATCATGAGCTAGGTCTATTGCGTAGATTCTATGCACGAGTAGAACACAAGTTGTTGTGGGTGTTGATTTTGTTCAATCTGCTTACCGTTACTAGTCCTATCTTGTTTCGGCGGTATTGTGGGATGAAGCGGCCCGGACCGACCTTACACGTACACTTACGGGAGACAGGTTCCACCGACTGACATGCACTTGTTGCATAAGGTGGCTACCGGGTGCCAATCTCTCCCACTTTAGTCGGATTGGATTCGATGAAAAGGGTCCTTATGAAGGCTAAAAAGCAATTGGCATATCACGTTGTGTTTTTGGTGTAGGTAAGAAACGTTCTTGCTAGAAACCTATAGCAGCCATGTAAAAAACTTGCAACAACAATTAGAGGACGTCTAACTTGTTTTTGCAGCATATGCCGCGTGATGTGATATGGCCAAAGAGGATGTGATGAATGAAATATATGTGATGTATGAGATTGATCATGTTCTTGTAATAGGAATCACGACTTGCATGTCGATGAGTATGACAACCGGCAGGAGCCTTAGGAGTTGTCTTAATTTATTGTATGACCTGCGTGTCATTGAATAACGCCATGTAATTACTTTACTTTATTGCTAAACCGTTAGCCATAGTAGTAGAAGTAATAGTTGGCGAGACAACTTCATGGAGACACAATGATGGAGATCATGATGATGGAGATCATGGTGTCATCCCGGTGACGATGATGATCATGGCGCCCCGAAGATGGAGATCAAAAGGAGCAAAATGATATTGGCCATATCATGTCACTATTTGATTGCATGTGATGTTTATCATGTTTTTGCATCTTATTTGCTTAGAACAACGGTAGTAAATAAGATGATCCCTCATTAAAATTTCAAGACAGTGTTCCCCCTAACTGTGCACCGTTGCGATAGTTCGTTGTTTCGAAGCACCACGTGATGATCGGGTGTGATAGATTCTAACGTTCACATACAACGGGTGTAAGCCAGATTTACACATGCAAAACACTTAGGTTGACTTGACGACCCTAGCATGTACAAACATGGCCTCGGAACACAAGAGACCGAAAGGTCGAACATGAGTCAGATAGAATATACGATCAACATGAAGATGTTCGCCGATGATGACTAGTCCATCACGCGTGATGATCGGACACGACCTAGTTGACTCGGATCATGTATCACTTAGATGACTAGAGGGATGTCTATTTAAGTGGGAGTTCATTACATGAACTTAGTTATCATGAACATAGTCAAAAGGTCTTTGGAAATTATGTCGTAACTTGCGCTTTAGCTCTACTGTTTTAGATATGTTCCTACAGAAAATTTAGTTGAAAGTTGATAGTAGCAATTATGCGGACTAGGTCTATAAACTGAGAATTGTCCTCATTGCTACGTAGAAGGCTTATGTCCTTAATGCACCGCTTGGTGTGCTAAACCCTTTAACGTCGTATGTGGATGTTGCGAACATCTGACATACACATTTTGATGACTACGTGATAGTTCACTAATGTTAAACGGTTTAGAATTGAGGCGCCGAAGACAATTTTGAAACGTCACGGAACATATGAGATGTTCAAAGGGCTGAAACTGGCATTTCAGGCTCATGCCCACGTCAAGAGGTATAAGACCTTCGACGAGTTTCTTAGCCTACAAACTAAGGGAGAAAAGCTCAATCGTTGAGCTTGTACTCAGATTGTCTTGGTACAACAATCACTTGAATCAAGTGGGAATTAATCTTCAAGATGAGATAGTGATGTTTCTCCAAAGTCATTGCCACCAAGCTACTAGAGCTTCGTGATGAACTATGACATATCAGGGATAGATATGATGATCCTTGAAATATTTGTGATGTTTGACACCGCGAAAGTAGAAATCAAGAAGGAGCATCAATTGTTGATGGTTAGTGAAACCACTAGTTTCAAGAAGGGCAAGGGCAAGAAGGGATACTTCATGAAATGGCAAATCAGTAGCTGCTCAAGTGAAGAAACCCAAGGTGTCGGTGTACAAAAGTAGAGGCCCAGCTTTTGACCCCTTTAACTGTGCATGGGCAGTCAGAGCCGCCTGCCACGACCACACATGAGCAAGGCAAGAGAGGGAAGCCGGAGAAAAGCCAAAGCCACTGGGACAAGCAAAGCAAGCAACAAAGGACCAAGATCACAAAGGTCGGATGGGCAATGCAGGTTGCCCCGGCAAGGACCCTTGCCGAGGGCAGCCCCGGCAAGATCCTTGCCGGGGCAGCTCGTCCACACCCGCTGAGCAAGCCACCTTCAAGCCCACCAACACTGAGCAGACGCGTTGGGACAGGGTTCGGGAGGCACCTCCGTGGTGGCATGCAGATCTTTGTGAAGACAAAGAGCAATCAAGATCAAAAAAGGGTAGGAAGGCAACCATCCCCACCGAAGAATCCCACAGGGCCCCCGGCAAGATCCCTGCCGGGGAAGCCAGCGTGCCATGGCAAGACCCTTGCCGGGCCACCCGGCAAGACAATCGCCAAGCGCACCGGCAAGGCCACTGCCAGGCCCGCACTAGCCAAGTTCCTACCGTTGTTCGTGCGCAGCCCCCGACCCAACCAGCTGGGCAGGCACCTGCATGGCAGCATGCAGACCTTCGTGGAGGCTCCACCATCGTGCCACCTCAGCTGCCTGCCTGCCTACATGGCGCTTCATGCATTGCTGGCCGGGGCGCGTGTCGAAGACAGGACGGGCGGCGATGGACGGGACGGGCCTCACCCCCGTCCCCCAATAAAGTGAAGGACACATCAGCCCCGCATTTAATGTGTCTTGTCCTGTAATGCTAGTGATAACCTCGCAACACTGTAGCACTTTCCACCTCCTGTGTGCCACTGTGGCAGTACCTTTCGCCTATAAAAGGAGGCCCATGGCATACTGAGAAGGGATTCGGCTCTTTTGAACCTCGCAGCACCCAGAGCTAGTTCAAGAGCTCAAGAACACTAATACAACCACCAAAGCAGGATCGTAGGGTTTTACGCATCTTTGCAGCCCAAACCTAGGTAAATCCCCTTTGTGCCATCCACTAGTCTCGCTCTTCTCACGATCCTGCGCCCCGCAACCGTAGAAGGGATTCCAGTGAACCCATAGGTGTCGTTTTACACTGACATCTTTGGCGCGCCAGGTAGGGGGCGCAAATTGTGAGAATCCTTCCTAGGGGTAGGCCTAGCAGTTCATCATCGCCATGGCTCCTAAGAAGAAGACGACCACGGCGATTGGCTCGTCCAGAACCAGACTGCCGTCGCCGGCGCGGGCCAGTAGCGGGCCAGTCGCGGAGAGAACTCGCGGCGCGGCCCACGAACACCCGCGTCACCCTGGCAGTCCGGGCCCGGTGGGTGGCGCCGCATGTGCGACAGGCGACGAGCCACGCGGCGCCGGCCCTAGAAACGACGTCGGACCCCCCGCGAGCGGCGCGAGGCCCTCTAGGGGCGTCGTCGTGCCGCCCACCGATGGCGCAGTGACCTCCAAGACACCAACGCCAGCACCTACGGCGTGCTCCTCTCAAATCATACATGGTGAGCAGCGCCGCCCCGCTGGTGACCCAGGGCGCCGCCCTAGGAAAAGCCCTATGCATCCTTCGCAGGATGAGGGAGGCCAGCGTGCACACCGACGCGCCGATGAAGGTGGCGGGCGATTGCGGAGCCGTGATGAGGCTCCTTCTAACGTGGTTAGGAGTCGAAGCGCACCACGGTCCACCCAACTCTCGCCGCCACCCATGCCAGCAGAAGCCCTGGCGCACGCGTAGCTCCTCCCTGACTTTCCCCCCACGACGGAAAAGCTTGATGAATGGAGGGCCACAGTCCGGAGCCTCGTCAGTATCGCCAACGACGATGAGCTGCGACCGGCAAAACCCATGGGCCGTCGCTCCGCCGTGCCACCCCCTGCTAGCAGGGGTCGAGCCGAAGGCGATGCGGCTACAGTGTATTCCCCTCCTCAGCACCGGCCGCCGCGGGCGACGACCCGTCGTGACGATGCTCGTGATGATGTCTCCATCGCGTCGTCCGACCCATGAACCAACCGCGATCAGCGCCTAGTCCTTCGGGAGCGGGCTCATGAGGACGCTCGAACCACCATCGAGCGCCGACGTGATGTGAGCCACCAGTCGAACAGGCGGGCAGGGCCCGCTGCAGACCACTCGGCGCTAGGAGGCTACGATGGCCTACCCTACGATGTGGGTTGTCCGGCTTTCACCCGTGAGCAGCGGCAGTTCCAGTGGCCCTCCCACCGCACTTTCAAGCCTGACGTTGGCGAGAAGTACAACGGCAAGACTCACCCGTCGGAATTCCTTAGCATCTACACCATCACGATGCAAGCTGCTGGGCCCCGCGACGATTAGGTGCTTGCCAATTACTTCCCGTTGGCACTCAAGCGTAATGTCATGTCATGGTTGATGCACTTGCCGATGGATTCCATCTCTTCCTGGGCGGATCTATGCCATGAGTTCGTTGGCGCCTTTACCGGAGGTCACCAAGATCATGGCCAGGCGAGTGATTTACACATCATCCCCCAGAAGAAAGGACAAAACCTGCGCAAGTACATCCAGAGGTTCAGCCGTGTGCAGTACAACGTCCCCGATGTTCATCCCTCCATCGTGATCAGTGCGTTCCACCAGAACGTGCGCAATCGCAAGATGCGTGAAGAGCTGGCAATGAATAAGGTTAAAGATGTGGCCGAGCTCTATGTTCTAGCCGATCGATGCACTCGCGCTGAAGAGGGAAGGAAATACCCCGGTGAAGATGCCGGCACGGAAACCGATTCCACTGGCGATACTGCCACCCCAGCAAAGAAGGGCCGGCGCCATAACAGGAAACGCAAGGGCAAGGCCGTGCTTGCCGTCGAGGGATCCAACGACACCGGCGCCACCAAGAAGACCAAGGCGAGCGACCCCGGCAAGGAGGTTGTCGGTTGTGTCACTTGCCGGGCCTTGGCAGTCACCGACAAGCCAGGAGGCTCCGACAAGCAGTATTGCAAGATCCACCGCACGAAGGGCCATGACCTCCAGCACTGCCGGCAAGTAGAGCTGCTTGCTGAGAAGCAACAGGCCGAGTATGAGCGGCAGGAGAAGGAGAAGGGCCAGGATGGTGCCGAGGGGTCCGACAAGAAACGTGGCGGCCAAGGAAGTCGCCGCGGCAAAGACAGTCCGCGGGAGAGGCACGCCAGGGGCCGCGACAAGAAACAAGAAGATGATGATTATGACGGGGACGACGAGTCCGACGATCACGAGTTCCAGAAAGCCACAGAGGCCATGTGCATCGATGGTGGCGCCTTGCTGCATACATCCCACCGCTAGCTCAAGCAGTGGGCGTGTGAGATCACAGCAGTGGAGCCATCGTTCGACGCGTGGAAGCCGCTGAAATGGTCCAGCACGCCCATCATCTTTGACACCGAGGACCAGCCCGACCGCACTACTCCGGTCGGGTGCTTGCCATTGTTGGTTTCCCCAACGATCCGCAACCTCAAGGTGACAAGGATGTTGGTCGACGGCGGGGCCGGCCTGAACTTGATCTCGCCTGCCATGGTCAAAAAGCTATAGATCCCTAATGAAGACCTCGAGGAAACAGGCATGTTCCAAGGGGTTAACCCAGGGAGGAGCCAGCCGAAGGGAAAGGTCACGCTGCCTGTGACCTTCGGAGGCGAGCTGAATCACAGGACGGAGAGGATTGTTTTCGATGTAGCCGAAATCCCCTTGCCATACAACGGGATCCTGGGCCGCCTGGCACTAGCCAAGTTCATGGCGGCTTCACATTACGCCTACAACATGTTGAAGATGCCCGGGCCGATGAACATCATCACCGTCCCCTTCGACAAGAAAGATGCGTTGATTTGCGCCAACCAACTCTACCAAGAATCAGTTGCAACAGCTGCCGCCAAGGCACCTGCTCCTGCCGGAGGAGCCCCAGGAGGGAAGAAGATCGGTGAGACCCCTCACACCCACTCCGGCAAGTGCACCTCTTCGGGGTGCTGCGCTACCGTCAAGAACGTGCCAGAGAGCTCAGCCGACAGGAGCAAGAAGCCCAGAGCTGCACCGCCAAAGACCAAGAAGGTGCCCACCAAGGAGGACGGCTCGGGTGGGGCTTTCACTATAAGCTCCACCCTCGACAGCAAATAGGAAAGTGATCTCATCACTTTCTTGCAGGCGAATGTCGACGTGTTTGCATGGCAAGCCTCTGACATCCCCGGCATTCCTAGGGAAGTGATTGAGCACCACCTTGTTGTTTGTCCTCATGCGCGGCCCGTCAAGCAGAAGGTCAGGAAGCAAGCTTTGGAGAGGCAAGAGTTCATCACGAAAGAAATTAGGAAGCTAGAGGTGGAAGGCTTGGTAAGAGGAGTGCTCCATCCAACATGGTTGGCCAATCCGGTAGTGGTGCGCAAGGCCAATGGGAAGTGGAGACTGTATTGATTACACAGACATCAATAAAGCTTGTCCAAAGGATCCGTTCCCGTTACTGCACATCGACCAGATTGTTGACTCCACGGCAAGGTGTGACATGTTATCATTCTTTGACGCCTACTCGGGATACCACCAGATCTTCATGACAAAAGAAGGCGAAGAAAAGACAGTGTTCATCACCCCATGTGGTACATACTCCTTTTTATGGATGCCTTTCGGGTTGAAGAGTGTTGGCTCAACGTTTACAAGAGCAGTCCAGATTGGTTTTGAACCCCAGCTACATAGAAATATGGAACCTTATATGGATGACATAGTGGTCAAAACCAAGGACAAGGCAACGCTCGTACAAGACCTGGAGGAGACCTTTAGAAACCTGCGCAAGATTAACCTCAAAATGAACCATGAGAAGTGTGTCTCCGGTGTACCATCCGGCAAGCTTCTCGGGTTCTTTGTGTCGCAGCGCGGGATTGAGGAAAACCCGGACAAGATTAAGGCTATCGAGCAGATTGAGGCGCCCAAGCGGATCAAGGACGTGCGTCGGCTCACTGGCTGCGTTGCCGCCATGAGCAGATTCATCTCCAAGTCCGCAGAGCGTGCCCTCCCCTTTTTCAAGATCCTAAAGAAGACGGGCCCGGTGGAGTGGACCGCGGAGGCCGAGGCGGCGTTGCAAGATTTGAAGAAGTACCTTTCCTCTACCCCGGTGCTGGTCGCGCCTAAACCACAAGAGTCGTTGCTGCTATACCTAGCGGCAACAAATCAAGTGGTTAGCACCGCATTGGTGGCACAGAGAGAGGTTGACGGGAAGACGGCAGCGGCGCGGAGTCAACGGCTGGCGGGTCGGAACCCTCCCCGGCAGGGCTCGGTCCCGGTAGGACTGAGTCCCTGGCAGGGCCCGATCCCAGCAAGCTTGACGCCGGTGCAACAAGACCCGCGTGGCCAGGTGAAGTGATGCAAAGAAAGAAGATGGTGCAGCACCCAGTTTACTTCGTCAGCTCCCTCTTACAGGGAGCTAGGTCGAGGTATTCAGGTGTACAAAAGTTGCTCTTCGGCCTCCTTATGGCCTCGAGGAAGCTGTGCCACTACTTCCAGGCGCATGAGATCACCGTGGTTACCTGCGTTCCATTGCAACAAATACTACATAACCCATATGCGACAGGAAGGATCGTGGAATGGGCCCTAGAGCTGTTGAGTTTCGGCTTGAAGTTCGAAAGCACCTCGACGATTCAGAGAAGAGTCTTGGCGGAGTTTGTTGCAGAATGGACCTCGACACCCGACGAAGAGGTACAAGAGACCACTCTCCCCGGCGAGGAAACAAGTGGCGACTGGATCATGTACTTTGATGGGGCTTTCTCGCTGCAAGGCGCCGGTGCTGGTGTGCTGCTTGTCGCAGCCACCGGGGAGCACCTCAAGTACGTCATCCAAATGCACTTCCCCCGGGAGATGTCAACCAACAACACCGCCGAATACGAGGGTTTCTTGCCGGTCTCAGGATCGCGGCGGACCTCGGAGTCAAAAAGCTCATCGTCAGGGGCGACTCGCAACTCGTTGTCAGGCAGGTCAACAAAGATTATCAAAGCCCTTTGATGGAAGCCTACGTGGATGAAGTGAGGAATCTGGAGGAGCATTTTGACGGTATACAAGCGGAGCACGTCCCTCGAGCGGAGAACGACATCGCTGACTACCTGTCGAAGTGTGCCACCCTCAAGCTACATGTGGAACCAGGTACTTTTGTGCTTCAGTTAACCCAACCATCCGTTCAGCCATTGACTGGGCAGAACAAGCAAAGGAAGCTAGGCCCCGGCAAGTACTTCCCCACCGAGCTCCCCGGACCCGCCGGCGGAGATGTTGCCGTGGATGCTGATCCTGCCGCAGGGCAACCGACTCCGGCAGGACCTCAGGTCATGGCCATGGAGGCGGCTGCCCTCACAGTAGAAGAGATGCCTTTGGTCCTTGCCGTCGAGCCACAGGCTCCGGCATGGGCACAGCACACCGTTTGATTCCTTCAAAAAGGAGAGCTTCCTGAGGAGCAGGAAGAGGCAGAAAGAGTAGCCCGCCGGTCTGCTCTATACCAGTTCATTGATAACGTGCTATACAGAAGAAGACCGAATGGGGTGAAATTGATGTGCATCTCCCGGGAGGAAGGACTAAAGATGTTGGCAGAGATACACGGAGGCATATGTGGCTCCCACATAGAGTCGAGGGCCCTTGCCGGCAACGTTTTCCGGCAGGGTTTCTTCTGGCCCACCGCCCTCCAGGATGCAACGGCACTAGTAACCAAGTGTGAAGCATGCCAGTTCCATTCGAAAAAGCTTCATCAACCAGCCCAAGCCCTTCAAACCATCCCTCTCTCCTGGCCCTTCTCGGTATGGGGGCTTGACATTTTGGGCCCCTTCCCCCGCGTCGTCGGGGGCTTTGAGTACTTGTACGTTGCCATCGACAAGTTCACAAAGTGGGAAGAGGTGGAGGCAGTGAGGAAGGTGACGGCGCAGTCAACCATCAAGTTCTTCAAGGGACAAGTTTGCCGTTTTGGGGTGCCCAACAGGATCATCACCGACAACGGCACGCAGTTCACAAGCCATGCCTTCATGCAGTACATCGAGGATCTCCGCAGCAGGGTCTGTTTTGCCTCTGTGGTGCATCCACGGAGCAACGGCCAAGCGGAGAGAGCAAACGCTGAAGTCCTGCGAGGCTTGAGGACGAAAACTTTTGACAGGCTGCGCAAGAGCGGAAGGCGCTGGATTGAGGAATTGCCGGTGGTTCTTTGGTCGATCAGAACAACGCCAAATCGAGCCACCAGCCAGACACCCTTTGCCCTAGTTTACGGGGCAGAAGCAGTTCTCCCCATGGAACTCATATACGGGTCACCTCGAGTGCTCGCTTATGATGAGCTTGAGCAAGAGCAACTGCGGCAAGATGATGCAACGCTCCTCGAGGAAGATCGTCTCTGGGTGGCTGTGAGAGCAGCATGCTACCAGCAAGCTTTGCGCCGCTACCATAGCCGCAAGGTTCATGCCCGGAGCTTTGAGGAAGGCGACCTTGTTCTTCGGCACGTCTAGTCGGCCAAGAATTCCAACAAGTTGACGCCAAAGTGGGAAGGCCCTTATCGGGTGACGCGAGTCACCAGGCCCGGCGCAGTCCGCCTGGAGACCGAAGATGTCGTCCCAGTGAGCAATTCCTGAAACATCGGGCATCTTCGCAAGTTTTACCCATAAGGCGCGGCTGCCGGGCCTCCCGGCAAGCCATCCTTTTGTACAAGCCTTGCCGGCAAGGCATGTAACCCTTTGTACAAAGCCAGGCGCAGACCCTGAGCATAAATAAACGAAGCGCTGGCGCCCTAAGTTATAGCATGCATGCTAGGTTGAGTCTCTTCCTTGGTTAGGGTTGATAGTGCTTGGCGGCGACTAACCCCTAGCTTAGAGGTCGAGTGTGCATCTCTGTCCTTCCCTATCTTCTTTGGTTTGCAGGGCATGTAAATATTCTTGCCGAGCTATTCTGGAAGGAAGGGAACGGACCGGCGCCTGGGCCCCGGCAAGCCAGAATTGCCAGGAGCTGCGAGAACGAGGATCTCTCCATGGCAAGCCAAGATCGCCGGGGGATGCAGATCCAGATAAGTCTTTTATCCCCTATCATGTGTTTCGTTATGGACTGGGATGCGTGAAACTCTGTTCTATCTCTGAGCTACCGTGCTCCCTCTTTTCGGCACCCAAGGATTATTTCCTGGGTCTGGATCTGGTCATAGTTGCTGCAGCAGAGGAGGGGAACGAGGGGCCTAAGCCCACCTCATCCTTGCCTCTGCCAAGAGAGTGGGAAAGGTCAAGCGAGGTGGGGAGATGGCAAGGCCTGTTGCCGGGAAAAAAATGTTTGTCTTGAAAGATGACAAGGATTCACCCCTTGCCGTGGGTTTCTCCCGCGAACGTAATACCGGCGAACGTCCCTTTTTCATTAAAAAACATCCCGTACAGGTACAGTTCATACGAAATGAAAAACATGAACAAGGGGAATACAAGTTATAAAGCTAACAAAGGCCCGAAGGCTTACATAACTAAAAAGATATAAGGCCCGTAATCCCTTTCTTGTCCCTCTCCTCGGGAAATGGAACAAGAAGGCAGAAGGGCAAAAGGGGCGCCTAGGCGAGCTACGAGTGGCAGAAGACACCAAGAGGATATCTCGGTGACCGTCCAAGCGCTGAATGGTGATGGCGGCGCCGGAGGCAGAGCTCGAAGACGAGGCGGCAGGACGCCAACACACGACGAAAGCGTCGGTGTCCGTGTACTCCGACATGACGGCCTCACCGCTCATCCTCTTCCTCTTCCGCAGCCTCCCTATGCCAGCCGCCCAAGAAGGCGACCCCAAGAAGTTCAAGGAGCCGGCGACACAGATGATGGGGCCGCCGGTGCCACTCGGAGCGACACCCGACACCTAGTCGGACCCGTCATCCTGCCGCCCGCTGCCCTCATCGTCGCTATCATTGTCTTCCTCGCCACTCTCGCTTGAGGAGGACTCTTCATCATCGGAGGAGCTCTCTATGCAGCACCTCACACAGGTCGCGAAGTGCCCGAAGATCTTGACGGAGAGGAGACCACCCTCCATTAGTTTGAAATGGAGAGCGAGCCTGTCCGTCAAGCTGTGGAGGCGAGCGAAGGTCTTCCACCCTCGGTGAAGATACATGACGTGGGGGCGAGGAACTCAATATCGACCCACGTGCCGCTGTTCCCGCAACCCCTCATGTGCAGCCGCAGCACCTGCGGCGGATCTAGCTCCATCTCCCGCGCAAACGGGGTTGGAAGGCGAAGGCGACGACACGGTGGATGGCGCAGCCTGACAAAGAATTCACAGGGATTGTCCTCGGCATGGCCCTCCATCGGAGGAAGGGCTGCTGGGGGGGCCAGACGGATCTGCCGCCCCGTCTTCCTCTCCCCCGGGCTCCATGGCAGCCTCGACCTTGCCCCCTCCCCCTCCCTCTAGCGGCCGGCTCCGCCGCTACGAGTTCCTGGGGAGGAGTGATGCGTTGTCTGGCCGAAACCCTCGCCGCCACTGATGAAGCATCGCCACGCCCCCTCGCCATGGCAGAAGCAGAAAGGAAGCGGGAATGGAGAGAGGCAGATGGCGAAGGACTGAGAGGCACCGTCCCTCTCGCTCCCCTCTTTATAAAGAGGCGGGGGTGGTGCTCGGCCGCCTCCTCCGAGCCAATCCGGCCTCTTGGAGTGACAGCGAGCGGGGCCGTCGACCGCCCTCCCTGCTCCACTGAAGGCGCAAGGGAATCAACCCGCACGTGCGCGACTACCCATGACCCTTGCGCCTGTCATTCGCTCTGCATGCAGTTAACATGGCGCAAGGGGCGGACGTAATAGGACACGTGGAGCGACGGTTCCCGAGCAAGGGCAGTAAATGGGGGGCGGCCTTGCGGTCTCAAAGAGACACGCAAGTCGCCTCTTTACTGACGCCAGCATCCCCACATCATGCGCGCACACTCCCCCCATGTCGCGCGTTCAACGCGGGTCATGGGGAAGCGCAGCGGGCGGAACAGTGGTCGCGGTAAAAATCTGCCTCAACTGCCCGCGCACCGTTTTGGGCCTGGCCCAACAGCGTGCTGCGCCTATGTGTGACCCAGGCCCGGGGGCTACTATCGGTGTACAAAAGTAGAGGCCCAGCTTTTGACCCCTTTACCTATGCACGGGTAGTCAGAGCTGCCTGCCACGACCACACATGAGCAAGGCAAGAGAGGGAAGCCGAAGAAAAGCCAAAGCCACAGGGACAAGCAAAGCAAACAACAAAGGACCAAGACCACAACGGTCGCACGGGAAATGCAGGTTGCCCTGGCAAGGACCCTTGCCGAGGGCAGCCTCAGCAGCCCCGGCAAGATCCTTGCCGGGGCAGCTCGTCCACACCCATTGAGCGAGCCACCTTCGAGCCCACCAACGCTGAGCAGACGCGTTGGGACAGGGTTCGGGACGCACCTCCGTGGTGGCATGCAGATCTTTGTGAAGACAAAGAGCAATCAAGATCAAAAAAGGATAGGAAGGCAACCATCCCCACCGAAGAAACCCACAGGGCCCCCCGGCAAGCACGCCACGGCAAGACCCTTGCCGGGCCACCCGGCAAGACCATCGCCAAGCGCACCGGCAAGGCCACTGCCAGGCCCGCACCAGCCAAGTTCCTACCGCCGTTTGTACGCAGCCGCCGACCCAACCAGCTGGGCAGGCACCTGCGTGGCAGCATGCAGACCTTCGTGGAGGCTCCACCACCACGCCACCTCAGCTGCCTGCCTGCCTACATGGCGCTGCATGCGTTGCTGACCGGGGCGCGTGTCGAAGCCAGGAGGGGCGGCGACGGACGGGACGGGCCTCACCCCCATCCCCCAATAAAGTGAAGGACACCTAAGCCCCGCATTTAATGCGTCTTGTCCTGTAATGCTAGCGATAACCTCGCAACGCTGTAGCACTTTCCACCTCCTGTGTGCCACTGTGGCAGCCCCTTTCGCCTATAAAAGGAGGCCCATGGCATACTAAGAAGGGATTCGACTCTTTTGAACCTCACAGCACCCAGAGCTAGTTCAAGAGCTCAAGAACACTAATACAACCACCAAAGCAGGATCGTAGGGTTTTACGCATCTTTGCAGCCCGAACCTGGGTAAATCCCCTTTGTGCCATCCACTAGTCCCACTCTTCTCATGATCTCGCGCCCCGCAACCGTAGAAGGGATTCTAGTGATCCCATAGGTGTCATTTTCCACCGACACAAGGTTGAACCCAAACCCAAGACTAAGTGCTTCTGTAATGAGGGGAACGGTCACTGAAGCAGAACTACCCTAGATACTTGGTAGATGAGAAGGCTGGCAAGGTCGACAGAAGTATATTGGATATACATTATATTAATGTGTACTTTACTAGTACTCCTAGTAGCACCATGGTAATAGATACCGGTTCAGTTGCTAAGTGTTAGTAACTCGAAATAAAAGGCTATGGAATAAACAGAGACTAGCTAAAGGCGAGGTGACGATATGTGTTGGAAGTATTTCCAAGGTTGATGTGATCAAACATCGCACGCTCCCTCTACCATCGGGATCAGTGCTAAACCTAAATAATTGTTATTTGGTGTTTGCGTTGAGCATAGACATGATTGGATTATGTCTATCGCAATACGGTTATTCATTTAAGGAGAATAATGGTTACTCTGTTTATTTGAATAATACCTTCAATGGTCTTGCACCTAAAATGAATGGTTTACTGAATCTCGATCGTATTGATACACATGTTCATGCCAAAAGATATAAGATAGTAATGATAGTACCACATACTTATGGCACTTCCATTTGAGTCATACTGGTATAAAACGCATGAAGAAGCTCCATGTTGATGGATCTTTGGACTCACTCGTTTTTGAAAAGTTTGAGACGTGAGAACCATGTCTGTTGGTATGTACGCATGAAGAAACTCCATACAGATGGATCGTTTGGACTCACTTGATTTTGAATCACTTGAGACATGCAAATCATACCACATGGGCAATATGACTGAAAGCCTCGTTTTCAGTAAGATGGAACAAAAAAGCAACTTGTTGGAAGTAATACATTTTGATGTGTGCAGTCCAATGAGTGCTGAGGCACGCAGTGGATATCGTTATGTTCTTACTTCACAGATGATTTGATTAGATGCTAAGTATATTTACTTGATGAAACACAAGTCTAAATTATTGAAAGGTTCAAGTAATTTCAGAGTGAAGTTGAAGATCGTTGTGACAAAAGGATAAAATGTCTATGGTATGATCATAGAGATGAATATCTAAGTTACGAGTTTGGTACAAAATTAAGACATTGTGGAAATTGTTTCACAACTAATACCACCTGGAACACCATAGTGTGATGGTGTGTCCGAACATCATAACTGCACCCTATTGGATGTGGTGCATACCATGATGTCTCTTATCGAGTTACCACTATCGCTTATGGGTTAGGCATTAGAGACAACCACATTCACTTTAAATAGGGCACCACGATATTCCATTGAAATGACACCGTATGAACTATGGTTTAGAGAAACCTAAGTTGTCGTTTCTTAAAAGTTTGGGGCTGCGACGCTTATGTGAAAAAATTTCAGGCTGATAAGCTCGAACCCAAAGCGGATAAATGCATCTTCATAGGACACCCAAAAATAGTTGGGTATACCTCCTATTTCAGATCCGGAAGCAAAAGTGATTGTTTCTAGAAATGGGTCCTTTCTCGAGGAAGAGTTTCTCTCGAAAGAATTGAGTGGGAGGATGGTGGAGACTTGATGAGGTTATTGAACCGTTGAGGGAGTCCTGGATTAGGGGATGTCCGGATGGCCGGACTAAGACCTTTGGCCGGACTCCCGGACTATGAAGATACAAGATTGAAGACTCCGTCCCGTGTCCAGACGGGACTTTCCTTGGCGTGGAAGGCAAGCTTGGCGATACGATATGAAGATCTCCTCCCATTGTAACCGACTCTGTGTAACCCTAACCCTCTCCGGTGTCTATATAAACCGGAGAGTTTTAGTCCATAGGACGAACAACAATCATACCATAGGCTAGCTTCTAAGGTTTAGCCACTCCGATCTCGTGGTAGATCTACTCTTGTACTACCCATATCATCAATACTAATCAAGCAGGAGTAGGGTTTTACCTCCATCGAGAGGGCCCGAACCTGGGTAAAAATATCGTGTCCCTCGTCTCCTGTTACCATCCGCCTTGACGCACAGTTCAGGACCCCCTACCCGAGATCCGCTAGTTTTGACACCGACATTGGTGCTTTCATTGAGAGTTCCTCTGTGTCATCGCCTTTAGGCCCGATGGCTTCTTCTCTCGTCAATCGCGATGCGGTCTGGGATGAGACTTTTCTCCCCGGACAGATCATCGTATTCGGCGGCTTTGCACTGCGGGCCAACTCGTTTGGCCATCTGGAGCAGATCGAAAGCTACGCCCCTGGCCATCAGGTCAGGTTTGGAAGCTTAAACTACACGGCCGACATCCGCGGGGGCTTGATCTTCGACGGATTCGAGCCGCAACCGGGCGCGCCGCACTGTCACGATGGGCATGATTTAGCTCTGCCACCGGACAACGCCCAGAGCATCGCTCAGGTGTCCACTCCGACCATTAGCTCGGAGCCCACTGCGCTAGTCGGGGATGGACGGTTGGACGCCGCCCCAGAAGCTGCAACCTCTATGGTGATAGAGCCGGATACCAGCCTAGTCCTTCACAAGGCCCGTGACTCCAAGGTGCCGGACTCCGCTCCGGACTCCGTAAATCCCGCACCTCTTCCAATTAAGCCCGATTGGGCTCCAGTCATGGATTTCACCGCCGCGGACGTCTTTCAGCACTTGCCTTTTGGTGATATCCTGGATTCATTAAAGTCTCTCTCTCTGTCAGGAGAGCCTGGCCGAACTACGGCCAACACAGTTGGGATGCGGACGACAAAGAAATTCAAACCCCACCCACCACCCACTTGGTAGCCACTGTCGACGATCTAACCGACATGCTCGATTTCGACTCCGAAGATATCGACGGTATGGACGCTGATAAAGGAGACGAACAGGAACCAGCACCTATAGGGTGCCGGAAAGCCACCTCATTATACGATGTATACATGGTGGACACACCTAACAGAAACGACCACGAGGATCAAAAGGATGCGGCCAGGGATCGCTCCCTCGAAAACAATCAAAGCGGCGGCGTAAGCACAAGGCCAAGCCCCACCTCGACAAAGACCCAGCCATAGAGCAGGGTGAATCAATGGAAGACGAACATGCCCTCGAGCATCCGTCCAAACAGGGCAGACAATCCAAACAACCAATCCCCGGGAAAGATAATAGCCCGGACGACCTCACGCCGGACAAATTGCTGGAACATCAGAACCTCCACCAAAGGCTCATTGCCACTGCATGTAGCCTGAAAAAGCAGAAGCGGAGGCTCAAAACAGCGGAAGATGCACTCAGGATAAGATGGGGCAAAGCACTCAATACCGCACACAAGTACGACAACAGTCGTCACACAAAGAGCTATCCAAAGCGGAAACTACTACCGGAATTTGATGAAGAGGCCATAAAGCCCCCACAGTCAAAAAATAAGGAAGCCACAAGGTCGGATAGACGACCCTACGATCAATCTCACGCATCAAAGGACGCCACACTCAATATGGCGCGCGATCCGTCCAAGAATTCGCATCAAAAAACTGGCCCAACCAGATCCATCTATATGCCAAGAAAGCAAGCTCTAGTGAGCGATGCAATGCAAAACATACCCGAACATCGCAGCACGCCTAAATACAGGGGCACCGCACACCCCCTATGTTTTACCGATGAGGTGATGGACCATGAATTTCCAGCAGGATTCAAGCCCGTGAACATAGCATACGACGGAACAACAGACCCTGGAGTCTGAATCGAGGACTATATCCTCCACATACACATGGCCAGAGGAGATGACCTCCACGCCATAAAATACTTACCCCTTAAGCTCAAAGGGCCAGCCCGGCATTGGCTTAAAAGCCTTCCCGAAAACACAATGGGAAGTTGGGAAGTGCTTGAGGATGCTTTCCGGGCAAATTTTCAAGGGACCTATGTCCGACCCTCGGATGCGGATGATCTGAGTCATATAACTCAGCAGCCCGGAGAGTCAGCCCGGAAGCTCTGGAACAGATTCCTTATCAAAAAGAATCAGATAGTCGACTGTCCGGACATAGAGGCCCTAGCAGCTTTCAAACATAGCGTCCGAGACGAATGGATCGCCCGACACCTCGGCCAAGAAAAACCGCGAACAATGGCTGCGTTAACAAGCCTCATGACCCGCTTTTGTGCAGGAGAGGATAGCTGGTTGGCAAGAAATAGCACCAGCGACCCAAATATGTCCGAACCGAGAGATGGGAACGGGAAGCCACGCCGTAACAAAGAACCGCACTGGATCAAGGACAACAGCCCGATGAGCATGGCAGTAAACGCTTGAGTCAAAAGCTCTCGGCAAAATCAGAAAAAGCCTCCCCCCAAAGACGATAGGGACGAGCTATCCAACCTCAACAAAATCTTGGACAAAATATGTCAAATCCACAGCACTCCTGGGAGACCTGCAAACCATACCCACAGAGATTGTTGGGTCTTTAAGCAGTCCGGCAAACTCAACGCCGAACACAAGGGGCTCAACACACCAAGCGAAGATGACGATGCACCCGACAAGCAGAACACCGGAGAACAAAAGAAGTTCTCACAAGAAGTCAAGAAAGTAAATCTACTTCATGTGACAAAAGGGAAGAGCAGAACGGCACCTACGAAGACACGCGTCGTATGGCCAGCCCCAGAGGAGCAATGCCACTGGTTGTTACAACCAATCACCTTCGATCATCAGGATTACTCCAAAGGAGACCGGAACGTAGGCTGGACTGCCTTGGTCGTAAATCCAATTATTAACGGACTCCAATTTACAAACGCCCTTATGGACGGCGGCAGCGACTTGAACCTGTTATATCAGGACACAGTCCGCAAACTCGGGGTAAACCCAGTTATAATCCACCTTGGCAACACTTCCTTTCAAGGAGTCACGCCAGGCCCGGATACCCCAAGTATGGGTTCCCTTACATTAGAAGTCACGTTCGGATCACCCGACAACTTCCGAAGCGAAAAGCTAACATTCCACATCGCCCCATTCGTAAGTTGTTATCAAGCGCTACTGGGACGTGAAGCTTTCGCCTGCTTTAATGCAATACCGCATTACGCATCCCTTACACTCAAAATTCCCGGCCCAAAGGGCATCATTTCATTACAGGGGAACATAAATTGACCCCCAAAGTATGGGCATTGTGCGGCTGCCTGGACAGCCGCCCACAAATCCAGCCCTACTATCCCGGACACGGCTCGACGAGTCCGGCGTAAACATGCTTAATAGCCGCATATCCCCGTACAAGGGGCTTTGTGTGCTCACACCCGAAGACAATACGGCTCAACTCTTGCTCCAACTATATTTTGTTTCTTTCAATATAGATTTCTCGCACGCTTATTTTTTACTAAGTTCCTCTCTTTTGCAGACGAACATCGTGCTACGCCCGTCCAGGATATGGCACAACGGAGACACAGGCGCAGATGTGCAGCAGGGACCCGTTTCAAGGATTCTTTTTCAGATTAAGACCCTGCGTAAACCTTTTTTACTGTCTCTTGTTGATAACATCCTCCGGTTTTCTCTATAACCAAGGAGGAGGCTGGCTTCTTGGCATGTGGCCACGCCAGAATTTTTGCGCGTACCTAGACACTAGGGGCTTTTTTACCAATGGCTCTATTTAGGCCCGCCCTCATAAAGACCGAATACCTTAGGGAGTGTTCGGCGTCGCGAGTTTGGCCCTATATGCATCAGCTCCGAATCATGTCTTTGGTCAAATGTTGGGTTTGCCCAGCTCCTGTGTTTTGCTGCCTTACGTTCTGTTATATCGGCTAACGCGGCACCAGGAGAACTACTGCAATTGTGCCCCGGTTTGTCCAGGTGAGCACCTCAGTAGAGAAAGCCGAAAACTGACTGTCATGATATAGCGAGGGACTGGTCAACCACTCGATGACTTTCGGAATCTTTAGGATTCCTCCACATTAACGAAGGGCCGCTTCCCGGTCAGGCACACTCGCGCCCTGAATTCGGGCGAGCACGGTGCCCCTATGGGCTATTCAGTAGCCCCACTGTCAAACTCCTATGGCTAAGTGAAAGTGATAAAGCATTATAGTCCGGTTGCCTAGTTCGCCGTGCCACCACCTCCTTTGTAGGACCAAGACGTTGGATTAAGTGTGACAAGGCGCCTTTTTGCAAACACCCCCGCATTCTATGCGTGAGGGCTGAAGCCAACGACTGCCATCTTTCAGGTTATATACAAATATATACATTAAACGGCCGCACAGGAGGCATCATGATTCTTGCAAGCACAAGTATAAAAAGCTTTTTTTCATAAAAAAAATCGTTTTACAAATAGTATAAGCTATTCGAACACAACATCCTTCGGGCACTACGACTCTATTATATGAGCGCCAGGAAGAACTTCCTCAAAATAGTGCTTGGCAGGTACTCGGCTTTCGTCTGAATCCCGGGACGCAACAATACTGGCCTTCATATCTGCCCAGTATGTTTTGACACGGGCAAGAGCCATCTGTGCACCCTCTATGCATGCCAACCTCTTCATTGCATCAGCATGCGGCACCGAACCAAGGAACTGCTGCACCAAGCCAAAATAACTCTTCGGCTCCGGCTTCTCCGGCCACAGACGACTCGCAACATACCTCATGGCGAGTCCAGATAACCTGTTCAGCTCCGCCCAGGCGGCCAAATGGTCGGATACTGACAGTGGGCGTTCTGGATTGTGGTACTGTGACCAAAAAAGCTCTTCCAATCCATGGTCACCTCGGCTGCAGAAGTGTTCGGTCGCGTCCGCCGCACTTGCTACCAAATCCAGATAAGCGTTTTCCGCACTCCACTGCCGGTCTAATGGAGCATACTTGGGGTCTCCGAACTTCATCCACAGCATATAAGGCTTTCCAGCCATGATATCTCCGGCCTGACGCAGCTCCTCCTTCATCGCTCTCATTGCAGAGCGAGTATCCTTGGCTTCGGCAGTGATCTTTTCAAAGTCCTTCTGAGCCGCCCTATCTTCTTGTTCGAGAAATTTACAGCGGTCGGTAGCATCCTTCAATTTTATGGCCATCTCGGCTATTACCTTCTTGCTCTGGCAGTGAGCAGCCTGTTCGGCTGTTAGCTCTTCAGCCGCTTTAACGGCAGCCACATCACTTTTCCGTGCTTGCTCCTTGGCTTGGGCAAGTTCCGCCCGAAGGTTCTCCACGGAGCAGCACCATCTACATCAAGCACATGTATATAAGGCCCGAGCATCGAGCTCCTATTACCGGGTGTCTTTTGAACATACCTTGAGCCTCATCTAGCTGCTTATTTACAAGCGCGATGTCGGCATCTGCTACGTCAAGTTGCCGCTTTAGTTCGGCAGATTCATCAGTCCAGCTAGCCACCGAACGCCTCGCCACCTTCATGGAATAGGCAACATATTATACCTGGGGTTATGATCCTCTGTGCGCCGTCACTCGTGACGACACACAAAGTCTTAGGGGCTACTATTCATATAGGGCACATTTAATATGCGGCTCTACCAAAAGGTACACCTTTTTACGTACCTCAAAGCCTGTTAGTAAACTCCTGGCAGCCTCGTACAATCCGCTTTCCGCGGATGAAATCCTTCCAATCACCGTATTCATCAACATACGGTGTTCTTCTGAGATGGACGCCCTACCAATTAGATCCTTCAGCCCCTCCGACGGCGTGCCAGAGGGTGCCGGACTAGCCTGACGACCTTTTCCAGGGTCCAGACTTGGAAAAACCCTCCAGGACGATACCTCAGGGTCGCCAGCCTCGTGAGACGGTGCAACAAGGAGAGGCGTTTCGCTCTCTATCATCTCTGGACAAAGATCCTGTGAAGATGAGCTCTGCTGAGAAGGGTTGAGATCCGAACTGCAAGATAATGTTTCGGATATTGTCCTCAGGAATAAAATAGGAGTGTGATTCATTATAGAACCCCTCCCTTCACTTACGTCTCGGGGGAGAGCGGGTCCCCTTTAGGGGGCGATTCGGCCGGGGCGTTCTCCGGTGCCGAACCCTCTGGCGAAGATTTCTTTCCCCGTTTTAAGGTTATCACCTCCGAGTCTTCAGAGGCAGTCCTTTTCTTTCCCTGGTCGAGGGAATTTTTGATTCTTCCCTTCCTAACAGCCTCCTTCGCGGTGGCGGTAGCTCCTTGGTTCCCCCCTTCGCCTTCCGCCGAAAGCGCGACCTCCAGCATCCTGGTCAGCATGGGATTCGTCACGGTCTCGGGCAGGGGGGCTGGACACCTGATAAGCTTTGCCTTCGCAATCCACTCCTGTTCAAAGGACAACTCTGCTAAAGGGTAATTTTGATAAAAATATGGATGGTGTGTACAAATACGGGGCTACTTACTTTAGCATCCGGGCGATTGCAGCTCAGACCTGCGTCCTCGGACAAATCCGGACACCTTGCTTGTGATCCGAAGAACAATTTGTACATCTCCACGGGTGTTATTCCCATGAAATGTTGTAGGACTCGTGTTCCCTCCGGATTGAACTCCCATAGGTGAAGAGGTCGATGTTTGCAGGGCAGTGTGCGGCGAATCACCATGACTTGCGCCACTACAGTCAAATTGATATCTCTTTTTAGAAGATCTCAAATACGGCCCTGCAGCAAGGGCACGTCTTTGGGCGGCCCCCAGATAAGTCCTTCATTAACCCATGACGCCAGCCGTGGTGTTGGACCCGAGCGAAAAGTAGGTGGTGCCACCCATGTGGTGCCCCTGGGGGCTATGATGTAAAACCTGTCCCGTTGCCATAAGCTAAGCTCCTCTTGAAAAGAGCCTTCGGGTCATGGAGCGTCGTCCATCTTGCTTATTATAGCTCCTCCGCACTCAGCGTGCTGCCCCTCGATCATTTTTGGTTCCACTTTGAAGGTTTTTAGCCACAATCCGAAGTGAGGAGTGATATGGAGGAAGGCCTCGCACACGACAATGAATGATGAAATCTGGAGGATGGACTCCGGAGCTAGGTCGTGGAACTCCAGCCCGTAGTAAAACATAAGCCCCCTCATGAAGGGATCGATCGGGAAGCCTATCCCCCGAAGGAAGTGAGATGCGAACACCACGCTTTCACCGGGCTGGGGAGCGGGAATAGCTTGCCCTTGAGCAGGCAGCCTACGCGAGATTTCGCCGGTTAGATACCTGGCATCTCTCAGCTTTCGCACATATTCTTCCGTAATGGAGGAAGGCATCCACCGGCCTTGAAGGTCGGAGCCGGACATCGTCAAAAGTCCGAAGCGCCTAAAACTAGAGCTTTGGGTGTTGGAACTCGAAGCGAGGGGCGGATTTGATTGGTTTGAGAAGAAGGGAGCCGGGCCTTGGTTCCTTTATAAAGGAGGTGAATACCAAGAGCCCTCCCCGTAACCATTTGAGACTCGCTTTCAATTAGGGAGTCATACCTAAGTCACGGTTGTGTTACCCATGCCCGTATTGATGAGAATCCCAGAATAAGGGGACACAATCTCTGCTTTGACAAGACGTGCCAGGGAAACCACCTCGCTAAACGCGCTGAGGTGGGACAGTAAAATGATTCGAATGAAGGCCTGGCCGTGACGTCATGCTACGGAATACGTTAGCAGATCCAATTGATGCAAATATTATTCTCTCTACGATGGAATGTGGAACTTATTTTGCAGAGCCGGACACTATCCTGGTGTTCAACATCTTCTATGAAATATTCGGAGGAGGAACCCGCCTTGCAATGCCGAAGAAAACTTGCGCGCCGGACTCATCGTCATTGAAGCCTGGTTCAGGGGCTACTGAGGGAGTCCTGGATTAGGGGGTGTCCGGATGGCCGGACTAAGACCTTTGGCCGGACTCCCAGACTATGAAGATACAAGATTGAAGACTCCGTCCCGTGTCCAGATGGGACTTTCCTTGGTGTGGAAGGCAAGCTTGGTGATACGATATGAAGATCTGTTCCCATTGTAACCGACTCTGTGTAACCCTAGCCCTCTCCAGTGTCTATATAAACCAGAGAGTATTAGTCCATAGGACGAACAACAATCATACCATAGGCTAGCTTCTAGGGTTTAGCCACTCCGATCTCGTGGTAGATCTACTCTTGTACTACCCATATCATCAATATTAATCAAGCAGGAGTAGGGTTTTACCTCCATCGAGAGTGCCCGAACCTGGGTATAAACATCGTGTCCCTCGTCTCCTGTTACCATCCGCCTTGACGCACAGTTCGGGACCCCCTACCCGAGATCCGCCGGTTTTGACACCGACAACCGTCACTTCAACCAGTGTGTAGCAGGGCACTGGAAGTTGTTCCTGTAGCACCTACACCAGTTGAAGTGGAAGCTGATGATAGTGATCATGAAACTTTGGATCAAGTCACTACCAAACCTCGTAGGTCGACAAGGATGCGTACTACTTCAGAGTGGTACGGTAATCCTATCTTGGAGGCCATGTTGCTAGACAACAATGAACCTACGAGCTGTGGAGAAGCGATGGAGGGCCCGGATTCCAACAGATGGCTCGAGGCCATAAAATCTGAGAGACGATCCATGTATAAAACAAAGTGTAGACTTTGGAAGAACTACTTGATGGTCGTAAGGCTGTTGGGTACAGATGGATTTTAAAAGGGAAGACGGAGAATGATGGTAAGTGTCACCATTAAGAAAGCTCGACTTGTCGCTAAGATGTTTTCCGTCAAGTTCAAGGAGTTGACTATGATGAGACTTTCTCACTCATAGCGATGCTAAGAGTCTGTTGGAATTATATTAGCAATTACTACATGATTTATGAAATCTTGCAGATAGGATGTCAAAACATTGTTTCCTCGACGATATTCTTGAGGAAAGGTTGTATGTGATACAACCAGAAGGTTTTGTCAATCCTGAAAGATGCTAACAAGTATGCAAAGCTCCAGCAATCCTTCTAAGGACTGGAGTAAGCATCTCGGAGTTGGAATATACGCTTTGATGAGATGATCAAAGATTTTGGGTTTATACAAAGTTTATGAGAAACTTGAATTTCCAAAGAAGTGAGTGGGAGCACTATAGAATTTGTGATGAGTATATGTTGTTGACATATTGTTGATCAGAAATGATGTAGAATTTCTAGAAAGCATATAGGGTTATTTGAAAAGTGTTTTTCAATGGAAAACCTGGATTAAGCTACTTGAACATTGAGCATCAAGATCTATAAGGATAGATCAAAAACGCTTAATAGTACTTTCAAATGAAAACATACCGTGACAAGATTTTGAAGGAGTTCAAAATAGATCGGCAAAGAAGGAGTTCTTGGTTGTGTTATAAGGTGTGAGTATTGAGTAAGACTCAAGACCTGACCATGGCAAAAGAGAGAGAAAGGACGAAGGTTGTCCCCTATGCTTTAGACGTAGGCTCTACAGTATGCTATGCTGGGTACCGCACCTGAAGTGGCACCTGAAGTGTGCCTTGCCATGAGTCAGTCAAGGGGTACAAGAGTGATCCAAGAATGGGTCACATGACAGCGGTCAAACTTATCCTTAGTAACTAGTGGACTAAGGAATTTTCTCGATTATGGAGGTGGTAAAAGAGTTCATCATAAAGGTTACGTCGATGCAATCTTTGACACTAATCCGGGTGACTCTGAGTAGTAAACCAGATTCGTATAGTAGAGCAGTTATATGGAATAGCTCCAAGTAGTGCGTGGTAGCTGCATCTACAAGATGACATAGAGATTTGTAAAGCACACACGGATCTGAAAGGTTCAAACCCGTTGACTAATAACCTCTCTCACAAGCAAGATATGAGCAAACACCATGGGTGTTGGATTCATTACAATCACATAGTGATGTGAACTAGATTATCGACTCTAGTGCAAGTGGGAGACTGTTGGAAATATGCCCTAGAGGCAATAATAAAATGGTTATTTCCTTGTTCATGATAATTGTCTATTGTTCATGCTATAATTGTATTAACTGGAAACCGTAATACATGTGTGAATACATAGACCACAACATGTCCCTAGTGAGCCTCTAGTTGACTAGCTCGTTGATCAATAGATGGTTATGGTTTCCTGACCATGGACATAGGATGTCATTGATAACGGGATCACATCATTAGGAGAATGATGTGATGGACAAGACCCAATCCTAAGCATAGCACAAGATCGTGTAGTTCGTTTGCTAAGAGCTTTTCTAATGTCAAGTATCATTTCCTTAGACCATGAGATTGTGTAACTCCCGGATACCGTAGGAGTGCTTTGGGTGTACCAAACGTCACAACGTAACTGGGTGACTATAAAGGTGCACTACAGGTATCTCCGAAAGTGTTTGTTGGGTTGGCACAAATCGAGAATGGGATTTGTCACTCCGTATGACGGAGAGGTATCTCTGGGCCCACTCGGTAATGCATCATCATAATGAGCTCAATGTGACTAAGTAGTTAGTCACGGGATCATGCATTACGAAACGAGTAAACTGACTTGCCGGTAACGAGATTGAACGAGGTATTGGGATACCGACGATCGAATCTTGGGCAAGTAACATACCGATTGACAAAGGGAATTGTATACGGGATTGCTTGAATCCTTGACATCGTGGTTCATCCGATGAGATCATCGTGGAATATGTGGGAGCCAACATGGGTATCCAGATCCCGCTGTTGGTTATTGGCCAGAGAGCTGTCTCGGTCATGTCTACATGATTCCCGAACCCGTAGGGTCTACACACTTAAGGTTCGATGACGCTAGGGTTATAAAGGAAGTTTGTATGTGGTTACTGAATGTTGTTCGGAGTCCCGGATGAGATCCCGGACGTCACGAGGAGTTCCGGAATGGTCCGGAGGTAAAGATTTATATATGGGAAGTCCAGTTTCAGTCACCGGAATAGTTTCAGGGGTTATCGGTATTATACCGGGACCACCGAAAGGTGTCCGGAGGTCCACCGGGTGGGGCCACCTGCCCCAGGGGACTTGATGGGCTTAATATGCGAGGGAACCAGCCCCTAGTGGGCTGGTGCGCCCCTCCCCAAGGGCCCAAGGCGCCTAGGGTTGAAAATCCTAGGGGAGGGGGCGCCTCCACCTTGCTTGGGGGGCAAGCCTCCCCTCCTGGGCGCTGCCCCCCCCCCCTGTACATGGGATCTAGAGGGGTCGGCCCCTTCTCCCCTTCCACTATATATAGTGGGGGTTTTGGGGCTGCCAAGAACATGAGTTTCCCTCTCTCCTGGCGCAGCCCTACCCTTCTCCCTTCTCGTCTCTCGCAGTGCTTGGCGAAGCCTTGCTAGAGTGCCACGCTCCTCCATCACCACCACGCTGTTGTGCTGCTGCTGGATGGAGTCTTCCCCAACCTCTCCCTCTCTCCTTGCTAGATCAAGGCATGGGAGACGTCATCGGACTGCACGTGTGTTGAACGCGGAGGCACCGTTGTTTGGTGCTTAGATCAGATTCGGCCACGATCTGAATCGCTTCGTGAACGACTCCACCGACCACGTTCTTGCAACGCTTCCGCATCGCGATCTTCAAGGGTATGAAGATACAGTCCCCTCTCTCTTGTTGCTAGAATCTCCATAGATTGATCTTGGTGATGCGTAGAAAATTTTGAATTTCTGCTACGTTCTCCAACAAGGTGAGCATAGGGGAAGATAGCATCTCTTCTCGGTTGAATTGGGACCCCGCCAAGTTCTAAGATGGGGCCATTGGTAAATTCTTTCTGCCGGTTCAGATAAAAATATTTCTTGAAGAGTTCAACACTGGGCTCCTCTTGAAGATATACTTCACAGAATACTTGAAAATTACAGATGTTTGACATGGAGTTGGGTCCGATATCTTGAGGATGCAGTTGAAAGAAGTGCAGAACATCTCGGAAAAATGCTTCTTCTCTCTGATTCAAGTTGAAATACAAATGGAAAAATTTGAAGGTTATTCAGAAAAACATAAATCTCGTCAACAATACTTTGTCTACCCACTTCTCTTTCAGGAATATATTTATGATATGAGTTTTTTATTTCATAATCATTATCATTTCTAATTTCATTTTTTAAAAAGATAAAGAACCTATATTATAATTATAATATAATATGAGTTCTGTGATTAATCATTTGCTATGTCAGTATCTATACGTGTTTATTAAATGTATAAGGTATAAAACCCCTCTTTCTCTAATTTAGAATTAGAAAAGGAGATCACTCAAGGATCCAATATCTTATTCCACGAAGGAAGTATCCTAAAAATCCTTGATTTAGTTTCGAGTAATAAACTAATAAAACCTAATCAAAACTATTCAACTAGCCTAAAAATAAAAAAACGCCTTCATCGCTGCCCCTCTAGTAGATATTTAAGGTATTCGCGAGCCTGTTTCTGATTCTTTACTTTATGGAAACAATATTATCTCTAGTGCTATTATCCCTACTTCTGCGGTGATCGGATCGCACTTTTACCCAATTTGGGAAGCTGGATCTGTTGAAGGATACCATCCTTATAACTACCCATGACTGTTTTTGTCTCTAGCATGACCAATTGATAAAATGTGGAGGAAAGTAGGGGAAATGGCCGATACTACTGGAAGAATTCCTCTTTGGCTGATAGGTACTGTAGCCGGTATTGCTGTGATTGGTTTAGTAGGTGTTTTCTTTTATGGTTCATATTCTGGATTGGGTTAACTTGGATCCAGGAGGTGAGAAGCCCCGGTTCATATGATCAGTAAAAACAATGACCTCACCATCCCGCGACTGAGGGTTTTTCTCATTGGGCTTAGGAGCGTGCCAAGGCAGGACATATTTTGCTAGCAAATAGCCGATTTTGACAAAGTCCTCAAGCGTATTTTTGGTGACAATGGAAGGAACCCAATTGCATGAGGTAACTGTCTTCGGCATCGTAGGGGAAAAGCCTAAAAGAAATATGGCCGGTTTAAGTTGATTTGCTAAGCCGGAGATAAAATTCACAGTATATATTGGCGGCTTAAATGGGGCCTAATGACATATGACTAGCTATAACTGGCGATGTAAGCCGCCGTGACAATACTGATGTGTCGGTGTACTAGAATAGGGGTACCCTAGTATCCCGAACTTGTGCACGAACAGTTGCAGCACCCCGCGGCAAGGCTTGCCGGGAGACCGCCAAGGTCCTCCGTGGTCCCTGTGGAGCCATTCAAGAACAAAGTATTCAAGCCAAGAGACAAGACCCCGGCAAGAGGAGCTTGCCGGGAAGGCCAACGAAGGCATCTCAAGGAACTTGCCGCGACGTGCCACGCGTCCCGGCAAGGCCCGGTGAGCGACAAGCTTCCGGGCGCGACAAGACGACGACCGCGGCAAGGCGCTTGCCGCGACAAGCTACCACCCTGTACCTGCACTCCAGCACATCCACCAACGTGTCGCCCTGGGGCCTTTCCAGGCGCGCGTGGTGAGAGGCTGTGCAGCCAACGGTGTGCGGTGGCAAGCAACGCTGACAAGATTACCATCATGGCGAACGGTGGCGTCCCTGACGGTCCTTTTCTGCACTGTTTGGGCGACACAGACGGGCATTTTATGCCTTTGTCCCCTGCCGTCAGGGTTAGGTAGGATACACTGTACAGGTAGTTGTACCACCCGCAACTCCTTTTCCATTTTTACCCTTGTCTACGTTGCCACCTGTCGGTGACCCCTAAGCATATAAAAGGAGGCCCATGCGCAACGTAGAGGAGGGTTCGGCTCAGTTCGAAGCCAGAAAAACACTCACGCTCGGTCTGGTAGCACTTAGCGCTCCCGAGCAAGAACTCAATACACTAAGACATGCAGCAGTAGGAGTGTTATCTCTCCGGAGAGCTCCAAAGCTGGGTAAACCGCTCGTGTGCTTCGCCTCGATCCGCTCTTCGTGCGATCTCCGCCCCCCACCGAACCGAAAGGGGCTCGGTCCGTCGGTCCCATAGGTGTTCGTGGATCAGCAACCCCGACATCTTTGGCGCGCCAGGTAGGGGGCGTCGAGATTGTGTGAATCCGATCTGGCGTTCACACGAGCTAGATCTTCAACCTTTTCATCGACATGCCACCGAAGAAGAAGGCTTCGGGGGCAACTGTTCCGTCCACGTCAGTCCCACCACCACCGGAGTAATCGGGTGGTGGGGTGGATGCCAGCGGAAGAACAGGCGTCGACGAGGAAGCTCACGGTGCTGCCAGACCCAAGGACAAGGCTGCACAGACCTCGGCGTCCGTACATGCACCGCGCCCATCTCAGGAGGCGCAGGATCAACAGCGTCATGGTATTCGCAGTACCATACGTTTTTTGGACCAAGATCGAGCTGGTGGATCTCGGGGTGCTCAAGACCAACATGCACGCCAACATGCTGGCACGAGCGAGACACGGTCGCCTGGACGGGATACTGCTCCTTCTAACATAGTTAGAAGTCCGAGCATATCCCGCTCCTCGCACCGTTCACCACTGCCGCCCACCACTCGAGCAGAAGCTTTGGTGCAAGCTCAACTGCTCCTGGATTACCCTCCAACGTCAGACAAGATCGACGAATGGAGGGCCACTATTCAGAGTCTCATCGGCTTCGCCAACGGCGACATTCCGCGGCAGCCGAGTACATCGCTGCCGCGGCAGGACCGCCAGGCACGAACCGATGGCGACAAAACCGATGAGGGTGTGACCACCATGCACTCTCCACCCCGAAGGCCAAGATCGCCGACTCGCCGGATCCACCTCGCCAGCAACTCCACTGCATCGTCGGATCCATGAGCTCATTGTGATCAGCGCCAAGTTCTTCACGAATGACAGCAAGAAGACGCTCGTACTCGCATCGAGCGCTGAAGAGAAGCGCGGCGTCAATCAAACCAGCGCGTTGGGCCCTCTGTTGACATGCATGCGCCAGGGGAACCAGGCGACTTGCCGTACGCGGTAGGTTGCCCTGCGTTCACTCGTGAGCTATGGCAAGTCCAGTGGCCCAGCACAAAGAATTTCAAGCCAGACATACCGGAGAAGTACGACGGCAAGACGCATCCGTCGGAGTTCCTCAGCATCTACACCATCACGGTGCAAGCTGCCGGGGGACGGGACGACAAGATCCTTGCCAACTACTTCCCACTGGTGCTCAAGCCCAATGTCAGATCCTGGCTCATGCACTTGCCGGACAGCTCCATATCCTCCTGGGCTGACTTGTGCCATCAGTTTGTCGGCGCCTTTCCAGGCGGCCACAAGCCTCATGGCCAAGAAAGCGACCTTCATCTGCTCGCCCAGAAGGAAGGAGAGCCCCTGCGCAAGTACATTCAGAGATTCAGCCGCGTACAGCACAACATCCCAGATGTCCACCCTGCCGCGGTAATCAGGACGTTCCATCAGAACGTGCAAAACCGTAGGATGCGGGAGGAGATGGCGATGTGCAAGATCAGAGACGTCAGTGAGCTATATGCCCTGGCCGACAAGTGTGCGTGTGCTGAGGAAGGGAGGAAACCCCCGGGGAGAATACAGGAGTAGGAGGATCTGATAGTGAGGATGCCGCCCCGACAAAGAAAAACCGGCGGCGGAACAACAGGAAGAAGAAAGGCAAAGATGTGCTAGTCGTTGAGCAATCCGGCAAGCAAGCCAAAGCTGGTAGCTCTGGCAAGAAGATTGCCGCAGGCACCAACCACCAGGCTGTGGCGGTCGCCGACAAGCAAGACGGCACCAACAAGCAGTACTGCAAGATCCACCGCACCAAGGGCCATGACCTCCAGAGCTGCAAGAAAGTCGAGCAGCTTGTCGAGCAGCAGAAGGCTGAATATGAGCGGCGCGACAAGGAGAAGGGCCAGGAAGGTGCTAGAGGAACCAGCAAGAAACGTCCCGGCCGAGGAGGACGCCGCGGCAAGGCCAAGCAGCGGCAAGGAGACAGACCTCCCCGCGGCCGCGATAAGGATGAAGATGACAACGACGATGAAGATATGGATGATGACGAGACCGATGAGCAGGAGTTCCAGAAAGCCACAGAGGTCCTGTGCGTTGACGGCGGTGCTTCTCTGCATACTTCACACCGCCAGCTCAAGCAGTGGGTGCGGGAAGTCAATGCAGCAGAGCCACCCGTCGAGTCACGCAAGCCTCTGAAATGGTCCAGCACGCCTATCATCTTTGATATTGAGGACCACCCTGATCGCATAACTGCGGTCGGGTGCTTGCCGATGTTGGTTTCACCAACTATCCGCAACCTCAAGGTCAGTAAGATGCTAGTTGACGGCAGGGCCGGCTTGAACCTGATCTCCTCCGTGGTACTCCAGAAACTCCAGATCCCTGATAGCGAGCTCGAAGAGACCGGCACGTTCCAAGGAATCAATCCGGGGAGAAGCAAGTCGAAGGGAAAGATCACGTTACCGGTAACATTTGGCAGCGAGTTGAACTTCAGGACTGAGAGGATCACTTTTGACGTTGCTGACTTTCCATTGCCTTACAATGGGATACTCGGCCGTCCAGCACTCGCCAAATTCATGGCAGCCTCTCACTATGCATACAACGTGCTGAAGATGCCAGGCCCGATAAGTGTCATCTCTGTCCCTGGCGACAAGAAGGATGCTCTTATCTGCGAAGACAAGATCTACCGGGAAGCAGCAGCCACAACAGATCGCAGATCACTTGCCGTTGAAGCTCCCGGGGAAAAGAAGAAGACCAAGTCCGGCAAGAGTTCTGATGCACACTCCGGCAAGTGCACCTCTTCGGAGTGCTGCGCTACCGTCGAGGACGCACCATCGAGCTCCACCGGCAAGTGTAAGAAGACAATGGTAGCTCCACCAGAGACCAAGAAGGTGCCCGCCAAGGAGGACGGCACTGGTGGTACCTTCACCATCAGTGCCACTCTCGACCCTAAATAGGAAAGCACGCTCGTTGCTTTCCTGCGGGCGAACGTCGACGTGTTTGCATGGCAACCATCTGACATCCTCGGTGTTCCCAGGAAAGTAAATGAGCACCATCATGCCGTCTGTCCTCATGCGCGGCCCGTCAAGCAGAAAGTCAGGAAACAGGCAATGGAGCACCAAGAATTCATCGCTGAAGAAATCAAGAAGTTGGAAGTAGCAGGCCTTGTCAGAGGAGTGCTCCATCATACGTGGTTGGCCAATCCTGTAGTCGTGCGCAAGGCAAACGGGAAATGGAGACTTTGTATCGACTTTACCGATGTTAATAAAGCTTGTCCCAAATACCCATTTCCCTTGCCGCGCATTGACCAGATTGTTGACTCCGCGGCCAGATGTGACTCGCTTTCATTTCTTGATGCATACTCAGGATATCATCAGATCTTCATGGCAGAAGAGGATGAGGAGAAGACCGCATTCATTACCCCCTGTGGCACATACTGTTTCGTACAGATGCCTTTCGGTCTAAAGAATGCTGGTTCAACATTTGCAAGGGTAGTCCATGACGCTTTTGAGCCGCAGATACACAGAAATGTGGAAGCCTACATGGATGACATAGTGGTCAAGAGCAAGGACAAGGCAACTCTGATCCAAGATTTAGACGAAACATTTACAAATCTGCGTAGGATCAACCTCAAGCTTAACCCCGAGAAGTGTGTGTTTGGAGTCCCCTCCGGCAAGCTTCTCGGGTTCTTCGTGTCTCGGCGGGGAATTGAAGCCAATCCTGACAAGATCAAGGCCATTGAGCAGATTGAAGCACCGAATCGCGTCAAGGATGTACAAAGGCTTGCCGGTTGCGTGGCTGCTCTCAGCAGGTTTATCTCTAGGTCTGCTGAGCGCGCCCTGCCATTTTTCAAAATATTGAAAAAGGCAGGTCCAATGAAATGGACTCCGGAAGCGGAGGCTGCGCTGCAGGACTTGAAGAGATACCTGTCCTCCACTCCAACACTTGTCGCACCTAAGCCACAAGAGAAGTTGCTGCTGTATATAGCGGCAACCAATCAAGTGGTTAGTGTTGCGTTAGTAACGGAGAGGGAGGCGTACGATGAGCCAGCAACCACGGCGAGTACATCCAGTGACAAGCAAGGGACTCCACCGGCAAGCTCTGGCCCCGACAAAGATGGATCTGCGCAGACACGTGAGGAGATGCAGAAGAGAATGGTGCAGCACCCAGTTTACTTTGTCAGTTCCCTTCTGCAGGGGGCTAGGTCAAGGTACTCTGGTGTGCAGAAATTGCTTTTCGGCCTTCTCATGGCCTCGAGAAAGCTGCGCCATTACTTCCAAGCACATGAGATCACAGTCGTCACTCGTTTTCCGCTGAAGAGGATACTGCAAAATCCGGAAGCAACAGGCAGGATTGTCGAGTGGGCACTGGAACTGTCAAGCTTCGGCCTCAAGTTTGAAAGCACTTCAACTATCCAAAGCAGGGCATTAGCAGAGTTCATAGCAGAGTGGACGCCAACACCAGATGAAGAAATTCCAGAAACGAGCATCCCTATCAAGGAAGCAAGCAAAGAGTGGCTGATGTACTTTGATGGTGCCTTCTCACTGCAAGGCGCCGGTGCCGGCGTGCTACTTGTTGCACCCACCGGAGAGCACCTCAAGTACGTAGTCCAGATGCACTTTCCCAAGGAGCAAGCAATGAACAATACTGCAGAGTATGAAGGTTTGCTTGCCGGTCTCAGGATCGCAGCAGACCTTGGGATCAAGAAGCTCATTGTCAGGGGTGACTCACAGCTTGTCGTCCGCCAAGTGAACAAGACTTATCAGAGTCCGTTGATGGAAGCTTACGTTAATGAAGTGAGAAAGCTAGAAGAGCACTTTGATGGCCTACAGATGGAACATGTTCCAAGAGCTCAGAACAACATTGCCCATGGCCTGTCGAAGTGCGCCGCACTAAAGTTACCTTTGGAACCAGGGATCTTTGTGCTCAAGCTGACTCAACCGTCTGTAACGCCATCAACTGGACAAAGCAAGAAGAGGAAGTTGATTTCTGGTGACTACTTTCCTGCAGAGCTCCCCGAAGCCGCCGCCAAGAAGGTCCCCAAGATCAACACCAAGGATGCTGAGGAGCAGTCTGCTCCGGCAAGCCTTAGGGTTTGTTCCGTTGAAGCAGACGCTCCCGACAAGTTTTGCTCCGGCAAACTTGCCGGGGAACATCAAGCTCCGGCGGAGATCGCACGAAGAGCGGATCGAGGCGAAGCACACAAGCGGTTTACCCAGCTTCGGAGCTCTCCGGAGAGATAACACTCCTACTGCTGCATGTCTTAGTGTATTGAGTTCTTGCTCGGGAGCGCTAAGTGCTACCAGACCGAGCGTGAGTGTTTTTCTGGCTTCGAACTGAGCCGAACCTCCTCTACGTTGTGCATGGGCCTCCTTTTATATGCTCAAGGGGTCACCGACAGGTGGCAACGTAGACAAGGGTAAAAATGGAAAAGGAGTTGTGGTTGGTACAACTACCTGTACAGTTTATCCTACCTAACCCTGACGGCAGGGGAAAAAGGCATCAAATGCCCGTCTGTGTCGCCCAAACAGTGCAGAAAAGGACCGTCAAGGACGCCACCATTCGCCACGATGGTAATCTTGTCAGCGTCGCTTGCCACCGCACACCGTTGGCTGCAAAGCCTCTCGCCACGCGCGCCTGGAAAGGCCCCAGGGCGACACGTTGGTGGATGTGCTGGAGCGCAGGTACAGGGTGGTAGCTTGTCGCGGCAAGCGCCTTGCCGCGGTCGTTGTCTTGTCGCGCCCGGAAGCTTGTCGCTCACCGGGCCTTGCCGGGACGCGTGGCACGTCGCGGCAAGTTCCTTGAGATGCCTTGCTTGGCCTTCTCGGCAAGCTCCTCTTGCCGGGGTCTTGTCTCTTGGCTTGAATACTTTGTTCTTGAATGGCTCCAAAGGGACCACGGAGGACCTTGGCGGTCGCCCGGCAAGCCTTGCCACGGGGTGCTGCAACTGTTCGTGCACAAGTTCGGGATACTAGGGTACCCCTATTCTAGTACACCGACAGGAGCCCCCGGGCTTGGGCCACACACGGTGCCGAGCGCTGTTGGGCCAGGCCCAAAACAGGGCACGGGCACGCGCGGCCCGGGTTATGCTGTATCTTACTCCGTATCCACCGCGCCCTCCCCCAACGGCACGCGTCGAATGCGGCATCGTGGGAGAGATCGTGGGTGGTTTCTTTATTCGGAAGGGAGGAACGTCCGCCCCCTCCCTCTTTATAAGCAGGGGAAACAGGGGCAGTTCGCCCACGACGCTTTCCGGGAGACTGTGGAGCACTGGACTGAGGGTCTCGTGGATCTTGCCGCAGCCATCGATGGGGAGCAAGCACAGCTGGGGATGGAGGATTTCGGGTACTCCTCCGACGAGAACCTCCAACCCAGCGCCAAGCTCAGCTTGTTCTTCAAAGGCGTGGAGACGGCCCTCCAGCGACTCCGGGAGAAGATCCCAAAGAAGCTGGCCGACGAGTCGCGCAGGATCTGCGCGGGGGCTCTTCAGAAGGTGCTGGTGAAGGTGGCCTTCCGCAACCCAGGCCTCAACCTCACCAACGTCCTCAGGTCCTTGCCACCGGATGCTGATCTGGAAGCGCTCAAGGCCCTTGTCGCACCCATTGTGGACAAGGTGAGCGGGATCAAGAGGGTTGAGGGCGATCGTGTAGATTAGGCCGCCCGTCTTTTCTTTTTCTTTGTCGCTGCTGGTCATGTCATGAGAACATTCTGTTAGAGCTGCGACAAGTTATCTTGTAATATAACTCTGTTTTGGGTAGAGATTGCTATGTTATTTCCTTTACTTGATCCCTTCCTTTTTATGTTTTTGCCCTATGCTTTTAGGGAACTTGTCGGCGCAGGCACCTTGAACCGCGAGCGCTGAGTGCGGGACATCAGCAGCCTGCTGGCGGTGCCGCTACCGACAAGAAACCTTATCTCAACTAGTCGCAGCTCACTTAAGGTATTGAGCGGACTCGAAACAAAGTAAGGGCGCAACTAGCTATGAGTTGGTTCCTCCGCGCACGGGTTTTCCATACAAAGCACGGTCGTTCGAGGAAGATAACTTAAAAACTTTTAAAACTGATTGCTCAAACTTTAGCAACTTAGCTTTTCTGTCGTTTGCTTCCCGGCAAGGCGAAACTTCCTCGAGCGACGCACGGTCCACACCATTATCTTCTCCTTTCCCCCCAGCAAACTTGTGGGCGGGGGAACCTTCATTTCTTCGAGAAAAAGAAATAAGTGAAAATAAAGATATGGTGCCTTATGGCTCATTATTGCTTACCGGGGGAAGGTGCTGCACAAAGTGTCAGATAATGCATGCAAGAAATAGTATAAAGCATGAAATTGACAAGATGTGTGGAGCACATGAGCTTTACTTATGCACGGGATCTGCGCCCGGCTTTGTACAAAGGATTACATGCAACATCGGCAAGACTTGTACAAAAGGTGGTTGCCGGAACGGGTTCCGGCAACCGCGCCCTACGGGTAAAACTTACGAAGATGCTCAATGTTCCAGGAGTTGCTCACCGGAATGGCATCTTCGGTCTCAAGGCGATCAATGTGGAGAGCAGAGTGCTATCGCCGGATTCCTCGCCAGCTTCTGCGGCGGTAGCCTTGGCGGCCTCTTTACCGGCGGGATCATCAGGGCCGGCCTCTTCTTCGGTGGCAGTGGCGTCGTCGTTGTTGCCGCGCGCGTCCTCCTCGCCGGCGGCCTCGGTTTCCATCGGCTCCATGGCAGGTGGATCTGACGACCGAAGAGGGGAGAAAAGTCAAGCAAATATTCAAAAAGAAAATCAGAAGAAGAAGAACCCAAGGGAAGTTCTCAAGCGAGAAGATTACCTGGACCTGCAGCCGCAGTCTCTGCCACCAGGGGGTCGCTGGTGCTATCCCTTGCTGGAGAACTGTCCCTTGCCGGAGAATTCTCCCTTGCCGGAGAACGCTCCCTTGCCGGGGAATCCTCCCTTGGCGGCGTAGTTGAAGCAGATGGCATTTCGGGAGCGGCTTCCGGGCACTCCTGATGAGGCTGCTCTGCTCCTACGCAAACCAACTGTCAGATGTCAGCAAAGAAAGAGCACCAACGCGCGCCTGAAAGCAGGAAGTAAGCTATACACTTACGCTGGGGGCTGCGCTGGGGGCTGCTTTGGTGAATAGTTGTCGGGTCCGGCAAGGTGGTCTCAGGCGCGTCCCCTGTTGCCGCGGTGGGTTCATCCTCGATGACAATCACCGGGACCTTGGCTCTCTTTGCCGCTCTCTGGGCCAGAGTCCTGAAAAGGGATGAGTTCACAGTAAAGCAAATCAGATACAAGACACACAGCGCCAGGCCTAGTGACTCGTTTCACCCGATAAGGGCCTTCCCACTTCGGCGTCAACTTGTTGAAATTCTTGGCGGACTGAACGCGCCGGAGAACAAGGTCACCTTCCTCGAAACTTCTGGCATTAACTTTGCGGCTATGGTAGCGGCGCAAAGCCTGATGGTATCGAGCAGCTCGTACAGCAGCCTGAAGACGGTCCTCCTCAAGGAGCAGCGCATCATCTTGTCGCAGATGCTCTTGCTCAAGCTCATCATAAGCGAGCACTCGAGGTGACCCGTATACGAGTTCCATGGGGAGAACTGCCTCCGCTCCATAGACTAGAGCGAAAGGTGTCTGGCCAGTAGCTCGATTTGGTGTCGTTCTGATCGACCAAAGAACCACCGGCAACTCCTCAATCCAGTTTCTTCCGCACTTGTGCAGCCTGTCGAAAGTCCTGGTCTTGAGCCAGTGTAGCACATCAGCATTCGCCCTCTCTGCTTGACCGTTGCTCCTCGGATGAGCAACAGAAGCGAAGCAGACCTTGGCGCCAAGATCTTGGACGTACTGCATGAAGGTGCGGCTCGTGAATTGCGTGCCGTTGTCGGTGATGATCCTGTTAGGGATCCCGAAACGGCAAACAATTGACCTGAAGAACTTGACTGCTGACTGTGTTGTCACCTTCCTCACTGGTTCCACTTCCGGCCACTTTGTGAACTTGTCGATTGCAACGTACAAGTACTCAAAGCCCCCGACAGCTCGGGAAAAAGGGCCGAGGATGTCGAGCCCCCAGACCGAAAATGGCCAGGATAAAGGGATCGTCTGGAGAGCTTGAGCTGGCTGGTGTATCTGCTTGGAATGGAACTGGCACGCTTCACACTTGGTTACTTGTGCAGTTGCATCCTGGAGGGCTGTCGGCCAAAAGAAACCTTGCCAGAACGCTTTGCCGGCAAGTGCTCTTGTGCCAATGTGGTGACCACATATGCCTCCATGTATCTCTGCCAACAGCTTTTGTCCGTCTTCCCGGTGAATACACTTTAATTTCACGCCGTTGAGTCTTCTTCTGTACAGTGTGTTGTCGACAAACTGGTACATACTTGACTGCCGGGCTACTCTTTCCGCTTCTTCTTGCTCTTCGGGAAGTTCTCCTATCTGAAGGAAACGGACAATCTGATGTGCCCATGTTGCAGCTTGCGGCTCGACAACAAGGACTAAAGGCATAGCTGCTGCTGCGGGAACATCCGCTTCTACGGCGAGAACCTGCGGCTCAGCCGGAGCTTGATGTTCCCCGGCAAGCTTGCCGGAGCAAAACTTGTCGGGAGCGTCTGCTTTAACAGAACAAACCCTAAGGCTTGCTTCCTTGACGGGGATGGTCACCACATTGGCGCAAGAGCACTTGCCGGCAAAGCGTTCCGGCAAGGTTTCTTTTGGCCGACAGCCCTCCAGGATGCAACTGCACAAGTAACCAAGTGTGAAGCGTGCCAGTTCCATTCCAAGCAGATACACCAGCCAGCTCAAGCTCTCCAAACAATCCCTTTATCCTGGCCATTTTCAGTCTGGGGGCTCGACATCCTCGGCCCTTTTCCCCAAGCTGTCGGGGGCTTTGAGTACTTGTACGTCGCAAATCGACAAGTTCACAAAGTGGCCAGAAGTGGAACCAGTGAGGAAGGTGACAGCACAGTCAGCAGTCAAGTTCTTTGGGTCAATTGTTTGCCGTTTCGGGATCCCTAACAGGATCATCACCGACAATGGCACGCAATTCACGAGCCGCACCTTCATGCAGTACGTCCAAGATCTTGGCGCCAAGGTCTGCTTCGCTTCTGTTGCTCATCCGAGGAGCAACGGTCAAGCAGAGAGGGCGAATGCTGAAGTGCTGCGCGGGCTCAAGACCAGGACTTTCGACAGGCTGCACAAGTGCGGAAGAAACTGGATTGAGGAGTTGCCGGTGGTTCTTTGGTCGATCAGAACGACGCCAAATCGAGCTACTGGCCAGACACCTTTCGCTCTAGTCTATGGAGCGGAGGTAGTTCTCCCCACAGAACTCGTATACGGGTCACCTCGAGTGTTCGCTTATGATGAGCTTGAGCAAGAGCAGCTGCGACAAGATGACGCGCTGCTCCTTGAGGAGGACCGTCTTCAGGCTGCTGTACGAGCTGCTCGATACCAGCAGGCTTTGCACCGCTACCATAGCCGCAAAGTTAATGCCAGAAGTTTCGAGGAAGGTGACCTTGTTCTTCGGCGCGTTCAGTCCGCCAAGAATTTCAACAAGTTGACGCCGAAGTGGGAAGGCCCTTATCGGGTGAAACGAGTCACTAGGCCTGGCGCTGTCCGCCTTGAGACCGAAGATGCCATTCCGGTGAGCAACTCTTGGAACATTGAGCATCTTCGTAAGTTTTACCTGTAGGGCGCGGTTGCCGGAACCTGTTCCGGCAACCACCTTTTGTACAAGTCTTGCCGATGTTGCATGTAATCCTTTGTACAAAGCCGGGCGCAGATCCCATGCATAAGTAAAGCTCGTGTGCTCCGCACATCTTGTCAATTTCATGCTTTATACTATTTCTTGCATGCATTATCTGACACTTTGTGCAGCACCTTCCCCCGGTAAGCAATAACGAGCCATAAGGCACCATATCTTTATTTTCTCTTCTTTCTTTTTCTCGAAGAAAGGAAGGTTCCCCCGCCCACAAGTTTGCCGGGGGGAAAGGAGAAGATAATGGTGTGGACCGAGCGTCGCTCGAGGAAGTTTCGCCTTGCCGGGAAGCAAACGACAGAAAAGCTAAGTTGCTAAAGTTTGAGCAATTAGTTTTAAAAGTTTTTAAGTTATCTTCCTCAAACAACCGTGCTTTGTATGGAAAACCCGTGCGCGGAGGAACCAACTCGTAGCTAGTTGCGCCCTTACTTTGTTTCGAGTCCGCTCAACAACTTAAGTGAGCTGCGACTAGTTGCGACAAGGTTTCTTGTCGGTAGCGGCACCGCCAGCAGGCTGCTGACGTCCCGCACTCAGCGCTCGTGGTTCAAGGTGCCTGCGCCGACAAGTTCCCTAAAAGCGTAGGGCAAAAACATACAAAGGAAGGGATCAAGTAAAGGAAATAACATAGCAATCTCTACCCAAAACAGAGTTATATTACAAGATAACTTGTCGCAGCTCTAACAGAATGTTCTCATGGCATGACCAGCAGCGACAAAGAAAAAGAAAAGATGGGCGGCCTAATCTACACGATCGCCCTCAACCCTCTTGATCCCGCTCACCTTGTCCACAATGGGTGCGACAAGGGCCTTGAGCGCTTCCAGATTAGCATCCAGCGGCAAGGACCTGAGGACGTTGGTGAGGTTGAGGCCTGGGTTGTGGAAGGCCACCTTCACCAGCACCTTCTGAGAGCCCCCGCGCAGATCCTGCGCGACTCGTCGGCCAGCTGCTTTGGGATCTTCTCCCGGAGTCGCTGGAGGGCCGTCGCCACGCCTTTGAAGAACAAGCTGAGCTTGGCGCTGGGTTGGAGGTGCTCGTCAGAGGAGTACCCGAAATCCTGCATCCCCAGCTGCGCCAGCTCCCCATCGATGGCTGCGGCAAGATCCACGAGACCCTCAGTCCAGTGCTCCAGAGTCTCCCGAAAAGCGTCATGGGCGAACTGCCCCTGTTTCCCCTGCTTATAAAGAGGGAGGGGCGGACGTTCCGCCCTTCTGAATAAAGAAACCACCCACGATCTCTCCCATGACGCCGCATTCGACGCGTGCCGTTGGGGGAGGGCGCGGTGGATACGGAGTAAGATACGGCGTAACCCGGGCCGCGCGTGCCCGTGCCTTGTTTTGGGCCTGGCCCAACAGCGCTCGGCACCGTGTGTGGCCCAAGCCCGGGGGCTCCTGTCGGTGTACTAGAATAGGGGTACCCTAGTATCCCGAACTTGTGCACGGACAGTTGCAGCACCCCGTGGCAAGGCTTGCCGGGCGACCGCCAAGGTCCTCCGTGGTCCCTTTGGAGCCATTCAAGAACAAAGTATTCAAGCCAAGAGACAAGACCCCGGCAAGAGGAGCTTGCCGGGAAGGCGAACCAAGGCATCTCAAGGAACTTGCCGCGACGTGCCACGCATCCCGGCAAGGCCCGGTGAGCGACAAGCTTCCGGGCGCGACAAGACGACGACCGCGGCAAGGCGCTTGCCGCGACAAGCTACCACCCTGTACCTGCGCTCCAGCACATCCACCAATGTGTCGCCCTGGGGCCTTTCCAGGCTCACGTGGCGAGAGGCTGTGCAGCCAACGGTGTGCGGTGGCAAGCGACGCTGACAAGATTACCATCGTGGCGAACTGTGGCGTCCCTGACGGTCCTTTTCTGCACTGTTTGGGTGACACAGACGGGCATTTAATGCCTTTGTCCCTTGCCATCAGGGTTAGGTAGGATACACTGTACAGGTAGTTGTACCAACCGCAACTCCTTTTCCATTTTTACCCTTGTCTATGTTGCCACCTGTCAGTGACCCCTTGAGCATATAAAAGGAGGCCCATGCGCAACGTAGAGGAGGGTTTGGCTCAGTTCGAAGCCAGAAAAACACTCACGCTCGGTCTGGCAGCACTTAGCGCTCCCGAGCAAGAACTCAATACACTAAGACATGCAGCAGTAGGAGTGTTATCTCTCTGGAGAGCTCCGAAGCTGGGTAAACCGCTCGTGTGCTTCGCCTTGATCCGCTCTTCGTGCGATCTCCGCCCCCCACCGAACCGAAAGGGGCTCGGTCCATCGGTCCCATAGGTGTTCGTGGATCAGCAACCCCGACATGATGGTTAAGATCTATCAAGAAGAAAAAATTCTGCTAAGTATTGGATAAACAGGTTTTACAGATTGGTGCAGTCTATTTTGGATCTAACGTTGTAGGGAAAAGAAAATAAAATCAAAACCTAGTATCGCAGCAGCGGAAGAACTAGCATGTTGGCAGGATTTCTGCATCTGGGAAGCATATTCGGTGATTGAGAGAAGGTATAGAAACAGATTCCGCATGTTTTAAAGACCATCTTTGGATCTAAGTAAGGATTCCGTGAAGAACGATGATGAACTCCTAAAGAACTTCAGAAACCCTAATGGAGATCTATGGCGGGGAAGATAAGATGCTTACTGGGTCCGTTGAGCAACGGAGAGGAGCCGCATTTCTTTGGTCTCATTCAGGTCGATGCAGTGGCCGGAGTCGAGGAAGTTGACGAGGTCGGCGGCGACAGTGTTCAGATGCGTAGATGCATCACGAGGTTGAAGACGAGAAGGCAGAATGGGGAGAGTGAAAAGGAACCCCTGGCCCTATTTATAAGGCTAGAAGGATAAGTGACATCCGCGGGAATCGAGGAGACCAAAAAATGGATATGTGACGGCGCAAACACCTCGATTTTGAAGCTTCATTAAAAGAAAAGATTTATTAAGATTTAGGCTTTGTGTAATATTAATGACAGGTGATGTCACGGAAGGTTCTACAATCGCAGGAGGTGATATCATGGCGGGTTATGAGATCTCGCAAGAATAAAGGAAGAAGGATTTTTCTAAGTGTTGAAGATTGACATGAACAAAGTTCAAACCAATATGGGGCCTAATGTTGGGGATATGACTATTGGGTATGACCCGCCCAGGAGGGGACGGGTTATACCAATGGAGGTTCATCAATACAAAGCCCATGAAGCTATTGAAGATGGCGGTTCATGAAGCAAGGGCCCAAAGCCCAAAGGCGACTTAAGGCCCATAGGGGTAAACCGCCATATATGTATGACTTATATTGTAATGCAAGTATATTTAGTCACCAAGCCGGACACGTTGTTTACGAGCCGACGGGACTCCATGAGCCGCTGGGCGTCAACCTGTGTATATAAAGGGACGACCAGGCGGCGGTTCAAGGCAATAAACAAGAGATCAAAAGCTAGGTCAAGTGGAATCGCTCCCTGGTAATCGAGACATAAGCAATACCACCTCAAACTGGATTAGGCCTTTACCTTCACCGCAAGGGGCCGAACCAGTATAAACTTCATGTGTGCTTTGTCTTGTTTAACCCCTTTAAGTTAACCTAGTTGCGATGGCTCCACGACTAAGTCCTCACACTAGGACATCTGCCATGACAATTCCACGACATAAGGGGTGGGGCGCGGCCCCCCTCTCCCTTCCTTCCCCCTTCTCCTTGAGGTGGAATCCTACTAGGACTTGGAGTCCTAGTAGGACCCCCCTCTCCCAGCGTGCCAAGCAAGGGCCGGCCGTCCTCCCCCTTCCCTCCTTTATATACGGGGGTAGGGGCACCCTAGAACACACCAATTTTTGCCTTAGCCATGTGCGGTGCCCCCTCCACAGTTACACACCTCGATCATGTCAACGTAGTGGTTAGGCGAAGCCCTGTGCCGGTAACATCACCATCACCGTCACCATGCCATCATGCTGACGGAACTCACCCTCGTCCTCAACTGGATCAAGAGCAAGAGGGACTTCATCGAGTTGAATGTGTGCTGAACGCGGAGGTGCCGTACGTTCGGTACTTGGATCGGTTGGATCATGAAGACGTTCGACTACATCAACCATGTTACTAAACGCTTCCGCTTTCGGTCTATGAAGGGTACGTCGATACACTCTCCCATCTCGTTGCCATGCATATCCTAGAGAGATCTTGTGTGATCGTAGGAAATTTTTTGAAATACTACGTTCCCCAACAGTGGCAACCGAGCCAGGTCTATGCGTAGATTTTTTATGCACGAGTAGAACAGAAAGAGTTGTGGGCGATAATAGTCATACTGCTTACCACCAACATCTTACTTTCATTTGGCGGTATTGTTGGATGAAGCGGCCCGGACTGACATTACATGACCGCGTTCATGAGACTGGTTCTACCGACGTGCTTTTGCACATAGGTGGCTGGCGGGTGTCTGTTTCTCCAACTTTATTTGAATCGAGTTTGACTACGGCCGGTCCATGTTGAAGGTTAAAACAGCACACTTGACGAAAAAACATTATGGTTTTGATGCGTAGGTAAGAACGGTTCTTGCTAGAAGTCCGTAGCATCCACGTAAAATTTGCAACCACAAAGTAGACGACATCTAACTTTTTTACAGGGCTTGCTGTGATGTGATACAGTCAAGACATGATGTGATACAAATTGTTGTATGAGATGATCATGTTTTGTAACAGAGTTATCGGCAACTGGCAGGAGCCATATGGTTGTCGCTTTATTATATGCAATGCAATCGCCATGTAATTGCTTTAATTTATCACTAAGCGGTAGCGATAGCCGTAGAAGCAATAGTTGGTGAGACTACAACGATGCTACGATGGAGATCAAGGTGTCGCCCCGGTGATGATGGAGATCATGATGATGCTTCCATGATGGAGATCATAAGCACAAGATGATGATGGCCATATCATGTCACATATTTTGATTGCATGTGATGTTTATCTTTTATGCATCTTATTTTGCTTAGTACGGCAGTAGCATTATAAGATGACCCCTTACTAAATTTCAAGGTACAAGTGTTCTCCCTGAGTATGCACTGTTGCTACAGTTCGTTGTGCCAAGACAACACGTGAGGATCGAGTGTGATAAGCTCTACGTTCACATACAACGGGTGCAAGCCAATTTTGCACACGCAGGATACTCGGGTTAAACTTGACGAGCCTAGCATATGCAGATATGGCCTGGGAACACTGAGACTGAAAGGATGAATGTGAATCATATAGTAGATATGGTCAACATAGTGATATTCACCATTGATAACTACTTCATCTCACGTGATGATAGGACATGGTTTAGTCGATTTAGATAACGTGATCATTTAGATGACTAGAGGTATGTCTATCTAAGTGGGAGTTCTTAAGTAATATGATTAATTGAATTTTAATTTATCATGAACTTAGTCCTAATAGTTATTTTGCATGTTTATGTTATTGTAGATCAATGGTCTGTGCTACCGTTCCTTTGAATTTTAATGCGGTCCTAGAGAAAGCTAAGTTGAAAGATGATGGTAGCAATTACACGGACTGGGTCCATAACTTGAGTATTATCCTCATTGTTGCACAGAACAATTACGTCCCGGAAGCACCACTAGGTGCCAGGCCTGCTGCATACGCAACTACGGACGTTGTGAATGTCTAGCAGAGCAAAGCTAATGACTACTCGATAGTTCAGTGTGCCATGCTTTACGGCATATAACCGGGACTTCAAAGATGTTTTGAACGTCATGGAGCATACGAGATTTTCCAAGAGTTGAAGTTAATATTTCAAGCAAATGCCCGAGTTGAGAGATATGAAGTCTCCAACAAGTTCTATAGCTGCAAAATGGAGGAGAATAGTTCTGTCAGTGAACACATACTCAGAATGTCTGGCTACCATAACCACTTGACTCAACTGGGAGTTAATCTTCCTGATGATAGTGTCATTGACAGAGTTCTTCAATCACTGCCACCAAGCTATAAAGGCTTCATGATGAACTATAATATGCAAGGGATGAACGAGACAATTCCCGAGCTCTTCGCGATGCTAAAGGCTGCGGAGGTAGAAATCAAAAAGGAGCATCAAGTGTTGATGGTCAACAAGACCACTAGTTTCAAGAAAATGGGCAAAGGAAAGAAGGCGAACTTCAAGAAGAATGGCAAGGAAGTTGCTGCTCAGGAGAAGAAACCCAAGTCTGGACCTAAGACTGAAATTGAGTGCTTCTACTACAAAGGGACTTGTCACTGGAAGCGGAACTGCCCCAAGTATTTGGCGGATAAGAAGGATGGCAAAGTGAAAGGTATATTTTATATACATGTTATTGATGTGTACCTTACTAATGCTCGTAGTAGCGCCTGGGTATTTGATACTGGTTCTGTTGCTCCAATTTGCAACTCGAAATAGGGGCTATGGATTAAATGAAGATTGGCTAAGGACGAGGTGATGATGCGCGTCGGAAATGGTTCCAAGGTCGATGTGATCGCCGTCGGCATGCTACCTCTACATCTACCTTCAAGATTAGTTTTAGACCTGAATAATTGTTATTTGGTGCCAGCGTTGAGCATGAACATTATATCTGGATCTTGGTTGATGCGAGACGGTTATTCATTTAAATCAATGAATAATGGTTGTTCTATTTATATGAGTAATATCTTTTATGGTCATGCACCCTTGTTGAGTTGTCTATTTTTATTGAACCTCGATCGTGGAGATACACATGTTCATAATATTGAAGCCAAAATATGCAAAGTTGATAATGATAGTGCAACTTATTTGTGGCACTACCATTTGGGTCATATTGGTGTAAAGGGCACAAAGAAACTCCATGTTGATGGGCTTTTGGAATCACTTGATTATGAATCACTTGGTGCTTGTGAACCATGCCTCAAGGGCAAGATGACTAGAACTCCATTCTCCGGTACAATGGAACGAGCTACTGACTTATTGGAAATAATACATACTGATGTATGCGGTCCAATGAGTGCTGAGGCTCGTGGCGGGTATCATTATTTTCTTACCTTCACAGATGATTTGAGCAGATATGGTTATATCTACTTAATGAATCATAAGTCTAAAACATTTGAAAAGTTCAACGAATTTCAGATGAAGTGGAAAATCATCGTAACAAGAAAATAAAGTTTCTACGATCTGATCACGGAGGAGAATATTTGAGTTACGAGTTTGATCTTCATTTGAAACAATGTGGAATAGTTTTGCAACTCACGCCACCTAGAACTCCACAACGTAATGGTGTGTCCGAACATCGTAACCGTACTTTATTGGATATGGTGCGATCTATGATGTCTCTTACTGATTTACCGCTATCGTTTTGGGGTTATGCTTTAGAGACGGCTACATTCACTTTAAATAGGGCACCATCGAAATCCGTTGAGACGACGCCTTATGAATTGTGGTTTGGCAAGAAACCAAAGTTGTTGTTTCTCAAAGTTTGGGGCTGCGATGCTTATGTGAAAAAGCTTCAACCCGATAAGCTCGAACCCAAATCGGAGAAGTGCATCTTTATAGGATACCCAAAGGAAACTGTTGGGTACACCTTCTATCACAGATCCAAAGGCAAGATATTTGTTGCTAAGAATGGATTCTTTCTAGAGAAGGAGTTTCTCTCGAAAGAAGTGAGTGGGAGGAAAGTAGAGCTTGATGAGATACTTATACCTTCTCCCGAATTGGAAAGTAGTTCATCACAGAAATCAGTTCTAGTGATTCCTACACTAATTAGTGAGGAAGCTAATGATGATGATCATGAAACTTCAGACCAAGTTACTACAGAACCTCGTAGGTCTTACAGAGTATGGTCTGCACCAGAGTGGTACGGTAATCCTATTCTAGAAGTCATGTTACTAGACCATGATGAACCTACGAACTATGAGGAAGCGATGATGAGCCCAGATTTCGCGAAATGGCTTGAGGCCATGAAATCTGAGATGGGATCCATGTATGAGAACAAAGTGTGGACTTTGGTGGATTTGCCCGATAATCGGCAAGCCATAGAAATAAATGGATCTTCAAGAAGAAGACTGACGCTGACGGTAATGTTACTATCTACAAAGCTCGACTTGTTGCCAAAGGTTTTTGACAAGTTCAAGGAGTTGACTACGATGAGACTTTCTCACCCATAGCGATGCTTAAGTCTATCTGAATCATGTTAGCAATTGCTGCATTTTACGATTATGAAATTTGGCAGATGGATGTCAAAACTACATTCCTGAATGGATTTCTAGAAGAAGAGTTGTATATGATGCAACCAAAAGGTTTTTTCGATCCAAAAGGTGCTAGTAAAGTGTGCAACTCCAGCGATCCATTTATGGACTGGTGCAAGCCTCTCGGAGTTGGAATAAACGCTTTGATAGTGTGATCAAAGTATATGGTTTTATACAGACTTTTGGTGAAGCCTGTATTTACAAGAAAGTGAGTTGGAGCTCTGTAGCATTTCTAATATTATATGTGGATGACACGTTGTTGATTGGAAATGATACAGAATTTCCGGATAGCATAAAAGGATACTTGAATAAGAGTTTTTCAATGAAAGACCTCGATGAAGCTGCTTACATATTAGGCATCAAGATCTATAGAGATAGATCAAGATGCTTAATTGGACTTTCACAAAGCACATACCTTGATAAAGTTTTGAAGAAGTTCAAAATGGATCAGTCAAAGAACTAAGGATATGTTTCTCGTTTATGGGGGCGACAAAGAGCTCATTGTAAATGCTTACGTCGATGCAAGCTTTGACACTGATCCGGATGACTCTAACTCGCAATCCGGATACATATTTATATTGAATGGTGGAGCTGTCAGTTGGTGCAGTTCTAAGCAGAGCATTGTGGCAGGATCTACGTGTGAAGCAGAGTACATAGCTGCTTCGGAAGCAGCAAATGAAGGAGTCTGGATGAAGGAGTTCATATCCGATCTAGGTGTTATACCTAGTGCATCGGGTGCAATGGAAATCTTTTGTGACAATACTGGTGCAATCGCCTTGGCAAAGAAATCCAGATTTCACAAGAGAACCTATCACACCAAGAGACGCTTCAATTCCATCCGGCATCAAGTCGCGGAGGGAGACATAAAGATTTGCAAGATACATATGGATCTGAATGTTGCAGACCCGTTGACTAAGCCTCTTCCACTAGCAAAACATGATCAGCACCAAGACACCATGGGTGTTAGAATCATTACTGTGTAATCTAGATTGTTGACTCTAGTGCAAGTGGGAGACTAGAGGAAATATTCCCTAGAGGCAATAATAAAGTTGTTATTTATATTTCCTTATATCATGATAAATGTTTATTATTCATGCTAGAATTGTATTAACCGGAAACTTGGTACATGTGTGAATACATAGACAAAACATAGTGTCCCTAGTATGCCTCTACTTGACTAGCTCATTAATCAAAGATGGTTATGTTTCCTAACCATAGACATGTGTTGTCATTTGATAAACGAGATCACATCATTAGGAGAATGATGTGATGGACAAGACCCATTCATTAGCTTAGCATTATGATCGTTACAGTTTCATTGCTACTGCTTTCTTCATGACTTATACATGTTCCTCAGACTATGAGATTATGAAACTCCCGAATACCGGAGGAACACCTTGTGTGCTATCAAATGTCACAACGTAACTGGGTGATTATAAAGATGCTCTATAGGTGTCTCTGAAGGTGTTTGTTGGGTTGGCATAGATCGAGATTAGGATTTGTCACTCCGTGTATCGGAGAGGTATCTCTGGACCCTCTCGGTAATGCTCATCACTATAAGCCTTGCAATCAATGTGACTAATGAGTTAGTTATGGCATGAAGCATTACGGAACAATTAAAGAGACTTGCCGGTAACGAGATTGAACTAGGTATGATGATACCGACGATCGAATCTTGGGCAAGTAACATACCGATGACAAAGGCAACAACGTATGTTGTTATGCGGTTTGACCGATAAAGATCTTTGTAGAATATGTAGGATCCAATATGAGCATCCAGGTTCCTCTATTGGTTGTTGATTGGAGTTGTGTCTCGATCATGTCTACATAGTTCTCGAACCCATAGGGTCCGCACGCTTAACGTTCAATGACGATTTGTATTACGAGTTATGTGTTTTTGATGACCGAAGTTTGTTTGGAGTCCCAGATGAGATCACGCACATGACGAGGAGTATCGAAATGGTCGAGACATAAAGATTGATATATTGGAAGGCTATATTCGGATATCGAAATGGTTCCAGAGAAGTTCAGGTATTTTCTAGAGTACCGAGAGGTTACTGGAACCCCCCGGGGGAGTTGATGGGTCTTAGAGGGCCTTAGTGGGAAGGAGAGGCAGCGGCAAGGAGGTGGCGCCCCCCCCCCCCCCAAGCCCAGTCCGAATTGGACAAGGGGTTGGGGCGCGGGGCCCCTCTCCCTTCCTTCCCCCTTCTCCTTGAGGTGGAATCCTACTAGGACTTGGAGTCCTAAAAGGACTCCCCTCTCCCGGCGCGCCTAGCAAGGGTCGATCGGCCTTCCCCTTCCCTTCTTTATATACGGGGGCAGGGGGGCACCCTAGAACACACCAAGTCTTGCCTTAGCCGTGTGCGGTGCCCCCCTCCACAGTTACACACCTCGATCCTATCGCCATAGTGCTTAGGCAAAGCCTTGCGCCGGTAACATCATCATCACCATCGCCACGTTGTCGTGCTGACGGGAACTCACCCTCGTCCTCAACTGGATCAAGAGCACGAGGGACGTCATTGAGCTGAACGTGTGCTGAACGCGGAGGTGTCGTACGTTTGGTACTTGGATCGGTTGGATCGCGAAGACGTTCGACTACATCAACTGCGTTACTAAACGCTTCCGTTTTCGGTCTATGAAGGGTACGTGGATACACTCTCCCATCTCGTTGTTATGCATCTCCTAGATAGATATTGTGTGATCGTAGGAAAATTTTGAAATACTACGTTCCTCAACAGTAATCATGTGTGTTGGATATCGTTTAGTGTTTTGAATATCGTTTAGTGTTTGAACAATTGATGGTGGCACTAATGACTCTCTGATGAAAATAGTATGGCACTAGGGTTAGCTTTGAGCCCTTATCTTTTTACTTTGGTGATGGATGAGGTCACAAGAGATATACAAGGAGATATTCCATTGTGTATGCTCTTTGCGGATGATAGGATGCTAGTGGATGATAGTTGGACGAGGTTAATAGGAAGTTAGAGCTATGGGGACAAACCCTGGAATTGAAAGGTTTCAGACTTAGTAGAATTAAAACCGAGTACATGAGGTGTGGTTTGAGTACTACTAGGCACGAGGAGGAAGAGTTAGTCTTGATGGGCAGATGGTGCTTCGGAAGGACACCTTTAGGTATTTGGGGTCAATGTTGTAGAAGGATTGGGGGTATCTATGAGGATGTGAACCATTTAATCAAAGTCGGATGGACGAAGTGGCGCCAAGCTTCTGGCATTCTCTCTGACATGTAAGCTAAAAGCCAGGTTCTATAGGATGGCGATTCGACCCGCAATGTTGTATGGCGCTAAGTGTTAGCCCACTAAAAGGCAACATGTTCAACATTTGGGTATGAAGGACATGTTCAACAATTATTGTTATGGAGCCCGTCACTATCGGACACCTAATGGCAAAAAGAACACCAATTGGACAGATTTTTACATACATATAGTTCTGCCAACACCATCCACAACATATACACACTTTTAAGCAACATACAACAAAAACACTATCTGAAGCACCAACATTGGTACTAGGGGAAGACATTGTGGGACTAGTTTGTAGATGATTGGTTGCGAGATTGATAGAAACCTAAACCCCAATTTATGAATTATTGCACAAGGGGCTGATTTGATCCTAAAGTTAATGCTATGGTAGATTTATCTTAATTATTTCTCTTGTATTTGCAAATACTTACATGGAGAATACAATCATAACTAGTTATTTGTCCAAATAAGGGTAGTACCTTAGCGCATGTCTACCCGCACAACACTTATGAAAACAACAAAAGGTAACTCAATGTAATTTGGTGAAGGTGACTTGGCGAAATTTCTGTGTGTCCTCAAGAGCGTTTTGATCACTATAAGAAACACAACCACTTGTCCTTACCATATGTAAGGATTGGGCCACTAGCTGCTCTTTATTTTTACCATCTTATGAATTATCTTGCTATCAAACATCCTATCAAATTACTTTTATAGCTTTTGTAGTGAAATCTTGCTAAAAAGTTCTTGTTGATTCCTTTTTCTCCTCTTTGGGTTTAACGCTCTTACTTATCAAAGAGGTTGTGATAGATACCCTATATTTGTGAGTCATCAGCCGTCCAATGAACGGTCATTAACCGGTCACTGCTGTTAACTATAGCAGGTCGGTGTTGTGTTTCCTGATACACACAAAATTGACAGCACACATGGTTATTGTTATGAAGCCCATCACTATCGGAGACCTAATGGCAAAAAGAACACCAATTGACAGAGTTTTACATATATAGTTCTGTCAACACCATCCACAACATATACACACTTTTAAACAACATACAACAGAAACACTATTTGAAGCATGAAACGAAAGTTTCACTAGGCTATGAACAAAACTTCAAATCAGCAACATACAACAGAAACACTATTTGAAGCATGACAAACAAAAGTTTCACTAGGCTAAGAACAAAACTTCAAATCAACTAAGTAACTATGCTCGCTCAAAATGGAGTGCTCTCCTTCACTCGGTTGCGTGGAGCCATCTCCTTGCTTGATGAATTTACCAACTGTTTGTTTATTTTCTTCCTTTTTCGCAGTTTCATTCATGAACATTTAATAAATATCTTGAGGATTTATTGAAAGTAAAGAAAAAAATTACAAATATATTGAAAGTTCATGCACATTTTTCAAGTCTATGAATATTTTCTAATTTGTGAAGCTTTTTCTAATTCACGAACATTGTTTGAGATCCACTCATATTTTGTAAGCTCACGAATATTTTTTTAACAATTATGGTTTTGTTAATGTGCAACATTTTTTAAATCTATGAACATTTTTTGATTTGACAAACTTTTTCAAATAAATAAACGATAGCCATTTTTACTGAGCTAGCACAGGAGTGAAGGGAAAAAACTAAGCCAATGAGGGAGCACGAAGCCGAGTTGAGTGAGCGAGAGCTTCATCGGACCGCATAACAATCTCATCCTTTCAACATGGAATAGGAGCTCCCAAGGGACATCGACGGACACTGACACTGAAACTTGAAGGAAATAACATGCTAGAGAAAAAAATTAAGTTATTCCCACATGCGTCAAATAAGAGGGTGCCACACAGGAGCATCGAGACTAGGCGGGCCCATTGACGCTCGATACCGACTCGGACAACATATTGTAGGGAATGTTTTTCTATTTTCATTATAGTTCCCAACTTTTGGGGTTTGTACTTAGTTTTTCATTCAGTTTTTTAGAAACACATCAAAAAAATTGAAACTAACATTTTTTGAATCTGAATATTTTGTTAGACCATTATTTGGTAACATGAACATTTTATGGAAGAAAACGAGAATGGTTTTTAAAACTTGTGTGAATTTCTTTTGGCACATGCTGCGCTTGTACGTAAAACACACATGGGCCCGCCCTACATATCTGGGTCTGGGCCTCATTTTCTTTGACGCCAAAGGGCGGCAGTGCCTCGTCTTCTCGCCTGTATCGATCGATCTCAACGCAGGCCGGCCGCCGGAGTGGGAATTCCATTTGCCGCTCGTTGCGTCGAATTGTCAACGTAACGCACAGAGCTCGCGATCGAGCGGCGACCTGGGCCGGCCCATTAATGTGTTGGAGCGTTTTCCGGTTTTTGGAACCTTCTAGAGTTATATTGGAGCTGCGATATAGCCATGGTAGAGGAAGAGGAGGAGAGCAGCCACGAGGACCTCTACATGGGCTGAGCACACTCGAGCCCAATTGTGCCGCTTTGGACCGGGCTGAGACTGGCTTGGCTCAATGGCCCAAACCAGCCCAAAACCACCTCGTTCGATCCGTCCAGCGCCAGCATTTCCTCCAGCAAGAGCATGCACTTTGTTAAGTATTCCATCTGTTAAACAGTTAACCAATTTTTGTGAATGTCTCAAAAACAAAACCTATTTTGTGGCATTTATTCGATTACACAAACCCATGAACTTTGCCATTTCTCAGACATATCTGTTCACACACCAATCAGGCTAAGACAGGACAGAACCTCGGCAATATATAAACTACAAATAAGGACAGGCTCTCTCCCTCTGAGGGGTCTCAATAATGTATATATAAACCTCTCGGCAGTCATTATGGCAGAACGGAGAATCTCACAATGGGTTACTACTTTGGCACTATATACTTCCTCCGTTCCTAAATACTCCCTCCGTCTCAAAATTCTTGTCTTAGATTTATCTAGATACGGATGTATCTAACACTAAAATATAAATAGATACATTCGTATGTAGACAAATCTAAGACAAGAATTTTGGGACGGAGGGAGTATAAGTTTTTGTAGAGATTTTACTATGAACTACATACGGATGTATATAGATGCATTTTAAGTATGGATTCATTCATTTTGTTTCGTATGTAGTCCACCTAGTGGAATCTCTACAAAGACTTACATTTAGGAACAGAGGGAGTACATTACAAATAAAGATGTTACTCCTAATATAGCTAGAGACTAGAGTACATATATGTGGTCATAGCTAAGTATCTATCACAGTACGCCCACGGCCCACCACAGAAACAACATCCAGTAGCCTGGCATCCCTCTTCTGTCAGCCACTTCCAGAGTCTGTACGACATGTAACAAATCATAACACAACGTGAGTGTCTTTTGCATGCAAGCAATATCTAATAATCCACATTCTTTGCAAAATGTCAAACAACTCAAAGTTCGACAAACCTACCAAGCACAAACATACATCTCTTGTTGCAAAAAAAATCCAAAAACTTTCAAGTCTACAGATGGAAGATGGATGCTTTGCTAAAAGAAACATGGATGAAGTCTGTTTTCTACACAATTTACTTGCTGCACACCACCTATTAACCAACACGGTAAACTCCGAAAATATCAGCATACTTTATGGTGTTGTATGATTATTTTAAACATATAATCATGTAATTATTATAAGAGTGTATTGCACAATGCATATAACTATATAAGCTTACATACTTAACATTAGCATTATGTCTGGATAATTATTATCTACAAAAAAATGGAATATACATACTTGAGAAATGAACTAATAATCTGGATAATAATTTGTAGAAGGGCCTAGTTAAAAGAGGAGACGTGTACCTAGCTTGTAATAACTTCTCCAAGTTTTGATAATTTTGCACTCAACTCTACGGTGCTTCGTTCTTCTTTAAGTGTGTGAAACACCCCAACCTATGGAGTTAGTGAAACAAATCTCTTAGTGCTAGCATCTTGCTAGTAATACTGCGGTACAAAGGAATGGATGGTGGTGGTCAAGCAAACCGCCGTTATAATATAGAAATAAACTTACAGAAATATGAACTTCAGCAAGGCCCTTGCATGTGCTCATCAGCATATTCTCCAACTGATAATTACAGAGAAAAAACATTGCAGTCAAGGCCGTGAAGCTACCAACTATCACACAAATGTAATTTATTTTCAACTCATTAACCTAACAAAATCCTAATACACCCACCTCAATTGTGGTAGAAACAGGTTTTCCATTGATAGATTCAATAACATCACCTTTTTGGATTCCGAGTATCTCAGCATTAGATCCTTTCGACACCTAGGGTTCAATTGCCAAATAGTTATACCATATACACATGGGAAAAAGAGCACCTTCAGGAAGCCATTACATACCTCTTGAACAATAAGACCATGATCAATGTTATACATACGCCATAACATATCAACATGAGCAGGCTCTAGAAGCTTGATGGCCTCAAACGTCATCCCAAGATGGGGCCGAGCGATGTACCTGCGCCAAATCAGACACCATTTAACATATTTCGAGCCAGGTATACAGGAGTAAGTAACCCTTCCACAATAAGCAGTCTTTTGTGGAATTCAGCTTCTATCTAACATGTTAAAAAAAACGGTAACCAACTATTTTGATTCAAATAGAGCTCAAAAAGACCCAAAGGGGAGGAATCATTCATTGGATAATTCATAGTGGTTGAAAAATGCACAAAGACTGTTTTTCATGATATTACATAAATGCAAAACATCATATTTCAATATGACCGAGGACAACTGAGTACCACAAAAAAACATTTGAAAATCTCCTAGGTTTCAGGAAAAATTGTCAATTAAGATAAAACCTAAAACATAGTTTTCCATTTAATTTCACTCTACAATTTGGCTAAACATGCGAAGCAGAATTATAAAGTCTTATCAGTTCCTTCTTATAAATAGTTATCATCATGAACCATTTTGTACTCTCGGCGTGGTTCTACTTGTTTATTTCTAGTTCTTGATTTGCTTGTAAATAATTATTATTGCTAAATAATTTATTGCAGCCACTTGTTCAAACATACGACTATGTATATATACATAAAACACAGCACTAATCACATTTGCTTTGAGAATCTTAATGTAACTTATGGTCATTAAATTGCACCGTTAAAAATATCGGTGAGTTAATCTCCGCATATCGGACAGTTAATCGTCTCTCGACCACCTGCTGATATGAAAACCACCTATTCCCGCAATTAACTGGGTGGATCGATTTACCTGTCTGATAAGCCGATTAATTGGCTGTCAGACCGAATTGTCGGCTGGGCCGATTAACTGCCTGGGCAATTTTGGCCCAAATTTAGCCCGTTCCCTCCCTTTCCCCAAAGCCTACCGCGCATTAGGTTAGACCATTCCCTCCCTTCTCCCGCACGTGGAGTAGCAGCCACAGCCCGTGCTCTGAGCTGCCGCTGACGTAGCAAGTTAAACTCCTCTCCTCTGTGATGTAATACTGCTGTTGCTGCTCTCCTATGTAGTATCTAGTATATACTCCCTCAATATAAGTCTTTGGAGAGATTTCACTATAGACCACATACGGAGTAAAATGAAAGAATCTATACTCTAAAATGCATCTATATACATCCGTATGTGGTCCATAGTGAAATCTCTACAAAGACTTATATTTAGGAACGGAGGGAGTACTATATACTGATGTGGTGCATTTGACAATTGTAGCAATCTATGGCTTCTTCTGCTGCAGCAAGTGCCCCAACATGGAAAAGAAATTCAGATGCAGCCTAGGATATACCCTAGTCAACCTACCAATAAATTCAGTTAATAGGCTGATAAGCCATTTAATCCCTACTCAGCACCCAACAGATATGCTACCAATTACCGAACAATGTTAAATTGCATAAAAGTGGGCAAATAGATACTACAAAAAATAGTTCGACTTCTAACAATAAGAAGAAAAAATAGGAGGAACACATTAGCTTAGCATCATCAAATAATCATATAGATGCTATCACAGAGCTGAGAGGAAAAACGAACCGATGTTTCTTCCATGAATCCAAACAATTGAGCAAAATGGAAGACGGTATAAAAGACCCAAATCTCTTAGGGAGGTTGACCATTCCGACAACTTTCTCCTTCAAGTCAATGACTAGTCCCCCATTGTCATACTGCAACAATTCATATTGACAAAACATGAGAATTTACAGTAATAAGAAAAATGTTATAAAACAAATGACATAGAAAAACTCAATGTTGTAACAAATGCATATAGTACTACCTCATGATAAGATATATTACCGCATTATCATCACCATGGCCATCTGGAGAACGGAAGTGCACATTGTGGTACCGCCGGTACATGTTTGGATTCCGATATTCTGCCCTAGCATATGTTATCCTTAGATTTAAGGAATTGTCTCTTCCGAGCCGAAAAATGTCTTCAGCAAATTTTACATCCTTTTCACAAAAAGTTGGTAACTTGATTGGTTGATCCACTTCGACATTCAAGAAAGCAATATCGTAATGGGGCTGATAGTAGACCAGCGTGCCCTTTGCACTGGTGCCATTTAGCAAATGAACAGTGACCTAAAAAAGTTGCGGAACAGATTGTATTAGAATTTTGAACAATGCCTAGTAAGCAAATCGCATATGATGTTTCCCTTTTGCTATCGGAAAAGGCCAATAGCCAGCACAAAAAACATGTGCTCTGTCCTTTGCAAATGAACAGTGAACTGAAAAAAAGTTGTGGAATAGATTATATAAGATTTTTGAACAATGCTTAGTAAGCAAACGCATGTGCCGTTTTCATTTTGTTACTAGGAAAGGCCAGCACACAAAAAAAAAAAACAAGCGAATTGTAACTAGTTAGATTTACACCGGAGATTTATTTTGGGGTGGGAGCGGCTGGAAAAGAATCATACAAGGGTAGAAATTTTCAGAAGAAACACTACATATGACTCACATCAGCATGAGGGGCATACTCTTCGCCGCCTGACCAGACACTGAAAGGAGCATCCTTTGTGCGAATCAGCCACGCAGTTGTCAAAACAAGGCCGGTTTTCTTCTCCTTGTCCCAATCGACCCAGAAGCCGGAGCAGCGTCTCAGCGGTTCACCGTCTGTGTGATTCAAGCACGGTACACACATTAAGTTGATTTATCAATCAAATCCAAAACAGAGGGTGCAAGCCAGGCTGATTCAAAACAGAGAGGCTGCAAAGCAGAGCTGCATATATATATACACATACTACATACCAAGAGAGGATGAAACCCCTAGAAGGAATTTGGCAGCAGAGAGCACCGCCTTGCTTCCAGATCACTGACGGAGAAGAGCTCGGCAGTGTGAAACCGGGTCGGGGGTTTGAAGTAATCGAGCGTAGGGATTTTCACAGGCGGGGGAGCTATATATCGAACGAGAGTTAATAATTAATTAATTAAACAGTTGCGTTGCTAGTAAACTGAAATTGATGAAATAATCGATGAGACGGACCTGATTCTTCCTCGCGTTTCATCTTGGCCAAGTCGGCATCGCTGATAACCCACGCGTCTGGATCTCTCCGCACAATCACCTTCTTCTTCTTCTTCTCCGGCAAGGGACCGTCTAGGCTGGACCTCTTCACACCCGCCGCACTCATCTTCTTTCTTGGAACCCGATCGAGGAACCAACCGAACCTCCTCTAGCAATCGCGCCGCCGCCGCCGAACGACTGTGGTCTTGGTGGCGGATCCTCCAATCGCGCCGCCGCCTCCGCCGCAGGCTGTGACGGGGATAACCAGTGGGAATTTATTCGCGGAGTTTTTTTTTAAATCCGCGGAGGAGTTCAGGGGGTGCTCCTATTTCGCAACCTGCGCGATGGAGAACGCAAAAACGCGCACCCCCGCGAATGCTTTTGGGGCTCTTTCGTTATTTTTTTTGCTTCATTAAAAACTGTTCAGCATTTCAAACAAAAATCGAATTTCAAAATTCTTCCCAAATTTTCAAAGTTTTCTCGAATTAAAAAAATGTTTGCGAATTTGTAAAAGTGTTTGTGATTTTTTTAAAAAAAATGTTTGTGGATTTAAAAAATGTTCATGATTTCAAAAGAATGTGCGTGAACTTCTAAAAAAGGTTAATGGATCGCCAATTTTTTTAAAAAATATTTAAAGATTTGAACAATGTTCAAGATTTCAAAAAATGTTCATGTTATAAAAAATCACAAATTCAAAAAATGTTTGTGGATTCAAAAGATGCTCGTAAAAATGAAAAAGAAAAATAAAAAAGGAAAACAAAAATAAAAAAAGTATGAGAAAAACTGGTCTAGTAAGGTTCCCAAAACCGAAAGAGGGACCTACGCTACTTGGGTTTGCCCAATATCACTTTGTTCGATTGAAATAGTTTGTTCTAAAGATATGCTTTGAGTGGCAACAATCATGGAAGACTATAAAATGGTTGAGTATATGAAGTTTGTGAAATGTAATGAATTGCAATTGCATTGATGACTAAAACATAGTTTGTTAGTTTTGAGGAAAGTTTATTGTTTATACTTCAGCTTGTGAGTGAAGTGTTACTTGATCATGAGAAGTTTTACTATTGATACTTGCTTTTATAATAACGATCATGATGTTGCCATGTTCATATTTTGTTTTATCGACACCTCTCTCTATAAACCTGTGGCCATGATTATCGAGTTCGTTATTCGCTCTGGTACAAGCGGAGACTAAACTTGAGGGAGTTGATATGTCCATTTTGCATCATGTTTTTCTACTATTATTTATATTGTTTGAAAATTATGTTTCGCTTTTAGATGCAATTCTAATGTCTTTTGTCTCTTCAATTGCAAGTTTTGTCACAAGAGGGGTGATATGTCTCCAATGTATCTAATTTTCCAAACTCTTTTGCCCATGTTTTGGACTCTAACTTGCATGATTTGAATGGAACTGACCCGGACTGACGCTGTTTTCAGCAGAATTGCCATGGTGTTATTTTTGTGCAGAAATAAAAGTTCTCGGAATGATTTGAAACTTCACGGAGGCACTTTTTGGAATTAATAAAAAATACTGGCAAAAAAATTAACAAAAGGGGGCCCACACCTTGGCCACGAGGGTAGGGGACGCCCTAGGGCATGCCCCCTACCTCGTGGGCCCCCTGGAGCTCCACCGACCTCAACTCCAACTCCACATATTCACGTTCGGGGAGAAAAAAATCAAAGAGAAGGATTCATCGCGTTTTACGATACGAAGCCGCCGCCAAACCCTGTTCTTCCTCGGTAGGGCTGATCTGGAGTCCGTTCGGGGCTTCGGAGAGGGGAATCCATCGTCATCGTCATCATCAACCATCCTTCATCACCCATTTCATGATGATCACCGCCGTGCGTGAGTAATCTCATCGTAGGCTTGCTGGACGGTGATGGGTTGGATGAGATTTACCATGTAATCGAGTTAGTTTTGTTATGGTTTGATCCCTAGTATCCATTATGTTCTAAGATTGATGTTGTTATGACTTTGTCATGCTTAATGCTTGTCACTAGGGCCCGAGTGCCATGATTTCAGATCTAAACCTATTATTTTTGCATGAATATATGAGTGTTCTTGGTCCTATCTTGCAAGTTATATTCACCTACTATGTGTTATGATCCAGCAACCCCAAAATGACAATAATCGGGACCACTCCCGATGATGATCATAGTTTGAGGAATTCATGTATTCACTAAGCGCTAATGCTTTGGTCCGGTACTCTATTAAAAGGAGGCCTTGATATCCCTTAGTTTCCACTAGGACCCCGCTGCCACAGGAGGGTAGGACAAAGATGTCATGCAAGTTCTTTCCCATAAGCATGTATGACTATATTTGGAATACATGCCTACATTATATTGATGAACTGGAGCTAGTTCTGTGTCACCCTATGTTATAACTGTTGCATGATGAATGACATTCGACATAATTATCCATCATTGATCCATTTCCTACGAGCTCGTTTCATATTGATCTTTGCTAAGTTACTTCTCTGTTGCCACTGTTACGATTGCTACAAAACTGCTACTATTACTTCCATACTACTTTGCTACTAAATACTTTGCTGCAGATATTAAGTCCTTTGGGTGTGGTTGAACTGACAACTTAGCTGCTAATAGTTGAGAATATTCTTTGGCTCCCCTTGTGTCGAATCAATAAATTTGGGTTGAATACTCTACCCTCGAAAACGGTTGCGATCCCCTATACTTGTGGGTTATCAAGGGGGATTGTCGGTAGCTGGAATTTTGACCTAAAAATAGCTACAAAAGAGATAGCTATTCTTCGGGGCTCCAAATGACCTAAAGTTTTATGGAGATTTATTTTGAAATATATAAAAAATACTAGAAGAAAAAGTTACCGGAGGCACCTATGAGCCACTAGCTCAGGGGGCGCGCCCTATGAGCTTATGGGGACCACAATTGACCTCTGTGGCCCATATTCTCTTATATGAAGCCATTTTCCCTAGAAAAAAACAAGAGAAGACTTTCAGGACGAAGCGCCGCCGTCTCGAGGCAGAACCTGGCCAGGAGCACTTTTCCTCTCTGGCGGAGCGATTCCGCCAGGGATACTTCCCTCTGGGAGGGGGAAATTGAAGCCTTCGTCATCACCAATGCTTCTTTTATTGTGGGAGGATTCATCTCCATCAATATCTTCAGCAGCACCATCTCATCCCCAAACCCTAGTACATCTCTTGTATTAGATCTTTGTCTCAAACCTCATATTGGTAGTGTGGGTTGCTGCTACCTCTTGAGCTTGCGTTGGTTTTCCCTTGAAGAGGAAAGGTGATGCAACAAAGTAGCGTAAGTATTTCCCTCAGTTTTGAGAACCAAGGTATCAATCTAGTAGGAGACAACACACAAGTCGCCGAATACCTACACAACAATCAACAACTTGCACCCAACGTGATAAAGGGGTTGTCAATCCCTTCACGGTCACTTGCAAAAGTGAGATCTGATAGAGATAGATAAAAGGTAAAGTAAATATTTTTGGTATTTTTGGTTTGTAGATTAGAAACTAGTAAGATGTAAATGAGATTAAATAATATGAAAAGGAGATTCAATATAATGGAAAAGAGACCCGGGGCCATAGGTTTCACTAATGGCTTCTCTCAAGCTAGCAATTATTACAGTGGGTGAACAAATTACTGCCGAGCAATTGATAGAAAAGCGCATAGTTATGACGACATCTAAGGCAATGATCATGAACATAGGCATCACGTCTGTGTCAAGTAGACCGACTCCTGCCTGCATCTACTACTATTACTCCACACATCGACCCCTATCCAGCATGTATCTAGAGTATTAAGTTCAGAAAGAACGGAGTAGCGCATTAAGTAAGATGACATGATGTAGAGGAATTAAATCAAGCAATATGATGAAAACCCCATCTTTTTATCCTCGATGACAACAATACAATACGATCCTTGCTGCCCCTACTGTCATTGGGAAAGGACACCACAAGATTGAACCCAAAGCTAAGCACTTCTCCCATTATAAGAAAGATCAATCTAGTAGGCCAAACTAAAACGATAATTCGAAGAGACTTGCAAAGATATCAAATCATGCATATAAGAATTCAGAGAAGAAACAAATATTATTCATAGATAATCTGGTCATAAATCCAGAATTCATCGGATCTCGGCAAACACACCACAAAATAATATTACATTGAATAGATCTCCAAGAACATCGAGGAGAACATGGTATTTAGAACCAAAGAGAGAGAAGAAGTCATCTAGCTAATAACTATGGACCCGAAGGTCTGTGGTAAACTACTCACGCTTCATCGGAGAGGTAATGGTGTTGCTGTAGAAGCCCTCCATGATCGAATCCCCCTCCCGCAGGACGCCGGAAAAGGTCCCTAGATGGGATCTCACAGGTACAGAAGGTTGCGGTGGTGGAAAAGTGGTTTCGTGGCTCTCCTGGGTGCTTTCAGGGTATAAGAGTATATATAGGTGAAGGACTAGGTCAGGGGAGCTACGAGGGGCCCATGAGGATGGGGGTGCGTCCTACCCCCCCTGGGCGCGCCCTCCTGCCTCGTGGGCGCCTCGTTGCCTCTCCGACTTCATCCAAGTATTTTGGTTTTCTTTCGGTCCAAGAAAGATCATCGCGAAGGTTTCATTTCGTTTGGACTTCGTTTGGTATTCCTTTTCTGCGAAACTCTATAATAGGAATAAAAACAGAAACTGGCACTCAGCCCTCAGTTAATAGGTTAGTCCCAAAAATAATATAAAATAGCATATAAATGCCTATTAAACATCCAAAACAGATAATATAATAGCATGGAACAATCAAAAATTATAGATACGTTGGAGACGTATCAAGCAATACCAAGCTTAATTCATGCTCGTGAAGCGTGTCATAATAAACAGAACAGTGGAAAGTTGCATGACAATATATCTCGGAATGGCTATGGAAATGCCATAATAGGTAGGTATGGTGGATATTTTGAGGAAGGTAAATGGTGGATGTATGGTACCGGCGAAAGTTGCACGACACAAGAGAGGCTAGCAACGGTGGAAGGGTGAGAGTGCGTATAATCCATGGACTCAACATTAGTCATAAAGAACTCACATACTTATTGCAAAAATCTACAAGTCATCAAAACCAAGCACTACGTGCATGCTCCTAGGGGAAGGGTTGGTAGGAGTTAACCATCGCGCGATCCCGACGTCCACACATAAGGAGGACAATCAAAGAGATACCTCATGCTTCAAATTTGTTACACAATGGTTACCATACATGCATGCTACGGGAATCACAAACCTCAACACAAGTATTTTTCTCAAATTCACAATTACTCCACTAGCATGACTCTAATATCACCATCTTCATATCTCAAAACAATCATAAGGAATCAAAATTCTCATAGTATTCAATGCACATTTTATGAAAGTTTTTATTATATCCATCTTGGATGCCCATCATATTAGGACTAGTTTTATAACCTAAGCAAATTACCATGCTGTTCTAAAAGACTCTCAAAATAATATAAGTGATGCATGAGAGTTCAACAATTTCTATAAAATAAAGCCACCCGCCGTGCTCTAAAAAGATATAAGTGAAGCACTATAGCAATATTGCCTAGCTCAAAAGATATAAGTGAAACACATAGAGTATTTTAATAAATCACGATTCATGCGTGTCTCCCCGAAAAGGTGTGTACAACAAGGATTATTGTGGTAAACTAAAAACCAAAGACTCAAATCATACAAGACGCTCCAAGCAAAACACATATCATGTGGTGAATAAAAATATAGCCTCAAGTGAAGTTACCGATAGACGAAGACGAAAGAGGGGATGCCTTCCGGGGCATCCCCAAGCTTAGGCTTTTGTTTGCCCTTGAATATTACCTTGGGGTACCTTGTGCATCCCCAAGCTTATGATCTTGCCACTCCTTATTCCTTACCCAAAACTTGAAAACTTCAGAACACAAAACTCGACCGAAAATCTCACGAGCTCCATTAGTATAAGAAAATAAATCACCACTTTAAGGTACTGTTGCAAACTCATTCTTTATTTATATTGGTGTAATATCTACTGTATTACAACTTCTCCATGGTTCATACCCACGATAATACCCATAGATTCATCAAAATAAGCAAACAACACGCGAAAAACAGAATCTGTCAAAAACAGAACAATCTGCAGTAATCTGTAACTCTCGAATACTTCTGTAACTCCAAAAATTCTGAAATACATTGTTGGACGTGAGGAATTTGTCTATTAATCTTCTGCAAAAAGAATCAAGTCAAAATCACTCTTCTGTTAAAAATGACAAATAATCTTGTGAGGGCGAAAGTTTCTCTTTTTCAGCAAGATCAAATCAACTTTCACCCAAGTCTTCCCAAAGGTTCTACTTGGCACAAACACTAATTAAAACATGAAACCACAGCTAACCAGAGGCTATATGAATTATTTATTATTAAACAGGAGGAAAAAGCAAAGAACAAAAATAAAATTGGGTTGCCTCCCAACAAGCGCTATCGTTTAATGCCCCTAGCTAGGCATAAAAACGCGAATAGATTTAGGTATTGCCATCTTTGGTATGCAATCCATAAGTGGCTCTCATAATAGATTCATAAGGCAATTTAATTTTCTTGCTAAGAAAGTGTTCCATGCCTTTCCTTAACGGAAATTGGAATCTAATGTTTCCTTCTTTCATATTAATAATTGCACCAATCGTTCTAAGGAAAGGTCTACCAAGAATAATAGGACATGTAGGATTGCAATCTATATCAAGAACAATGAAATCTACGGGCACATAATTCATATTTGTAACAATAAGAACATCATTAATCCTTCCCATAGGTTTCTTAATAGTGGAATCCGCAAGATGAAAATTTAATGAACAATCATCAAATTCATGGAAACATAACACATCACACAAAGTTTTTGGAATCGTGGAAACACTAGCACCCAAATCACACAAAGCATAACATTCATAATGTTTAATATTAATCTTAATAGTAGATTCTCACTCATCATAAAGTTTTTAGGGATAGAAAATTCTAGTTCAAGCTTTTCTTCAGAAGATTGCATCATAGCATCAACGATATGTTTAGTAAAAGCTTTGTTTTGATTATAAGCATGAGGAGAATTTAACATAGATTGCAACAAGGAAATACAATCTATTAAAGAAAAATTATCATAATTAAATTCCTTGAAATCCAAAACTGTGGGTTCATTGCTACTTAAAGTCTTGACCTCTCCAATCCCACTTTTATCAATTTTTGCATCTAGATCTAAAAACTTTGAATCATTGGGACGCCTTTTAACTAAAGTTGACTTATCTCCAGGCCCATCTTTATCAAGATTCATATTGGAAAACAAAGATTCAATAGGAGTCACATCAATCACTTTTAGATCTTCATCATTATTATTTAGGACCTCAGGTTTGGCGGCCATCTTATTAACTAAGGTGGCTTGTTTATCAAAAATTTGGCCCACTAAATTTTCAAGATGAGCAAACTGAGATTTTAAACCAAATTCCTTAGACATATCATCGAGCTTTTTATTCATGTACAACATAAAACTTTTTTGTTCTTTAAGCTCGTTTCTAAAGAAATTATTATGCTCAAATTGCACAAACATAAAGCTTCTAACATTATTTTCAATTTCTTCCAACCTCCTAAGGTGAGGATCAACGCTCTTTGGCTGCATCATCAAAGTAAGCATGCACACCAAAGCACAAGCACACAAGAAGCAAGCGAAAAGAGACGAACCGAAGAGGGGCGAAGAAAAGGCAAAGGTTTTTGAAAATCGTTTTAGAAGTGGGGGAGAGGAAAAGGAGAGGCGGATGGCGAATAATGTAATGCAAGGGAGAAGAGTTTATGATGGGTACTTGGTACGGCTTGACTTGAAGTAGATCTCCCCGGCAACGGCGCCAGGAATTCTTCTTTCTACCTCTTGAGCTTGCGTTGGTTTTCCCTTGAAGAGGAAAGGTGATGCAGCAAAGTAGCATAAGTATTTCCCTCAGTTTTGAGAACCAAGGTATCAATCCAGTAGGAGACAACGCACAAGTCACCGAATACCTACACAAACAATCAACAACTTGCACCCAACATGATAAAGGGGTTGTCAATCCCTTCACGGTCACTTGCAAAAGTGAGATCTGATAGAGATAGATAAAAGGTAAAGTAAATATTTTTGGTATTTTTGGTTTGTAGATCGGAAACTAGTAAGATGTAAACGAGATTAAATAATATGAAAAGGAGATTCAATATAATGGAAAAGAGACCCGGGGGCCATAGGTTTCACTAGTGGCTTCTCTCAAGATAGCAATTATTACGGTGGGTGAACAAATTACTGCCGAGCAATTGTTAGAAAAGCGCATAGTTATGACGACATCTAAGGCAATGATCATGAACATAGGCATCACGTCCGTGTCAAGTAGACCAACTCCTGCCTACATCTACTACTATTACTCCACACATCGACCGCTATCCAGCATGCATCTAGAGTATTAAGTTCAGAAAGAACGGAGTAGCGCATTAAGTAAGATGACATGATGTAGAGGAATTAACTCAAGCAATATGATGAAAACCCCATCCTTTTATCCTCGATGGCAACAATACAATACGTTCCTTGCTTCCCCTACTGTCACTGGGAAAGGACACCGCAAGATTGAACCCAAAGCTAAGCACTTCTCCCATTGCAAGAAAGATCAATCTAGTAGGCTAAACTTCGAAGAGACTTGCAAAGATAACAAATCATGCATATAAGAATTCAGAGAAGAACCAAATAATATTCATAGATAATCTGATCATAAATCCACAATTCACTGGATCTTGGCAAACACACCTCAAAAGGATATTACATCGAATAGATCTCCAAGAACATCGAGGAGGACATGGTATTGAGAACCAAAGAGAGAGAAGAAGCCATCTAGCTAATAACTATGGACCCGAAGGTCTGTGGTAAACTACTCACGCTTCATCAGAGAGGTAACGATGTTGATAAAATCCCTCCGTGATCAAATCCCCCTCCGGTAGGACACCGGAAAAGGTCCCTAGATGGGATCTCACGGGTACAAAAGGTTGCGGTGGTTGATGTCACTTGAAGCTACGTTGGTATTTCCCCCAAGAGGAAGGGATGATGCAGCACATCGGCGGTAGGTATTTCCCTCAGATATGAAACCAAGGTTATTGAACCAGTAGGAGAACCAAGCAACACACTTAAACAACCCCTGCACACAACTAACAACACCTCGCAACCCGACGTGTTAAAGGGGTTGTCAATCCCTTCCGGGGTACGGCGCCTCAAGATAGGCAAAGGCCGTGAGGTAAATTTGTAGATAGGATAAATAGATCGCGGGACAAATAAATTGCAGAAAGGTATTTTTGTATTTTTGGTTTAATAGATCTGAAAATAAATGCAAGATAAAATAGATCACAAAGGCAAATATGATGAATAGAGACCCGGGGGCCGTAGGTTTCACTAGTGGCTTCTCTCGAGAAAAATTGCAAATAGTGGGAAAACAATTACTGTTGGGCAATTGATAGAACTTCAAATAATCATGACGATATCCAAGCAATGATCATTACATAGGCATCACGTCCAAGATTAGTAGATCGACTCCTGCATGCATCTACTACTATTACTCCACACATCGACCGCTATTCAACATGCATCTAGTGTATTAAGTTCATGAGAAGGAAGTAATGCAATAAGAACGATGACATGAGGTAGACGAGATCCGTTTATCTATTGCGGGAGATATGGATCCCATCTTTTTATCCTTAGTATCAACGATACATACGTGTCGGTTCCCCTTCTGTCACTGGGATCAAGCATCGTAAGATCGAACCCACTACCGGGCACCTCTTCCCATTGCAAGATAAATAGATCAAGTTGGCCAAACAAAACCAAATATTGGAGAGAAATACGAGGCTATAAGCAATCATGCATATAAGAGATCAAATAAACTCAAATAACTTTCATGGATATAAAAACATAGATCTGATCATAAACTCGAAGTTCATCGGATCCCAACAAACACACCGCGAAAAGACTTACATCATATGGATCTCCAAGAGACCATTGTATTGATAATCAAGAGAGAGAGAGAGAGGAAGCCATGTAGCTACTAACTACGTACCCGTAGGTCTACAAAGAACTATTCACGCATCATCGCAGAGGCACCAATGGAAGTGGTGAACCCCTCCGTGATGGTGTCTAGATTGGATCTGGTGGTTCTGGACTCTGCGACGGCTGGATGAATATTTCGTCGACTCCCCTAGGGTTTCTGGAATATTGGGGTATTTATAGAGCAAAGAGTCGGTCCAGGGGGCACACGAGGTGGGCACAACCCACCAGGGTGTGCCTGGGCCTCCTGGCGCGCCCTGGTGGGTTGTCCCCTCCTCAGGACCCCCCAGGTGCAACCAGGGCCCAACTTCTTCCTTTTGGTCCACAAAAAATCATATCAAATTGGCGTGGCATTTGGACTCCGTCTGATATTGATTTCCTGCGATGTAAAAAACATGCAGAAAACAACAACTGGCACTTAGCACTATGTCAATAGGTTAGTACCAAAAAATGATATAAAATGACTACAGAATGATTGTAAAACATCCAAGAATGATAATATAACAGCATGTAACAATCAAAAATTATAGATATGTTGGAGATGTATCAGCATCCCCAAGCTTAATTCCTGCTCGTCCTCGAGTAGGTAAATGATAAAAACAGAATTTTTGATGTGGAATGCTGCCTAACATGTTCATCACATTCTTTTCTTTATAGCATGGACATATGGACTTTTATATGATTCAAGGCAATAGTCTAGTTTTGACATGAATACTTTAATACTCAAGCATGCCAACAAGCAACCATGCCTTTCGAAATATCAACAGTAAAGCAAGTTATCCCTAGCCCATCATGCTCAATCATTGATCCATTCATGAAACACACTCGAATATTAGCTACACCCAATGCTCAAATACGATCATAGTGCCCCTTAGTTGGTGCTTTATAAGAGAAGATGGAGACTCAAATTCAAAATAAAAATTGCATAAGTAAAAGGAAGGCCCTTCGCGGAGGGAAGTAGTGATTTGTAGAGGTGCTAGAGCTCAAAGCTTAAATTGAGAGATAAAATTATTTTTGAGAGGCATACTTTTCCTGCCAACAAAAAATGACTTCGAGCATCCCAACACTTTCCATGTCGGATACATCATAGGCGATTCCCAAACAAAAAATAAAGTTTATTCCTTTTTCCACCATAAATTTCACTTTCCATGGCTAGCCGTATCACAGGTGCCTTCCATACCAACACTTTCCAAGGAATTTATTATTTGACAACATAAAGTAAATTCATTTTTCATTTTGGGACTGGGCATCCCTAATACCTTTGCCGTACTCTCGTGCAATAACAAGTGAATAAACACTCATCGTGAGAATAACACATCTAGCATGGAAAATATTGGCTACCCTTTACCGCCTCGCGAGTAGTAGAGCACACAAAAGATAAATTTATTTTGAACATTAGAGATGGCACATGCATATTTGCTTAGAACGCCATGGAAATACCGCATATAGGTAGGTATAGTGGACTCATATGGCAAAACTGGTCTAAAGCGTTTTGGACGCACAAGTAGTGATCATACTTAGTGCAAAATGAAGGCTAGCAAAAAGACTGAGAAGTAACCAACCAAAAAGCGAAAAATCTCGTACCCAAGCATTAAGCATAAGTAACACCAAATAATGCACCATAAGTAGGATATAAATTTCATTGCATAACTATTGACTTTCATGCTTGCGTAGGGAATCACAAACCTTAACATCAATATTTTTACTAAAGCACAATTACTCATCAACATGACTCACATATCATATCGTCATATCTCGAAACCATTACTAAGAATCAAGTTTATTTTGTCCAATGATCTTCATGAAAGTTTTTATTATCTCCTCCCTGGATATCTATCACTTTGGGACTATTTTCATATGTTGCTTTTGATAAGCTCAAACAAATATAAGTGAAGATCATGAGCATATTTTTTTTCTTTCTCTCAAATTAATCTAAGTGAAGAAAGAGAGAATTTCTTCAAAATTTACTAACTCCCAAATAAATATAAGTGAATCATGAGAGCATTTTCTTCAAAATTAACAAAGCACACCATGCTCAAAAAGATATAAGTGAAGTACTAGAGCAAGTCCATGGCTCTAAATATTTTAGTGAAGCATAGGAGCAAGCATAGCATAAATTTTGGCTCTCTAAACAGAGTGTGTCCAAAAAGGATTCGACACTTAAAACACAAAGCAAAACAAGCAAAGACTCATATCATACAAGACGCTCCAAGCAAAACTCATATCATGTGATGGATAAAAATATAGTTTCAAGTAAAATATCGATGGTTGTTAGAAGAAAGCGGGGATGCCACTCGAGGGCACCCCTAAGCTTAGTTGCTTGTTAATTCTTTGAATATTATCTTGGGGTGCCTCTGGCATCCCCAATCTTAGCCCTTTGCTTATCCTTATTCCTTCATCCATCGTAAGATAACCAAAACTTGAAAACTTCAATCACACAAAACTCAAACAAAACCTTCGTGAGATCCGTTAGTATAAGAAACCAAACCACTACTATAAGTATTGTAGCCAACCTATTCTTATTTTGTTTTTGAATTATATCTACTGTATTCCTACTTTTATATGGCAAAAAATCATTAAAGAAAACCATAGAATCATCAAAACAAGCACACAACACAAAGAAAACAGAATCTGTCAAAAAAAGAGAACAGTCTGTAGCAATCTGAAAATTTAGAATACTTGTGTAACTCCAAAAATTATGTAATAAATTGGTGAACGTGAGGCATTTTTCTATTAATCCTTTGAAAAAAGAATCAACTTAAAATCACTCTTCTGTAAAAAATAACAACGAATCTCGTGAGCGCAAAAGTTTCTGTTTTTCAGCAAGATCAAATAAACTTTCACCCAAGTCTTCCCAAAGGCATTGCTTGGCACAAACACTAATTAAAACACAAAAAACACAATCATACCAGTAGCATAATTGTGCCAACACTCAAGAATAGAGAGCAAAAAGCAAAAATAAATTTTATTCATTGGGTTGCCTCCCGACAAGCGCTATCATTTTATGCCCCTAGCTAGGCATAATGTGTAGGATCTAAGTTTTGTCATCTTTGGTTCTAGATCCATAAGATGCCCTCATGATTGATTCATATGGTGGCCTAATTCTTGTTCTAGGGAAGTGTTCCATTCCCTTCCTTAGTGGAAATTTAAATTTAATATTGCCTTCTTTCATATCAATCACGACACCAATAGTACGCAAAAATGGTCTACCAAGAATAATTGGACAAGATGGATTGCAATCAATATCAAGAACAATAAAATCTATGGGCATGTAATTCCTATTTGCAAGAATAATAACATCATTAATTCTTCCCATAGGCTTTTTAATAGTAGAATCCGCTAACTGCAAATTTAAAGAGCGTTCTTCAATATTGGTAAGACCAAGCACATCACATAAAGATTTCGGAATTGTAGAAACACTAGCACCCAAGTCACATAAAGTGAAACACTCATAATTTTTAATCTTGACTTTGATAGTAGGTTCCCACTCATAATGCAATTTTCTAGGAATTGAAACTTCTAATTCCAACTTTTCTTCAAAAGCTTTCATCATAGCATCAACAATATGTTTAGTAAAAGCTTTATTTTGTTCATAGGCATGGGGTGAATTTATCATGGATTGCAACAAAGAAATACAATCAACCAAAGAGCAACTATCATAATTAAAGTCTTTGTAATCCAAAATGGGGGCACATCACTAGTTAAAGTCTTGACCTCTTCAAACCTACATTTATCAATTTTCTCAACAAGATTTTCACCCTCCGAATCATAGGGACACCTTCTACCTAAAGTTGACTCTTCTCCAGTCCTTTTTTCATCCATCTTAAATTTACTAAACAAAGAATCAATAGAAGAAACACCAATCATTTTAATATCTTCATCACTTTTGCAAAAGAAATCACTAGAAAACGCTTTTTCTAAAAATTCTCTTTTAGCTCTAAGCATAGCGGTTCTTTTCTTACTTTCATCCATAGAAACATAAAGAGACTTAATTGATTCATCTACTTTATGCACAAAATTTTTCATCTTGAGATTTTCCACATCATGAGCAATTCTATCAACACTTCTAGACAAATCATCAATCTTATTCAACTTTTCTTTTATGGAAGTGTTGAAAATCTTTTGTGTGTTGATAAATTCTTTAATATTATTCTTAAGATCAGAGGTATTCCTATTATTATTGTAAGATTTACCATAGGAATTACCATAATTATTAGAGGAATTACTAGGAAAAGGCCTAGGATTAAAATTACCTCTATAAGCATTATTGTTGAAATTATTGCGAGAAATAAAATTCACATCTATGGCATCAATATTTTTCTCAATCAAAGTATACAAAGGCATATCATTAAAATCAATAGGAGTACTTTTACTAGCAACCAATTTCATAAGAGCATCAACTTTTTCACTCAAAGAAGAAATTTCTTCAACCGAATTAATTTTTTTACTAGCAGGAGCCCTTTTGGTATGCCATTGTGAATAATTTGCCATAATATTATCAAGAAATTTGGTGGCTTCACCCAAGGTAATTTCCATAAAAGTACCACCCGCAGCGGAATCTAAAAGATTACGAGAAACAAAATTCAACCCCGCATAAAATTTTTGTATGATCATCCAAAGATTTAACCCATGAGTTGGGCAATTCCTTAGCATCATTTTCATCCTTTCCCAAGATTGTGCAACATGCTCATGTTCAAGTTCCTTGAAATTCATGATCTGGGTTCTAAGGGAAATAATTTTTGCGGGAGGAAAATACTTAGTGATAAAAGCATCTTTGCACTGATTCCAAGAATCGATACTATTGCGAGGCAAAAAAGAGAACCAATTTTTTGCGAAATCACGCAAAGAAAACAAAAATAATTTCATCTTGACCACATCATTGTCCACATCTTTTTTCTTTTGCATATCGCATAATTCCACGAAGGTATTAAGATGGGACACGTCATCCTCATTAGGAGTATCGGAAAATTGGTCTTTCATAACAAGATTCAACAAAGCAGTATTAATATCACAAGTCTCCGCACTAGTGGCGGGAGCAAGAGGAGTGCCGATAAAATCATTGTTGTTGGTATTTGAGAAGTCAGATAGTTTAGTGTTCTCTTGAGTCATGATGACTACACAATAGGATTGCACTCAAAAAAAGATCCGGAAAGAAAACGACGAACAGAAAAAAGAGATGCGAATAAAACAACAAATTTTTGTGAAGTGGGGGAGAGGAAAACGAGAGGCAAATGACAAATAATGTAAATTGCAAGGATATGAGATTTGTGATTGGGAACTTGGTTATGTTGAAGATCCTCCTCAGCAACGGCGCCCGAAATTCCTTTTGATGTCGCTTGAAGCTACGTCGGTATTTCCCCAAAGAGGAAGGATTGATGCAGCGTAGCGGCAGTAGGTATTTCCCTCAGATATGAAACCAAGGTTATGGAACTAGTAGGAGAACCAAGCAACACAACGTAAACAGCCCCTGCACACAAATAGCAACACCTCACATCCCGACGTGTTAAAGGGGTTGTCAATCCTTTCCGGGGTACGGCGCCTCAAGATAGGTAAAGGACGTGAGGTAAATTTGTAGATAGGATAAATAGATCGCGGAACAAATAAATTGCAGCAATGTATTTTTGTATTTTTGGTTTAATAGATCTGAAAATAAATGCAAGAGAAAATAGATTGCAAAGGCAAATATGATGAATAGAGACCCGGGGGCCGTAGGTTTCAGTAGTGGCTTCTCTCGAGAAAAATGGCAAACGGTGGGAAAACAATTACTGTTGGGCAATTGATAGAACTTCAAATAATCATGACGATAACTATGCAATGATCATTACATAGGCATCACGTCCAAGATTAGTAGACCAACTTCTGCATGCATCTACTACTATTACTCCACACATCGACCGCTATCCAGCATGCATCTAGTGTATTAAGTTCATGAGAAAACGGAGTAATGCAATAAGAACGATGACATGATGTAGATAAGATCCATTTATCTATTGCGGCATATATGGATCCTATCTTTTATCCTTAGTAGGTACTATACATACGTGTCGGTTCCCCTTCTGTCACTGGGATCAAGCACCATAAGATCGAACCCACTACCGGGCACCTCTTTCCATTGCAAGATAAATAGATCAAGTTGGCCAAACAAAACCCAAATATCGGAGAAGAAATACGAGGCTATAAGCAATCATGCATATAAGAGATCAAAAAACTCAAATAACTTTCATGGATATAAACACATAGATCTGATCATAAACTCAAAGTTCATCAGATCCCAACAAACACACCGCCAAAAGACTTACATCATATGGATCTCCAAGAGACCATTGTATTGATAATCAAGAGAGAGAGAGAGGAAGCCATCTAGATACTAACTACGGACCTGTAGGTCTACAAAGAACTACTCACGCATCATCGCAGAGGCACCAATGGAAGTGGTGAACCCCTCCGTGATGGTGTCTAGATTGGATCTGGTGGTTCCGAACTCTGCGGCGGCTGGATGAATATTTCGTTGACTCCCCTAGGGTTTCTGGAATATTGGGGTATTTATAGAGCAAAGAGTCGGTCCAGGGGGCACCCGAGGTGGCCACAACCCACTAGGGCACGTCCGGGCCTCCTGGCGCGCCCTGGTGGGTTGTCCCCTCCTCGTGACTCCCCCCAAGTGCAACCAGGGCCCAACTTCTTCCTTTTGGTCCATAAAAAATCATCGTAAATTGGCGTGGCATTTGGACTCCGTCTGATATTGATTTCCTGCGATGTAAAAAACATGCAGAAAACAGCAACTGGCACTTGGCACTATGTCAATAGGTTAGTACCAAAAAATGATATAAAATGACTATAAAATGATTGTAAAACATCCAAGAATGATAATATAACAGCATGGAACAATAAAAAGTTATAGATATGTTGGAGACGTATCAGCAATGGAAAAGTGGTTTCGTGGCTCTACTGGGTGTTTACAGGTTATAAGAGTATATATAGGCGAAGGAACTAGGTCAGGGGAGCTCCAAGGGGCCCACGAGGGTGGGGGCGCGCCCTCCTGCCTCGTTCCCGCCTCGTTGCCTTTCCGACTTCATCTCCAAGTCTTCTGGTTTGCTTTCGGTCCAAGAAAGTCATCGCGAAGGTTTCATTCCGTTTGGACTCCGTTTGGTATTCCTTTTCTGTGAAACTCTAAAGTAGGCAAAAAAATAGAAACTGGCACTGGGCCCTCGGTTAATAGGTTAGTCCCAAAAATAATATAAAATAGCATATAAATGCCTATTAAACATCCAAAACAGATAATATAATAGCATGGAACAATAAAAAATTATAGATACGTTGGAGAGTATCAGTTGCTAGTAGTGTTGATTACATCCTGTAGTTGATGCTAGTTGGTTTATTTGGTGGAAGATCATATCAGATTGTTAATCATATATTATTCTCCTCTGATCATGAACATGAATATGATTTGTGAGTAGTTCTTTTTGTTCTTGAGGACATGAGAGAAGTCTTGTTGTAAATAATCATGTGAAGTTCGTCTCCTTTCAATATTTTGATGATGTGTTATGTTGTTATTTCCTCTAGTGATGTCATGCGAACGTCGACTACATGACACATTACCATGCTTGGGCCTAGTGGAAGGCACTATGGGATTAGTAAGTAGACGATGGGTTGCGTGAGTGATAGAAGCTTATTTACGCTCTTATTCTGTAAGGGCTTGATTTGGATCCATATGTTTCATGCTATGATTAGATTTGTCTTAATTACTTTTTCATAGTTGTGGATGCTTGCGAGATGGGGTAATCATAAGTGGGTTGCTTGTTCATGTAAGAACAACACCCTAGCATCGATTCACCCACATAAAAATTTATCAAAGTAGCAAACACAAGTCAGTGAATCATGATGAACATGACTAGGCAAAATTCCCGTGTGTCCTCAAGAATGCCTTGCTTACTATAAGAAGTACTTCCGGCTTGTCCTTTGCAGTAAAAGGATTGGACCACCTTGCCTCACCTTGTTACTTTGGTTATTTGTTACTTGATCTATCCCTCAACTACGAGGGGAGTTAAGGAACTGCCATCTAGCTCTGCACTTGATTCACCTTCTGTTTTGAGTAAACTTGCGACACATACACATGCTATTAATTCCAATATGTCGCATGTTATTGATGATGCCACTTCTGCTATGCATGATGCTTATGATGATACTATGATAACCCACAAGTATAGGGGATCTGTCATAGTCCTTTCGATAAGTAAGAGTGTCGAACCCAACGAGGAGCAGAAGGAAATGACAAGCGGTTTTCAGTAAGGTATTCTCTGCAAGCACTAAAATTGTAGGTAACAGATAGTTTCGTGATAGGATAATTCTTGATGGGTAACAAGTAACAAAAGTAAACAAGGTGCAGCAAGGTGACCAATCCTCTTTCTAGCAAAGGACAAGCCTGGACAAAATCTTATATAAAGCAAAGCGCTCCCGAGGACACATGACAATTATCGTCAAGCTAGTTTTCATCATGCTCATATGATTCACTTTCGTTACTTTGATAATTTGGTATGTGGGTGGACCGGTGCTTGGGTACTGCCCTTGCTTGGACAAGAATCCCACTTATGATTAGCCCCTCTCGCAAGCATCCGCAACTATGAAAGAAGAATTAAGGTAAACCTAACCATAGCATGAAACATATGGATCCAAATCAGCCCCTTACGAAGCAACGCATAAACTAGGGTTTAAGCTTCTATCACTCTAGCAACCCATCATCTACATATTACTCCCCAATGCCTTCCCCTAGGCCCAAACAGTGAAGTGTCATGTAGTCGACGTTCACATAACACCACTAGAGGAAAGACAACATACATCTCATCAAAATATCGAACGAATACCAAATTCACATGACTACTTATAACAAGACTTCTCCTATGTCCTCGGGAACAAACGTAACTACTCACAAATAATATTCATGTTCATAATCAGAGGGGTATTAATATGCATAAAGGATCTGAACATATGATCTTCCACTGAATAAACCAACTAGCATCAACTACAAGGAGTAATCAACACTACTAGCAACCCATAGGTACCAATCTGAGGTTTTGAGACAAAGATCGGATACAAGAGATAAACTAGGGTTTGAGAGGAGATGGTGTTGGTGAAGATGTTGATGGAGATTGACTCCATCTTGATGAGAGGATCAATGGTGATGACAATGGCGACGATTTCCCCCTTCCGGAGGGATGTTCCCTAGGCAGAACAGCTCCATCGAAGCCCTAGATTGGTTTCGCCTCGAGACGGCGGCGCTTTGTACCGAAAGCTTCATTATGATTTTTTTCCAGGGCAAGAGACACCATATACTAGAAGATGGACATCGGGGGGCTGCTAGGTGGCCCACGAGGCAGTGGGCGCGCCGTCCACCCTCGTGGACAGTGGGTGGCCCCCCTCTGGTGCTTTCTTCGCCCAATATTTTTAATATATTCCAAAAGTGACTTTCATGGAGTTTCAGTACTTTTGGAGTTGTGCAGAATAGGTCTCTAATATTTGATCCTTTTCCAGCCCAGAATTCCAACTGTTGGCATTCTCCCTCTTCATGTAAACCTTGTAAAATAAGAGAGAAAAGGCATAAGTATCGTGACATAATGTGTAGTAACAACCCATATTGCAATAAATATCGATATAAAAGCATGATGCAAAATGGACGTATGACACGTCTCCAACGTATCTATAATTTTTTATTGTTCCATGCTATTATATTACCTGTTTTGGATGTTTATGGGCTTTACTTTACACTTTTATATCATTTTTGGGACTAACCTACTAACCGGAGGCCCAACCCGAGTTGCTGTTTTTTTGCCTATTTCAGTGTTTTGAAGAAAAGGAATATCAAACAGAGTCTAAACGGGATGAAACCTTTGGGAGCGATCTTTTTAGAACAAATGCAAACCGGGGGACTTGGAGTGGAAGTCAAGCAACGAGCGAGGCGGTCACGAGGGTGCCCGACGCGCCCTGTAAGTGTGGGCGCGCCCCCCACCGTCGTGGGCCCCTCGAGCGTCCACCGACCTACCTCTTCCTCCTATATATATCTAAGTACCCTGAAACCATCCAGGAGCACCACGAAAACCTAATTCCACCGCCGCAACCTTCTGTATCCGTGAGATCCCATCTTGGAGCCTTCGCCGGCGCTCCACCGGAGGGGGAATCAACCACGGAGGGCCTCTCCATCACCACCAAGGCCTCTCCAATGAGTTGTGAGTAGTTTACCACAGACCTTTGGGTCCATAGTTATTAGCTAGATGGCTTCTTCTCTCTCTTTGATTCTCAATACAAAGTTCTCCTTCCTCTTCTTGGAGATCTATTCGATGTAACTCTTTTTGCGGTGTGTTTGTCGAGATCCGATGAATTGTGGGTTTATGATCAAGTTTATCTATGATAAATATTTGAATCTCCTCTAAATTCTTTTATGTATGATTGGTTATCTTTGCAAGTCTCTTCGAGTTATAAGTTTGGTTTAGCCTACTAGATTGATCTTTCTTGCCATGGGAGAAGTGCTTAGCTTTGGGTTCAATCTTGCGGTGTCCTTTCCCAGTGACAGCAGGGGCAGCAAGGCACGTGTTGTATTGTTGCCATCGAGGATAAAAAGATGGGGTTTATATCATATTGCATGAGTTTATCCCTCTACATCATGTCATCTTGCTTAATGCGTTACTCTGTTCTTATGAACTTAATACTCTACATGCAGGCAAGAGTCGGTCGATGTGTGGAGTAATAGTAGTAGATGCAGAATCGTTTCGATCTACTTGTTACGGACGTGATGCCTATATACATGATCATGCCTAGATATTCTCATAACTATGCACTTTTCTATCAATTGCTCGACAGTAATTTGTTCACCCACCATAATAATTTTGCTATCTTGAGATAAGCCACTAGTGAAACTTATGGCCCCCAGGTCTATCTTTTATCATATAAGTTTTCCATCTACTTTTATTTGCATCTTTTACTTTCTAATCTATATCATAAAAATACCAAAAATATTTATCTTATCTTATTATCTCTATCAGATCTCACTTTCGCAAGTTACCGTGAAGGGATTGACAAGCCCTTTATCGCATTAGTTGCATGGTTCTTGTTTGTTTGTGTAGGCGTGTGGGACTTGTGAGGAGCCTCCTACTGGATTGACACCTTGGTTCTCAAAACCTGAGGGAAATACTTACGCTACTTTGCTGCATCACCCTTTCCTCTTCAAGGGAAAAACCAACGCATGCTCAAGAGGTAGCAACATATCAACTCCCCCAAGCTTGGACCTCGCTTGTCGTCAAGCGGAAGCCGATATCGAAAAATATGGCCACATGTTTAGAGATAGAGGTGTCGATAAAATAAAATACGGACATGAGGGCATCATGATCATTCTTAGAACAGCAACATATATATTGTCATATGATTTCTTATGATAAAGTAAGGTTTATTCACAAAGTAAAGCATGAATCAAAAACTTCATTGAAAACTAGCAAACTATAATCTCAGTCATTGCAGCAATTGCAATTTATCATAATATCGGAAAGAGTGAATATAAGAGCTTTTCAGCAAGTCCACATACTCAACTATCATTTAGTCTTTCACAATTGCTGACACTCACATGATACTTATGGGTATGAAGTTTCAATCGGACATAGAGAAAGATAGGGGCTTATAGTTTTGCCTCCCAACGTTTTACCTCAAGGGCAATGTCAACAATAATGTTTTTATGAAAACCCACATCCAATTGGATATATATATCAGGATCTTTCCAACACATAGTGCTTTCCAAAGGATAAAGTGTAAAAATAAAATGTGAAGCTCACCATGACTCTTGTATAAGGTAGAAGACAAAAATAAAAGATAGGCCCTTCGCAGAGGGAAGCAGAGGTTATCATGTGCTTTTATGGTTGGATGCACAAAATCTTAATGCAAAAGAATGTCATTTTATATTGCCACTTGTGATAGGGACCTTTATTATGTAGCCCGTCGCTTTTATTTCTTCCATATCACAAGCTCGTATAAAGCTTATTTTCTTCACACTAATAGATCATACATATTTAGAGAGCAATTTTTATTGCTTGCAACAATGACAACTTACTTGAAGGATCTTACTCAATCCATAGGCAGATATGGTGGACTCTCATGGCAAAACTGGGTTTAGGGATGTTTGGAAGCACAAGTAGTATCTCTACTTGGTGCGAAGAATTTGGCTAGCATGAGGAGGAAAAGCAAGCTCAACATGTTGGATGATCCATGACAATATATATTATTTCGGATATAAGAAAACATAACCCATTATGTTGTCTTCCTTGTCCAACATCAACTTTTTAGCATGTCATATTTTAATGAGTGCTCACAATCATAAAAGATGTTCAAGATAGTATATTTATATGTGAGAACCTCTCTTTCTTTATTACTTCCTATTAATTGCAACAATGACCAAAACTATGTGTCAACTCTCAACAACTTTTATTCATCATACTCTTTATATGTGAAGTCGTCACCCTCCATAAGATCAATATGATCTTTTTATTTCTTTTTATTCTTTCTTTTATTCCCTCAAGATCATAGCAAGTTAGCAAAGCCCTCAACTCAAAACTACTCTTTATTATATATAACTCAAGAACTCGATTACATAGATAGAGATCAAAACAAAACTCAAAGCTAGATCATACTAAAACTTTATTCTACTAGATCAAGATATAACTAAAAGGATCGTACTAAGAAAAACGGTAAAGATAGAAGTGTGATGGTGATACAATACCGAGGCACCTCCCCCAAGCTTGGCAGTTGCCAAGGGGAGTGCCCATACCCATGTGTTTATGTCACTTTCTTCGGGGCTGGTGATGATGGAGTTGTTGATGATGTAGGCTTGTCGTCCATCTTCCAAGGCATAGGATCACCATCATAGAAGGATGATCGAGTCTCCGGGATCCTCAAATCTGCAGCCAAACTCATCCTCTTGAATCTATATTCATACTCACAGTTTTGGTTTTGTGGGTCATAGATCTGGGCTTGGAGGTGCTCGATTTTCTCATGAAACTTGAAGATGGTCCCCCCCAATGTTCTTGGCATACCATTACTAGGGAAAAGCCTATACACAGAATCTTACCAGCAGCTCTCCACAAAATACCACGCTGCTGCTATTTAGCAGCAGCGCGTGTTAGAGAAACGCGCTGCTGATAGGAAAATAGCAGTAGCGCGTCCACCGCAAACTGCGCTACTGCTATAATTGCCATGACCTCGCCCCCCGCTAGTTATAGCAGTAGCGCACTATATTGAACCGCGCTACTGCTATAGAAGTTAGTAGCAGCGCGCTTATAGGAAAACCGCTACTGCTAAGATCAGCCCACAAGTTTAGTCCCACCTCGCTCCGTGAACAGGGTGTTTACCACCTTAAATATGTTATTTCTGAAACTACCACAACCAGTTGGTCTTCACTGAACTCTATGTGTAAAATTTGTGGCCGCAATATGAGTCCACTCCGATTCCTACTGGAGAGGACTCATATTGACAATTCAGATTGTACACAAAAAGATCATTCATGGCCAATGTATTTTTGCATTGACGTATTTTTTGTATAGTTACACTTAGCAGTAGCGGTTTATGTGCAAAGCGCTACTGCTATTCAGATTAGCTGTAGTGTATTTTGGCAAACGCGCTACAACTATCCCTACCTTATCCTCACGCGCATGACCGACCCTCACTCACACTCTCACTCTCGCCTCCCCCCCCGTGCTGATAACCGTCGTCGTGCGTCGCCGCCGCCGCCGCCTTCGTCCGTCCGCCGCCGAAGTACTCCCCTCCTTCCGTCCCTCCTCCCTCCTCCTCGCACATCCTCCCTCTGCCTGCGGCCGCCCCTCCCTCCTCCGCCGCCGCCCTCCTCCCTCCGCCTGCGGCCGCCCCTCCTCCCTCCTCCGCCGGTAGCCCTCCTCCCACCGCCCTCGACCTTGCCGCCCCTAGCTACCTCTTCGTCGCCCCCACCCCCTGCCACTAGTTAGTACTAGATTTAGTAGTTGTAGATGTTAATTTAGGGTTCATAGCTAGTACTAGATGTTGCTTAGTTAGTACTAGATTTTTAGTAGTAGTAGATGTTAATTACTAGTAGTGATGGTACTAGTTAACTAGATGTTGCTTAGTTAGTACTAGATTTTTAGTTGTAGTTGAACTAGTTTACTAAGTAAATTAATAAACTAGTTGAACTAGTTGAATTAATAGAACTAATGTATTTTTAGTAAGATAATTAATATAACTAGTTGAACTACTTTATTTTTAGAAAGAACTAGTTTTTTTCTATTTATAGTAAGTTTATATTTAGTAAGAACTAGTTGAATTAATAAAACTAGTTGACATGTCATATTTGTTGTTATTTTTTAGTTTAAGCAATTATTCGGGATGTATTAGTGATAACTTATATGGTTTCTCAGGTGACCACCGTCGTCCCCGTCACCGACCCCCTCCGACATCCCCGCCGTCGTCCCCGTCACCGACCCCCTCCGACATCCCCGCCGTCATCCCAGTCACCGACCCCCTCCAACATTGAGGTGAGACCAGCCAAATATCCTTGTATATCTTGTGTTGTTGCTCAAATAGGATATGTGGTTGCCCAAGTGGCCGTTCATGTTCAGTTTACATCTCCGAGTGGCCTATGTTTTGCCGGAGTGTTGATTAATTTCCGTTCCGGCAAATTTCAGGCGCTCGATATGTCCTTTTTTTAGCAAAGGTCATGCCGGATTTTTTCGTGAATTCTGGCATGACTTGTGCTAGAATATGTACAAGTTTAATCTTTGAATTATGAACGTAGGAAATGTCGTACTCGGACGACGACAGTCTCCCGGGGGGAGTGTAGCTAGTGCCACGACGATCGAGGTATGTGCGACAGGTTTGTTCAGCTGGACGAAGATCGGCGCTTCAGCGTTAAGCTCGAGGAGACCTTCGATTGTGAAACGGTACGCAACAACGACAAGTGTTTTTTTCATAATTAAGCATGACTTCAACTATTTCAACGTCTAATTTTCATATTTTACAATTCAACTAGCTTATCCCATGCCATGCAAGACGCTATGTCTTGGAGATGATGGGTTTTGAAGACCATGAAAATTTCGAAACAAAGAAAATACACCTAAGGACCCATCATGATATGGATTTTGAAGTAAATCTGTGCAATGCTCAGAGCGTAACCCATTTTGGTTGCCAAAATTGGGAAGCACTTTGCAAAATGTATGGTTTTTATGAGGGTATGATTGTCACCATGGATCTTGGTGATCCTGACATCGAGCAAGACAATATGGACATTTGGGTCCTTGTTGATACGCTTCCGATTGTACCGCTATGTGAGTTTCTCAAACATAGTTATTAACTCATTTATATTGTTTATTTCAAAATAGTTGATAGCTTATTTCCATTGACAGCTTATTTTGATTCTTCAAAGATTATGCGGAAGATGGTAGATAAAACCCACTACACCGATGGCACCGAATTAACATATAAGGAGAAAAATCATCTGATCGCATTTTGTACTCTTCTTGAGAATTACAATAACTATTATCGAACTCCTCCAAATTATGGTGAATACGTGCCACTAGTGCATGTGTTGAACCACGGTAACTTCTCTGGAGATACCCTGGTAAGATTTTTTACTATTACGACATCCGTGCATCTTTTGCATACTTCTAAAACTAGTACATCATTGCTAACTACAAAGTTATTATTATGTTTTTCAACAGAAACTCCCGATGGATTGTGTGCCTCATCTGATGTCTCTGAATGGTCGCCTCTCAGTTCTGAACATACTGCCAGGTAAATCTAGGGAGCTCACCTGTGCATATCAGATTTCTAAAACTGGTGAACACATGATCATCAAAGAATGGAAGAAATGTATGGACATTCGCAAGGAGGTTCTTGGAAGTAACATTCAGCGAAAGGCAAGAATTGGAGACAGGCTAATCTCCATTCTCCATAATGGAGAGTCAGGGGCTATCTTGTTTTTTGCTATTTTACCTTAGAAAATGTAGTAGGTCCTATGAGGTACAATATGTTTATTATGTGGTAATGTGTTAGAGTTGATAATGAGGAGTACTTGTGATTACGACTAGTGACCAATTTGATATGTGATGTCATTGATGAAAACGATGATCTTGAGGAGGTGTTATATGACAATGATGTATTATGATGATGAGTTGTTAATGATATGATGATGATGATGATATTATTATATCATTGGGTGAAAGAACCACGGATTAGTTTCAAGTGGATGGACATCCACTTGAAACTAGTCCACGGTTCTTTCACCCCGTGATGTAATAACTCATTATGATGTAAAAACAATCTCTAAATTCCTGTTGTATGAAAACTTGTGTAAAGGTGTATGAATACAACATGAAATAAAAAAGAAATAAAATACTAAATAGTAGTAGTAGCACGGGAAAGGAGAAGTGCTACTACTAATTACCAGTAGCGCGGTTCTGAAGAAGCGCTACTACTAAGTCAATTTAGCAGTAGCGTGGATCCAGGCGCGCTATTGCTAAGCATTAGCTGTAGCGCCTTATAAGTAGCGCTCCTGCCCGCGCTACTAATAGGCCTAAAACCCGCGCTGCTGCTAGGCTTTTCCCTAGTAGTGTACAACTTGTGGTTGTTCGTGAACCCTGCGATCATCATGTGGTTGGCGTTGAGTCCGCGTTCCACCATCCCTTGGCACTTGAAAACTTGTTGCTCCATTGCTTTGAGTCTTGTCTCCATGCTTCCGGTCCTCCTTGGTCCCTCAACATCGCGAATGTGCAGCACCCCCTCACACATCTCAATGGTTTGAGGGTGTTGCAGCACCTCCGCGAGGTAGGGGTTGATGACCTTCTCGAAAAACTTGTCCTTGGGGGCGCTTGAAGACGTCATGGTGATCTAGATTTGTCAGAAAAATAGCTCGAAATAAAAGGAGAGGATTTTGTTGAGGTACTGTGGTCAAAACCTCTGGGAGATTATATAACGAATTTTTACCGACCAAAAGAAGTATCGTGCAAGAAAACGGAGTCCGAAGGGCACACGAGGTGTCCACGAGGCAGGGGGTGCGCCCTCCACCTTGTGGATGCCTCTTGTCCCTTTCAGACTACTTCTTGTTTTTCCTATTTTTTTAAATATTCCAAAATGGAGAAAATGCTATTAGAACTATTTTGGAGTTGGTTTACTTACCGTACCACATACCTATTATTTTTCGGTGTCTGAAACATTCTGGAAAGTGTCCCTTATGTACTCCTCCGGGGCTACGGTGTCAATAACATTGGTTTCAACATTTATGTGATTACCTGAGATGTAATGTTTGATTCTTTGACCATTCGCCACCTTCGGATTTGTGCCTTCGACATTGTTGATTTTTATGGCACCAGAACGATAGACCTCCTCAATAATGTAAGGACCTTCCCATTTAGAGAGAAGTTTTCCTGCAAAAAATCTTAAATGAGAGTTGTATAGCAAAACATAATCACCTACATTAAACTCATGCTTTTGTATCCTTTTGTCATGCCATCTTTTAAATTTTTCTTTAAACAGTTTGGCGTTCTCATAGGCCTGGGTTCTCCATTCATCAAGTGAGCTAATGTCAAATAGTCTCTTCTCACCGGCAAGTTTGAAATCATAATTGAGCTCTTTAATAGCCCAATGTGCCTTGTGTTCTAGTTTGAGAGGTAGGTGACATGCTTTTCCATAAACCATTTTATACGAAGACATACCCATAGGATTTTTATATGCAGTTCTATAGGCCCATAATGCATCATCAAGTTTCTTGGACCAATTCTTTCTAGATCTATTCACAGTCTTTTGCAAAATTAATTTAAGCTCTCTATTACTCAATTCTACTTGACCACTATAATGTTGATGGTATGGAGATGCAATTCTATGATTAACATCATACTTAGCAAGCATTTTACGAAAAGCACCATGAATAAAATGTGAACCACCATCAGTCATTAAGTATCTAGGGACTCCAAACCTCGAAAAAATAACTTCTTTAAGCATCTTAATAGAAGTGTTATGATCAGCACTACTAGTTGGAATAGCTTCTACCCACTTAGTAATGTAACCAACAACAACTAAAATATGTGTATACCCATTAGAGGAAGGAAAAGGTCCCATATAATCAAAGCCCCAGACATCAAATGGTTCAATAACAAGTGAATAGTTCATAGGCATTTCTTGACGTCTACTAATGTTATCAATTCTTTGACATTCACCACAAGACAAGACAAACTTGCGGGCATCTTTGAAGAGAGTAGGCCAATAAAAACCGAATTGCAATACCTTATGTGCAGTTCTATCTCCCGCGTGATGTCCTCCATATGCCTCAGAGTGACACTTGCCTAGGATATGTTCCTGTTCATGCTCAGGTACACAACATCTAATAACACCATCTACTCCTTCTTTATAAAGGTGTAGGTCATCCCATAAGTAATGTCTTAAATCATAGAAGAACTTTTTCTTTTGCTGGATGTGAAACTAGGTGGTATAAATTTAGCAACAATGTAATTACCATAATCAGCATACCATGGAGCAGTACGAGAAGCATTTATGACAGCTAATTGTTCATCAGGAAAGCTATCATCAATAGGTAGTGGGTCATGAAGAACATTTTCTAACCTAGACAAGTTGTCTACAATGGGGTTCTCAGCTCCCTTTCTAACAATAATATGCAAATCAAATTCTTGTAGCAAGAGAACCCATCTAATAAGTCTAGGCTTAGCATCTTTCTTTTCCATAAGGTATTTAATAGCAGCATGATCAGTGTGAACAATTACTTTGGAATCAACAATATAAGGTTTGAACTTATCACAAGCAAATACAACTGCTAAAAATTCTTTTTCAGTAGTAGCATAATTTCTCTAGGCACTGTCTAAAGTTTTACTAGCATATTGTATAACATTTAATTTCTTATCAACTCTTTGTCCTAGAATAGCACCTACAACATAATCACTAGCATCACACATAATGTCGAATGGTAAATTCCAATTAGGTGGCTGAACAATAGGTGCAGAAATCAAGGCTTTCTTAAGTATTTCAAATTCTTCTACACAATCATCATCAAAGACAAAAGGAACATCTTTTTGTAAGAGATTAGTCAGAGGCCTATAAATTTTTGAGAAGTCTTTAATGAACCTCCTATAAAAACCGGTATGACCGAGGAAACTTCTTATACCTTTGATGTCCTTAGGACACAACATCTTTTCAATAGCATCAACTTTAGCTTTATCAACTTCAATACCTCTTTCAGAAATTTTATGCCCCAAGACAATACCTTCATTAACCATAAAGTGGCACTTCTCCCAATTCAAGACAAGATTAGTTTCTTCACATCTCTTCAAGACTCGATCAAGTTTGCTTAAGAAATCAACAAAAGAAATTTCATACACGGAGAAATCACCCATGAAAACCTCAACAATCTTTTCACAAAAGTCAGAGAATATAGCAGTCATACATCTTTGAAAGGTAGCAGGTGCATTACATAAACCAAAAGGCATACGTCTATAAGCAAAGGTACCGAAAGGGAAAGTAAAAGTGGTCTTATCATGATCCTCTTTGGGCACATGTATTTGAGAGAAACCAGAATAACAATCTAGAAAGCAAAAATGTGTATGTTTGGATAATCTTTCTAGCATTTGATCAATAAAAGGTAGAGGGTAATGATCTTTTCTTGTAGCTTTATTTAATTTGCGGAAATCAATTACCATTCTATAACCTGTAACAATTTATTTGTGGGATCAATTCATACTTATCATTAGGAACAACAGTAATACCTCCCTTCTTAGGGACACAATGGATAGGACTTACCCACTGACTATCAGCAACATGATAAATTATACCTGCCTCCAGAAGCTTTAATATTTCATTTCTTACCACTTCTTTCATCCTAGGATTTAACCGTAGTTGGTGTTCAACAACTGGTTTAGCATCTTTCTCCAACTTTATTTTGTGCTGGCATAGAGTGGGACTAATGCCCTTAAGATCATCAAGAGTATACCCAATAGCAGCACGGTGCTTCTTCAGAGTTTTCAATAATTTCTCTTCTTCATGCTCTGAAAGGTTAGCACAAATAATAATAGGATATATCTTCTTTTCATCAAGATAAGCATATTTAAGAGTATCAGGTAAAGGTTTAAGCTCAAACACAGGATTGCCCTTGGGGGGAGGAGGATCCCCTAGGATTTCAACAGGCAAGTTGTGTTTCAAAATAGGTCCCTATTTAAAGAACACTTCATCTATTCATAAACATATCATTTTCATGGTCTAGCAAATATTGTTCTAAAGGATCATTAGGAGGCACGGCAATAGAAGCAAGACCAATAATTTCATCTTTACTAGGCAATTCTTTATCATGGGGTTATCTACGAAATTTAGCAAAATTAAAGTCATGAGACATATCCCCTAAACCAACAGTAACAATATCCTTTTTGCAGTATATCTTAGCATTAAAAGTATTCAAGAAGGGTCTACCGAATATAATGGGACAAAAGTCATCTTGTGGGGAACCAAGAACAAGAAATCAGTAGGATATTTAATCTTCCCACACAAGACTTCAACATCTCTAACAATCCCAACTGGTGAAATAGTATCTCTATTGACACGTTTAATAGTAACATCAATGCCTTCTATTTCAGCGGGTGCGATATCATGCATAATTTCTTTGTATAAGGAATGAGGTATTGCACTCGCACTAGCACCCTTATCACATAAGCCATGATAACAATGATCTCCTATTTTAACAACAACATGCATACCAACAACAGGTCTATGTTTATTTTTAGTATCGAGTCTAGCAATTCTAGTAGCTTCATCACAGAAGTAAATAACATGCCCATCAATATTATCGACCAAGAGATCTTTAACCATAGCAATACTAGGTTCAACTTTAATTTGCTCACGGGGTGTAGGTGTTCTAGCATTACTCTTACGAACCACAGTTGAAGCTTTAGCATGATCCTTTGTTCTAACAGGGAAAGGTGGTTTCTCAATATAAGCAGTAGAAACAATAGGATCAACATTATAAGTGATAGTCTTCTCTTCAACTTTAATAGGTTCTACTACTTTCACTTAAATGGGAGGATGTTACTTAAACCACTTATCCTAGGGAGATCGACATGAGTAGCAAAAGATTCACATAAAGAAGCTACTATCTCAGAGTCAATTCCATATTTAGTGCTTAATTCATGAAAAGCATCAGTGTCCATAAAAGATTTAACACAATCAAACTTAGGTGTTATACCTGACTCCTTACCTTCGCCGAGTTCCCAATCTTTAGAGTTGAGTTTAATTCTTTCCAATAAATCCCATCTGAATTCAATAGTCTTCATCATAAAAGAACCAGTACAAGAAGTATCGAGCATGGAGTGATTATTGAGAGAAAGCCGAGCATAAAAATTTTGAATAATAATTTCTCTTGAGACCTCATGATTGGGGCATGAATATAACATTGACTTAAGCCTCCCCCAAGCTTGAGCAATACTTTCTCCTTCGTGAGGCCAAAAATTATATATATAACGATCACGATGAACCAGATGCATAGGATAAAACTTCTGATGAAATTCCAATTTAAATCGGTTGTAGTTCCATGATCCAATATCATCACATAGCCTAAACCATGTCAATACCTTTCCCTTCAAAGATAAAGGGAAGACCTTCTTCTTGATAACATCTTCAGGCATACCTGCAAGCTTAAATAATCCACAAACTTCATCTACATAGATTAGGTGCATATCGGGATGTAGTGTTCCATCTCCTGTAAAAGGATTAGCTAGTAGTTTCTCTATCATACCCGAAGGAATTTCAAAGCAAACATTTTCAGTAAGTTCAGTAGGTTGAGGAGCAACTCTTTGCTCTACTGGTCGGGGTGAAGATACCCCGAACAAGACCCTCAAAGGATTATTTTCCATAGTAACAAGTGATAGTAAATTTCAACACACTATGTAAATTTTTTCTTACCAAATTCCACCTACCAAAGGCGCTTCACTGCCCGGAAACGGCACCAGAAAAGAGTGTTGATGACCCACAAGTATATGGGATTATCGTAGTCCTTTCGATAAGTAAGAGTGTCGAACCCAACAAGGAGCAAAAGGAAATGACAAGCGGTTTTCAGTAAGGTATTCTCTACAAGCACTGAAATTATCAGTAACAGATAGTTTGGTGATAAGATAATTCATAACGGGTAACAAGTAAAAAATGTAAACAAGTTGCAGCAAGGTGGCCCAATCCTATTTGTAGCAAAGGACAAGCATGGACAAACTCTTATATAAAGCAAAGCGCTCCCGAGGACACATGTGAATTATCGTCAAGCTAGTTTTCATCATGCTCATATGATTCGCGTCCATTACTTTGATAATTTGGTATGTGGGTGGACCGGTGCTTGGGTACCGCCCTTCCTTGGACAAGCATCCCACTTATGATTAACCCCTTTCGCAAGCATCTGCAACTACGAAAGAAGAATTAAGGTAAATCTAACCATAGCATGAAACATATGGATCCAAATCAGCCCCTTACGAAGCAACACATAAACTTGGGTTTAAGCTTCTGTCACTCTAACAACCCATCATCTACTTATTACTCCCCAATGTCTTCCCCTAGTCCCAAACAATGGTGAAGTGTCATGTAGTCGACGTTCACATAACACCACTAGAAGAAAGACAACATACATCTCATCAAAATATCAAACGAATACCAAATTCACATGACTACTTATAATAAGACTTCTCCCATGTCCCCAGAAACAAACGTAACTACTCACAAATCATATTCATGTTCATAATCAGAGGGGTATTAATATGCATAAAGGATCTGAACATATGATCTTCCACCGAATAAACCAACTAGCATCAACTACAAGGAGTAATCCAGACTACTAGCAACCCACAGGTACCAATCTGAGGTTTTGAGACAAGGATCGGATACAAGAGATGGACTAGGGTTTGAGAGGAGATGGTGCTGGTGAAGATGTTGATGGAGATTGACTCCCTCTTGATGAGAGGATCGATGGTGATGACGATGGCGACGATTTCCCCCTCCTGGAGGGATGTTCCCCAGGCAGAACAGCTCCGCCGGAGCCCTAGATTGGTTCCGCCAAGGTTCCGCCTTGATACGGCGGCGCTTCGTCTAGAAAGATGCCCTATGATGTTTTCCAGGGAAAAATACACCATATATCAGAAGATGGGCATCGGGGGGCTGCCAGGTGGCCCGCGAGGCAGGGGGGCGAGCCCAGGGGGTAGGGCGCGCCCTCCACGCTCGTGGACAGTGGATGGCCCCCCTATGGTGCTTTCTTCACCCAATATTTTTAATATATTCCAAAACTGACTTTCATGGAGTTTCAGGACTTTTGGAGTTGTGCAGAATAGGTCTCTAAGATTTGCTCCTTTTCCAGCTAGAATTCCAGCTGCCGACATTCTCCCTCTTGATGTAAACCTTCTAAAATAAGAGAGAAAAGGCATAAGTATTGTGACATAATGGGTAGTAGCAATAAATATCGATATTAAAGCATGATGCAAAATGGACATATCATACTACTTCTCTGCTTGATAATAATGTGCCACTAGGTGAATTTCTTGATGAACAACTTGCTAGGGTTAGAGAGAATGAAATTACTGAAACTGACGATATTAATGAAAGTGATGATGAAGATTCTCCCCCTAGATACAAATTGCCTATTGTATCTGAGGGTTATGTTATGGATGAAGAAACTGCTAGAGACTTATTTGCTTGTAATGATAGATATGATCATAAGAAACTGTTAGCTAAGCTGAAAGAAAAGTCCTTGAATGATAGAATGAAATATGTCCCTGCATTTGCTACTACACCTATTTGCGTTAATGATAAGGATTACGAATTCTTTGTCGATCCTGAGTTAATTACTTTGGTTGAATCTGATCCCTTCTATGGTCATGAATTTGAAACTATTGTGGCACATCTTATTAAACGAAATGATATAGCCACCCTATTTACTCATGAGGAAAAAATTCGCTATTACTATATTCTTAAATTGTTTCCTTTCTCATTAAAGGGTGATGCTAAAATATGGTTTAATTCTCTTGCTCCTGGTTGTGTGCGTAGTCCCCAGGATATGATTTACTACTTCTCTGCAAAATATTTTCCCACTCATAAGAAACAAGCTACCTTAAGGGAAATATTAAATTTGTGCAAATTGAAGAAGAAAGTCTCCCACAAGCTTGGGCGAGGCTTCTCCAATTACTTAATGGTTTGCCTGATCATCCTCTCAAGAAAAATGAAATACTTGATATCTTTTATAATGGACTAACTGATGCTTCCAAAGACCACCTGGATAGTTGTGCTGGTTGTGTTTTTAGGGAAAGAATTGTTGAGCAAGTTGAATTGCTATTGAATAATAAATTGAGTAATTATAATGATTGGACACTTCCTGAACCAACTCCTAAGCCAACTCCGAAGAAAAGGGGTATTCTATTTCTCAATCCTGAAGATATGCAAGAGTCAAAGAAATCTATGAAAAAAAAAGGTATTAGAGCTGAAGATGTTAAGAATTTACAGCCTATTAAAGAGATACATGGTCTTGATAACCCGACACACGTAGTAAAGGTAAATTCTCTCTATAGATTATATGAAGGTGATATTCCTCATAATAAGTCTGCTAGTCAATGCTTGGATGAGTTTGATAATTTTATTGTTAAACACGAAAACTTCAATGCTTATGTTGGTAGACAATTGAAACGTAATGCTTATATGGTTGAACACTTGAGTGATTATATATCTAGATTTAAATGTGATCTTAAGCTTATTATTAAACATGCTTCCATGGTTACAACTCAAGTAGAACAAGTACTTAAGGCAGAAGATGATTTGCTCAATGAGTTGAATAATAAGAAAAATGATAATGTTGTTAGAGTTATGACTAGAGGTGGTAAAACGACCCAGGAACCTTTGTATCCTGTGGGCCATCCTAAGAGAGTTGAGCAAGATTCTCAGAGAATTAATATTGATACACCTAGTCCTTCTAATAAAAAGAAAAAGAATAATGATAGGACTTGTATGCTTCTAGTGAACCTATTATTGACACACCTGAGAATCCCAATGATATTTCTATTTCTGATGTTGAAACACAATCGTGTGATGAACGTGAACCTAGTGATAATGTTAATGATGATGTTCATGTTGATTCTCAACCTAGTAATGATAATGATGTAGAGATTGAACCTGCCATTGGTCTTGATAACCCACAATCAAAGAATCAACATTATGATAAGAGAGACTTCGTTGCTAGGAAGCATTGTAAAGAAAGAGAACCATGGGTTCAGAAACTCATGCCTTTTCCTCCTAAGCCATCCAAGAAAAAGGATGATGAGGATTTTGAGTGCTTTGCTGAAATGATTAGACCTATCTTTTTGCGTATGCGTTTGACTGATATGCTTAAAATGAATCCCTATGCTAAGTATATGAAAGATATTGTTACAAAGAAAAGAAAGATACCGGAAGCTGAAATTTCCACCATGCTTGCTAATTATACTTTTAAGGGTGGAATAACAAAGAAACTGGGAGATCCAGGAGTACCAACTATACCATGCTCCATTAAAAGAAAATATGTTAAAACTGCTTTATGTGATCTTGGAGCCAGTGTTAGTGTTATGCCTTTCTCTTTATATCTATACTTGATTTGAATAATACTGCATGTTCACGCATGTAGTTGAAACAAAATCAACATAGCCTCCACGATATTTATGTTCATCATGGTTTATATCCTACTCATGCTTGCACTCATTGTTGGTTAATCTTAATGCATGTTTATGACTGTGTTTCTCTCTGGTTGGCGGCTTCCCAGTCACTTTCTAGCTTTCACTTGTACTAAGCAGGAATACTTCTTGTGTATCCACTTCCATAAACCCAAAGGTTGTTCCATAGTCCAACATACCTACCTATATGCGGTATTTACCTGCCGTTCCAAGTAAATTTGTATGTGCCAAACTCTAAACCTTCAAATGAAATTCTGTTTTGTATGCTCGAATAGCTCATGTATCAACTAGGGATGTCTACATCTTCCATGCTAGGTGGGTTATTCTTACGATGAGTGGACTCCACTCATCATTCACGAGAAAATGGCCGGTAAGCAAGAGGCCCAGTCCCATGCTCAAATCAAATCAAAATAATTGCAAACAAAACTCCCCTAGGATTGGATTGTTGTTAGTTGGACGGTACCCGTTGTTTCGGACCAGCCATGGAATGTGCTTGTTGGTGGTGGGGGAGTATAAACTTTGCTATTCTGTTTGGGAACCGCCTATAATGTATGTAGCATGGAAGATATCGAGATCTCTTGGTTGTTATGTTGACAATGAAAGTATGCCGCTCAAAATATTATTTATCTCTATTTCAAAAACTCGAGCTCTGGCACCTTTGCAAATCCCTGCTTCCCTCTGTGAAGGGCTTATCTATTTACTTTTATGTTGAGTCATCATCCTCTTAAAAAAGCACCAGTTAGAGAGCACCACCTTCATTTGTATGCATTGTTATTAATTGATACTGAGTATGATTGTGACTGGATCTCTTTCACCATGAATTACAATGTCTAGTCAGTCCTTGATCTTCAGGGGTGCTCTGCATTTATGTTTTGCGGTCTTAGAAAGGGCTAGGGAGATACCATCTTGTTATATCATATCATGATTGTTTTGAGAAAGTGTTGTCATCCGAGATTGATTATTATTACTCGCTAGTTGATTATGCCATTGATATGAGTAAACATGAGACCTAATTGTTATTTTGAATATGGTTAGGTCAAGATCTTTGCTGAAAACTTGAATGTTGGCTTTACATATTTGCAACAACAAGATCAAACAGAGTTGTCAAAGTTTTTCTTTATCACTTTCAGTTTGTCAACTGAATTGCTTGAGGACAAGCAAAGGTTTAAGCTTGGGGGAGTTGATACGTCTCCAATGTATCTACTTTTCCAAACTCTTTTGCCCTTGTTTTGGACTCTAACTGTTGGTGGGAAACGACACCTATGGGATCACAAGAATCCCTACTACGGTTGTGGGGTTCGGGGTTGTGAGAAGAGTAGGATTAGTAATCAGCACAAAGATCGTTTACCCAGGTTTGGGCCGCGAGGATGCGTAAAACCCTAGTCTTGCTTGGTGGATGTACTGAGTGTTTTTGAGCTCTCGAACTAGCTATGGGTGTTGCGTGGTTCTAAAGAGCCAAATCCTCTTCCAGTGCGCCATGGGTCTCCTTTTATAGGCGAAGGGGCTGCCATAGTGGCACACAGGAGATGGAAAGGCCTACAGTGCTGTGACCTTATCGCCCGTATTACAGGACAAGGCGCATTTAATGCATAGCTCAGGTGTCCCTTCACTTTATCGGGGAAGGAGCGAGGCCCGTCCCATCCATCGCTGCTCCTCCTTGCTTCGACACGCGCCCTGGCCAGCGATGCATGCGGTGCCATGTAGGCAGGCAAGCAGCTAAGGTGGCGCGGTGGTGGAGCCTCCACGAAGATCTGCATGCCGCCACGCAGGTGTGTGCTGAGTCGGCCTAGAAGCTGTGCGTTGCCACGCAGGTGCCTGCCTAGGTGGTTGGGCTAGCAGCTGCATGTGAACGGCAGTGGAGATTTGGTTGGTGCGGGCCAGGCCGTGGCCCCGCTGATGCCCTTGGCAAGGGTCTTGCCGGGTGGCCGGGCAAGGGTCTTGCCATGGCGCGCTGTTGTCCCCACCAAGGACCTTGCCGGGGGTCTTGTGGGTTTCCTCGGCAAGAACCCTGCCGAGGATCGTCACCTTCCAATCCTCATCTGATGTTGAGTATTCTTTGTATTCACAAAGATCTGCATGCCACCATGGAGGTGCCTCCTGAGCCTTGTCTCAACGTGGTTGTTGGCGTCGGGGACCATGGGCTCGAGGGTGGCCCGATCTGTTGGTGTGGGCGAGCTGCCCCGGCAAGGGTCTTGCCGGGGCTGCGGAGGCTGCCCCGGCAAGGGTCCTTGCCGGGGAAACCTGCTTCATCCATCCGATCTCAGTGGTCTTGGTCCTTTGTGTTGCTTTGTTTGCTTCGTGCCTTCGGCTTCTCTCTTGTTTCCCTTCTTTGCCCTGCTATGCGTGGTCGTGGCACGCGGCTCTGACTGCGCGTGCACAAGTAAAGGGGTCAAAAGGAGAGCCCCTACTTTTGTACACTGACAGGAGCCCCCGGGCCTGGGCCACACATAAGCGCGACACGTTGTTGGGCCAGGCCCAGAACGGTGCGCGGGCAGGCGGGGCAGATTTTACCGCGGTAACTGTCCCGTCCACTGCGCTTCCCCATGACCTGTGTTGGATGCGCATCATGGGGGAGCGTGTGTGACGTGGGAGGCATGCGTGGGATGATTCCCGCACGCATGTGTCATATCGCAGTTAATGGGAAAGGAGGCGGACTGCGCCTTCCCCGTAAAAAGGAATAACCGCGGGCGCGCTGCTCACTTTACCCCTTCCTGCGTCTTCTCCAATCTTGTAACCGTAGCCCCCTTTCTTCCTCCTTCTCAAGCCCCCCATCTTCGTTCATCGTCGCCGCGCTTCCGCCACGCTCTGCCCTCTTGCGCAGCCATCATGGCGCCCAAATCCACCAAAGGCAACAGAGTGGACAAAGATGTCGGGGCGACGGAGCAGCCGAAGAGCGAGCTGGTGGCGTGACGGGCGCAGTTCGCCTTGTTCCCCTCGACGGTCGACATGTCCGAGCTTTGGGAGTTCTTCAAACTTCTATGGGGGGTGAAGACGGGGGGGAGAAACGACGGGGCATCCAGCCACGCGCGTCGTCCCTGCTTGTGCTGGGGCTGCTCCAAATCGGTACCCATTCTTCGTCGACTACTTCTCCTGCGGGCTTTGTCCCCCCTTTTCTGATTTTTTCAAGGACATCATGCGTACCTTCGGCTTCCGCCTTCTGGATTTCACTCCGAATGCCGTGGCGTTCATGGCTCTCTTCGCACATCTCTGCGAGGGCTTCGTCGGGGTGCACCCCAACACGACGCTCTTCCGCCACTACTTCTCCCCTCGAATCCAAAAGGGGGGCGCCATCTCCGGCTGCGTCGCCTAGATCCCGAGGGCCAAGGGGGCATACTCGAAGGGCGCCACAAAGGAGAGGTGGGAAGAGCGGCGGGGCCGGTGGTGCTGGATCGAGGAGGAGAACCCGCCAGCGTTCTACGAGGTTCGCCGAGTGGCGCCAGTCCGTGGAAAAGACTGGGGTGATGTCGATGCTAATGACGAGAATATTACGATCGCCACCACCAGGATACTTTGGCTCACCCAGGCCGGGCTCACCCTCAAAATGATCGGGGGGGGGGGGACTTCATCCGCCACCGAATCACTCCTCTGCATGACAAGGGGAGCCCGGCCTGGCTTTTCGTGAACGCTGCTGACATTATGAGGCTCCGCCCTGTAACACCCCAAAAATTTAACCAGGTTTTAGTTATTAAAATTTTGCCAAGAGTTTAAATTTTTTGCCTGCAAGAATATCTCTGTTGATTTCAAAACTTTTCCTTTAATATTAAGGAATTTTTCCCAAGTGGATCCTTCCAAAACATATTGGACTTGTATGCCCTCTCTTTAAAAACATCTCTCAATTGGTAGATTTATTTATTAAATTATTTCACCCTGAACTTTATTCATTAAAATGACTTGTTTTAAGTTTTGGAGCTCTTTTTGTACTACAACCAGTTGATAGATTTATCTAAAAATCCAACCAAAATTTGGAGATGTCATGTGATGTCTCTAAATCACTTTTGTGCAATAATATATTTCATTCAGTGCATATTTTGAGTGCTACACATGTTTTTCTTCTCTGGTCCAGTGGACAATTTTGCACTACAACTCATTTAAATATTTCTTTCTAGTTTCCACCAAAATTATGGGATGTCAGTAGGAGCATATCATTCCATTATATGCAAAAATCCAGGGTTGTTCTTTGAAAATTTTGAGTGAAACAACCTCATCTTCATTCTGGTCCAACTTGATGGTTTGTACAGCATCCATATTATTGCTTGCTCTTTGGCCCTTGATTCTTTCTCCTACTTGTAGTCCTCCATGCTAAACCCCTAAGTCCAAGAGCATGCAACCATTGGCATATTTTTGGTTCATGAAATAATGCCATTCACCTCCTATCCAGATTTGAAGTTCTGCAAAACTTGCACTAGCAAGTTTGTGCTTTTCACCAACTAACCTCACCACCCTCTTGTGCATCCAAAGAGACACTGATATGGAAGAATTGGTCACTCCAAGAAATGCCTTGGTGCCTGTGGCATTTTGTCAATCACCTTGAGAGCATGACCAGATTTGACATGAGTTTTGGTTTGCATTGTGGATCTGATCCTCTGACCCTTCAGGCATGTCCACTAGCACCTAGATTAAACCTGCTAATCCCCAGCTCCAACCAAGCCACCTAGCAGGCCATGGCATTTCGTCGACCAGATGGTGGGCGTGCACTGGACACGCCCAGAGCGTGCGTATTGCACGAGCCGTGCGCCCGAGCCGCCGCGTCATGTCCTGCACTCGCTCCAGCCCATGACCGACCGCAGTCAGCACGCCGTGTCCCCTTGTGCACTACACGCTCCCCCCTCACCGCAACGCGCCAAGCAGACACTCGCCGCGTCCTCGGGAAGCCAAGGACTAGCCGCCACGGCCACCCGACAGCCCACCTCAGGTCGGCGCCGCCCGAGCCTTCCCCGCTCGCCACCTGTCTCCTGGAGTAGTGCGAGCTCATCCGCAGCCTCATCCTCTAGCGCGCGTCGCCGCCACGTCGCCCTAGCTACAGCGAGGCGGTTCGCCGGCAAGCTTATCCGCGGCCACGGGAACCGACCTCGCCGGGCTATATAAAGCCCTCGATCCTGCCTAGGCTCATGAGCAGCCTCACTCGAGCCGTAGGAAGCATCTCCCCCTCCCCAATTGGCCAGGGGCCACTCTCTTCCCCAACTCCGGCAGGGTCGGCCGCCACCTCGCTCCGGCAAAATACAGCCAATGCCAAAGCCCCCAGACCCCTCCTGTGCTTCCATCCTCCTCCCCATGACCCTGCGGAGCCGCCCAACATCTCAGACCCGCTCGGGAACCACCATGGCCGGAATCCCCAAATCCACCGAAGCCTCTCCTCCGTCGCGGAGCTCGTCGCCGACGACTCCCTCCACCCCCGGCGACCCTACAACCACCGGGAGGACCGTCTAGGAGTGGCGATCCATCCCTGCACTTGGATGCCCGCGAAGAACCTCCGTTCGCCGGCGACGATCGCCGGACACCCCGCCTCTGCTCGGGCAGAGAAGAGGAGGGAGTGGGGGCTGGTCAAACCTGACCAGTGGGCCCCTGGACCCACTGTCAGAGACCCAACCCCGCCTCCACGTGTTTAAGTGGAAGCGCAAAACCCCGAGTATGTCTCCCCTTTCGAAGGCGTATTCTGCCCGAAACATTTTCTTTTCTGTTTTGTTTTAAATAACAGATTTTGACCAGGATTTTGACTGCTTATAACTTTTTAATTACAACTCCAAATGAAATGATTCTTTTTCCTATCTCTCTCAAATTTGATCTAGTTTATTTTAAGATTTATTTCAAAAAAAATCAGACAACTTTTTGGTACTGTTTTTGAAGCTATATATTGATTCAAAAATACTTTTAAATAGGATTTTGGAGAGAGGAGAAAGCATTCAAATGTTTTGGAGTGCACCCTGCCTTTCCACACATTGAAGGCAAGCATTCTGAACCCCGGCATAATATTTTTGTGTGTTCGTTAACACGTTTACAGCATCACCTCATTTCGGAGAACTCGTTATTTCATGTGATATGATCATGTGCATGAATGCATATTAATGATTTCCATGTTGTTGGAAATGAGCACACTTGTGATAATAATCATCCTCATGTGCCTTGCATGCATACCGGAAGGAATCCGGGAATAACCTCTGCCTTGGGTAGGCATGAGTTTGTCGCTGGTCTCCGTCAGGACGGTTATGTCCGGTATGGCATGGTAGGGTATAATGAGCGTTGATTCTGTTGGTTGAAATATTTTTGTTATACATGTCATCCAGGGAAGATTATAAACCTCCTGAGTCGACCGTAGATCGAGTCTTGTTCCAGTAACCCCCATACTTGTTTCGTACTACCACTCGTCTCTACAACAAGTAGAGTACGGTTCAGTAAGTTGTCAACCTCTTTCTAGCACACACCGTACAGAGAGGCCATGGTGGAGGATACCGGTTGTAGCTGGTAGGCAGGCCACCTGGTCCGGGGGCATGGGTGTTTCTGGTTGAGACCGAGAGGGGAGGCCACCCCTTAGAGCGCGCAATATAAATTTGATCCCATGCTACGCAAGGTTGTAGCCTCCCCACTTAGAGTTTGCTTGACAGGTGTCGTGGGTGATTCCAGACACGTGTGAGTTAAGCTGGTGTGTGCAAGTTAGGTGTGTTTTCAACAAAAAGACCGTAGACGGAATTAGTCCCGATGGACTAAAGGAATCCGTTACTCGTGGGTAAAGAGTACACCCTCTGCAGAGATTAAACCTATTCGAATAGCCATGTCCATGGTTAAGGACTACAGTCTGGGATGGGTCAAGTGTCGGTCTTAGTGTCGGTCTTCGGAGGAGAAACTGTTAAACCAGAACAGGGATTGTGACTTGTGATTTATGATGATTATGATTATTTTTATTTATGGACTAACCCTTTATATTATTTGAAGTATGGAGTATCCTTGGAATGGTTTTACCTCCTGGATATTCACTATGATTTCTTTTAAAGCCCTTTATGTGGTGTCGCTCAGACGCCCGACTGTGGCATTTCTTTTAAAGCCCTTTATGTGGTGTCGCTCAGACGCCCGACTGTGGCATTTCTTTTAAAGCCCTTTATGTGGTGTCGCTCAGACGCCCGACTGTGGCATTTCTTTTAAAGCCCTTTATGTGGTGTCGCTCAGACGCCCGACTGTGGCATTTCTTTTAAAGCCCTTTATGTGGTGTCGCTCAGACGCCCGACTGTGGCATTTCTTTTAAAGCCCTTTATGTGGTGTCGCTCAGACGCCTGACTGTGGCATTTCTTTTAAAGCCCTTTATGTGGTGTCGCTCAGACGCCCGACTGTGGCATTTCTTTTAGAGCCCTTTACGTGGTGTCACTCAGACGCCCGACTATGGCATTTCTTTTAAAGCCCTTTAGTGGTGTCGCTCAGACGCCCAACTGTGGCATATATTTTAAAGCCCTTTACGTGGCGTCGCTTCAGACGCCCAATCGGTGCCTTTTATTATTAATATGTTATTGCATTTTCATAAATAACCTGCTTACATGCATCAGAGATTTGTTTAAGTTTTGTGACTGACGTCATGAGCATAAATATTTCGGAACACCGTTGTTATATTATACCCATGTTCAAAATGTTTGCGAGTACATTCAAAGTACTCACTGGCTTGTCCCTGGCTATTGTCTTGGCCAGATTTCTTGCGCGGAGAGGAGCGACCTTGATGACAGCCCCGGAACCTAAGCAGCGGTGATAGCAGCCTCGCGAAGATAGGAGTTAACCTGGTCAGCTGTTCCCGTGGGAAATGGAGTCTCATAGACACTGATGATTCACAACCCGCTTCCGCTATCAACCACTAGAAACCATTTGTTTTACTCACAGGCCAAAATGGTCTTGTACTACATATTTTGTATTTTGCTTGGAATTTCTGTATCAAGTTGGTGCCTCATCAGCTAACAGTTATCCTGGGGCTGGTGAGCACAAGGGCCATTTTCTGGGAATTAACACCCGGAGAACCGGTCCCCACAAACTTGGTATCAGAGCCAGGCTGACCATTGGCTAATCCTATCTTAGTCAGGTCGAAAAACTTAGGCAAACCAACCCACCAGACCTTAACCAAACTCAGCCAAGCTTCTCGTGCAAGATAGCCACATAGTGACCCCGACACTTGGCAGTCGGTGCCCAACCTATCAACCTAGCCTATCGAACACGCGCTAGTGACCAGCGCCCAAGATGTCTCCTTCACAAGCATGCGAAGGAAGACTCTGTCCCCTTTTTCTATAAAAAGGGCACGCTAGCCCCAACCCAGCATAGCCTCTACCCCAAACCGAGCCATAATGCCAGGCCCCGTCGTGCACAATGAGACCACAGCAACCAACCTTGGAGGTTTTGTGACCATACTCGCAAACCTCTCCCATCGTGCCTACGCATTAGAAGAGCCCCCAGAATATGTTGTGTACCAAGGACCCATGGGCGGTGAAAGCCGTCAATTTTGGGCCACTGTGCACATCTACAGTAGGGGTCTATCTCCAGAACGCCCCTACAGGTTCATGGGAAGAACAACTTCCTTCGAGCCACAAGCCATCCAGCTAGCTGCTCGAGAGGTTATAGTTCAACTCCGGCAGTTGTCGCCCAGAGTTAACTGTCGCTCGTTCTACTACTACCCCCAGCGTGAAGGGTATGGTAGACCACCCCAAGTTGCCAACGGAGATCACGAGACAGATCCCGCATTGTTGCACCTAGTGCGCTATGTAAGTGCACTAGAGGCACTGTTCGACCAGATCACCATTGATCTGATCACAGCTCGAGGAGAGCTGGTTCGTCGAGCCCCAGCAAGAAGAGAAGACGAGCCCGATGCCGACAACCCAGTCGTGCTGTTCGGACACCCGATCGAGACCCTGAGGTCAGCTCCAGCCACCAACCGAGATGCTTTGATGACCCCAGAAGTGCTTCGTCGCCTTTTGGGAACACACTCCAACGGGGTTGTGGCTAACAATCCCCCTGATGGTCATCATCGCTACCCCGACCCTGCAGTTCCTCCGCCATCTCCGACTAATCCCAGCAGTGAGACACGTGGAGAAGCCTCGTCATACACCAAGCACGCCCGTTTAGACATAAACGAGGTAGATTAAGCCGTACGAGTAGTACCGAGTTTCAGTGTATCCTCGCTTTGTAATCGTGCGACCTTGTATATAAACGCAGCCTGTCGTTGTGCCTCTGTTTTAATAGTAGCCTTGCGTATTTTGTAAGCGCATAGTTGCATATTTTTCGGGCACAACTACCAAAACCAACCCCGACGAGAACCAGAGTAACACGTCTCCTTATGAGATATGTGTATCTCTGACACTGACCCGACCGTTGGAGCTAAGCTGGCAAATTTATTACCCTTCACCGCGGTAAAATGACCCAGCTCCATTGCTATATAAAGGCCACCTCGTGACCTTACCAAGAACCCCACACCTTGTGCACCACCCTCACAACCATTCTTGCCATGCCGAGCCCTAGTATTTATCGGAGAACCCCGGATGCAACCCCAGGTAGCTTTGTCAAAATATTGCGGGACTTTACCTGCAGTACCATGGGTTCTACCCAGCCACCCCAGTACGAGCTGTTCAAATCAAGAATCACTTTTTCCACCTCGGAATATTGGGAAGCAGTACACATCCCTCCCGTAGAAACCAATCAAGATCCAACGGAAGTTTCCTTTGTGGGGGAATCTATGCCAACCCCATGCCTGGCCATAGAAGCTGCTGCGAAGGAAGCAATTGCTCGCCTTCGATCCGCAGTACCCTATGCCCGCGAACGAGGATATTATTACTTTCTGAGCCATGCAGCACCCGGAGGAGTAACATCTTTTCCCGATGGACGGATTGAGAGAGACCCAGTACTGGCCAACCTTATCCAGTACATCATCGCTCAAGAGCATTTGAACCAGCAAGTGATGGTCTATCTCTAGAGTCTCGCTGATTTAAATCCTCAGATTGCCATGGGCAGACCACTGAGGCCCGACCCGGAGAGACGCATACATCGACTGGTCAATCCACTTCCTCCAATTGAGGAGGAGTGTATCCCTTTACCAGAGACATTTTCTCGGGACCCCTCCAGTTACCATTTTCATTTTAGACGTCACTTCTGTGTTTGTTATTGCAGCATTTATTATTACGTTGTAACTTATGCATGATACCTCGAATTTGTGCGACGAGTCGAGTATTTAGTTTCTACTAGTATGAGTAGTTTTCTTCATGATTAACTTGTGTAACCGCGAAAAATCCTAGAATGAGATTTCTTTTTCCTAAGTTGCTGCATCGTTTATCCCCTCACTACATGGATTACTTTTATTTACGCAGCACCACGGCAGCAGACTCACAACCGCTCGAACACATCTGGCGTATTTGTTTTTCACAACGGCTCTTAGCAAATCTCGAGGACGAGATTTTTCTTAAGGGGGGTAGTAATTGTAACACCCCAAAAATTTAACCAGGTTTTAGTTATTAAAATTTTGCCAAGAGTTTAAAATTTTTGCCTGCAAGAATATCTCTGTTGATTTCAAAACTTTTCTTTTAATATTAAGGAATTTTTCCCAAGTGGATCCTTCCAAAACATATTGGACTTATATGCCCTCTCTTTAAAAACATCTCTCAATCAGTAGATTTATTTATTAAATTATTTCACCCTGAGCTTTATTCATTAAAATGACTTGTTTTAAGTTTTGGAGCTCTTTTTGTACTACAACCAGTTGATAGATTTAACTAAAAATCCAACCAAAATTTGGAGATGTCATGTGATGTCTCTAAATCACTTTTGTGCAATAATATATTTCATTCATTGCATATTTTGAGTGCTACACATGTTTTTCTTCTCTGGTCCAGTGGACAATTTTGCACTACAACCCTTTTAAATATTTCTTTCTAGCTTCCACCAAAATTATGGGATGTCAGTAGGAGCATATCATTCCATTATATGCAAAAATCCAGGGATGTTCTTTGAAAATTTTGAGTGAATCAACCTCATCTTCATTCTGGTCCAACTTGATGGTTTGTACAGCATCCATATTCTTGCTTGCTCTTTGGCCCTAGATTCTTTTCCCTACTTGTAGTCCTCCATGCTAAACCCCTAAGTCCAGGAGCATGCAACCATTGGCATATTTTTGGTTCATGAAATAATGCCATTCACCTCCTGTCCAGATTTGAAGTTCTGCAAAACTTGCACTAGCAAGTTTGTGCTTTTCACCAACTAACCTCACCACCCTCTTGTGCATCCAAAGAGACACTGATCTGGAAGAATTGGTCACTCCAAGAAATGCCTAGGTGCCTGTGGCATTTTGTCAAACACCTTGAGAGCATGACCAGATTTGACATGAGTTTTGGTTTGCATTGTGGATCTGATCCTCTAACCCTTCAGGCATGTCCACTAGCCCCTAGGTTAAACCTGCTAATCCCCAGCTCCAACCAAGCCACCTAGCAGGCCATGGCATTTCGTCGAGCAGATGGTGGGCGTGCACTAGACGCGCCCAGAGCGTGCGTATTGCACGTGCCGTGCGCCCGAGCCGCCGCGTCACGTCCCGCACTCACTCCAGCCCGTGACCGGACCGCAGCCAGCACGCCGTGTCCCCTTGCGCACTACACGCTCCCCCCTCACCGCAACGCGCCAAGCAGACACTCGCCGCGTCCCCGGGAAGCCAAGGACTAGCCGCCACGGCCGCCCGACAGCCCTGCTCAGGTCGGCGCCGCCCGAGCCTTCCCCGCTCGCACCTGTCTCCTGGAGCAGTGCGAGCTCATCCGCAGCATCATCCTCTAGCGCGCGTCGCCGCCACGTCGCCCTAGCTACAGCGAGGCGGTTCGCCGGCGAGCTTATCCGCGGCCACGGGAACCGACCTCGCCGGGCTATATAAAGCCCTCGATCCTGCCTAGGCTCATCAGCAGCCTCACTCGAGCCGTGGGAAGCCTCTCCCCCTCCCCAGTTGGCCAGGGGCCACTCTCTTCCCCAACTCCGGCAGGGTCGGCCGCCACCTTGCTCCGGCAAAATACGGCCAATACCAAAGCCCCCAAACCCCTCCTGTGCTTCCATCCTCCTCCCCATGACCCTGCAGAGCCGCCCAACATCTCAGACCCGCTCGGGAACCACCATGGCCGGAATCCCCAAATCCACCGAAGCCTCCCCTCCGCCGCGGAGCTCGTCGCCGACGACTCCCTCCGTCCCCATCACTCCCTCAACCACCCGGAGGACCGCCTAGGAGTGGCGGATCCATCCCTGCACTCGGATGCCCGCGAAGAACCTCCGTTCGCCGGCGACAATCGTCGGACGCCCCGCCTCTGCTCGGGCAGAGAAGAGGAGGGAGTGGGGACTGGTCAAACCTGACCAGTGGGCCCCTGGACCCACTGTCAGAGACCCAGCCCCGCCTCCACGTGTTTAAGTGGAAGTGCAAAACCCCGAGTACATCTCCCCTGTTCGAAGGCGTATTCTTCCCGAAATGTTTTCTTTTCTGTTTTGTTTTAAATAACAGATTTTGACCAGGATTTTGACTGCTTATAACTTTTTAATTACAACTCCAAATGAAATGATTCTTTTTCCTATCTCTCTCAAATTTGATCTAGTTTATTTTAAGATTTATTTCAAAAAAATCAGACAACTTTTTGGTACTGTTTTTGAAGCTATATATTGATTCAAAAATACTTTTAAATAGGATTTTGGAGAGAGGAGAAAGCATTCAAATGTTTTGGAGTGCACCCTGCCTTTCCACACATTGAAGGCAAGCATTCTGAATCCCGGCATAATATTTGTGTGTTCGTTAACACGTTTACAACATCACCTCATTTCGGAGAACTCGTTATGTCATGTGATATGATCATGTGCATGAATGCATATTAATGATTTCCATGCTGTTGGAAATGAGCACACTTGTGATAATAATCATCCTCATGTGCCTTGCATGCATACCGGAAGGAATCCGGGAAAACCTCTGCCTTGGGTAGGCATGAGTTTGTCGCCGGTCTCCGTCAGGACGGTTATGTCCGGTATGGCATGGTAGGGTATAATGAGCGGTGATTCTGTTGGTTGAAATATTTTTGTTATACATGTCATGCAGGGAAGATTATAAACCTCATGAGTCGACCGTAGATCGAGTCTTGTTCCAGTAACCCCCATACTCGTTTCGTACTACCACTCGTCTCTACAACAAGTAGAGTACGGTTCAGTAAGTTGTCAACCTCTTTCTAGCACACACCGTACAGAGAGGCCATGGTGGAGGATACCGGTTGTAGCTGGTAGGCAGGCCACCTGGTCCGGGGGCATGGGTGTTTCCGGTTGAGACCGAGAGGGGAGGCCACCCCTTAGAGTGCGCAATATAAATTTGATCCCATGCTACGCGAGGTTGTAGCCTCCCCACTTAGAGTTTGCTTGACAGGTGTCGTGGGTGATTCCAGACACGTGTGAGTTAAGCTGGTGTGTGCAAGTTAGGTGTGTTTTCAACAAAAAGACCGTAGACGGAATTAGTCCCGATGGACTAAAGAAATCCGTTACTCGTGGGTAAAGAGTACACCCTCTGCAGAGATTAAACCTATTCGAATAGCCATGTCCATGGTTAAGGACTATAGTCTGGGATGGGTCAAGTGTCGGTCTTAGTGTCGGTCTTCGGAGGAGAAACTGTTAAACCAGAACAGGGATTATGACTTGTGATTTATGATGATTATGATTATTTTTATTTATGTACTAACCCTTTATATTATTTGAAGTATGGAGTATCCTTGGAATGGTTTTACCTCCTGGATATTCACTGTGATTTCTTTTAAAGCCCTTTATGTGGTGTCGCTCAGACGCCCGACTGTGGCATTTCTTTTAAAGCCCTTTATGTGGTGTCGCTCAGACGCCCGACTGTGGCATTTCTTTTAAAGCCCTTTATGTGGTGTCGCTCAGACGCCCGACTGTGGCATTTCTTTTAAAGCCCTTTATGTGGTGTCGCTCAAACGCCCGACTGTGGCATTTCTTTTAAAGCCCTTTATGTGGTGTCGCTCAGACGCCTGACTGTGGCATTTCTTTTAAAGCCCTTTATGTGGTGTCGCTCAGACGCCCGACTGTGGCATTTCTTTTAGAGCCCTTTACGTGGTGTCACTCAGACGCCCGACTATGGCATTTCTTTTAAAGCCCTTTAGTGGTGTCGCTCAGACGCCCGATTGTGGCATATATTTTAAAGCCCTTTACGTGGCGTCGCTTCAGACGCCCGATCAGTGCCTTTTATTATTAATATGTTATTGCATTTTCATAAATAACCTGCTTACATGCATCAGAGATTTGTTTACGTTTTGTGACTGACGTCATGAGCATAAATATTTCGGAACACCGTTGTTATATTATACCCGTGTTCAAAATGTTTGCGAGTACATTCAAAGTACTCACTGGCTTTTCCCTGGCTATTGTCTTGGCCAGATTTCTTGCGCGGAGAGGAGCGACCGTGATGACAGCCCCGGAACCCACGCAATGGTGATAGCAGCCTCGCGAAGATAGGAGTTAACCTGGTCAGCTGTTCCCGTGGGAAATGGAGTCCCATAGACACTGATGATTCACAACCCGCTTCCGCTATCAACCACTAGAAACCATTTGTTGTACTCACAGGCCAGAATGGTCTTGTACTACATATTTTGTATTTTGCTTGGAATTTCTGTATCAAGTTGGTGCCTCATCAGCTAACAGTTATCCTGGGGCTGGTGAGCACAAGGGCCATTTTCCGGGAATTAACACCCGGAGAACCGGTCCCCACACGCCCCGGCCTCGACCAAAATCTAATGGTGCTGAGGCACGCTCATCTCTGCCAACGGATCTTCCAGTTGGAGGTCAATGACGAAGGCGAGGTTGAGCGGTCCGGCAAGATTGCAAGGGCTGCCGCGAAGGCCGGCAAGGTTGTCAAGGAGCCCGTTTTCAAGTTGTCAGCGGGAGTGGTCCCGCTTTGCAACAATTCTTGGCGGTCCAAGATCATCGCCACGATGCCGCTCTCTTCAACGTGCATGGCCTTGACCTGAGCTGGGTCGAGCCAGACAAGCTCAAGGTGCAGGAATTCTTCAACACCTTGCACGAGGGATATGTCACCCCGAGTCGCGGCTTATCCAGGACACCTCCCCGGCGGAGCTGGACTACATTGCCGCCAGGATAAGGGAAGTGAGGCTTGTCGTGGAGGCCGGCAGCGCCGGCGGCGTGGAGGACAAGGCTGCGGCAGAGGCGGAGGAAAAAGAGCTCGCCCAGTGGGCGGCGGCCGCTGGGGAGGCCAGTGGCGCCGGCACTGGAGCCCCCCTCGTCGAGGACGTGGTCGACGAGTCATCGTCGGAGGAGGACGAGGGGGAGAAGATCGCGACCGCCGACCCTCCAGATTTTGGAAGGGGGCGAGTCCAGCGGCGGGCCGCCTCCAGTGAGCCAGTCCGTCCTGGCCGGGCCGCGCAGCTGCGACAGGCCCAGGATACGTCTGTGCGCCAGACGAGGGCTGTGGTGACGAAGAAGGTGGTGGAGGCCGTGGCGGCGAAGAAGAAGGCATCCGTTTCTTTATCGTCCAAGCGTGCCCAGACGCAACCGCCTCCCCCTTTGTCGACAGATGTTGGCACGGGGATCGCTTTTGACTTGGGACCCCTCGGCCCGGAGAGGAAGAGGAAGGCATTAGAGGAGGAGGAGGAGGTGGATGAAGAGTAAGCTCTGCTTGTCCCCTCCTTTTTTGTTTTCTCCATTCCCTCAAATGGTGCGGCTTACTCTGAGTCATCTTCATACCGCAGGGACGTGGAGACGCTGGCCCAAAGGATGAGGAGGGGCAGGATTTCGACGAGCGGCCAGCCCCCGGAAGGCACCTCCAGCACGCCACTATTGGTGTTGAGCAGCCCAGACAGCAGTCCCCGGCCCAGCCCCCAGCGTGAGTTCATCACCCATCCTTCGTCAAATGTGCGCCATACGCAATACTTTGGTACTGACCATGCCATGGGTGTAGGAGGGGAGCAGCACCAAGGGGAGCCGCAGAGGGCTTCTCCCAACGTGCCGCCTCCATCGAGGCACGCCACCCCGAGGGGCGTCCTCGGCAAGGGCACCGAGCACCGAGGCCATGCACACGGAGGAGGAGGAGGAGGAGGAGAACACAGGTGCCGGTGACTTTGCCTCAACGCCAAACCTTGGCGGGGAAGGGACTTCCGCCTGTCGGCCTGGCACGGGTAAGCCACTTTCCTTCCATTTCCGCTTGCATTCTTTCTTTCTTCTTTACTGGCTTTTGATCTTGGCTTCGCCATGTCCCCTCCTTGGCATTCAGACTTCTCCTCGATGGACCCAGAGGATGTCGACACCATTATCAAGGACGTCGCCGAGGATGCCGCGGCGCAGGCCGAGAAGATCGCCACCGAGGAGAGCGCCAAGGGAGCTGCCGAGGACGCCGCTAAGGGGCCCGCCGAGGAGCCCGGCAAGGGGCCTGCCGGGGAGGATGGCAAGGCTGCTGCCGAGGAGGTGGTGGTCGACGACCAGCCCTCCTCCTCTGCTGCCTCCGGCTCCGGCAGGTACCTGAGGGTGAGCGATGACCTCTTCGTCCATCTCCCAGGTGCGTCGAGCACCAGGGCTCCCATCGAGGGGGAGGTGTTCGACGACGAGGTGCTTGCCTCTGCCGGGCTTGAGATCGTCGACGAGCCGAGCATTGGTGGTGATGGCTCCTAGGAGGAGCGGCTGCTCCAGGCCATGGGCGCTAGCTTCCGGAAGCTCCGGGCACTCCATCGCACTCGTTTGGACAAGGACAAGTCTAGGACGGCGGTAGTGGAGAAGGCAGAGGCGGACTTCGAGGGGCGCGTCACCGAGGCGCAAGACTAGTTCCGTCAGGCTCCATTAAGAACTCCCACTTAGATAGACATCCCTCTAGTCATCTAAATGATCACGTGATCCAAATCAACTAAACCATGTCTGATCATCACGTGAGATGGAGTAGTTTTCAATGGTGAACATCTCTATTTTGATCATATCTACTATATGATTCACGCTCAACCTTTCGGTCTCCAGTGTTCCGAGGCCATATCTGTATATGCTAGGCTCGTCAACTTTAACCCTAGTATTCTGCATGTGCAAAACTGGCTTGCACCCGTTGTATGTGAATGTAGAGCTTATCACACCCTATCATCATGTGGTGTCTCGGCACGAAGAACTGTCGCAACAGTGCACACTCAGGGAGAACACTTATACCTTGAAATTTTAGTAAGGGATCATCTTATAATGCTACCGCCAAACTAAGAAAAATAAGAATATGAAAGATAAACATCACATGCAATCAAAATATGTGACATGATATGGCCATCATCATCTTGTGCCTTTGATCTCCATCTCCAAAGTATCATCATGATCTCCATCGTCACCGGCATGACACCATGATCTCCATCATCTTGATCTTTATCAACGTGTCATCACATGGTCGTCTCGCCAACTATTGCTTTTGCAACTATTGCTATCGCATCACGATAAAGTAAAGCAATTATATGGCGCTTGCATCTTATCCAATAAAGAGACAACCATAAGGCTCTTGCCAGATGCCGATAACTTTAACAAAACATGATCATCTCATAAAACAAATTTGTATCGCATCATGCTTGACCATATCACATCACAACATGCCCTGCAAAAACAAGTTAGACGTCCTCTACTTTGTTGCTGCAAGTTTTACGTGGCTGCTACAGGCTTAGCAAGAACCGTTACCCACGCATCAAAACCACAACGATTTTTTGTCAAGTGTGATGTTTTAACCTTCAACAAGGACCGGGCGTAGCCACACTCGATTCACTAAAGCTGGAGAAACAGACACCCACTAGCCACCTGTGTGCGAAGCACGGCGGTAGAACCAGTCTCATGAATGCAGTCATGTAATGTCGGTCTGGGCTGCTTCATCCAACAATACCGTCGAATCAAAGTATGACATGCTAGTAAGCAGTATGACTATTATCGCCCACAACTCTTTGTGTTCTACTCGTGCATATAACATCTATGCATAAACCTGGCTCGGATGCCACTATTGGGGAACGTGGTAATTTCAAAAAAATCCTTTGATCATGCAAGATCTATCTATAAGATGCATAGCAACGAGAGGGGAGAGTGTGTCCATGTACCCTCGTAGACCGAAAGCGGAAGCATTATGTAACTCGGTTGATGTAGTCGAACGTCTTCATGATCCAACCGATCAAGTATCAAACGCACGGCACCTCCACGATCTGCACATGTTCAGCTCGGTGATGTCCCTCGAACTCTAGATCTAGTTGAGGCCGAGGGAGAGTTCCGTCAGCACGATGGCGTGGTGACGGTGATGATGAAGTTACCGGCGCAGGGCTTCGCCTAAACACTATGACGATATGACCGAGGTGGAAAACTGTGGAGGGGGGCACTGCACACGGCTAAAAGATCAACTTGTGTGTCTATGGGGTGCCCCCCTCCCCGTATATAAAGGAGTGGAGGAGGGGGAGGGCTGGCCCTCTATGGCGCGCCCAAGGGGGGAGTCCTACTCCCAGTAGGAGTAGGTTTCCCTCCTTCCCTAGTTGGAGTAGGAGAAGAAGGAAGAGGGAGAGGGAGAGAAGGAAAGGGGGGTCGGCACCCCTCCCAATTTGGATTGGGCTTGGGGGCGCGCCCCCACCTTGCCCGCCTCCTCCTCTCTTCCATCATGGCCCATTAAGGCCCATTAACTCCCCATCACATCATTCTCCTAATGATGTGATCCCGACCCGTTCATCAAATGACAACACATGTCTATGGTTAGGAAACATAACCATCTTTGATTAACAAGCTAGTCAAGTAGAGGCATACTAGGGACAATATGTTTTGTCTATGTATTCACACATGTACTAAGTTTTCGGTTAATACAATTTTAGCAGGAATAATAAACATTTTATCATGAAATAAGGAAATAAATACTAACTTTATTATTGCCTCTAGGGCATATTTTCTTCAAATACATATCACCGTTATGCTACATCATCCCTTCCTCTTTGGGGAAATACCGACGTAGCTTCAAGCGACATCATCGTGCTGAACGTGTGCTGAACATGGAGGTGTCGTACATTTCGGTACTTGAATTGGTTGGATAGTGAAGACGTTCGACTACATTGACCGCGTAACTAAACACTTCCACTTTCGGTCTACGAGGGTACGTGGACACACTCTCCCGTCTTGTTGCTATGCATCTCCTAGATAGATCTTGCATGATCGTAGGAAATTTTTTGAATTACTATGTTCCCCAACAGGAGATGCATAGCAACGAGACGGGAGAGTGTGTCCACGTACCCTCGTAGACCAAAAGTGGAAGCGTTTAGTAACGCAGTTGATGTAGTCGAACGTCTTCATGATCCAAACTGATCCAAGTACCAAACATATGGCACCTCCGTGTTTAGCACACGTTCAGCACGATGACGTCCCTCGTGCTCTTGATCCAGTTGAGGACGAGGGAGAGTTCCGTCAGCACAACGGCGTGGCGACGGTGATTATGAAGTTACCGACGCAGGGCTTCGCCTAAGCACTACGACGATATGACTGAGGTGTTAAACTGTGGAGGGGGGCACCGCACACGGCTAAGAGATTGTCTGTTGTGCTTTGGGGTGCCCCCTGGCCACGTATATAAAGGAGGGAGGGAGAGAGGCCGGCGGCCAGGAGGGGCGCACCAAGGGAGGGAGTCCCACTTGGACTCCTAGTCCAAGTAGGATTCGGCCCCCTTTTTTCCTTTCTTCCACCGGAGGGAAAGGAAGGAGGGGAGAAGGAGAAGGAAGGAGGGGGCCGCGCCCGCTGGATCCTATTCGACGCCCTCTCCGCCCGATACAGTAGATTCCGCAAATGGGTGCATACCCCCTGCTCCGCTGGGCCGGCCCATCTAGATTTACCCCCCTGTGTTAATCACACCGCAAAAAATTACGCTAGTACTTGGAGTCGAACTGCGTACCTCCTGCTTAATAGCAAGCTGCAGTAACCACCTCGCCATCGCCAACTATACGCTAACTTTCATATTCTTTCCTTCTTTGTTTCGTTTCTGTGTTTCTGTTTTGGTTTTTCTATTTTCTTTTTCCTCCTTTTCTTTTTCTTCTTCCTAGGTTCCATGAACTTTTTTCAAATCCGTGAACTTCTTATTTAAAATTCATGAATTTCTTTTCAAATTCGATGAACTATTTTCAAATTAGATGAACATTTTTCGATATCGATGAACTTTTTTCAGAATTCGATGAACCTTTCCTGAATTCGATGAACTTTTTTTGAATTCAGTGAATTTTTTAATTCTGCAATTTTTTTAAAATTCAATGAACTTTTTTCAAACGAGGTGAACTTTTTTTCGAATTCGCTGAACTTTTTCGAATTAAGTGAACTTTTTTTCATATTCGATGAACTTTTTTAAAATTCGATGAACTTTTTCTTAAATTGATGATGAACTTTTTTTAATTTGATGAACTTTATAAATTCTCTAGATTGTTGCTTTTATATCCATAAACATTTTTTTCAATTTCGATGAATTTTCCAATATTGATGAACTTTTTTCAACTTCGATCATTTAAAAAAAACTATGAACATTTTTGCAAATTTGATGAACACTTTTTGAAGATCGATGAACTTTTTCAAGTTCGTCAATGTTTCTTCAAAAATGATGAACGTTTTCAAAATCCATTAATGTTTTCTTATCACGATTTGTTTTGCAAAAAAATTAAGTGGTTATGTGCAACAAATACGATGCGACAGTGTTATTAGGTGTTTCAGGCCATCAAAAATCACTGATGGCCTGTAGGTGCAGCGGTTAGGGAGCATGAACATGGAATGAACGTCCTGAGTTCGAATCATGTAACATACATTTTTTGGGATTTTTCTCCCCGTGAGTTTGCTGGTCAAGACGTTCAGTGGGCCGGCCCAACTAGCAGGGCGCATGGGCGCCGGATCTCCTAGCCGGTGCTGAAGGCACCGACTAGGAGCTCTCGCCGTGCCCCCACCACTTGTCCAATTCGGTTTGTGCAGGGGGGAGGCGTGCGCCACCTCGTGGGTCTTCTTCCCTCTCTCAACTAAAGCCCACTAAGGCCCATTAAATTCCCGGGGGTTCAGGTAACCCCTCGGTGCTCCAAAAAAATACCCGGATCACTCAGGACCATTCTGATGTCCGAATATAACCTTCCAATATATGAATCTTTACCTCTCAACCATTTCGAGACACCTCGTCATGTCCGTGATCTCATCTGGGACTCTGAACAAACTTCGGTCATCAAATCACATAACTCATTATACAAACCGGCATCGAACTTTAAGCGTGCGGACCCTACGGGTTCGAGAACTATGTAGACACGATCAAGACACATCTCCGATCAATAACCAATAGCGGAACATGGATGCTCATATTGGCTCCTACATATTCTACAAAGATCTTTATCGGTCAAACCGCACAACAACATATGTTGTTCCCTTTGTCATTGGTATGTTACTTGTCTGAGATTCGATCGTCGGTATCATCATACCTAGTTCAATCACGTTACCAGTAAGTCTCTTTACTCGTTTTATAATGCTTCATCCCGCAACTAACTCATTAGTCACATTGCTTGCAAGGCTTATAGTGATGATCATTACCGAGAGGGCCCAAAGATACCTCTCCGATACACGGAGTGACAAATCCTAATCTTGATCTATGCCAACCCAACAAACACCTTCGGAGACACCTGTAGAGCATCTTTATAATCACCCAATTATGTTGTGACGTTTGATAGCACACAAGGTGTTCCTCCGGTATTCGGGAGTTGCATAATCTCATAGTTAGAGGAACATGTATAAGTCTCTAAGCTAACGGATGGGTCTTGTCCATCAAATCATTCTCTAATGATGTGATCTCATTCATCAAATGAAAACACGTGTCTATGGTCAGGAAACATAACCATCTTTGATTAACGAGCTAGTCAAGTAGAGGCATACTAGGGACACTTTGTTCTGTCTATGTATTCACACATGTACTAAGTTTCCAGTTAATACAATTCTAGCATGAATAATGAACATTTATCATGATATAAGGAAATATAAATGGAAACTTTATTATTGCCTCTAGGGCATATTTCCTTGAGTCTCCCACTTGCACTAGAGTCAATAATCTAGTTCACATCGCCATGTGATTTAACACCAATAGTTCACATCTGTAGGTGATTAACACCCATAGTTCACATCGCCATGTGACCAACAACCAAAGGGTTTACTAGAGTCAATAATCTAGTTCACATCGCTATGTGATTAACACCCAAAGAGTACTAAGGTGTGATCATGTTTTGCTTGTGAGAGAATTAGTTTAGTCAATGGGTCTGCTAAATTCAGAGCCGTATGTATTTTGCAAATTTTCTATGTCTACAATGCTCTGCATGGAGCTACTCTAGCTAATTGCTCTCACTTTCAACATGTATCCAGATTGAGACTCAGAGTCATTTGCATTGGTGTAAATCTTACATTGACGTAACTCTTTATGACGAACTCTTTATCACCTCCATAACCAAGAAATACTTCCTTAGTCCTCTTAGGTAACTAAGGATAACTTTGACCGCTATACAGTGATCCACTCCTGGATCACTATCGTACCCCCTTGCTAAACTGATAGCAAGGCACACAATTGGTCTGGTACATAGCATGGCATACTTTATAGAGCCTATGACTGAGGCATACGGAATGCCTTTCATTCTCTTTCTATCTTCTATCGTGGTCGGGCTTTGAGTCTTACTCAACTTTACACCTTGTAATACAGGCAAGAACTCCTTCTTTGACTGATCCATTTTGAACTCTTTCAAAATCTTGTCAAGGTATGTACTCATTGAAAAATCTTATCAAGCGTCTTGATCTATCTCTATAGATCTTGATGCCCAATATGTAAGCAGCTTCACCAAGGTCTTTCTTTTGAAAATCTCCTTTCAAACTCTCTTTTATGCTTTCTAGAAAATTCTACATCATTTTTGATCAACAATATGTCATTCACATATACTTATCAGAAAGGTTGTAGTGCTCCCACTCACTTTCTTGTAAATACAGGCTTCACCGCAAGTTTGTATAAAACTATATGCTTTGATCAACTCATCAAAGCTTATATTCCAACTCCGAGATGCTTGCACTAGTCCATAGATGGATCGCTGGAGCTTGCACACTTTGTTAGTACCTTTAGGATCGACAAAACCTTCTGGTTGCATCATATACAACTCTTCTTTAAGAAATATCCATTTAAGGAATGCAGTTTTGACATCCATTTGCCAGATTTCATAAAATATGGCAATTGCTAACATGATTCGGACGAATTTAAGCATCGCTCGAGTTGAGAAAATCTCATTTTAGTCAACACCTTGAACTTGACAAAAACCTTTTGCGACAAGTCAAGCTTTGTAGATAGTAACATTACTATCAGTGTCCATCTTCCTCTTAAAGATCCATTTATTTTCTATGGATTACCGATCATCGGGCAAGTTCACCGAAGTCCACACTTTGTTCTCATACATGGATCCCATCTCATATTTCATGGCCTCAAGCCATTTCACGGAATCTGGGCTCATCATCGCTTCCTCATAGTTTGTAGGTTCATCACGGTCTAGTAACATGACTTCCAGAATAGGATTACCATACCACTCTGGTCCGGACCGTACTCTGGTTGACCTACGAGGTTCGGTAGTAACTTGACCTGAAGTTTCATGATCATCATCATTAGCTTGTTCACTAATTGGTGTAGGAATCACTAGAACTGATTTCTGTGATGAACTACTTTCCAATTCGGGAGAAGGTACAATTAGCTCATCAAGTTCTGCTTTCCTCCCACTCACTTCTTTCGAGAGAAACTCCTTCTCTAGAAAGGATCCATTCTTAGCAACCAATATCTTCCCTTCGGATCTATGATAGAAGGTGTACCCAACAGTTTCTTTTGGGTATCCTATGAAGACACATCACTCCGATTTGGGCTCGAGCTTATCAAGTTGAAGCTTTTTCACATAAGCATCGCAGCCCCAAACTTTAAGAAACAACAGCTTAGGTTTGTTGCCAAACCACAGTTCATACGGTGTCGTCTCAACGGATTTTGTTTGTGCCCTGTTTAACGTGGATGCAGCTGTCTCTAATGCATAATCCCAAAACAATAGTGGTAAATCGGTAAGAGACATCATAGATCGCACCATATCTAATAAAGTGCAGTTACGACGTTCGGACACACCATTATGTTGTGGTGTTCCAGGTGGCGTGAGTTGTGAAACTATTCCATATTGTTTTAAATGAAGGCCAAATTTGTAACTCAAATATTCACCTCCACGATCAGATCGTAGAAACCTTATTTTCTTGTTACAATGATTCTCCACTTCACTCTGAAACTCTTTGACCTTTTCAAATGTTTCATACTTGTGTTTCATTAAGTAGATATACCCATATCTGCTCAAGTCATCTGTGAAGGTTAGAAAATAATGATACATGCCATGAGCCTCAACACGCATTGGACCGTGTACATCGGTATGTATTATTTCCAATAAGTCATTAGCTCATTCCAATGTTCCAGAGAACGGAGTTTTAGTCATCTTGCCCAGGCACAGTTCGCAAGTATCAAATGATTCATAATCAAGTGATTCCAAAAGCCCATCAGCATGGAGTTTCTTCATGCGCTTTACACCAATATGACCTAAACGGCAGTGCCACAAGTATGTGGCACTATCATTATCAACTTTGCATCTTTTGGCATCAATATTATGAATATGTGTATCACTACGATCTAGATTCAATAAACCATCAATATTGGGTGTATGGCCATAGAAGGTTTTATTCATGTAAATAGAATAACAATTATTCTCTGTCTTAAATGAATAACTATATTGCAATAAACATGATATAATCATATTCATGCTTTAATGCAAACACCAAATAAGATTTATTTATGTTCAACTCTAATATCGAAAGTATAGGGGTTCTGCGATGGTGATCATATCAATCTTGGAACCACTTCCAACACACATCGTCACTTCACCCTCAACTAGTCTCTGTTTATTCTGTAACTCCTGTTTCGAGTTACCAATCTTACCAACCGAACAAGTATCAAATACCTAGGGGCTACTATGAACACTATTAAGGTACACATCAATAACATGTATATCAAATATACCTCTGTTCACTTTGCCATCCTTCTTATCCACCAAATGTTTGGGGTAGTTCCGCTTCTAGTGACCATTTCCTTTGCAGTAGAAGCACTCGGTATTCTGCTCGTGCAAAACTGGCTTGCACCCATTGTATGTGAACGTAGATCTTATCACACCTGATCATCACGTGGTGTCTTGGCACGACGAACTGTAGCAACGATGCATAGTCAGGGAGAACACTTATACCTTGAAATTTAGTGAGGAATCATTTTATAATGCTACCGCCGTACTAAGAAAAATTAAGATGCATAAAATATAAACATCACCTGCAATAAAATATGTGACAAAATATGACCATTATCATCTTGTGCCTTTGATCTCCATCTCCAAAGCACCGTCATGATCTTCATCGTCATCGGCTTGACACCTTGATCTCCATTGTAGCATCGTTGTTGTCTCGCCAACTATTGCTTCTACGACTATCGCTACCGCTTAGTGATAAAGTAAAGGAATTACATGGCGATTGCATTTCATACAATAAAGTGACAACCATATGGCTCCTGCCAGTTGTCGATAACTCTGTTACAAAACATGATCATCTCATACAACAATTTATATCTCATCATGTCTTGACCATATCACGTCACAACAAGCCCTACAAAAATAAGTTAGACATCCTCTACTTTGTTGTTGCAAGTTTTACGTGGCTACTACGGGCTTCTAGCAAGAACCGTTCATACCTACGCATCAAAACCACAACAATTTTTCATCAAGTGTGCTGTTTTAACCTTCAACGAGGACCGACCATAGTCAAACACGATTCAACTAAAGCTGGAGAAACAGACACCCGCCAGCCACATGTGTTCAAAACACGTCGGTAGAACTAGTCTCATGAACACGGTCATGTAATGTATGTCCGGGCCGCTTCATCCAACAATACCGCCGAATCAAAGTAAGACGTTGGTCGTAAGCAGTATGACTATTATCGCCCACAACTCTTTGTGTTCTACTCATGCATATATCATCTATGCATAGACCTGGCTCGGATGCCACTGTTGGGAAACGTAGCATGCAATTTCAAAAAAAATCCTACGATCACGCAAGATCTATCTAGGCGATGCATAGTAATGAGATGGGAGAGTGTGTCCACGTACCCTCATAGACCGAAAGCGGAAGCGTTTAATAACGTGGTTGATGTAGTCGAACGTCTTCACGATCCAACCGATCCAAGTACCGAACGTATGGCACCTCCGTGTTCAGCACACGTTCAGCATGATGACGTCCCTCGTGCTCTTGATCCAGCTGAGGACGAGGAAGATTTCCGTCAGCATGACGGCATGGCGACGGTGATGATGAAGTTACCAGCACAGGGCTTTGCCTAAGTACTACGACGATATGACCAAGGTGTTATACTGTGGAGGGGGGCACCCACGGCTAAGAGATTGTCTGGTGTGCTTTGGGGTGCCCCTTGGCCACGTATATAAAGGAGTGAGGGAGAGAGGACGGCAGCCAGGAGGGGTGCGCCAAGGGGGAGTCCTACTTGGACTCCTAGTCCAAGTAGGATTCGGCCCCCCTTTTTCCTTTCTTCCACCGAAGGGAAAGGAATGAGGGGAGAAGTAGAAGGAAGGAGGGGGCGCGCCCCCACCCTGATGACCCACAAGTGTAGGGGATCTATCGTAGTCCTTTTGATAAGTAAGAGTGCCGAACCCAACGAGGAGCAGAAGGAAATGATAAGCGGTTTTCAGTAAGGTTTTCTCTGCAAGCACTGAAATTGTAGGTGATAGATAGTTTTGTGATAAGATAAATAGTAACGCGTAACAAGTAAAAAAAGTAAATAAAGTGCAGCAAGGTGGCCCAATCCTTTATGTAGCAAAGTATAAGCCTGGACAATTTCTAATAATGAGAAAGGAGCTCCCGAGGACACATGGGAATTATCGTCAAGCTAGTTTTCATCACGTTCATATGATTCGCGTTCGGTACTTTGATAATTTGATATGTGGGTGGACCGGTGCTTGGGTACTGCCATTACTTGGACAAGCATCCCACTTATGATTAACCCCTATTTCAAGCATCCGCAACTACAAAAGAAGTATTAAGGTAAACCTAACCATAGCATTAGACATATGGATCCAAATCAGCCCCTAACGAAGCAACACATAAACTAGGGTTTAAGCTTCTGTCACACTAGCAACCCATCATCTACTTATTACTTCCCAATGCCTTCCTCTAGGACCAAATAATGGTGAAGTGTCATGTAGTCGACGTTCACATAACACCACTAGAGGAGAGACAACATAATCTCATCAAAATATTGAACAAATACCAAATTCACGTGACTACTAATAGCAAGACTTCACCCATGTCCTCAGGAACAAATGTAAATACTCACAAAGCATATTCATGTTCATAATCGGAGGTGTAATAATATGCATTAAGGATCTGAACATATGATCTTCCACCAAGTAAACCAATAAGTATCAACTACAAGGAGTAATCAACACTACTAGCAACCCACAGGTACCAATTTGTTTGGATACAAGATTGGATACAAGAGATGAACTAGGGTTTGAGAGGAGATGGTGCTAGTGAAGATGTTGATGGAGATTGACCCCCTCCCGATGAGAGGATCATTGGTGATGACGTTGGTGATGATTTCCCCCTCTCGGAGGGAAGTGTCCCCGGCAGAACAGCTCTGCCAGAGCCCTAGATTGGTTCCACCAAGATTCCGCCTCATGGCAGCGGAGTTTCGTCCCATAAGCTTACCCACGATTTTTTCCAGGGTAAAAGCCTTCATATAGCAGAAGATGGACACCGGAGGGCCACCAGGGGGCCCAGGAGACAGGGGGCGCGTCAAGTAGGAGGGGGCGCGCCCCCACCCTCCTGGCCAAGGTGTGGGCCCCCTGATGTATTTCTTTCGCTCAATAATTCTTAATAAATCCAAACATATGTTTCGTGGAGTTTCAGGACTTTTGGAGCACTGAGAATAGGTTTCCAATGTTTGCTCCTTTTCCAGCCAGAATTCCCGATGCCGACATTCCCCCTCTTCATGGTAAACCTTGTAAAATAAGAGAGAATAGCCATAAGTATTGAGATATAGTGTGTAATAACAGCCCATAATGCAATAAATATTGATATAAAAGCATGATGCAAAATGGAGGTATCAACTCCCCCAAGCTTAGAGCTCGCTTGTCCTCAAGCGGAAGCCGATATCGAAGAATATGTCCACATGTTTAGAGATAGAGGTGTCGATAAAAATAAAATACGGACATGAGGGCATCATGATCATTCTTATAATAGCAACATATATAGATTCCATCATATGATTTCTTATTCTCAAGTAACAATCAATTCACAATATCGAGTATGGTTCAAAAACTTCATTCTCAGTCATTGAAGCAATCGCAATTTATCATAACATCAGAAAGAGTCAACAATATAGCTTTTCAGCAAGTCCACATACTCAACTATCATATAGTCTTCTACAATTGCTAACACTCACGCAATACTTGTGGTTATGGAGTTTTAGCCGGACACTGAGAAAGATAGGGGCTTATTGTGTTGCCTCCCAACGTATTCACCTTTTGGTGATGTCAACAATAATAGTCCATGCTAACGAACATCCAATTGGATATATATATATATATATATATATATCATGATCTTTCAAACACGAGGAGCTTGCCAAAGGATAAAATGAAAAAGGGAAAGGTGAAGATCACCTTGACTCAAGTAAAAAGTAAAAACATAAAGTAAGAACATAAAGTGAAAGATAGGACCTTCGCAGAGTGAAGCAGAGGTTGTCATGCGCTTTTAGGGTTGGATACACAAAATCTTAGTACGAAAGAACGTCACTTTATATTGCCACTTGTGCATGGACCTTTATTATGCAGTCCGTCGCTTTTATTGCTTCCATAACAAGATCGTATAAAGCTTATTTTCTCCGCACTAATAAGTCATGCATATTTAGAGAGCAATTTTTATTGCTTGCGCCGATGACAACTTACTTGAAGGATCTTACTCAATCCATAGGTAGATATGGTGGACTCTCATGGCAAAACTGGGTTTAGAGGATATTTGGAAGCACAAGTAGTATTTCTACTTGGTGCTAGGAATTTGGCTAGCAAGAGGGGGAAAGGCAAGCTCAACATGTTTGGAAGGTCAATGACAATATACTTTAACTAAGATGTGAGAAAACATAAACCATTACGTTGTCTTCCTTATCCAATGTCAACTCTTTTAGCATGTCATACTTAATGAGTGCTCACAATCATAAAAGATGTCCAAGATAGTATATTTATATGTGAACCTCTCTTTCCTTATCACTTCCTATTAATTGCAACGATGACCAAAACTACATTTATTAACTCTCAACAATTTTTATGCCTTATTCTTTCTATATGTGAAGTCATCACTAACTATAAGATCAATATGAACTCTTTAATTCTTTCTACTTTCTCAAGATCATAGCAACATAGCAAATCCCTTGACTCAACACTAATCTTTATTATAGATAGCTCACGGACTCGATTACAAAAAGAGATCACAAAGCAAAACTCAAAACTACTTGATACAAAACTTCAATCTACTAGATCAAGATACTACTAAAAGGATCGAACTAAATAAAACAGTAAAGATAGGAGAGTGATGGTGATACGATACCGGGGCACCTCCCCCAAGCTTGGCAGTTGCCAAGGGGAGTGCCCATACCCATGTGATTATGTCTCCTTCACTGTTGGTGTTATGATCTTCTTGGCGATGATGCCCTTCAGGATACGGTTCTCCTTCTCGAGCTTATTGACTTGTTGTTTGAGGCCCATAATTTCTTTACGGAGCTTGCCCGTAACGGCCAAAGCTCCCTTTACCCATGGATGTTGCATAGCTTCTGGAGAACAAGTGAAGCTCTTTTTCATATTTTCATAAGAGAGAAATATAAAGTTGGAAGGGATCACCGAAGTTGGGATAGCCAAGCTAGGTAGTTCCCCCGTCATGAATTCTGCTTGGAGGCGAGAGGTAACTTCTTGATCTTCCTCCATGGCATCTATCCTTTTCAAATCAACCTCCATCTCATCCTCCGTTGATGGTCCAAAGTGATAAGCATCGCTATTTGCTCCTGGTACTGGTGTTGGGTGAGACACCCGACTCTCCCCGATTGACTCTTGAGAAGACATCTTGCTCTTGATCTGTAACAGGAGACAGCTCGAAACGAAAACAGAGGATATTTGTGTGATACGGTGGTCAAAACCTTTGGGAGTATATATAATGAATTTTTACCGACTAAAATACGTAACATGCAAGAAAACGGAGTCCGGGAGGCACACAAGGTGCCCACGAGACAGGGGGGCATGCCCAGTAAGGGTGGGCGCGCCCTCCACTCTCGTGGGGGCCTCGTGTCCCTTTCGGACTACTTCTTTCTTCCTAAAATTCTTTAATAATTCAAAACTGATAAAAATTGCCTTTGGAGTCGGTTTACTTACCGTACCACATACCTATTCCTTTTCGGAGTCTGGAACGTTCTGGAAAGTGTCCCTTATGTATTCCTCCGGGGTTACGGTTTCAATAATATTAGTTTCAACATTAATAGGATTACCTGAAATATAATGTTTAATTCTTTGACCGTTTACCACCCTCGGACTTGTGCCTTCGAAGTTGTTGATCTTTATGGCACCGGAACGATAGACCTCCTCAATAACGTAGGGACCTTCCCATTTAGAGAGAAGATTTCCTGCGAAAAATCTTAAACGAGAGTTGAATAATAACACATAATCTCCTACGTTAAACTCACGCTTTTGTATCCTTTTATCATGCCAGCGCTTGACTTTTTCTTTGAATAGCTTGGCATTCTCATAAGCTTGGGCTCTCCATTCATCAAGTGAGCTAATATCAAACAACCTCTTCTCACCGGCAAGTTCGAAGTCATAATTGAGCTCTTTAATAGCCCAATATGCTTTATGTTCAAGTTCAAGAGGTAAATGACAAGCTTTTCCATAAACCATCTTATATGGAGACATACCCATAGGATTTTTATATGCAGTTCTATAGGCCCATAATGCATCATCAAGTTTTTTGGACCAATTCTTTCTAGATCTATTAACAGTCTTTTGCAAAATTAATTTGAGCTCTCTATTGCTCAACTCTACTTGACCACTAGACTGCGGATGATAAGGAGATGCGATTCTATGATTAACATCATACTTAGCAAGCATCTTACGGAAAGCACCATGAATAAAATGTGAACCACCATCAGTCATAAGATATCTAGGGACTCCAAACCTCGGAAAAATAACTTCTTTAAGCATTTTAATAGAAGTGTTATGATCAGCACTACTAGTTGGAATAGCTTCTACCCACTTAGTAACGTAATCAACAACAACTAAAATATGTGTATAACCATTAGAGGCAGGAAAAGGTCCCATATAATCAAAGCCCCAAACATCAAACGGTTCAATAACAAGAGAATAATTCATAGGCATTTCTTGACGTCTACTAATGTTACCTATTCTTTGACATTCATCACAAGATAAGACAAACTTACGAGCATCTTTGAAGAGAGTAGGCCAATAAAAACCAGATTGTAGTACCTTGTGTGCAGTTCTATCTCCAGCGTGGTGCCCTCCATAGGATTCAGAGTGACACTTGCGTAGGATCTGTTCCTGTTCATGCTCAGGCACACAACGTCTAATAACACCATCTACTCCTTCTTTATAAAGGTGTGGGTCATCCCAAAAGTAATGTCTTAAATCATAAAAGAACTTTTTCTTTTGCTGGTATGTGAAACTAGGTGGTATAAATTTAGCAACAATATAATTAGCATAATCAGCATACCATGGAGCAGTATGAGAAGCATTAATGACCGCTAATTGTTCATCAGGAAAGCTATCATCAATAGGCAGTGGGTCATCAAGAACATTCTCTAACCTAGACAAGTTGTCTCCAACGGGGTTCTCAGCTCCCTTTCTATCAATAATATGCAAATCAAATTCTTGGAGCAGGAGAACCCATCTAATGAGTCTAGGCTTAGCATCTTTCTTTTCCATAAGATATTTAATAGCAGCATGATCAGTGTGAATAGTAACTTTGGAATCAACAATATAAGGTCTAAACTTATCACATGCAAACACAACTGCTAAGAATTCTTTTTCAGTAGTAGCATAATTTCTTTGGGCAGTATCAAGAGTCTTACTAGCATACTGGATAACATTCAATTTCTTATCAACTCTTTGCCCTAGAACAACACCTACAGCATAATCACTAGCATCACACATAATTTCAAAAGTTAAATTCCAATCAAGTGGCTGAACAACAGGTGCAGTGATCAAAGCTTTCTTAAGTATTTCAAATGCTTCTACACAATCATCATCAAAGACAAAAGGAATATCTTTTTGCAACAAATTAGTCAGAGGCCTAGAGATCTTAGAAAAGTCCTTAATGAACCTCCTATAAAAACCGGCATGACCAAGGAAACTTCTTATACCTTTTATGTCCTTGGGACATGGCATCTTTTCAATAGCATCAACTTTGGCTTTGTCAACTTCAATACCTCTCTCGGAAATCTTATGCCCCAAGACAATGCCTTCATTAACCATAAAGTGACACTTTTCCCAATTCAGAACGAGACTAGTGTCTTCGCATCTCTGCAAAACTCGATCAAGGTTGCTCAAACAATTATCAAAGAGGATCCATAAACGGAGAAGTCATCCATGAATACCTCACAAATCTTTTCACAAAAATCAGAGAATATAGCCATCATGCATCTTTGAAAGGTAGCAGGTGCATTACATAAACCAAAAGGCATACGTCTATAAGCAAAGTACCGAAAGGGCAAGTAAAAGTAGTTTTTGATTGATCTCCCGCTGACACAGGTATTTGAGAGAAACCAGAATAACCATCTAGAAAGCAAAAATGTGTGTATTTGGATAGTCTTTCTAGCATTTGATCAATAAAAGGTAAAGGGTAATGATCTTTCTTAGTAGCCTTATTTAATTTACGAAAATCAATTACCATCCTATAACCTGTAATAATTCTTTGCGGGATCAATTCATCTTTATCATTAGGAACAACGGTAATACCTCCCTTTTTAGGAACACAATGGACAGGGCTTACCCAATCACTATCAGCAACGGGATAAATTATACCTGCCTCAAGGAGCTTTAGTATCTCCTTTCTTACCACTTCTTTCATCTTGGGATTTAGTCGTCGTTGAGGATCTCTAACTGGTTTGGCATCGTCCTCCAATTTAATTTTGTGTTGGCATAACGTGGGACTAATGCCCTTAAGATCATCCAGAGTATATCCAATAGCACCTCGGTGCTTCTTCAGAGTTTTCAATAATCTTTCTTCTTCTTGCTCTGAAAGGTTAGCACTAATAATAACAGGATATATTTTCTTTTCATCAAGATAAGCTTACTTAAGATTGTCAGGTAAAGGTTTGAGTTCAAACACGGGATCACCCTTGGGTGGAGGGGGATCCCCAAGAATTTCAACGGGAAGATTATGTTTTAGCACCGGTTCCTGTTTAAGGAATACTTCATCTATTTCCCTTCTTTCCTTCATAAACATATCATTTTCATGGTCTAGCAAATATTGTTCTAACGGATCAGTAGGAGGCACAGCAATGGAAGCAAGACCAATAATCTCATCCTTACTAGGTGGTTCCCTATCACGAGGTTGTCTACGAAACTTAGCAAAATTAAACCCATGAGACATACCATCTAAGCCAATGGTGAATGTATCTTTTTCACAATCAATCTTAGCACTAGCTGTATGCAAGAAGGGTCTACCAAAAATAATTGGACAAAAGCAATCTTGTGGGGTAGCAAGAACAAGAAAATCAGCAGGGTATTTAACTTCCCCACACAAAACTTCAAAATCTCTAACAATCCCAACTAGTTTAATGATATCCCTATTAGTAAGCTTAATAGTAACATCAATGTATTCTAATTCAACGGGTGCAATGTCGTGCATAATTTATTTATATAAATCATAAGGTATCGCACTAGCACTAGCACCTATATCACATAAACCATGATAACAATGATCTCCTATTTTAACAGAAATAACAGGCATGCCTATGACAGGTCCATGTATCTTAGTATCTGGTCTAGCAATATTAGTAGTTTCATCACAGAATAAATAACATGCCTATCTAAATCATCATCTAAGAGATCTTTAACCATAGCAATACTAGGTTCAACATTGATTTGCTCAGGAGGTGTATAAGTCCTAGTATTACTCTTACGAACAACAATCGAAGTTTTAGCATGATCCTTTATCCTAACAGGAAATGGGGGTTTCTCAACATAAGTAGTAGGAACAATAGGATCACTATAGGTGATAGTCTTTTCTTCAACTGTAATAGGTGCAACTACTTTCACTTCAACAGGAGGATTATATTTAAACCACTTCTCTTTAGGGAGATCAATGTGAGTAGCAAAAGATTCACAAAAAGAAGCTACTATCTCAGAGTCAAGTCCATACTTAGCGCTAAATCCACGAAAAGCATCGGTATCCATAAAAGATTTAACACAATCGAACTTAGGTGTCATACCTGACTCCTTACCATCGTCGGAACCCCAATCTTCAGAGTTGCATTTAATTCTTTCCAATAAGTCCCTTTTGAAATCAATAGTCTTCAGCATATAAGAACCAGCACATGAAGTATTGAGCAGGTTGCGATTATTAAGAGAAAGCCGAGCATAAAAATTTTGAATAATCATTTCCTGGGAGAGCTCATGATTGGGGCATGAATATAACATTGACTTAAGCCTCCCCCAAGCTTGAGCGATGCTTTCTCCTTCGCGAGGCCAGAAATTATATATGTAATTACAATCACGATGAACAAGATGCATAGGATAGAACTTCTGGTGAAATTCCAACTTCAATCGTTTATAATTCCAAGATCTCGTATCATCACATAGCATATACCATGTCAATGCATCTCCCTTCAAAGATAAAGGGAAGACCTTCCTTTTGACAACATCGTCGAGAATACCTGGAAGCTTAAATAATCCACAAACTTCATACACAAAGATAAGGTGTAAATCGGGATGCAATGTTCCGTCTCCTGTAAATGGATTAGCTAGCAGTTTCTCTATCATACCCGAGGGAATCTCAAAATAAATATTTTCATCAGGTTCAGTAGGTTGAGGAGCAACTCTTTGCTCTTCTGGTTGGGGTGAAGATACCCCGAACAAGCCCCTCAAAGGATTAGTTTCCATAGTGACAAGTAACAGAAAATTTCAGCACACTAAATAAATGTTTCCTTACCAAGTTCCACTCCCCAAAAGCGCTACACTCCCCGGCAACGGCGCCAGAAAAGAGTCTTGATGACCCACAAGTATAGGGGATCTATCGTAGTCCCTTCGATAAGTAAGAGTGTCGAACCCAATGAGGAGCAGAAGGAAACGATAAGCAGTTTTCAGTAAGGTTTTCTCTGCAAGCACTGAAATTGTAGGTGATAGATAGTTTTGTGATAAGATAAATAGTAACGAGTAACAAGTAAAAAAAGTAAATAAAGTGCAGCAAGGTGGCCCAATCCTTTATGTAGCAAAGGATAAGCCTGGACAATTTCTGATAATAAGAAAGGAGCTCCCGAGGCCCTCTGTTGGAAAAGGCAGTGCCTAGGAGGCGCTTAGGCACGCCTAGGCGCTAGGCAGTGGCCAAACGCCTCGCCTAGGGCATAAATGGAGGTCTAGGCAGGGCAAGCAAGGAATTATCTACCCAAGTAAGAAATCATGCCACATACTGCACTAATATGCCAAACAGGTTATATTCTAATGGCAGTAGATGATAATTAACTTATTTATATGCCCTAAACTAATATCAACACTCATATAATAATCACAAAGACACTACAAGTAAAAATTATATTACCGCCTAGGACACGCCTAGGGCGCTTAGGCAATGCCTAGGCACTAGGCGAAGGCCAACCGCCTCGCTTACGCCTACCGCTTATTCCAACATTCATCAAGCTAGTTTTCATCACGTTCATATGATCCGCATTCGGTACTTTGATAATTTGATATGTGGGTGGACCGGTGCTTGGGTACTGCCCTTACTTGGACAAGCATCCCACTTATGATTAACCCCTATTGCAAGCATCCGCAACTACAAAAGAAGTATTAAGGTAAACCTAACCACAAAATTAGACATATGGATCCAAATCAGCCCCCTAACGAAGCAACACATAAACTAGGGTTTAAGCTTCTGTCACTCTAGCAACCCATCATCTACTTATTACTTCCCAATGCCTTCCTCTAGGCCCAAATAATGGTGAAGTATCATGTAGTCGACGTTCACATAACATCACTAGGGAGAGACAACATACATCTCATCAAAATATCGAACAAATACCAAATTCACATGACTACTAATAGCAAGACTTCACCCATGTCCTCAGGAACAAACGTGACTACTCACAAAGCATATTCATGTTCATAATCAGAGGTGTAATAATATGCATTAAGGATCTGAATATATGATCTTCCACCAAGTAAACCAATAAGTATCAACTACAAGGAGTAATCAACACTATTAGCAACCCACAGGTACCAATTTGTGGTTTTGGATACAAGATTGGATACAAGAGATGAACTAGGGTCTGAGAGGAGATGGTGCTGGTGAAGATGTTGATGGAGATTGACCCCCTCCCAATGACAAGATCGTTGGTGATGACATTGGTGATGATTTCCCCCTCCCGGAGGGAAGTGTCCCCGGTAGAACAGCTCTGCCAGAGCCCTAGATTGGTTCCACCAAGGTTCGGCCTCGTGGCGGCGGAGTTTCGTCCCGTAAGCTTTCCCACGATTTTTTCCAGGGTAAAAGCCTTCATATAGCGGAAGATGGACACCGAAGGGCCACCAGGGGCCCAGGAGACAGGGGGCGCGCCAAGTAGGAGGGGGCGCCCCCACCCTCCTGGCCAAGGTGTGGGCCCCCTGATGTATTTCTTTCGCTCAATAATTCTTAATAAATCCAAAAATATGTTTCGTGGAGTTTCAGGACTTTTGGAGCAGTGCAGAATAGGTTTCCAATGTTTGCTCCTTTTCCAGCCAGAATTCTCGCTGCCAGCATTCCCCCTCTTCATGGCAAACCTTGTAAAATAAGAGAGAATAGCCATAAGTATTGAGATATAGTGTGTAATAACAGCCCATAATGCAATAAATATTGATATAAAAGCATGATGCAAAATGGACATATCACACCCCTTGTCCAATTCGGTTTGGGTAGGGGGGAGGCGCGCACTACCTCGTGGCTCTTCTTCCCTCTCTCCACTAAAGCCCACTAAGGCCCATTAACTTCCCCAGGGGTTCCGGTAACCCCTCCGTACTCCGGAAAAATACCCGGATCACTCAGAACCATTCTGGTGTCCGAATATAACCTTCCAATATATGAATCTTTACCTCTCGAACATTTCGAGACTCCTCATCATGTCTGTGATCTCATCCGGGACTCCGTACAAACTTCGGTCATCAAATCACATAACTCATAATACAAATCATCGTCGAATGTTAAGCGTGCGGACCCTACGGGTTCGAGAACTATGTAGACATGACCGAGACACATCTCCGATCAATAACCAAGAGCGGAACCTGGATGCTCATATTGGCTCCTACATATTCTACAAAGATCTTTATCGGTCAAACCGCACAACAACATACATTGTTCCCTTTGTCATCGGTGTGTTACTTGTCCAAGATTCAATCATCGGTATCATCATACCTAGTTCAATCTCGTTACCCATAAGTCTCTTTACTTGTTATCTAATGCTTCATCCTGCAACTAACTCATTAGTCACATTGCTTGCAAGGCTTATAATGTTGAGCATTACCGAGAGGGCCCAGAGATACCTCTCGGATACACGGAGTGACAAATCCTAATCTCGATCTATGCCAACCCAACAAACACCTTCGGAGACACCTGTAGAGCATCTTTATAATCACCCAGTTACGTTGTGACGTTTGATAGCACACAAGGTGTTCCTCCGGTATTGGGAGTTGCATAATCTCATAGTTAGAGGAACATGTATAAGTCATGAAGAAAGCAATAGTAATAAAACTTATCGATCATTATGCTAAGCTAACGGACGGGTCTTGTCCATCACATCATTCTCTAATGATGTGATCTCGTTCATCAAATGACAACACATGTCTATGGTCAGGAAACATAACCATCTTTGAGTAATGAGCTAGTCAAGTAAAGGCATACTAGGGACACTTTGTTTTATCTATGTATTCACTCATGTACTAAGTTTCCGGTTAATACAATTCTAGCATGAATAATAAACATTTATCATGATATAAGGAAATATAAATAACAACTTTATTATTGCCTCTAGGGCATATTTCCGTCAGAGTGACAGAAACTTATTTATGCACTTATTCCGTAGGGCCTTATTTGGATCCATATGTTTCATGCTATGATTAAATTTATGTTAATTTCTTTTTCATAGTTGTGGATGCTTGCGAGATGGGGTAATCATAAGTGGGTTGCTTGTTCATGTAAGAACAACCCTAGCATCGATTCACCCACATAAAAATTTATCAAAGTAGCATACTCGAGTCAATGAATCATGATGAACATGACTAGGCAAAATTCCCATGTGTCCTCAAGAATGCATTGCTTACTATAAGTACTTCCGACTTGTCCTTTGCAATAAAAGGATTGAACCACCTTGCTGCACCTTGTTACTTTGGTTATTTGTTACTTGATACGAGTTATCTTATTATCAAACTATGTATCACAACAACTTTACAACACTTGTAATGAATACATTGCTGAAAACCACTTATTAATTCCTTTTGCTCCTCGTTAGGTTAGACACTCTTACTTATCAAAAGGACTACATTGATCCCTATACTTGTGGGCCATCACAATAATAGTAGTAGATGCCAACGGTCTACTTATCACAGACGTAATGCCTATGTGAGATTATGCCCTGAATGATCCTGGTTATAATTATTCGTTTTTCTATTAATTACCCAATAGTAATTTGTCTACCATGCCAGTATATGCTTTCAGAGAGAAGCCACTAGTGAACCTGTGGCCCCGGGTCTGTATTCTCCACTAATATTAAAACTCCTACAATTGCTCTTTTTATTGTTCTTTTAATTTCTTGCATTATTTATACTATCAACCTTGTAACTAGCAAGAACAAGAGAGCGATGATTCCCTTGTATTTATTGGGTGCAAGCATTTGTAGTGTTTTTGTGTAGGTACTTCTAACATTGTTAATAAGTGCCTCCTACTGGTTCAATAAACATTGGTTCTTAACAAGGGAAATACTTTCAGCCGTTGTGCTATATCACCCCTGAGGAAAATCTAGAAACTCCCACGGGTGTAGCAGTGGCGGCGGCTCTATATCGTAAAACGCGATGAAACTTTTTCTCTGATTTTTTTCCGGAGGATGTGAATTTATAGCACTGGAATTAGGTTGAGGCGAGGTCCAAAGGGCCCATAAGCCCATGTGGTGCGGCCAGGGGGGTGGTCGCGCCCCTACCCTTGTGCCCCATATGGATCTTCTATCATACTTCTTCATTCCATTATTTTTATATATTCCAAAGTAATTCTCCAAAAATCTCCGTCCAGTTCTGATAATTTTTATTTCTACACAAAAAACAACATTATGGTAGTTCTATTGAAAACAATGTCAGTCCGGGTTAGTTTCACTCAAATCATGTAAATTAGAGGTCAAAATAAGAGCTTAAGTGTTTTGAGAAGTATATACATTGGAGATGTATCAATATAAACTGAGGGGTGAGGGCTGTAGATAACAACATCGTACACACACGATCTTGTGGTAGATCAACCTGTAACTTTTGTATCCCCTCGAAATCAATATAATCAAGTGGGACGTAGGGTATTATCTCTTTGAGAGAGCCCGAACCTGGGTAAGTCCGTGTGTCTACTGTTACCATCGCACCAAGGCTACCAGCTCGGGACCCCCTACCCAAGATTAGCTGGATTTGACAACATCACCTGGCCCTTCTGGTGCTTTCTGGAATCTTTGTCCTACAAAAAATTGTCAAAAATCACTAACTTATTTTGAGCTCCATAAATATTGATTTTATATAAAATCAAAAACATGTAGAAAAATATTGACTTCGCTTATTTATTCACGATCCACCCATGAATGCCTAAAAGAGGTCGGAGAGTAGGTGGCTGGACTTGGTTGGTCTCGACAAAGGCATTGTCTTGAATGCACGAGGGACAACGTACATAGCGCCCAGAGAGAGCACCATAGGAACACAACATAGTACCCCCAAGCCGTATCTCCGCACACGATACTCCCTACAAAGGAACGACATCGAGAACACGACCATCGTCGAGTTGGAACTGAACCTAGCCGTTCGCCTGGAGACAACAACCAAACACAAATGTGAGGAGGGGGATGTCGACACACCTCTGTGACACCTCCAAGGAGGGGAACGACACCAACGGGCGTCATAGCCGCCGACACCGACCGAAGACGGGCACAACTTTCATCCATAACATTGTACACCTCCATCCTCGCGCCACCGGATTGAGGCAACACCGTCCATGCTGGATCACATCCGCTGCCGCAACACCTCTCCATCATAGTCGGAACAGTGGTCCACCAACGACCCGCGCGAATGAAAGCATGCAACCCATCTTTCCACCTCTAGCATGACCGAGAACCCGCAACCCCGAGTCATCTTCCTCCAGCCGCACAGTCATGGGCCCGCCACACACCACAGTTGTCGCACTAACACCAAATGTGCAATCGTATAGAAAGGTGGCCAAAATAGGCCAGTCCTTGCGTGTTGGCCCGATAGCGCACGTGTCCGGCCTATGGTGGACTTGGCCTGACATGTTTACAAACAGGCCATGCCAACACGTGACTCACCTACAACCGTGCTTGGGCCGCGAGGTTGGACACATCACAACCCATTTACTTTTTTTCCAAAAAAAATTATATACCCTTCCCCCGCCGAAAGAAAACATTTCAAAATCAGGCAGGGGGGTGGGCTAAACGGGTCGGTGGGCCCACCTAGCCCGTGTATTAGACATATCTGGGTGAGCAGTGGGCCCATCTGTCCAGGCCTGGCCGCGGCCCCATGACTCTGATCAGGCCCGGGCTGGGTCCAGATCTAGGGGAGCTCCTATGCGCCGCTCGTCGCGGCGAATTGCCGAGCAAACGCACAGGGGCGACTCCAGCTGGGCCGATCCATTAGCGAAACACAGTAAAAAAATCCAAAAAAGACTAAGACTGTTGGAGGAGGTAGGAATCGAACCATGCACCTCTTGTGACTTACGCACAAGCCTAACCAATGGGTTACATAAGCTTTCTTGTTTTACTATGGCGCGTGCAGCTAAAGGTAATGCAGATCCGAACATTATTTTGAGAAAAGTATTTTTAATGCGAACACTTTTCAAATTTGAGAAGAAAAACTAAAAATATATAATCAAAATTTACAGAACCAACACGAGTTTTAAAAAAAATCGATAAACACAAAAAAGTTTTTCGAAAATCTGAACAAGTATTTTAATAATGGATTTTCAAAAACATGAATATTTTTTAAAGGACAACAAATTTTGAATTGTGAACAAAAAAATTTGTAAACATGAATTTTTTTGTAAACATGAACATTTTTAGAATTTTCAAACAAAATTTTGAAATGGGAACAATTTTTAAAAGAACGAACAAATTTTGAATTTTTAGAACAAATTGTAAAATGGAGAACAATTTTGAAAATCCCAAACAAATTTGAAATGTGAACAATTTTTTAATAAGTGAACAAAAATTTGAAAAATAAGAATTTTTTTTGAAATTTGTGAACAATTTTTGAATATAGGCATTTTTTGAAATCCATGTCATTATTTTCATATTTCCCAAAAAATGAAAAAAAAATTCAAACAATTTTTGAAAAAACATGGACATTTTCTAAAAATTTGGAACAGAAGTTTTGAAACGAGAAACATTTTTTGAATTTATGACAAATTTTGTAAAATGGGGACATTTTTTGAATTTGTGAAGAAAATCTAAAAGACAGGAACATTTTTTGAAATTCGCATTTTTTTGAAAATAAACTTGAAAAGGAAACAAAAAAGAAAAAAGAAAAGAAAAGAGCAAAAAAAGAAACAGAAAAAAGAAAATAAAATGGAAAAAGAAGATAAATAGAAAAAAGAAAAACCAAAAACAAACTGAAAAGAAAAAGCCAGTTCAGGAACCTTCTACAAGGTTCCCAAAATCGAAAAAAACCGGCTGGAAACATCATAGGAGGTTCCCAAAACCGAATCTGCTGTAACATTAAAACGGGCCGGCCCACTCGGTCGCTCGCTCACACCTCCCATGTGCGAAGCGTCGACAGCTTGCCGCAACGAGCGGCAAGTAGGATTTTCTCAGATCTAGCCCACGCCGCAGTCTCTTCATATAAACTAGCTGTTGGGAAACCGGGCCACCGAGGCAGCGGCCTCGTGCGTATTGCACGGGCTAGCCCCTCCCGTTTCCCCCACTTTACGTTAAGTGGGTACTTATCCCTTGACCCCCTACCCCCTATATAAAGCAACGAGGAGCCATCATTGTAACACCTGATCATTGATTAATAAAGCTGGTCTCCTCCATATCTCTCTGTGTCATTTACTTTCGCGCGTTCGACTACTTCGTCTACGACGCTCGCCCCTCACTCCGCAACCTCGGACTGGACTCATCGACAGAGTTGCGGAACACATTATCAGCATGCTTCGCTCCATCAACTCTCCATCAAGCCCGCGTCAAGCCTGCATCACGCAGGCTTTCATCGATCCCGCGGAGGTATAAGATCCGATCTCCACTTTTGCAAAAATGGATTCCTCTCGTTACTACGATTCCGTTTTCGCGATTAGATTATTTTTCGAATAAATCTACCTATGGTGTGGATTTCTCTCCCAAGAACTGAGCGGACGAATACGTCGCCGACCAATGTCGATGTTCTTGGATCAAGAGAGATTTGTTGACTACACCCTAGGAAGACGGTGATTACACGTACTCCAGATGAGCACGACATCGCCATGTTGTACCCGACGTACACGCGTCGTGACGTCCCAAAGACGCACGATTTTGCCATCCCGAGGCAGATGACGCTGTGCCAAACCGTCGCCGGCGTCGCCATGGCCCTGCTGGCCATTCCCGTCGCCGAGCGCTCAGTTGCTGTCGCCGCACTCACGTGCCTGCTGCACGCACTGCCGTCATGCTCCGCTGGCCGCGCCGCGCCGTGCTGCCCCACTGGCTGCGCCGCCCTGCCGGTGGCCGCAGCCGGCACGTCGTGGTCGCCCTGCGCGCATGCGTGACCGCCGCCGCGAGCGAGCGCACTTGCCAGCCGCTGGTCGCGCCGCGCGTGCGTACGGGCGTGTTATGGCCGCCGCCATGAGCGAGCGCGCTGGCCAGCCGCTGGCCGCGCCGTGTGTGCGTACGGGCCTGCTGTGACCGCAGCTACTGGGTCCTGACGCCCGGCTCGCCGCAGCTGCACCGGCGATCGCCTCGCCCGGCCCTGCCCGCTGCGGGTCGCTGCTCCCTCGAGCGTGCGCGCCTGGCCAGCCCCAGCCGCGTCCGGCATGGGTGCCTGCAGGCGAGCCGCCGCCGCTCGGGCACTAGGGGAAACCCTAGCATCGCTGCGGGCAGGAGGCAACGCCGCGCATGGGCCGGCCCGCTGGCTCCTGGGCCGGATGGGCCGCGGCCGTGGGGATCCCTCAATAAAAAAAGAGGGGCGCCGGCTGTAGCGTGGCAACTTGCAGTTTAGCCCCCGTAGTTTCCAGATTTCACGCGAGTTTTTATTCCTGTAGTAATATTTCACGTAGAAGCCCCTGGAACTGTCTGTTTTTGCTAAAAACACGTATTTTGGTTTTAAAAAGCCTCGGGAATTCAATTTTTAGGCTATTTTTCACGTACTAGATGCGCCTAACATGCTATATTTTGTAAACATGTTTTATTGTATGATTTTACTACTGTAGAATAATTGTTTTGCACTCTTAATCATTAAGTAAGTCATATAAGAACATGTTTTAGATAATGGAACGTCATTTTATTGAATAAGTTTATCAACATTGCTTTGTGCATAAGATTACATGTTGTAATCTCATGATTTTTGCATAAATCGCAGATGGCCGGAATTGTCAACAAGGAGTTTCCTGAGTTGGCCCAGACAGGGTTGAACTACCTGTCATGGTCCTCGGATTGCGAGATCTTTCTCCAGAGAAAACCCCTCCTGAGGGCGATCGGTAAGGGGGCCTAGCTGTCCGCCACTGATCCCAAGTTCGAAACTAAGAATGCGCAGGCTCTGCACTTTCTCCGTCATCACCTGTCACCTACTCTGAAAGATGAGTATATGGCTGAGCGCAGTGCTTCTAGCCTTTGGACCGCTCTTAAGCAGCGGTTTGAGAGGCTGAAGTACACTGTGAAGCCATGTGCAGAGGCAGAGTGGATTTGTCTGAGGTTTGCAGACTTAAAGACGGTTGGGGAGTACAATTCGGCTCCACACCAGATTTGTACGACTCTTTGGTTGTGTGGTACTGAGATTACCGACTCTCAGAAGATTGAGAAAACCCTATCCAGTTTCCACCCTGACGCGGTCCAGTCCTCACGGAACTACTACCAAGGGAACTACACGAGGTATTCAGAGTTGATTGACGTCCTCTAGGTGGTGGAGGCGCAAGACGAGGTTCTTAAAAAGAACTTTGTCACACAGCCACTTGGGGGGAGTCTCGCTAGGAGGTGAACGCTCTCAAATTCCGCAAGCCTCAACAGAAGAAGAGGGGCCGCAAGGGCAAGAAGAAGGGCCCTCACCCCCCCCCCCCGCCCCAGCTAAGCAGAACAAGCCGGGCAAGGGAGGACAGAGGCCTCAGACTGCTTCCGTTGTGGCTCGGTGGAGCATTTCTCCTGCCAGTGTCGCGCACCACCGAAGGTCATTGAAGCATACAAGGCTCGAAAGGCGCGTGAGACGCACCTCGCCTTGGTTTAGGAGGGAGCACCACCGGCGCCCATGGCGGCACCTGTGATGATCTCTACGCCCCCTACTGCGCCCATAGAGGCAACCCCCGTGGTGCCCATCGCGGCAGCGTTGGCGGTCTCTACCGACGCCCATGTTGCCATGGAGGTTGACCACATGGTCGCCTCGGCGGTTGATACGTCTCCAACGTATCTATAATTTTTGATTACTCCATGCTACTTTGTCTACTATTTTGGACTATATTGGGTTTTATTTTCCACTTTTATATTATTTTTGGGACTAACCTATTAACCGGAGGCCTAGCCCAGAATTGTTGTTTTTTGCCTTTTTCAGTATTTCGAAGAAACAGAATATCAAATGGAGTCCAAACGGAATGAAACCTTCGGGAACGTGATTTTCTCATCGAACGTGGTCCAGGAGACTTGGACCCTAATCCAAGAAGTGCCAGAGGCGGTCACAAGGGTGGAGGGCGCGTCCCCTTGGGCGCGCCCCCCCTGCCTCATGGCCCCTCTGTTGCTCCACCGACGTACTCCTTCCTCCTATATATACCTACGTACCCCCGTCAGATCATATACGGAGCCAAAAACCTAATTCCACCGCCGCAACCTTCTGTATCCGCGAGATCCCATCTTGGGGCCTGTTCCGGAGCTCCGCCGGAGAGGGCATCCACCATGGAGGGCTTCTACATCAACACCATAGCCTCTCCGATGAAGTGTGAGTAGTTTACTTCAGACCTTCGGTGCATAGTTATTAGCTAGATGGCTTCTTCTCTCTTTTTGGATCTCAATACAATGTTCTCCCCCTCTCTTGTGGAGATCTATTCGATGTAATCTTCTTTTTGCGGTGTGTTTGTTGAGACCGATGAATTGTGGGTTTATGATCCAGCTTATCTATAAACAATTTTGTTGATTTGTGTGATATGCAAAAGAAGAAAGATATGGATAACAATATTGTCAAATTAAAGTTATTTCCATTTTCACTTAGAGATCGTGCTAAAAATTGGTTTTCATCCTTGCCTAAAAATAGTATTGATTCTTGGAACAAGTGCAAAGATGCTTTTATCTCTAAGTATTTTCCTCCCGCTAAGATTATCACTCTTAGGAACGATATCGTGAATTTTAAACAACTTGATCATGAGCATGTTGCACAATCTTGGGAAAGAATGAAATTAATGCTTCACAATTGCCCTACTCATGGTTTGAATTTATGGATGATCATACAAAAGTTTTATGCCAGATTGAATTTTGCTTCTAGAAATCTTTTAGATTGGGCCGCGGGAGGCACTTTTATGGAAATTACGTTAGGGGATGCTACCAAATTGCTTGATAATATTATGGCTAATTATTCTCAATGGCATACCGAAAGAACTTCTAGTAAAAAAAAGTGCATGCTATAGAAGAAATCAATGTTTTGAGTGAAAAGATGGATGAACTTATGAAGATGTTTGCTACTAAAAATACTTCTCTTGATCCCAATGATATGCCTTTATCTACTTTGATTGAGAATAATAATGAATATATGGACATGAATTTTGTTGGAAGGAATAGTTTTGGAAATAACGCGTATAGAGGGAATTTTAATCCTAGGCCTTATCCTAGTAATCCTTCTAATAATTATGGAAATTCCTACAACAACTATTATGGAAATTTTAATAATATGCCCTCTGAATTTGAGAGTAGTGTTAAAGAGTTTATGAATTCACAAAATAATTTTAATGCTTTTCTTGAAGAAAAATTGCTTAAGGTTGATGATTTGGCTAGGAACGTTGATAGAATTTCTCTTGAAATTGATTCTTTAAAGTTTAGATCTATTCCTCCTAAGCATGATATCAATGAGTCTCTCAAAGCTATGAGAATTTCCATTGATGAGTGCAAGGAAAGAACCGCTAGGATGCGTGCTTCCAAAGATGCCTTTATTAAAGCGTGTTCTTCCGATTCCTATGAAAATCAAGATGAAGATCTAAAAGTTATTGATGTATCCCCTATTAAATCCCTGTTTTGAAATATGAATCTTGATGAATCTGAATATGATCTTCCTTTACCTAGAAGGCGTCCTAAGAATTCTGAGTTTCTAGATCTTGATGATGAAATGGATGAAAGTGGGATTGAAATAAATAAAAACCATGATGTTGCTAAACCCACTATTTTGGATCTCAAGGAATTTAATTATGAAAATTGCTCTTTGATTGGTTGTATTTCCTTGTTGCAATCCGTGCTAGATTCTCCTCATGCTTATAGTCAAAATAAGGCCTTTACCGAACACATTGTTGATGCCTTGATGCAATCTTATGAAGAAAAACTTGAGTTGAAAGTTTCTATCCCTAGAAAACTCTATGATGAGTGGGAACCTACTATCAAAATTAAAATTAAAGATTATGAGTTTCATGCCTTGTGTGATTTGGGTGCTAGTGTCTCCACTATTCCCAAAACTTTGTGTCATTTGCTAGATTTCCATGACTTTGAAGATTGCTCTCTAAATTTGCATCTTGCAGATTCCACTATTAAAAAACCTATGGGAAGAATTAATGATGTTATTATTGTAGCCAATAGGAATTACGTGCCCGTAGATTTTATTGTTCTTGACATAGATTGCAATCCTTCATGTCCTATTATTCTTGGTAGACCTTTCCTTAGAACGATTGGTGCGATTATTGATATGAAGGAAGGGAATATTAGATTCCAATTTCCCTTGAGAAAGGGTATGGAACACTTCCCTAGAAAGAAAATAAAACTACCATATGAATCTATCATGAGAGCCACCTACGGATTGCCTACCAAAGATGGCAAAACTTAGATCTATCTTCGCTTTTATGCCTAGCTAGGGCCATTAAACGATATCGCTTGTTGGGAGCCAACCCAATTTTATTTTGTGTTGTTTGTTTTTGTTCCTGTTTAGTGCTAAATTTTGTTTCTAATTTCTGTTTAGATGTGGTTTTGTGTTTTAATTAGTGTTTGTGCCAAGTACAACCTATAGGATAAGCTATGACGATAGTTGATTTGATTCTGCTGAAAAACAGAAACTTTGCGCTCACGAGAAAAATTCAATAAATCACAGGAACGTGATTTTGCATTGATTCTTTTTGCTGCTTATCAATAAACAAATTGTATAGTGCGTACTATTTTGGTTGGAATTTTTAGAGTTCCAGAAGTTTGCGTTAGTTACAGATTGCTACAGACTGTTCTGTTTTTGACAGATTTTGTTTTTCGTGTGTTGTTTGCTTATTTCAATGCATCTATGGCTAATAAATTAGTTTATAAACCATAAGGAAGTTGGAATACAGTAGGTTTAACACCAATATAAATAAATAATGAGTTCATTACAGTACCTTGAAGTAGTCTTTTGTTTTCTTTCACTAACGGAGCTCACGAGATTTCTATTGAGTTTTGTGTTGTGAAGTTTTCAAGTTTTGGGTGAATTCTTTTGATGGATTATGAAACAAAGAGTGGCAAGAGCCTAAGCTTGGGTATGTCCATGGCACCCCCAAGATAATCCAAGGACGCCAAAAAGTCAAAGCTTGGGGATGCCTCGGAAGGGATCCCCTCTTTCGTCTACTTCCATCGACAATTTACTTGGAGCTATATTTTTATTCACCAACATGATATGTGTTTTGCTTGGAGCGTCTTGTATTATTTGTGTCTTTGCTTGTTAGTTTTCCACAATCATCCTTGCTGTACACACCTTTTGAGAGAGCCATACCTGAATTAGAATTTGCTAGAATACTCTATGTGCTTCACTTATATCTTTTGAGCTTGATAGTTTTGCTCTATGTACTTCACTTATATCTTTTGAGCGTAATAATTTTTGCTCTAGTACTTCACTTAGATCTTTTAGAGCACGGTGATGGATTTCTTTTAAAGAAACTATTTGATCTCTCATGCTTCACTTAGATTATTTTGAGAGTCGTTAATAGCATGGTAATTTGCTTAACGTTAATATACTTGGTATTCAAGATATGTGAAACTTTCTTTTGAGTGAATTGAATACTAGGATAAGTTTGATGCTTGATAATTGTTTTGAGATATGGAGGTGATAATATCAAAGTCATGCTAGTTGAGTGATTATGAATTTGAGAAAAACTTGTGTCGAAGTTTGCAAGTCCCGTAGCATGCACGTATGGTTAAAGTTGTGTAACAAATTTGAAACATGAAGTGTACCTGGCTTGTGCATCCTTATGAGTGGTGGCCGGGGACGAGCGATGGTCTTTTCCTACCAATCTATCCCTCTAGGAGCATGCACGTAGCTTGAATTTTTGATGACTTCTAAATTTTTGCAATAAGTATATGAGTTCTTTTGACTAATGTTGAGTCCATGGATTATACGCACTCTCACATTTCCACCTTTGCTAGCCTCTTCGGTACCGTGCATTGCCCTTTCTCACCTTGAGAGTTGGCGCAAACTTCGTCGGTGCATCCAAACCCTGTGATACGATACGCTCTATCACACATAAACCTCCTTATATCTTCCTCAAAACAGCCACCATACCTACCTATTATGGCATTTCCATAGCCATTCCGACATATATTGCCATGCAACTTCCATCATCATCATGACATACATTACTTTTGTCATATTGCCATTGCATGATCATGTAGTTGACATCGTATTTGTGGCAAAGCCACCATGCATTATTTTTCATACATGTCACTCTTGATTCATTGCACCATCCCGGTACACCACCGGAGGCATTCATATAGAGTCATATCTTGTTCTAAGTTTCGAGTTGTAATCCTTGTGTTGTAATCAATAGAAGTGTGATGATCATCATTATTAGAGCATTGCCCAAATAATAATAAAAAGAGAAAGGCCAAAAAAAGAAAAAAAGAATGGCCCAAAAAAAGAAAAAAGGGCAATGCTACTATCTCTTTTTCCACACTTGTGCTTCAAAGTAGCACCTTGTTCTTCATATAGTGAATCTCATATATTGTGCTTCAAAGTAGCACCTTGTTCTTCATGTAGTGAGTCTCATATATTGTGCTTCAAAGTAGCACCTTGTTCTTCATGTAGTGAGTCTCATAAGTTGTCCTTTTTATACTAGTGAGAATTTTTCATTATAGAACTTGGCTTGTATATTCCTACGATGGGCTTCCTCAAATGCCCTAGGTCTTCGTGAGCAAGCAAGTTGGATGCACACCCACTAGTTTTTTTGTTGAGCATTCATAGCTCTAGTGCATCCGTTGCATGGCAATCCCTATTTCTCATGTTGACATCAATTGATGGGCATCTCCATAGCCCGTTGATTAGCCTCGTCAACGTGTGACTTTCTCCTTTTTTGTCTTCTCCACACAATCCTCATCATCATATTCTATTCCACCCATAGTGCTATATCCATGGCTCACGCTCATGTATTGCGTGAAAGTTGAAAAAGTTTGAGATTATTTAAAGTATGAAACAATTGCTTGGCTTGTCATCGGGGGTATAGAAGTTGGGAACATCTTTGTGTGACGAAAATGAAGCATAGCCTAACTATATGATTTTGTAGGGATGAACTTTCTTTTGCCATGTTATTTTGAGAAGACATGATTGCTTTGATTAGTATTCTTGAAGTATTATTATTTTTGTGTCAATGTGAACTTTTGTCTTGAATATTTCGGATCTGAATATTCATATCACAATTTAGAAGATTTACATTGAAATTATGCCAAAGTATCACTCCGCATCAAAAAATCTTTTTTATCATTTACCTACTCGAGGACGAGCAGGAATTAAGCTTGAGGATGCTTGATACGTCTCCAACGTATCTATAATTTTTGATTACTCCATGCTACTTTGTCTACTGTTTTGGACTATATTGGGCTTTATTTTCCACTTTAATATTATTTTTTGGGACTAACCTATTAACCAGAGACCCATCCCAGAATTGCTGGTTTTTTGCCTTTTTCAGTATTTCGAAGAAACAGAATATCAAACGGAGTCCAAACGGAATGAAACCTTCGGGAACGTGATTTTCTCACCGAACGTGATCCAGGAGACTTGGACCCTACTCCAAGAAGTGCCAGAGGCAGTCACGAGGGTGGAGGGCGCCCCCCTGGGCGCCCCCTGCCTCGTGGCCCCTCTGTTGCTCCACCGACGTACTCCTTCCTCCTATATATACCTACGTACCCCCGTCAGATCATATACGGAGCCAAAAACCTAATTCCACCTCCCCAACCTTCTGTATCCGCGAGATCCCATCTTGGGGCCTGTTCCGGAGCGCCGCCGGAGAGGACATCCACCACGGAGGGCTTCTACATCAACACCATAGCCTCTCCGATAAAGTGTGAGTAGTTTACTTCAGACCTTCGGGTCCACTGTTTTTACTTAATACTCTAGATGCATGTTGGATAGCTGTCGATGAGTGGAGTAATAGTAGTAGATGCAGAATCGTTTCGATCTACTTGTTTTGGACGTGATGCCTATATACATGATCATACCTAGATAATCTTATAATTATTCGCTTTTCTATCAATTGCTCAACAGTAATTTGTTCACCCACCGTAAAATACTTATGCTCTTGAGAGAAGCCACTAGTGAAAGCTATGGCCCCCGGGTCTATTCTCATCATATCAATCTCCATTACTTTATTTACTTGCTTTGTTTTACTTTGCCTTTTATTTTTTACTTTGCATCTATCTATCAAAAATACCAAAAATATTATCTCTATCAGATCTCACTCTCGTAAGTGACCGTGAAGGGATCGACAACCCCTAAGCGTTGGTTGCGAGTTGCTATCGTTTTGTGTAGGTGCGAGGGACTTGTGTGTGATCTCCTACTAGATTGATACCTTGGTTCTCAAAAACTGAGGGAAATACTTAGCTACTTTACTGCATCATCCTCTCCTCTTTGGGGAAATCCAACGCAGTGCTCAAGAGGTAGCAGCGGTGCCGCCACTAGACATTGATGCTGCCTCCAAGATGATTTCTAAGGAGGATCAGCTCACTAGTATGGAGATTGCGGCTGAAGTGAATGGCTTCTTCACCGAGTCCACTTAGCATACCTCTTTGGTTATCATGATTCCGTGATTTGATACAATAAATTTGAATAAATTCGATTTGGTTGTAAGCTCTATGAGAGCATAAACTCATTCTTTACTTTGGCGATTGGATGACATTTATTTTATTCATTTATTCCATTATTTATACATGATAGCATGTTATGTTCTGAGATGTGTGCATTTATTTTTAATGTATTTTCTTCCTCATTACATTAATTAGATGTCATATTTTAGAATGCGTGTGGCACCCGAATGGAGGAAACGTGCCTTGCCGATAGCGCCATCACTCATACCATTTTACGAGAAACTAAGTACTTTGAGTCCATTAAAAAATCTCCGGGAAGTATTATGACAATCGCCGGATGCGGTTCTCACATAGTTGGCTCCGGACGAGGCACTATTATACTCTCTATGGGAACAACTTTGATCATTAATGATGCGTTGTTGTACCCGGAGTTGACTCGTACTCTTTTGAGCTTTAGAGACATCCGCGCTAATGGTTTCCATGCTGAGACCGATGATGAAAATAGCAAGGAGTGCCTACTCATCACAAAGCGGGATGCAGGTGGTAAACATGTTATCGAAAGGCTTCCTTCATTTGACACAGGGCTATACTACACTAAGATAGTAGCACCGCCCGTGTACACTACCCTCAAGACCGTCTTTAGAAGCTCTAAACTCTTCTGCCTCTGGCACGATAGGTTAGGCCACCCCCGACTTAGGATGATGAGAAATATAATCAACAACTCGCATGGCCATAATGTTAACGTGAAGAACTTCCCGAATCCTGATGATTTCGTGTGCTCCGCATGCGCTAAGGGGAAGTTAGTCATTAGTCCATCGCCCCTCAAGGTGAGGGATGAAATCCCCCCGTTCTTGGAACGTATCCAAGGGGACATATGCGGTCCAATTCAGCCCCTCTAAATGGTGCTCATTGATGCTTCCTCTAAATGGTCCAATGTTTGCCTGCTGTCAACACGGAACCATGCCTTTGCAAAGTTGATCTCTCAGGTCATAGAAATGAGGAATAATTTCCGGGATTATCGTATAAAGTCTATTCGAATGGACAATGCCGGAGAATTTACTTCAAAGGCGTTCGATGATTATTGCATGGCAATAGGAATCAAAGTTGAGCACTCGGTACCACATGTTCATACACAAAACGGACTTGCTGAGGCATTGATTAAAAGAATTAAATTCATTGCCCGACCGCTCCTTCAGGGTTGTAATTTACCAACTACATGTTGGGGCCACGCGGTGTTACACGCGGCTAATCTCATCAACTTTCGACCGTCGGCCTACAACATCCACTCTCCTGTTCAACTTGCGCAATGGTCGGCACCGAAAATTTCCCACCTTCGTAGGTTCAGTTGCCAGGTATATGTACCAATACTACCCCCTCAGCGATCGGCGATGGGCCCGCTTCGTAAGTCGGGGATATACGTTGGTTATGAGACTGTGTCCATAATCAGGTATCTAGGCCCACATGGCAGGTGATTGTCACACGGCTCGTTTTGCTGATTGCATTTTTGACGAAGATTTTTTCCCGACTTTAGGGGGAGAGAATCAACCCCTTGATGCTAAAAGTCGAGAAATCACGTGGCAAGCCACGGGGATCCACGCTCATGACCCGCGCACTGCTGAGACTGAGAGAGAAGTCCAAAAGATAATAGATTTGCAGTCTTTAGCAAATCAACTGCCTGACCACTTTAGTGACTTAAAGACTGTGATAAAATCGCATGTGCACGCGCGCAATGCACCGGAAAGGGTTGAAATACGGAAGAAAAATGATGGTATACCCGCTCCCGTCCAAAGGCCTAAAAGGACGAGAAATCCGACTTCTCAAATCCCAAGTACTCGGGGATGCCTGACGAAAAAGGATAAGAGAGATTTATTACAGCTTGTCGCCAAAGTGCCCCAAATTGAAACGGGGAGCCAGTCGAGACCTGACACAAGTACGGAAAATTCAGTGCACGAAATTCTGGACTTAAACTTTCCCATAGGGGAAACACCCTATGGAGATGTGAGCGCACACATCGGCGCAGGAAATCTAAAGGACCTTGCTCCCATAATGAGAAATTTGGTAGAGCAAGTGTTTGCGCCAGATGCGCTCCATGAGGAAATGGCCATAAATTATATTTATAAGGGGGAGTCCCTGAACCGAGCAATGGTGATTGTCGACATCAACTTTGCTACGAAAATTGCTTCAATCATATATCTTGACCCTAAGCCTAACACGCTCGCTGATTGCAAGAGAAGGTCGGATTGGAAAGATTGGCAATAGGCAATTACTGCCGAATTATTATCTCTCAACAAAAGGAAGGTGTTCGGACCAGTTTGTCGAACTCCTCCACACATTCGCCCTGTTGGCCATAGGTGAGTTTTTGTTCGAAAGAGAGATGAAAATAATAAGGTAGTACGGTACAAAGCAAGGCTCGTCGCTCAAGGGTTCACTCAACGACCAGGTGTTGATTTTGAGGAGACTTATTCCCCGGTCATGGATGGAGTTACCTTTAGATACTTGATCTCGATGGCAGTAAACATGGGCTTGAAAATGAAACTAATGGATGTTGTCACTGCTTACCTGTATGGTAATTTGGATTCGAACATATACATGAAGGTTCCAGAAGGTATCCCTGTTCCGAACCATGATAGAGCAAACATGGGTTTATACAGTGTTCAACTTCAAAAGGCATTGTACGGACTCAGACAATCTGGTAGAATGTGGTACAATCGCTTAAGCGATTTCCTCAATCAGAAGGGCTACACGAGCAATAAAGATCGCCCATGTGTTTTCATACGACGATCCCAAGACGGGTTCTGTATAATCTCGGCGTACGTGGACGATTTAAACACAATCGGTACACCTGAGGATATTGAGGAAGCGAGTTCCTACCTGATGTCGGAATTCGAGATGAAGGATTTGGGTAAAACCAAGTTCTGTCTAGGTCTGCAACTTGAACATTCCCCTGATGGGATTCTAGTGCACCAGTCGGCCTACAGCCAGAAGGTGTTGGAAAGATTTGGATTTGATAAGGCATATCCTTCTAAGACCCTGATGGTCAGGAGATCTTTACAACCAGACAAGGACCCATTCAGGCAAAAGAAAGAGGAGGAGGAAACTCTGGGACCAGAGGTTCCTTACCCGAGTGCAATTGGAGCACTCATGTATCTCGCAAACTGTACACGGCCGCCGTCAGTTTGCTCGCGAGGTACAGTTCTGAACCTACCAAAAGACATTGGAAAGGTGTCAAGGACGTCTTCCGTTACCTGCAAGGGACCAAACATCTTGGCCTATTTTATAAAAGGAATCAAGACCTATCTATTATAGGCTATGCCGATGCTGGGTACCTATCGGACCCGCATGATTGCAAATCGCAGACTGGATATGTTTTCCTTTGTGGTGGAACTACATTTTTATGGAAATCGTTCAAGCAAACTCTTGTGTCGACTTCCACGAACCACTCGGAAATCATGGCACTATTCGGAGCGTTAAAAGAATGTGTATCGCTTCGGCGGATGATCGGCCACATTCAGCAAACATGTGGGCTGAACACCGTATAAACCCCTACCATTATCTATGAAGATAATGCTGCTTGTGTTGCACAAGTCCAGATGGGTTATGTGAAGAGTAACCTCACAAAGCATATTAGTCCCAAGTTTTTCTATGCACATGAGTTGCAGCAGTTGAACAAGGTGAGAGTTTTTCATACTAAGTCCTGTGACAATCTTGCTGATATGTTCACTAAATCATTACCGGCATCAACCTTAGAGAGGTGTGTGCGTGGAATCAGTATGATGAGACTTAGAGAGATGCAAGGTTCAGGGGGAGAAACTTCACAAACTCGTCGCTAAAATCTTTTGATGATCGAGTACTCAACTTGATGGTTGAGTGGATTGTACTCTTTTTCCCTTGAGTGAGTTTTTCTGATGTTTCTCACACGAGGTTTTTGACGAGGCAATTCGTGCAATACAACAACGTATGCTGTGTGCTCTTTCTCCATATTTTTTCCCACTGGGTTTTTCGGAGTTTTGAGGCATGGATATACGGATAATTACCAAGGGGGAGTGTTGGGAAACCGGGCCATCGAAGGGTGGCGGCGGCCTCGTGCGTATCGCACGGGCTAGCCCCTCCCGTTTCCTCCACTTTACATTAAGTGGGTACTTATCCCTTGACCCCCTACCCCCTATATAAAACAACGAGGAGCCATCATTATAACACCTGATCATTGATTAATAAAGCTGGTCTCCTCCATATCTCTCTGTGTCATTTACTTTCGCATGTTCGACTACTTCATCTACGACGCTCGCCCCTCGCTCCGCAACCTCGGATCGGACTCGCCGGCGGAGTTGCGGAACACTAGCCACCAACCCTAAAAAAAGAAAAAAAAACTAGCCACCACCACCACGGTGGCCTTCCAAATAAACACCGACGAATAAATCCCCACTGGCCGGCGGCGGCGGCGGCGCGATTGCGAGAGGATCGGTTGATTCCTCTATCGGTTGATTGCGGCGGTGGAGGCGATCCGGGAAAGAAGACGAGTGCGGGTCCAACAAGAAAAGGAGCATGGCGGCTTATCCGACCAGACGAGACGACCCCTTGGCGGAGAAGAAGAGGAAGTTGGATGTGTGGAGCGAAGAGGAAGAGGTCTGGTCGCCTGATCCGTCCTTGGGCCATGACTACTCGGCCAAGACGGAGCAGGCCAGACGCGAAGAAGAATCAGGTCCGCCTCATCCATTTTTTTCATCAGTTTATTATACTATAATTGTTTATCTATTTATGCTCCTGCCGCCTGCCTGCCTGCCTGTCTGTAGCTCCCCGCCCTGTGAAAATCCCCACGCTCGATCACTTCAAGCCCCCGACCCGGTTCCACATTGCTGAGCTCTTCTCCGTCCGTGAATCCGGAAGCCAGGCCGTCCTCTCGGCCGCCAAATTCCTTCTAGGGGTTTCATCCTCCCTTGGTCTGTATTATGTGTACATCTATGCAGCTTTGCTTTGCACCCTCTCTGTTTTGGATTGATTGACCCATCGTCCGTTGCGCAACTTAGTGTATGTATATATCCATATCCATCGCGCTTGAATCACGCAGATGGTGAGCCGCTGAGACGGTGCTCCGGCTTCTGGGTCGATTGGGATGCGGAGAAGAAAACCGGCCTTGTCTTGACAACTGCACGGCTGATTCGCACAAAGGACGCTCCTTACAGCGTCTGGACAGGCGGCCAAGAGTATGCCCCTAATGCTGATGTGAGTCAAATCTAGTGTTTCTTATATTAATTTCTCTCTCTCTCTCTATATATACCCATGTACGTTCTTTTCCAGCCCAGCCGCTTCCACCCCCAAATAAATAATTTAATCCCCAGTGTAAATCTAACTGGTTGCAATTCAAATGTTTTTTTTTTTGCGTGCAATTGGCCCTTTATAATAACAAAATGGAAACAGCATATGCGATTTGCTCACCAAGCATGTTCAAAAGTCTTATATAATCTGTTCCAGAACATTTTTCTTAGGTCACTGTTCGTTTGCTAGATGGCACCAGTACAAAGTACATGTTTTTTGTGCTAGCTACTGGCCTTTTCTGATAACAAAATGGAAACATCATATGCCACTTGCTTACTAGGCATTGTTAAAAAAATCTTATAAATCTGGAACTTTCTTTTAGGTCACTGTTCATTTGCTAAATGGCACTAGTGCAAAGGGCGAGCTGGTCTACTATCAGCCCCATTACGATATCGCTTTCTTGAATGTTGAGGTGGATCAACCAATCAAGTTACCATCTCTTCGTGAAAAAGATGTAGAATTTGCTCAAGAGGTTTTTCAGCTAGGAAGAGACAATTCCTTAAATCTAAGGATAACATATGCTAGGGCAGAATATCTGAATCCAAACTTGTTTGAGCGGCACCACAACGTGTACTTTTGTTCTCCAGATGGCCATGACGATGATAATAATGAGGTAATATATCTTATCATGAGATAGTTATATATATTACAACTTAGTTTTCTATGCCATTTTATGTTATATATTGCAAAATCTCATATTTTGTCCATATGAATTGTTGTAGTATGACAATGGGGGGCTAGTTATTGACTTGAATGGAAAAGTTGTTGGAATGGTCAACGACCCTGAGAGATTTGGGTCTTTTATACCTTCTTCCATTTTGCTCAATTGTTTCGATTCATGGAAGAAATATCGGTGCGTTTTTCCTCTCAGCTCTGTGATACTATCTATTATTGTTTGGTAATGTGTTCTGCCCTATTTTTTTTTATTGTTGTTAGTGGTCGAACTAGTGTCTATTTTCTCATTTTTACGCAATTTAATGGCCATAAGATGTTAAGATTTTGGAGGGCGGGCCTGGCCCATTGGTAGTCTCTCCACTTGTTTCCTGGAGGTCTTGGGGTTCGAACCAGCCTCCTTGCAAAATTACGATGCAAGGGTAAGGCCCCGCTTGGAATGTTGTTTTTCTGCCACCCCTGTAACATTTTACACCTGTATTATACTAGTCTCAAACCGAATACATGCCACAGGGTTGTATTTCCATTCCGCTTCTAGACTCCGCTTGGAATGTTGTTTTTCTGCCACCCCTGTAAGTTGGCTCCAGTTTCAATTCGGTTGTAAAATATACATGGCGCCCAAGTTGCAGCACTACATATATGCTCAAACATGCATGGCACCCAAATGTATAGCTTTTCAACAGCACAGACTTTCTAATACACACGTACAGAATTTTCAACAGCACAGACTGCACTTCCACACAAATTGCACAGGTATAAAATGAGCTAAATTTTTGATTTATATAACAGTACAACCACATCAAAAAAAGGATAATATTTTTGCAATCATCCATTTGAACATAGTTCCGATAACTCATAGTGCTCAAAGTCAGTAGTTTAAATTACAAATTTATCGAGGCATACTTGTCTCGTCTCGTCCGGATGCTACATAACCAAATTTATTGAGGCAATTGTTCAACCATTGTGCGCTTAGACATAAAATATTTCAGGAAGATTATTGATTGCTTCATGGACTCGGGTAATCATAGAATCATGTGAAAGGACATCCTGAAAAGAAAAAAATTGAAAAACATTAGCTATGTAAGAACACTTTGTGCTCTATGAAGGATACCAGCCACACATGTCAAGAACAACCATGTATGTCAAAAAGATTAGCACAAAATCCTGAATTACCAAGGGGAGCCAGATGGTACAAGGTAGCCATAGCATGTCACTAAATTTAAAGAAACCATATTATTTTTCAAAAAACACCGATATGAAGAAACAACATGGCAGCAATATAAACAACATCTTAAATAAGAAAAGATGTTCTAGACAGCAGCAGGTCTATATGATTTTGAATGCAAAAATGATAGCTCCAAGAATTGCAAGTTCTCAACACAGGTCTATTGTGGATAATAACAAACATGTCCAGAATATTATGTTACTCCCTCCCACTAGCGGGGCCTCGTTGAGGCCAAAGGGACTCCAGGAGCAAGCAAGGTATGCTTCACCTAATGGAAATAAAAGGAGCACAGACAATACCTTTGATCAGAGCACCAGATTGATTGAAGGAATACCGCCAGATGAAAACCGAGCTGCAAAGGAATACTCACTCAACTAAGCCTTACAAACTTATCTTTAGTGGGGAGAAGAAATGCAGAAAACCAAGATAATGGTACTTGCAAGGAGGAGGCTGAGGACTAATCTTGTCGACTTCCTTCTTTAGCCACATACCCCGCAATCTTGAGTTGTAACCCAGGAAAATCTCATGATTTGCTGCATCCTTGAAAACATCGGAGGCAAAGATTTTGACCTCGTCGGGAACATCATCCATGTCATTCTAAGATGGTCACATAGAAGTTGGAAGATATGGGATTCCATCCTAAGAATATCAAGGCACCGTTGAGGGTGGCCATCCAATATTTCTCGGATATACTTAGCTCCCGTAAGAATGGATGTGTTCACTGGAATCTTTTCCCTCCTAGAAGATATACAATATATTGTTGGGAAGACAAGAAACATCATCTCCTCCTCCTCCTCCTCCTCAGAATCAGTACATGACTCATATCCATCATCATGGTTACTCGTATCCATTATCTAGCGAGAAGAGATTACAAAATAAATACCGCAACTCTCCTTCAAAGTAAACACAGTAGTATATATAATCTATGTTATGACATTGGAATAAAAGGAGCACTAGCACATCAAGATAACGAGATTAGTGTAACATGAAAAGATATTACCATACTTTTATTGATTGATGTAACAGTTGAGTATAGATGTATATAGACAAGCACATACGCAAAACAATGAAGAATAAATCAGTGACACACACACAAGCTGGACCGAATGCTTTTGAGTTTATTAAGTACCTTCAGTTCTGAGCTTTAAATGTCAAAAGAGCTTCACAGAATCTTGAATCCTCCAAATCACTCTTAACAGTTCTGCATTGCACAAAGGCAGCAATGAGCCAATGATATCAGTAGCAATAATAGGTGCTGCAGTTATATAACTTATCAAACAGGCCCAACTTAGTTAGCATTCTATCTGCACAACTGGACAAAGAAAACAGATGAACTATTCATAAACCCATGGAAGTTTATTGGACCCTGTTCATAAACAAATCATCGGACCATTGTTCATCTGTTTGTTTATCAGTATTTCTAGGTTTACATCAATCTGAACTTCGACAGCAGCTAATGAACTGAATTCTTGTGAAATTTTGGCAGCAGCTGTTAACTGGCAGGAGGGTTCGGGCTAATCATGACCAAGCAGGACGGCCACATCGCCAAGGAGTACTCCGCCGCCGGTTGAACGGGGAAGGGGCGGGGAGGGATGGCAGAGGAGGAGGAGGGAGGATACCTTGGTGGAGCAGAGGAGGATGAGCGATTCGCCGTCACGGTCAGGTCACGGCTGCCGGCCAACGTCGCCGTCGCGGCCAGGAGCGAGTCGCCGTCACTGTCGCGGCCAGGAGCGAGTCGCCGTCACCATCGCGGCCAGGAACGAGTCGCCGTCGTCGGCGCGCCTAACCCCCGTCGTGGCCACCGTCTTCTGCGCCTCACCACGTCGCCGTCGCGAACGCCGTTGCTTGACCACCTCGTGGACACCAGCGCCGGCGCCTCTCGGCGGCGCAATTCGATCCAGGTCTCGAGCAAGAGGCGAGGTGGGGAAAAACGACGGCCTCTGGTCTGTATCAGATACCGGCCTGATACGGGTCTAAACGAGAAAACCAGTGTAAAACTTACAGCCCAAAAACGACATGCCAAGCACCAACGACAGGCCCATCCGTTTTTATTTTACAGGGGTATATTTTACAGGTGTATTTTTTTGGGCCCTAAAACGAGGAACCAAGCGGGGCCTAAGGCTGTCTAGAAATCCCCTTCCCCAGACCCCACTTTGTTTGTGAGCTTTGAGCACTGGTATGCCCTTTAAGTTATGTTCAGATTTTCAAAATAGTATAGTCATTGTCGTGTTATATATATACAGTGATATGTTTGAACAAGTGGCTGCAATATGTAATATAGCAACAATCATTTATAAGCAAATCAAGCACTGGATCTTTGATGGGGCCTAGACGGAAAGAAACAATTAGAACCACTCTTGATTATAAATGTTTCATCATGACAACTATTTATAAGATAGAACTGATAAGACTTCATAATTTTGCTTCGCATCTCTTTAGCACTATCTACATCCAAAGTGTAGAGTATTAAATGGAAAACTTTGTTTTCTCTCAATTTTGATGGACAATTTTCCTTTAACCCATCTTTTTTAAGGATGGCTTGAATTTAAACGTAGGAGATATTCATGAACAAATGTTTTTGTGATACTCAATTGATCTCATCTAAATTTGATGTTTCGAGTTTACGTAACATCATGAAAAAAATCTTCTTTGATCGTTTCTAACTACTATTAATGATTCATCCCCTTTGGGCCTTTTTGAAATCTATTTGAATCAAAATATTTGGCTAGTGATGGGAAATTTTAAACGTGTTAGATAGAAGTCCTTGTTCCAAAAAAAAAAGGATAGAAGTTGGATTCCACTAAAATGGCTTATTTTGGAAGCGTTACTTACCCATGTATACCTTGCTCGAAATATGTTAAATGGTACCTGACTTGGTGTAGGTACATTGGTCGGCCCCATCTTGGGATGAGGTTTGAGGCCATCAAGCTCCTAGAGCCTGCTCATGTTGACATGTTATGTCGTATGTATAACATTGATGACGGTCTTGTTGTTAGAGAGGTATATAATGCCTTCCTGAAGGTGCTCTTTTTCCCATGTGCATATGGTATAATTATTTGGCAATTGAACCTTAGGTGTCCAAAGGATCTAATGCTGAGAAATGTGGAATCCAAAAAGGTGATCTTATTGAATGTATTAAGGGAAAATGCATTTCTACCACAGTTCAGGTGGGTTTATTAAGATTTGTTAGGTTAATAAAGTGAAAATAAATTACACTTGTGATATTCGGTAGCTTCATGCTCTTGACTTCTATGTTCTTTTTTCTGAAATTATCAGTTGGAAAATCTGTTGATGAGCATATGCAAACACCCTTCAGATAATAAAAATGGCCGTAATACTGAAGTTCATATTTCTGTAAGTTCAGTTCTATCTTATAACGGTAGTTCGCTTGATCCCTGCCATTCATTCCTTTGTACAGAAGTATTATTAGCAAAATGTTAGCACTGAGAAATGTGTTATGCTAACTCCATAGGTTGGGTTGTTTCAAACACTCAAAAAATGCCGAAGGACCGTAGAGTTGACTGCAACTGTATCAGACCTTGGAGAAGTTATTGCAAGAGGTACGCGTCTCCTCTTTTAACTAGTCCCATGATCCCATCTACAAATTATCTAGATTATCAGTTCGATTCTCAAGTATGTATATTCCAGTTTTTGTAGATATATTATATTTTAATTTAATTGTGTAAGCTTATGTGCATTGTGCAATACACTCTTATGCCATCCATGTGATGCTTACAAATATCATACCACACTATAAACTATGTTGATATTTTGGGTTTACATGGCTTTGGTAAATGGGCGTGTGTAGCAAGTAAATTGTTGAGAACAGAATTCATCCATGTTTCTGTCACCAAAGCATCCATGCTCCATGTTCCTTCGTTTTAGGTGCAGCTTTCTTCACTGGAGTTATCTTGTCATTTCCTTTGGCTGTGGGCTTCTTCATAGGAGTCATGTTGACAGAAGTTTTCTTCCTAGAGTTAAAAAGACAATATAATATAGTTAGTACAGGTTCTTCAATCTATTTGCACATGTAAATATGTACAAATCAGACTAATACCTCTTGTAATTAGTTATAGATTCTTCAGTCCTCATACCTTCTCTCCTGAAATGATTATTGAGCGAAAAACATTACAGTGGGCAGTAAAAATGTGACTAAAAGCATGTCCAATACTCATACCTTCTCCTTGGATGTTGTTCTCGAGTTTCTACAGGTTCTTCAATCACATTTGCACATTTCTTTCTGCAATGATTTATAAGATTAAACATAGTACTCAGTACTAAGCAATGATATGTAAAACAAATTAACATGAGAGAACACATTAGTTTGAAGTTGGTTCCTCATCAACATCAGATAAGATCATAGGAATTCTTGCTCGGGTTTTGGCTCCTTGCATGTTTTCGTCATATGGCCCACCCCCTTACAAATTCTGCACCTGACCACCTTTCTACAACAACAACAACAACAACAACAACAAAGCCTTTAGTCCCAAACAAGTTGGGGTAGGCTAGAGGTGAAACCCATAAGATCTCGCAACCAACTCATGGCTCTGGCACATGGATAGCAAGCTTCCACGCACCCCTGTCCATAGCTAGCTCTTTGTCGATACTCCAATCCTTCAGGTCTCTCTTAACGGACTCCTCCCATGTCAAAATCGGTCGACCCCGCCCTCTCTTGACATTCTCCGCACGCTTTAGCCGTCCGCTATGCACTGGAGCTTCTGGAGGCCTGCGCTGAATATGCCCAAACCATCTCAAACGATGTTGGACAAGCTTCTCCTCAATTGGTGCTACCCCAACTCTATCTCGTATATCATCATTCCGGACTCGATCCTTCCTCGTGTGGCCACACATCCATCTCAACATACGCATCTCCGCCACACCTAACTGTTGAACATGTCGCCTTTTAGTCGGCCAACACTCCGCGCCATACAACATTGCGGGTCGAACCGCCGTCCTGTAGAACTTGCCTTTTAGCTTTTGTGGCACTCTCTTGTCACAGAGAATGCCAGAAGCTTGGCGCCACTTCATCCATCCGGCTTTGATTCGATGGTTCACATCTTCATCAATACCCCCATCCTCCTGCAACATTGACCCCAAATACCGAAAGGTGTCCTTCCGAGGTACCACCTGGCCATCAAGGCTAACCTCCTCCTCCTCACAGCTAGTAGTACTGAAACCGCACATCATGTACTCGGTTTTAGTTCTACTAAGCCTAAACCCTTTCGATTCCAAGGTTTGTCTCCATAACTCTAACTTCCTATTTACCCCCATCTGACTATCGTCAACTAGCACCACATCATCCGCAAAGAGCATACACCATGGGATATCTCCTTGTATACCCCTTGTGACCTCATCCATCACCAATGCAAAAAGATAAGGGCTCAAAGCTGACCCCTGATGCAGTCCTATCTTAATCGGGAAGTCATCGGTGTCGACATCACTTGTTCGAACACTTGTCACAACATTATTGTACATGTCCTTGATGAGGGTAATGTACGACTTTGTGTTTCTCCAAGGCCCACCACATGACATTCCGCGGTATCTTATCATAGGCCTTCTCCAAGTCAATGAACACCATATGCAAGTCCTTCTTATGCTCCCTATATCTCTCCATAAGTTGTCGTACCAAGAAAATGGCTTCCATGGTCGACCTCCCAGGCATGAAACCAAACTGATTTTTGGTCACGCTTGTCATTCTTCTTAAGCGGTGCTCAATGACTCTCTCCCATAGCTTCATTGTATGGCTCATCAGCTTAATTCCACGGTAATTAGTACAACTCTGAACACCCCCCTTGTTCTTGAAGATTGGTACTAATATACTCCGTCTCCATTCTTCTGGCATCTTATTTGCCCGAAAAATGAGGTTGAAAAGCTTGGTTAGCCATACTATCGCTACGTCCCCGAGACCTTTCCACACCTCAATGGGGATACAATCAGGGCCCATCGCCTTGCCTCCTTTCATCCTTTTTAAAGCCTCCTTCACCTCAGACTCCTGGATGCGCCGCACAAAACGCATGCTGGTCTCATCAAAGGAGTCATTCAGTTCAATGGTAGAACTCTCATTCTCCCCATTGAACAGCTTGTCGAAGTACTCCCGCCATCTATGCTTAATCTCTTCGTCCTTCACCAAGAGTTGGCCTGCTCCGTCCTTGATGCATTTGACTTGGCCAATATCCCTCGTCTTCCTCTCCCGGATCTTAGCCATCTTATAGATGTCCCTTTCACCTTCCTTCGTGCCTAACCGTTGGTAGAGGTCCTCATATGCCCGACCCCTTGCTTCACCAACAGCTCGCTTTGCGGCCTTCTTCGCCATCTTGTACTTCTCTATGTTGTCTGCACTCCTATCCAGGTATAGGCGTCTGAAGCAATCTTTCTTCTCTTTAAGCGCCTTCTGGACATCATCATTCCACCACTTGGTATCGTTATCTTCGCTTCTCCTTCCCCTGGACACTCCAAACTCCTCCGAGGCCACCTTACGAATGCAAGTCGCCATCTTCATCCACACATTGTCCGCATCCCCTCCTTCCTCCCAAGGGCCCTCCTTAAATACCCTCTCCTTGAACACCTGAGCTACCTCCCCCTTGAGCTTCCACCACTTCGTTCTAGTGACCTTGGCACGCTTATCCCGCTGGACATGAATCCGAAAGCGGAAGTCAGCAACCACCAGCTTATGCTGGGGTACAACACTCTCCCCAGGACCACCTTTCTACCAGGTTAAAAAACAATCTCCTAATTGTCTGCTTCCTGGGTCTGCCTGGAGGCCTTTTTAGAGTTGGTGGGTGTACTTTGCAACCCGAGTCGACTTTCACCCAGTTGTGTCGTATCTAGTGAATCTGTCATGGATGGTACTGACCCAGCATATGATTCCCTAAACATCTCAATGCTGTAATAATTATCGGCATGTGCTTGGATCTCAGCTCCCCTGATTGAGCATCTGAAGGCCAATGCATGAAGGTATGTCTTCCGAAAAACTTACCACGCACTGCATGAACATGTCTTATCTTTTATGTTTATGACTTGTAGCGTATCATGCCCTTGTGATTCAAGCATACTTATCTCTGCTTCAAACTCATTTCTCCGAGCAACTGTATGGATCCCAATTGTTTTGCTCAATGCATTTAGTTGTTTCATTACACTTAGCAAGATTCAGCCTTCCAACCTCCTACTTGTTTTTCTCCTCACATTAAACTTACCCATAATGAGCTCTCTGATGCAGCCCCTTTAGGTCCTTAATTTGATTTCTATTTTTTTTCTAACCATGCAAAAGGGCTGTGTATTTTATAGAAGAAAAAGAAAAGAGGTTTAGTACATGAAGACCAAGGAAGAAACAGCCTTGACGCGGCCTGCAACATTTTAACGGCCCAAACTAAACTGAAACAGGCAATTTGCCAACTTACAACAACTACCAGTTTGCTCTGGCCCTTAACACTGGCCAGACTCCACAAATTGTAAACCACTGAGCTTATTATCCATGCCCTGAAGAGCTTCTAGTCAAAACAAGAAGTTCTGAAGAGCTGCAGCCTGACAGTTAAATTCCGATAGTTTCTTTCCCTCCAGATTGACCAAGCTCACAGGAAACATAGGCTATAAAAAACCTTTTCTCTTGTTTCCTGAAATTGAAAGGCGAGCAGAGAGCCACCAGTCTTTGAAGCTGTTATGTTGGGTCCTTCATTTGATTGTTAAAACTTTCAGATATGTTATTTATGAGCTATTAGCTTCAGAGAACCCACATCTATACCATAATATTTTGTGGCCATTCTAAAAACTACTCCCTCCATCCCAAAATATAATGTGTATTAGTTTTTCAAAAGTCAAACATGTGCATGTTTATCAAGTTTTTAGAAAATAGTACTTCAATATCTACAATAAAATATTTGTATCATCACGAAAATAATTTTCTTATTTTATTTATTTTGTATTATAAAAAAAAGGGCAGCCCGGTGCATGTAGCTCCCGCTTGCGCAGGGTCCGGGGAAGGGTCCGTCCGACCACTTTGGGTCTATTGTACGCAGCCTTTCCCTACATTTCTGCAAGAGGTTGTTTCCAGGACTTGAACCATATTTTCTGCAAGGCAGCAGCTTTACCACTGCGCCAAGGCTCCCCTTCATACATAAGTTTGACTTGCGCGAAAGTTGATGCACCTTATATTCTGGAATGGAAGGAGTGTATAGCATTTGGATTTGCCGCATATATCTTCTCCATGTGGTACCATGATGAAGAAGTTTGGTGGTGCAGGGTACAAGTGCCGTGTGTACACTTAACCATGAAACTTTTTCATGAAGTTGCCATATCAATTCCTCGTACACTCCCTATGTTAACAATCATGGAATGCATCTGCAAACAGCAGTCTCTAATCCCTTGTAAGCATCGGTTGATATTGTTCGTTGATTTATTTGGGAGTTTCTGGTTTTCGTAAATGGCTGGTCCAGCAAAAGTAAATTGTTGAGTACAGAGTTCATCCATCTTTTTTTTTCACCAAAGAATCCATGTTAGGTTGTCTGTAAAGTTGTAAATTTTAGGGGGGAAATCGGCTAAGAGATCTATGTTTGTGTCCACGCTTGTGATTTATGTGGCACTAAGTTTGAGTTGTGTGACATCTTGCAAAGAATACAAATTAAATCATTTAAAAAAAGTATGTATTAGATATCACTTGCATGCTGAAAAACATTCGCCTTGCGAGAGGAGTTTTGCGTGCAGAAGAAGGCTCACTTGAGTTGTGTTGTTCTTTATAACAGGTACTAGAGTCTCTTGAACTGGCTGCCGGAAAAAGAGAAGGTTTCCATATTAGATGTAGTGTGATTGACCATATGTAGTAGTCTAGTGGATATTAGAAATAACTTGTGCACATGTAATTTAGTGCCCCTTGTTCTGTTTTGCTAAAAAAAACAAGAGCACAAGAATTACCTTGTGAAGGTAGTATCTCAGAGGGATGTTAGACTCGAAGAAAGGCCATGTATGATCTAAAGATACACGAGGAATAGCAGCTGGCGAGGTCATAGTGAGTGAATGCCCTTTCATCTCTTCAAGCCTCCTTCCTGCATAAAGGGTTTGAAACTGATGTACATCCCATGTTAAAGAAATATGTTAATGTTTTGGAATGATTTTTTGCTTGATCTCTGGTTGCCGCCGCCGTTCCCGGCCATCCTGTATCCCTTGCAAGTACCAAACTGTTGAGTAACGACAGCAAGTGATTGAGTTCAGTAGTTCCTCTAACGCTTGATATATTTTTTTTCTAATCAGAATTGGCAATTTTATTTATCCAATCCACGCGGCTTGAGTCCATAATCTCGTAGAGCACCTCTGTCGTTGGAATAGTCGCCAGAACAGTGTGTCTGCCCTCGTGGTACCATGGAATCACCGTGGCCTCGTCCGCCCCTACATCGCACAACATTCCTTGTCGTAGCAATCCTGCAGTGTCCATTCCAAAGTTGGGAAGGCTTAAGGTTCCTTGAGCCGTCCCGAGAAACTCGCCTACATAAAGCAGCATAGGGCGGGAGGCCGGGAGCAGAGAAGCACCAGAAACCGTACAAACTGCTAGATCAATCCACTCTCGTTGTTGTGCCGCCGCCGTGCAATATCCAACACGCCAAGATGCCAACATTTGCGCAGTCTGTGGGTGCGAGCTGACAGGGTCCGAGGCAGAACCGAAGGTCTGTGGGGGCAATTACTGAGCTCCCTCTGTGGATGCTGCCCACCCGAGCCTTCTGATGGGGATGTTGAGTCCCTTGAGGTGAGGAACCCCTGGGTGTAGACACTCGTCACGTGGAAACAAGAGAAAAAGATGGGCGCGCCAGCTCTGCCGTCCCCGCCCCAAGAGGAGGAAAGATCCGAAGTAAATGGCCCCCAAGGTTTCATGGAAGGTGAGGATGTATTGAGGAAGGTGGTGTTCTCCAGAAAGAATCAGGTGCATCCATGGACTGTTATCATGCTCGTTTATTCCCTGGAAAGGCCAACACCGAGAACTTTGTTTGAGAACATAGAAGCTGGATGGCGGTTGAAGGAGGACCTGGATTACACCTATCTAGGGCACAACAAGTACCTTGTTCACTTTGGTTGTGAAGCTGATATGGTACGAGTTCTGAAGGGAGGGTCGTGGTAGTATGAACATGATCCTCTAATCATTCAAGCTTATGATGGTATGAAGAAAATTTTGGAGTACTGACCTGGACGTTCCTATGAAGTGGAGAAGTGACCCTGTTGTGAAAGCATACCACAATGTGTGAGCTAGTCAGACTAGTAGCAAGAATGCCCAGAACACGGCCCAATCTCAACCAAGGAGCTCCGATATTATTCCACGGTTGCGGAATCTGTCGTATGACGCAAAGATGACGGACACGGACCTATCTGATGACCTCTCAACTCTGGGCAAATGCAAGATGGCGATGACCATGTGGTGGGCTCCGGGCTGGCGGATGACAACCAAGCTTTGGTGGTGTAATTCTTATGTTCTAACATAGCCACTTTGGCTAACCCCTTGCTTTCAGGTACACCAGAAAAGTGCAAGACGGAGGGACTTCAGGAGGGATACTAGTCCGACGGAGGAGGAGAAATCCATGACCAGGATATGCAGGAGAGGACCAACACTACGGAGGAAGTCGGCCTAGAGCCCCGCCAGGAGCAATGCATATAGTAAGCCATGGACAGTTTGCGATCTCGTGAGTCTAAGAATAAAATTGAAAGGTACTGTGCTCGATTAGGTTTAAGTGGTTTTGATAGTGTTGATCTTGGTGCCGGTCTTGCTTTGTATTGGCATGAGTCGTTGAGTCTTTATGTAAAAGCTACAAATGAAAGATATATTGATGCGCATGTGATTGCTGCTGTCGGTGAGCCACCTTGAAGGCTTACCTGCGTCTACGGTGAGCCCCGACGGAGGACCATCATCACATGTGGTCCCTCCATCGCGATCTTCACCAGCAGACCGACATGCCGTGGGCTGTGGTTGGAGACTTCAATGTGGTTATGTGGAGCTTCGAACACTTCTTCGAAACACCTCAGTTGGAAGGTGAAATGATTGATTTTTCGTGATGTTTCGGAAGTCTGTGGCCTTGGTGATCTCGGTTTTGCAGGTCTTCCATATACATATGATAACCGGCAAAGTGGAAGGGCTAACGTCAAGGTCCGGCTGGACCGTGCCATGGCTAACAACGCCTAGCGGGACACCTTCTCGGACATCAAGGTGGATGAGCCCCCTTGTCGGACCACTGTACCTTGCCATCATGCTCAAGTTCATGATGGATGAGTCACCGGATGTCGCCAATACGAGGTGATGTGGGGAGAGAGACCCGGCGCTCCCTGAGGTCATCATGAATACATGGATGGAGTTGGGATCTATGCTTCACCTGGGCGACGTTGCGGCTGACCTTAATAGCATGATGGAAAAGCTTCGAGACTGGAGCCGCAATTTTTTTGGTAATGTGATTAAAGAGATCAATAAGTCTCGTTCTCGCCTTGAGGATCTTGTGTCTATGAATGGATCAAAAAGAAATAAGGGAGGCGAATGATCATATGAATGAACTTTTGTATTGTGAGGAAAAGGTTGTGGATGTAGAGGTCTTGCATTGCATGACTGCATGAAAAGGACCATAACACATGTTTTTTTTCAATGGAAGGTGGTCTAGAGGGCAGTGGCGGATCTAGAATCTTACCAACGTGGGGGCAAGCATGGGACATGATGGTTGAACGTCATAAAAATGAGCATAACGTATATAAATATGCACTAGTAAAAGTACATTTGCAATTTTTTTGTGGGGGCCATGCCCCCCCCCCCACCCCACCCCTAGATCCGCCACTACTAGAGGGCACAGAAAAAGCGAATCAAGGCTCTGGTGGATGATACAGGGCGTGATCCACAAGGTCAATGAGTCCAGGGCTGCTACGGCAACGTCATATTTTCCGATGCCTCCCTTTGTGTTGAACCAGTTATTGATTTGATCAACGCATATGTTACTAACAATATGAATGATTGGTTGTGTGCAGAGTTCACTGATAAGGAGATAGCTGATGCTTTATTCCAGATAGGTCCACTTAGCTCCGGGGCCAGATGGGTTCCTGGTCCCAGCTACTTCCAGAGGAACTGGGAGGTCATGAGAGAGCATGTGACCCAAGGAGTGAAGGAATTTTTCCGGATATCATGCCCGAAGGGGTGAAAAACACCTCCATTGTTCTCATCCCTAAGGTGGACGACCGAGAGAAGCTCACAAAGTTCAGACCTATCAGTTTATGCAACGTCATATACAAGGTAGTAGCAAAATGTTTGGTTAATCAATTGAGGCCTATTTTGGATGCTATTATTTTGCCTGCTTAGAGTGCTTTCGTTCCTGGATGGATGATCACTGATAATGGGTTAGTTGTGATCTTTGAGTGCATCCATTATATTCAGCAGGGAAAAGACTCGGAGAAAAGTTTCCTTACCTATAAATTGGATTTGCCGAAAGCTTATGATAGGATAGATTGGATCCGCCCCGTGGTACGATGGCATCGTCGCAGCCTTGTCCGCTCCTACATCCCTTGTCGTAGCGATCTTGTAGTGTCCGAAACTACAGTTTCAAATATATAGGACTAAATTGACACACCTCCAATAGTTTTAGGACTTATGATGCATTTTACTCCCTTGTGAAAGAGTTCTGGCGAGCTATGGCGCTAGATTGGCCCATCCCAAAGGTAGGGGACATCAACAACACATGGCTTGAATGGTTATTCTTAGTGTTGGATCCACTCTCGGACACCCCATGCTTGGTAGTTCTCATGATCATGTGGCGCGTGTGGTATGTGTGTAATGAAGTTACTCATTGCAAGATCCCCCACCAATAGAAGCATCCCGCAGATTCCTCCAAGGCTACATCAATTCCTTAATGTGTATTCACCAATGGCCTTAAGGTGACATGGAGAAGGGTAAGATGGTTGTTCAAATTAGTACCTCGGCAATCCATCAGGAAGTACAACAGAAGGTTAAGCAACACTGGATGTTGCTTCCCTCCGGATGGAGGAAATTGAACGTCGAAGGCAGCCATGTGTATTAGCTGCCATTGGAGCAGCTGGAGGGGCCATGGTGTTGCGTGCTGAAAGGGGAGGTCATCTTTATCGCATTTAGAGAGAACCACACATGCGATAATGACCTGGAAGTTGAGTTAGTTGCGTACAAGAAGGGGGTCGCGCTTGCGTTGCACCATACATACCTGCCCATGCATTCTCATCGAGATGGATAGCGTTGAAGCTGTCAAGATGCTAAACACAAGGTCGGTAGACCAACTGCGTTACTGCGTGCTCGTGGAGATTCAGAGGATGGTTGCCACTGATTCTAGGGAGATTTCTATTACGTCTATTAGTTGCTGGCAAAATAAAGTTAGCCATGCACTCGCTGCTTACGGTAGAAGTACGCCCGTAATGCGATGTCGTTGGGCTCGGGTTTGAACGACGTTGTAAAACTAGTTTTGGCTGATTTGCCTCCTTTTAAGTCATAGAATCTCCCTTTACGCCGCAAAAAAAAAATAGTGTCAATCCCCTGGACGTGTCACTGCTAGTGGGTCCCACCATGTAAATTAACTGGTCAATTATTTTTGTTAATGAAAATGGTTAACCACAGTGGTCCCACACGCCAGTTTGATCAGTACTCACGTTGGCATTGACTGACCCCACCAGTCAGTGTACGGGACTCGTAGGTGGGTGCTTCTGCTGCTTTAATTCCTGGACCTGGAAATGGCCCTCTCATATCCGTTGACGTCCTATCGTTGTCCCCTTGCCTTCAAGACGTGACAGAGCATGGGCAAAGCATGCAGAACATCCTTGGTGTCCAGGAGGAATTTCTTCTGAAGATTCCACCTTCACAGCAGTAGCTTAAAACATGAAAGCATCTACAACCAGACTTGTCAAATCTGGCCCCTCAAACGACGGGGACGCGTCCGCGGGCAGTGACCGGGTATGCCTCTTAATTTCAGCAGTTTCATTTGGATATCTCATATTAGATTCTCAAATTCATACAAAGACATGCAAACTAAAATAAACCTATGTACTACGTCAATCACCTAGCTACTCGTCGTCGGAGATGTCGACGATCTCCGTGCCCGGCTCCGGCGGCATGGGCTACAACTGCAGCTCCGGCTGCTCCGCTCCGGCCTTCTCCGCCTCTATCTCCGCGTTGAGTTCAGCGAAGAGCGCGTCGGACGCCACCTGCTCCTGGGAAAGGAACGCCCGGTTGGCCTCCACATAGGCCTCTTCCACCTCCATCGAAGCCATCTCCTCCTCCTCCTCTTCCCTCGGTTGTTCCTCCTCCTTCTCCGGCTCCGGTGAGTCCGGAGGCAGCCCGACAGCGATGCGGGTGGTGCGTGCGGCCTGTCTCACCCGGATCTCCTGCTAGATCTCGTAGCGGCACTCCGGCGTCAGCATTGCGTAGTAGGTGATCTTGCTCCGGACCATGGAGGAGCACCGACGTGTGGGCGCAGCACTAGAGAGGGAGAGGGAGCAGGTGGATGGGCTCGGACTGGCGGCACAGAGAGGGGGAAGGTGGATGGGTTAGGTTTGCGGGACGCTGGCCGGCTTACATAGCCGGATTTGGTCTCGGGCGGCGAGCCGGAGCGACGCCATGCGGCGACGCGGCGTCCGTCGGACCGCTGGGTTTCCAGGCATTTCTGCGTGGGACCCCGCTGTCAGACCGACGTGGCGGGCGTGCCCGGGCGCCCATATCCGTCCTATATTTGGGCTGGATACAAGAGGCGCCTGTCAGCCCGGACGTTCGAGGCATGTTTGAGGAACCCACCCGGGTTGAAAAATCGTGACCGGTCAGTAACTGGGCGGGCCGCCCAGGCGTTTGAGCCTGGTTTGGGGTGCCCGGCTGTAGATGCTTTGAAAGGGGCTTCTTGACAACTACGTAGGGTTCCTCCTAGGCAATCCTGACATGCTCGACAAATGTGGAGATGCAATGATTGAGGTAGCGGGCAAAGAAAATCAGATGGTGGAATGAATTACTACCTCTCTCAGTTTACAGGGCGTGCGCGTACCCCTAGGTCGTCAATTTGACCAACCTAATGCAAGTCATATATTACAAAAAATATACCAATATAAACTTCGGAGTTTCTATTTTCAAAAGATATAATTTTTATGTTATATAGTTTATATTAGGGTGATAAAATTGACAACCTAGATATACGCATAGGACTTGTAAACTGAAACGGAGGTAGTACATAGAATATGACCATCACTATCCATTTCCGTCGGTCCTTGTGTCCTGAAGAGTTGATGGAATTATTGGGACCATCATGAAATCTTCGTTAAGGAGCTCTCTGTTAATAATTGGGACTTCGGTTCCGTTGGTCCTTGTATCATGAAGAGTTCGTGGAATGCCAAGTCCTCATTGCCCATTTCCCGCTACTCTCAATGACTTCGGATCAAATTGTTTGGGCTCACTTGGTGTCTGGCAAGTTCGGTGAATTCACTTTACTCTAGGCTTATTCTAGGCAATCGCTCGCGTAAGTTTCGATGGTTTGGAGGGCTCGCATCCCCCTCAAAATAAAAAGTTTTCTCTGGCAAGCGATTGAGTGATCAAATATTGAAACACAATGGTAATGTGGCTGCCTTTGTTCTATTTGGGGAGAGGTCGAGGACATAGAGCATATCTTATTTAGGTGTGTCCTCGCCAAATTTGTTTGGAGTGTTATGTTCAGTCGCGGCTTAACGTCACATGAGATTCTAATAACTTCACATGAATCTCCCTGAGCTTTTGCTCCGTATTTTGATTTGCGTTCGCTCTGCAATGCTGGTCATTGTGGACTACTCGCAACAAGTTTACCATCAAGTTACATTTCCCTCATCATCCTTCTCACATTCTTTCCGAAATGAATGCATTCACGTTATAATGGAAGGCAATAGCCAAAAGGTGCTGATGTCGCTGCCATCAAAGACCCGATGACCAACATCCGTGTGACTACTCATAGCCTGCTTCAGGTCGTCATGGCCCCGAATTAGCCTAGTCTTAGTCTGGTCTACCTTCGTGACCACATGCAGTTATTTTGTGTATTGTTGTTATTCCATTTGTTTGCTCGCTGACGATGTTATGGCCTAGGGGTGCCTTACTAGACCGGAAATTGTGGGCCCTCAGCAAGGAAGGACCCGAAAGATTTGGTGTCCAAGATGGTGAAAATGGTGTTCCAGAAGGACTCCTCCGCCGCCTTAGCAAACTATGTCTTGTAACCCTAGGCCTCGGAACCCTTTATAAGCCGAGGCGGGCTAGTCGACAGTGGACCTACAACCTTACCCCGATACTCATTGCACCATGTACACCTCTAGACATTAATACAACACAAATAGGAGTAAGGTTTTACCTCCACCGCGAGGGGACAAACCTGGGCAAGCCGATCTTCCATTTGCTCTATGAGCCGATCTTGGTGGCAGGGACATCTGCAACACCATCAGGGGCAGGGCGCGGACCCCCAATCCAGCGGCTTTCCGCACCCAGGGCAAGAACATGATGGCTGCAACTGAAGGGCTGGAAAACATCCAACTTGGCGATGATCACTCAGATCGGGAGAGATTCAACGCTTGCGTGGAGCTGCTCAAAACGTTGGTAGTCCAGCAGAACGCCGTCAGCCAATCCAGAAGCAAGGTGTTGTCCACTCGCGACTTGCAGGCGACATCAACTTCTGCAGCCATACCAAACCGCCACACACTAGACCTACGGCCACAGGTGACCCCGGCACATCCTGCTGTTATCAACTCAGCAACAAATGGAAAAATACTGCAAAAATAATCGGTCCACTTGAACGTGTTAGTAGCTGAGATTTCTTTATTCAGGAAAAAGTAAAAAAGAAAAAACTAGGATTGAAAACTTAATTAGCGAATACTGAACAATAACTGAGAAGAATGAAACTATGAACAATGATAAATAAGCAAGCTGTCTAGAGAAACAGAATTAAACCTTAACTGTGACTAACAGATGACTTTGGATGACCTGGGACTTAACAATGATGCTTATGATAACCCGGAAAATAAAAAATGACAACACATGCACTGATCTCAAAATTATATGAATGAAAAAGCTTCTGAACACTTGGCTAGTACCTTCTCTCAAAAGTCTGAACAGTGATGTCTGAATATAGAACACTGCAGATACCAAAGCAGAAATCCCATCCGAGCGTCCGAACTACAAACAGTTTGGCTAAATCACAGTGGCAAACATTGCGACGACTTAATAAAGCAACGCTGTACATAAGCAGCTAATATATACTACTTACGAAAAATGGAAAGAGATTGGTTACATAAATCCCATGTGAACTTCTCAACCATGCATACAAAACAGTGAGACAACAAATGAGTTAACGAAAGGACTTGCCAAAAATGATGTACCTACGCTAAAATTTATAGACAGATAAGGTATATAGGACCTGTACACCCCACTGAATAAATGAAAAAAACTTTTGTGTCCGTGCATAATGGCGGTGAAGACCATGCATGAAGCAACATAGCAGTGCGCGAATCTAGCTATACGACAGATGAATGATGATCACACAAATTGCTGTATGACGGATAATATACTAAAACCGGCACAAGAATTAAAAGTTCTATGAACTGCGCTAGCAGCTACCTACATTTTCAATCATGTCTCTGAACCAAACACTCTTGGCTAAGCTCACATTCAGAAAACAACACAGCCCCCACAAGATGGGCATATAAACGTAGACCAAACCAGAAGAAGAATGAAGACACTCTAATAGCAATCAGGTAGGAGCGGTGAAACATAGATCATACACTTACCAAACAAACAACATATCTGAAAAAGAAGAGAAAACACATGGATGAGGGGGGAGTGAACACCACATAAGCATATCTGAGGAACACATGCCTGCGGTATCGCCATACTGTAGTTACGAGACTTACACTTACCATTTGCAATTATGGATGCTACATAGTACTAACAGTTTTTGCTACTAGCACAGGCGACCCAACCGCCAAACCAAGGCAAGAGGAGACATAAATTAATGTCTTAACATACGGAGTGAATGTAACTAACAGAGAATTACTACATGCGTAGATAAATAGAGCCTAAATTCTATTTCTGTCGACAATTTGCAGCTTTAACTCATGCACCATGAGCTGCTTGGACCCATTCATGCAGATGCGACCCCGCCACGAAGATCGAGCGGGTCCGACTCAGTCTCCCTTGCAGAATACCAATGACCTCGCCGTTTGAGTTGAACAGTGGCGCCCCGGACGAGCTCTCAGCAGTTCTCATGTCGACTTCCAATACATTCATGTTGTACCCCAAAGGATCACGCACGCCGATCCCCCTTGAAGAAATGGTTGTACCCATAGAGATCGTTCTAGGCATATAGGACGGCCAAGACACCATCATGCACTGCCTGCGATTTGTTGGCGTGTTGGCAGAGATCTCAAGGGCAGGGTGTGCTTGGGCGCATACGCCATCGTCTGAGTAATTCTTGAGGCTGTTGTTCTCAACACTCAGAACAATTGTATCTTCACTTGAATCAACTCCAGCTACCGTTGCAGTGCCATACTTCCTGACAGCATTAACCAACCTAGCTTCCTGAATAGTTTCTTCCTGGTGATCACATAAGACAGTAATGTCCATCATATCCAATGTCTCTCGTGTCAAAGGCCGAGACGCATTGAAAAGATGGCTCAATCCATGTGCACTTGTCATGATTAGCAGTCCGGTTGGTCTAGAATAGTAGGCAAAACCAGTAGAAGAATGTCCATTCCTGACCTTGTCGTACCGTGATTTTTTATCTTTTACCGTCTTGACCTCATCAGCCAGGATTTTGAGTTCTTCAAGCTAGTCTTGTTTCGGAGCAAACAGGATGAAAAAGATTGAACCTTTGACCCGATCAAACACATGTGTCCAGTCAACGTCCTCTTCCGCCATCGTGCTGCAGGGAAAATAGTAGATTTGGGATCAACGGGTGATGAATTACCAGCGAATACTGGAAAGCAGGAGGGAATTAGGGGAAAGGACGAGGTGGATGCAGTGATGGACCTAGGAACTTATTTTTTACTAGATTCATTGTCAAAAATACTTTTTTAACAGCAGAAATAAGCATCATAGGCTCTCAAAAAGAAAAAGAAAAAAGCATCATATGACATTTGTGAATGTTTAAGAACATCAAAAGGCAGTGCAGCAAACATTACTAAATATTCAGTCCATTTGGCCGTGCTCATGTGCAGTCTGTTCATTGGCTGTGAGCTTTTGATTTGTAGTTTCACTCTGATGCAAACAAACTTATATTTACACAAGCAGAAGTGATGCGAACATAACTACTCCGCATTCGTCTCTTCTTCTTCATCAAATTGATCCAATCATTCACTGGATCCATTGATGCAAAAATGATATGAACTCAGTACTCTACCATCAGTACAATCAAGCAAATAGAAGCAGTACATAGAGGGGATAGGCACGGCACACCAGTAACTCACCCACGAGGCCGAGGCCACGGCTGGCACTGGGAGCGGGGAGGGCCGGAGGAGACGAGGGCGTCGACCGTCGGTACGGGAGGCGCAGGCGAGAGGAGCTCCTCCTGAGCGGCAGTGTGGCCGTCTGGTCCGGGTCGGCGGGTCGGCTGCTTGCGGCGCTTGCTTCGGGCCTCCGGCCACCGGCGGTCAGCGCCGAACTACCGATGAGAAGGACAGGCGGCAGAGTGGGTAAGCGCCGAGCGGCGGCGCGTCCTGGTGACCGGTGAGGCAGCGGCCGAACGCGAGGGGGATTAGAGGCAGCGATCGAACGCAGGAGCTCCAGTTCCAAAAGACCTGCTATTGCCACTTGAGCTAGCGAGCTTATCTGAATATTGAGTTGTGCGAAACAATTAGGAACCAAAACCATCGCAAATCCAAATTTTTGAAAATTTCGAATGCAGAACATTTGTTTGAAGAAAAAGGGAATGTCCTATGAAATTTGTGAACAATTTTTTTAAAACTCAAACATTTTTTAAAACTGGGGGCATTTTTTGAAATACTAAACAACATTTGGAACCTCTATGAAAATAAATGAATGCAGAAGCATTTTTTGAAAAGGGACATTTTTCTTAAATTACAAAAAAATGGAAAACAATAAAATTTTTTGAAACGCTGGAAACAAAATTTTAAAACACAAACATTTTTTAAATTCCAAAAAAAAACGGAACACGAACATTATTTGTAAGTCCAGAACAAAATTTGAAAACACGAACAATCTTTTAGAATATGCAAACAATTATAGAAATGGGAACATTTTTTAAAAACTCCAAAATAAAATTTTAAAACATGATTTTTGAAATTATTGTACAATTTTTAAAACGGGAAAAAAATTTCAATCTTCCGATTTTTTTTTTCAAAAAACGAACATTTTTTGAAATTAGAGAACAAGTTTTTTTAACGGAAATATTTGTTGAAATCCCCAATTATTTAAAAAAACTTGTGAAAATTTTGAACAAGAACATAAAGAAAAGAAAGGGACCAAAAAATAAAAGAAGAAAAGAAAAATGAATAATGAATAATGAATAATAGAAAACCATCAGAAAGCAAAAAAAGGAGTAAAAATTGGTTTAGGAACTTTATGTAATGTTCCGAAAACCGGAAAACCAGTGTGGAACCTTCCAGAATGATCCCAAAACAGGATATAATACTCGTTAGATTCTAAGATGGACCGGCCCAGTTTGATCTTTAGCTTGATCAGGTCTGTGCGACGATCGACTCCGTGACGCAAACTGCGTCAAATAGGAAAAGCATCAAGAAAAATACAAGCACCGGTGTGAAATATAGGACTTGAACTCTAGTGGGCTGAGGACACTGTCCTTCTAACCATCCAACCACGGGTCCGGGTGTTCCACAGCACACCAGGCGCACCTCTAGGTCCGCCTATGGGTGGAGGAGGACATACCCAAGGATGCCGACAGGAGTCACCGGTCGGTGGGTCATAGGATCAAGTTTAAGATTTCATTGCCAACCACATGTGGGTCGATTGCAGAATTCCATCGCCGGTCATGGGTCGCATGATCGGCTTCAAGATTTGGTTGTTCGTTGATGGGTCACAGGATCAGCTCCGAGGTCTTGTCGCCAACCGTTGTGTCGGGGGCGGGATTTCATTGCCAGATCGATCCAGATCAGGATTTTCTCAAACGTGTCGCTGCTGAATTCCTTTTTTAGGGAGCTCCTACCGGGGTTGGCTATGGGTGTGGCTATATGCCGTCTGCCGCGAGCCATATCATCACTCGCCTGCAGGGGCGGACATATTGGGCTGGCCCAATGGCCACGGCTCGCCTGTTGGCTATTTTTTAATTTTGTTTTTTCTTTTGTTTTTTACTCACATTTTGTTTTTGATTTTTCGATTTATTTTTTCACTATGTTTATATTTCCAAATATTCTAAATATTTATTATAAAATGAAATTAACACTATTTTTTTAAATGTTAATCTTGCATTTTAAAATGTTAAATGTGTATAAAAAAATGTTTTTTATGCACATGAAAAATGTATAAGTGTGAAACCAGAACGTGCTAATCATGTGTACGAATTTTTTTATACATTGTAAGAAAATTCTCATGTAATTCGAAAAAATGATTCATATGTGCGAATAAATGTAAATATTGCATTTGCAAATGTTAAATGTGCATCGAGAAATGTCTTTAAGCACACAAAAAATGTATAAATGTGAAACAAAAACAGTGGAACATGTTAATCATGTGTACGAAAAAAAATGTTAATCATGTGTGCGAAAAATCTTTATATTTTGTCAAAAATATTCATGTAATTAGAAACATGATTCATGTGTACAATTTTTTTAATGCACAAGGAAAATGTACAAATGTGAAACAAAAAAGTGGATCATCTTAATAATTTGTACGAGAAATGTTAATTATGTGTGCGAATTTTTTTGTACATTGGAAAAAAAATTATTTACATAAAAATGTTAATCATGTTCACATGTTTCTAAAAAATTTTATACAATTTAATTTTCGGCACAGTTCAGAAAAATTGTATAACTGTATTTGGAAAAATACTATCATGTATTTCAAAAAGTGTTCAAAAAAGGTTTCTTTATTAAAAAAGATTTTAAAAAATTGTACTTCATGTATTTGAAAAATGCCCAACGTGTATCAGCAAAATGTTTCATGTATGCTCTAAAAATGTACATTGTATAACGAGAAAAAAATAGACATGAGTTCAGAAAAAACCAATAAAAACCACAAAGAAACATATGTTAGGAAAACTCTTTATCATGTATTTGAAAAATGTCCAACGTGTATCAGAAAAATGTTTCATGTGTGCTCTAAAAATGTACATTGTGTACCGAGAAAAAGTAAACATGAGTTTAGAAAACGAAACAATAAAAACCGCAAAAGTATATATTTCAAAAACTCTTTATCATGTATTTGGAAAATAAATTAACGTGCATAAAAATATTTCAGGTGTATACTAATGAGTGTACAAGCGTGTATGAAAAAAACTAGACATCAGAACATATAATATAAAAAAAATGTTAATCATGTATTTCTAAAATATTTTTTTTATAAAAAAGGTTTCATATGTATACAAAAAATGTATGTGTATGAAAAAAGTAGACATCAAAACATATAATATAAAAAATGTTAATCATATAATCTACATTGTGTGGGAAAAAGGTAGAGATCTATTGAAAAACCTACAAAAATGGAAAAAGACCAAGAACCACAATGAAAATCAAAGAAAACAAACCAAAACTACAAAAAAAAAACCAATGAAAAGAAAGAAAAAGGAAAATCCCATGAAAACCTAGAAAAACACCGAAGAAAATGGAAGAAGAAGAAGAAGGAAAGGCAAAACAAAAGAAGAAGAAGAAGAAGAAGAAGAAGAAGAAGAAGAAGAAGAAGAAGAAGAAGAAGAAGAAGAAAACTGAAGAAACCAAGAAAAAAACAAATAATAAGCGAAGAAAACAAAAGATGGAGAAAATCGAAAAACAAACCCCGAAGAAAGTAGGCGAACGAGGGTAGCGAAGCGCAGGCCAGCTACAACGAGCGAGCGAACATAGGTGCGAGAATGGTCCGGCACAAACATAGAACTTAAGAGGTGAAACGTATTACAAATCAGTATAGATGATAGATAGCTCCTACGGTTGGCTATGGCCGCTATGCTCTTCTTCTTGGGCCTTCTCTTTGAAATTTGGAAACAGGAACAATTTCTAAAAGAATGAACATAATTTGAAAGTTTCACTTTTAAAAAATATTCTGAAACATTTGTTGAAAAATGAAAAAAAATCAAAAAGAAAATAGCAAGAAGAAAGGAAAAAGAAGAAAAAAGAAAGAGAAAAAAAATGAAAAAGGAAAGAAAAGTAAAAAAGAAAAACAAAAAATAAAAACAAAAACAAAACCGGTTCAAGAACCTTCTAGAAGGTTCCCAAAACCGAAAAAAACCCGGCTAGAACAATCATAGAAGGTTCCCAAAACTGAGATAGTGTGAACGCTTAACAGGCCGGCCCACCCGCCTCCGCTCGCTGGATACCCCCTGTGCGGAACCCCGACATTTTGCCGCCGAGAGCGGCAAATAGGGTTTTCCACCACGAGCGCCACCAGTGAACCATCTATTAGATTATAAAAAAAAATGTGAACCATCCTTTACCATAGTTCTGATTAAATTTCATTCTCATGTACATCCACCTTTGTATAATATTATCATTACTTACTATTTATACTGATACAACATTCTTTACTCCTTGCGCTGAAGTTCCCCCTTACTCCGTAACTAACTTTTCTTATATGCATGTCATAGCTTATTTCAAACTGGATAAAACACACAAAACAAAGTGTGAAGAGAAATGATACTGCATGTGGCACAATTAAAATCTGAGAAGACATTGGCCATTCAATTAAATTTGATAATCATATTCAATGGTTTCTAAATGGATACGAATTCAATATCCCGATCATCCGGATGCTTCACTCCTGCACACTTTCACGAAGTCTCACATCAAGAACAACCGCTGGTAAGACTTCTATTATGTTATGTTTTCAATACACTTATCTTATAGTATATATAATCATTGGTTTCTTAACACTTTTTTTTTGAAGATCGCGAGGGGGATTAGGTCGCGTCGCTCTGGTTCGCTCGCATGTGATGTGACAGCAGAATATTAGCTGGGCCTCAGCTCAATTCAGTTTGGGCTGACATATAATATATAATAAAAAACTCGCAACTCTTTTTTTAACACACGCAGACGCTCATACACACGCACATACAATCATTCCTATAAATGACGCACACTCTACCCCTATGAGCACCTCCTAGAGACTGAGCCGACATATCATCTTAGATAGACAAAGTTGCCACTGACATTTTCGTACTCGATAGGAAAAATGCAAGCACCGGTGAAAAATCTAGGATTTAAACTCTGGTGGGTTGAGGACAATGTCCTCCTAACCATCCAACCACAGGCGACTCTGGCTGCGCCTCGGCACACCAGGCACATCTCTAGATGTGCCAATGGGTGGACGAGGACGTACTCAAGGAAGCCGGCGGGAGTCACGGGCCATGGGTCGCAGATCGACTTTGAGATTTCGTCATTGGCAACATGTGGGTCGATTGCAGAATTTCGTCGCTGGTCATGGGTCGCCGAATCGGCTTCGGGATTTCATCATCGAGTGATGGGTCGCGGGATTAGGTCCGGGGTCTTGTCGCCAACCGTTGGGCCAGGGACCGGGATTTCATCGCCAAATTGATCCAGTTCAGAAATTTCCTGAACGTGTCTGTGGTGAATTCCATTTTAAGGGAGCTCCTGATGGGTTGTCTATGGGCGTGGCTTAGCCGTCTGTTGTGAGCCATATCACGGCTCGCCTGCAGGGGCGCACGTATTGGGCCGGCCTAATGGCCACCACCCGCCTGTTGGTTACTTTTTTATTTTGTTTTTTCATTTGTTTTGTGTTCACTTTTTGTTTTTGATTTTTTCTTTATTTTTAACTTTTTTTTATTATTTTATATTATTTTTAACATACATGATAATAATTTTTTTATAAAGTTCTAAAAATTGTTAATCTTGCATTTCAAAATGTTAAATGTGTATATAAAAATGTTTTAAATGCACATGAAAAATGTATAAATGTGAAACAAAAAAAGTAGAACATGTTAATCATGTGTACCGAAAATGTTAATCATGTGTACCAACAATGTTTATACATTATAAAAAATGCTAATGTAATACACAAAAATGATTCATATGTGCGAAAAAATCTTATTCTTGCATTTAAAAATGTTAAATGTGTAGAAAAATGTTTTTTTATGCACACAAGAAATGTATAAATGTGAAACAAAAAATGCGGAACACGTTAATCATGTGTACGAAAAAATGTGTGCGAAAGATGTTTACACATTGTAAAAATGTTCATGTAATTAAAAACATGATTCATGTGTGCAAACAAAATGTTAATCATGCGTACTAAGTTTTTTAATGCACAAGGAAAATATACAAAAGTGAAACGAAAAAAGTGGATCATGTTAATAATTTGAATGAGAAATGTTAATTAAGTTTGCGAAAAATGTTTGTACATTGTAAAACAAATTAAATAAAAAAATCTTAATCATGTTCACATGTTTTTAAAAATGTTTATACATTGTAATGTTTTGCATAGTTCAAGAAAAATGTACAACTGTATTTAGAAAAATATTACCATGTATTTCAAAAACAGTTCAAAAAGGTTTTTATTTAAAATGATATAAAAAAGTACTTCATGTATTTGAAAAATGTCCAACGTGTATCAGAAAGAAAATTCACGTGTGCTCGAAAAATGTACATTGTATACTGAGAAAAAGTAGACATGAGTTCAGAAAAACGAATAAAAAGCACAAAAAACATATATTTAAAAAAAATCTTTATCATGTATGTCCAACGTGTGCTCTAAAAATGTACATGTGTACCGAGAAGAAGTAGACATGAGTTTAAAAAACAAAACAATAAAAACCACAAAAATATATATTTTAAAAACTCTTTATCATGTATTTGGAAAAATTAACGTGCATAAAAATGTTCCACGTGCATACTAGAGAGTGTACAACGTGTATAAAAAATGTAGACATCAGAACATAAATATAAAAAATGTTAATCATGCATTTAGAAAATATTAACATTTATAAAAAAATGTTTCATATGTAAACAAAGAATGTATGTGTGTGAAAAAACTAGAGATCCGATCATATAATATAAAAAAATATTAATCATTTATTTATAAATGTTAAAACATGCATAATTGTTTTTGACATATATGGGAAAAAGGTAGAGATATGTTGAAAAGCCTACAAAAATGGAAGAAAACCAAGATGGTATTGTTGAAAATGAATAGAATGTAGGTAATGCTTAAACATCACTGGATAAATGTGTAAAACTGAAATAAAGGGCATTGTGTTAACTACACCAGGCATAACTGGAACCAAATATAGCCGTTCAAACTGGTATTGATGCAGTCGAGCGGCACAGTTCCGACTTGCACATAATAAACAACACCTTGTGAATGACTGAAATAAACAAGGCATAAATGATCAGTATAACAACCAAATATAGCCATTGAAAACTGGACACAGTCTCATTGGAACCAACCTAACAAGCAAATATAGATAAACATGGCATATGCTTGAAAACTGGACAGATGCTCACTGCAACCAACCTAACAAGCAAATACAGATAAACAAGGCATCTGCTTGAAAACTGGCCAAATGCTAAAAAAAGAAACCTAACAACCAAATACAGATAAACAAGGCATCTGCATAATAACTGGACAAATGCTCACTACAACCAAACTAAGACAAAATACATATAAACAAGGCATCGGCTCGATAACTGAAAAAATGCTCACTGCAACCAACCTAACAACCTAACACAGATAAGCAAGGCATCTACATGTAGCCATTCCTGAAACTGAAGTGGACAATTCATACTTAAACATCACATAGCCCTATTGAACAACACATTTTTGCATAACTGAAATAATTAAACACGGCACAGTTATAACACCTCACGATAAATGCTACTACAATAAAGGGTACGGGTTGGCAAGCTAGAAAAGGTAAGATTTCCTGCTAGGATGTTGACTCACACTTCAAGGACGGGATCCTTCCAGTTGGAAGAGCACATGCCCATGGTGGAAGAACCTTTGTGGGTGCCCTCCTCGTGGTTGTGGTCGTGGTCGATGAGATCTGACTTGGCAATTGAGGATTCCAAGCCGCCACCGTAGAATTTGTCCTTCAGAAATGAGAAAATGGGCTTGATGGCGTATAAGGATCGCAAATCCTTGACTGCTTGGCGGAGGAGATTAGCGGCAGGGCCGTCGAAGAGATCGACGGCGGTTGAACCAGAGGGGTTGGGGATGGACCATGTAACCTGTGACATGGCCCGCATGAAGCCGTCGCTGTTGACGAGCCTGATGTTGTAGCCAGCTTTCCCGAGATACAGTAATACGCAAGCCCGCTGACATGAAGCCTTCGACATGGCAACTTAGTCAACGTCTTCGCCGGCTTACGTGGTGACGTGTGGCTCCGGGATCGACATGTCGGGGCGAACGGCGGCCACCTCGCTAACGTCCGCCGGAGAGGCCATGATAAACCACTTCTTGGCCGAATGCTCGTCGGGCTCCCCGGGATACATGGTCGAGCTTAGGCTACGACATTCTGGACCAGGGGATCGATGTGGATCTGGCGGGGAGGGACACCGCAGGCCTCATCTAAAAACTCAGGGGAGTGGGGCGACGGTATGGGAATCACTGGGTAACCTGAACTTTATTATCTAAGCTAGAAGGAACGGGCAGACCATCATGGTTTGGCGGTCGCGAGCTAGGGTTCCAGGGGGGCGGGGGGTGGGTGGGGGGACTGTGGTGGTGGTGGTGGTGGTGTGTGTGTGTGTGTGGGGGGGGGGGGTTGTGGTGTTTGAGGATACACCACGGTTACTGAATTTTTTAGTAATGGTGGGCGGAGATGGTGGTGGACGAGGGAGGGCGGCGGTTCAAATGCCTCGGTTACTTCAATTTTACTATAAGGTCGGTGCTGGAGGAGTGTGGGTGACTGTTGAAGTACGACGGCTACTAAAATTTGGGTAAAGGAATTGATGCGGGGCGGGAGTGGCCAAGATCACGCATGATCCAATAAGAATATGCGTGTATGATAATAACGAAAAGTGGCAGAACCACCAATTTTTGCAACGCTCAAAGCGGGTAGTTTGTTTTTATATTTCTAGCTAGCTGGTCTATCACACACGGTTCGTCCTAATTTCTAAATAAACTCACCCGCCTTTAGCTTGCGCAGTCGTGGTGATTTTCAGCGCACTTGCATCGGACACGGTTAAGCCAGTACCTGCACCATTTTTCTCGCGCTTGTGCAGTCGTGGTGATTTTGCAGTGCACTTGCATCGCACACGGTTAAGCCAGTACCTGCACCATTTTGCTCGCGCTTGTGCAGTCGTGGTGATTTCACAACGCACTTGCATCACACACGGTTAAACCAGTACCTCCACCATTTGCTCGCTCTTGCGCAGTCGTGTTGATTTTACAAGCACTTGCATCGCACACGGTTAAGCCAGTACCTGCACCATTTTGCTCGCGCTTGCGCAGTCATGGTGATTTTACAACGCACTTGCATCGCACACGGTTAAGCCAGTACTTGCACCATTTTGCTCGCGCTTGCGCAGTCGTGGTGATTTCACAGCGCACTTGCATCGCACACAGTTAAACCAGTACGTCCACCATTTGCTCTTGCGCAGTCGTGCTGATTTTACAGCGCACTTGCATCGCACATGGTTAAGCCAGTACCTGCACCATTTTGCTCACGCTGGTCACCCTATGGGACCTACTCTCTCCTATCATGCACATTTGTTCTTTTAGAAACTATGTGCGATGGTTGGTGTGTCGCCGCCTAGCCTTCAATGAGCACTGACACTGGTAGCGGGAAACCGATGGGAGAAGAGGCGGGAAACCAATAAGAGGAGTGGCGGGAAACGGTAGCCTGTTTTGAAAACGTACAAGAGAAGGAAGCGTGAGCTAGACGATGCATGCGCACAGTGATTATCCATGTACTACATGTGCTGTCGAAAGGGCTGAGGGTTGCCGTTCGATCTGGGAGCATCCAACGGTGCAGACGTACGATCCGTGGGGTTTCGGTTCTGGCCAATCAGAACGCACGACTCAGATCGCGGGCGACATCGGCCACGGTTTGGTAGACACATGGCTTTAGTTTGTCCTTTTTATACACTAATTGAGTTTCCTAGGCATTTAATGTCCATAATTCAAATCTGAACTTCAAATACATGCTCCAGTTCACCAAAATGGCTTGAAAAATTATACATGAAAGTTGGCATGGTGTCACGTCATGGCGCATATATGTTGTGGTAAAAACATTGTCCAATTTGAGCCAAGCTTTATTACAAACCTCAAATGAACTCTGAAAAGGTTGAAAGTTGGCATGGTATCATCATTTCACCCGCATAGCATGTCCTAAAAAGTTGAGAGGGTTACGACAAAAACTGGATGCACTTCGTGTGCAAAATTGACAATCTCCTTCAAAGTATCAGGGTTTCAAATGAAAACTCATCTGTTACAAAGGGATTTCACTTTTTTGAATTTATTTGAACTCCACACTTTTTGTGTGTTCAAAATGCACCATTTAAAGCCACATCATCAATTTTCAACCCTTTCTGACTTCGTTTGGTATTTTTCATGCATTTACTGATTTTTTGAGCTAAATGACCCTGAAATTGAAAAGCACTTCAAATAAACTCTGAAATGGTTGAAAGTTAGCATGGTATCATCATTTCACCCACATAGCATGTTCTAAAAAGTTGAGAGGGTTAAGGCAAAAACTGAATGCACTTCGTGTGCAAAATGGACAATCTCTTTCGAAGGCATGGTGTCACGTCATGGCACATATATGCCATGGTAAAAACATTGTCCGATTTGGGCCAAGCTTTATTACAAACCTCTTACAAATTGGAGCTTCTCTCAACAAGAAGCCTTGTGGTTCTGATAGAGAAACATGTTCCCCTTGTTGTCGAAACGCAGTCACAACCTCTTTTTGCCTTGTATTTTCTTCTACGGGCAACATGGAACTACATGATATCCATGCTGAAATTTAAACTTATTCAGTGTTCGTTTGGCCTTTTTATGCACCAATTGAGTTTCCTAGACATTTAATGTCCATAATTCAAATCTGAATTATAAATACATGCTCAAGTTCACCAAAATGGCTAGAAAAATTGTACATGCATGTGTCCTTGGGTGCATGTTTAATTAGGTCCCATGCCAGGAATGAGAACAAATTACAACCGTACCGGCGACCTGCTCGTCCTCAAACATTTGTAATCTCGGGTTATAAATCCCCATAAAATCCAAAACTCACCGGAAAGTCATCCAAGGTGGCATGGTGTCATGTTATGGCACATATATGTCGTGGTAAAAACATTTCCAATTTGGGCCAAGCTTTATTACGAACCTCTTACAATTCTGAGCTTCTCTCAACAAGAAGCATTGTGGTTCCGATAGGGAAATGTGTTCCCCTTGTTGTCGAAGTGTAATCACAACCTCTTTTCGCCTTGTATTTTCTTCTACGGGCAACATGGAACTACATGCTATCCATGCTGAAATTTAAACTTATTCAGGGTTCGTTTGGTCTTTTTATACACTAATTGAGTTTCCTAGGCATTTAATGTCCATAATTCAAATCTGAACTACAAATACATGCTCAAGTTCACCAAAATGGCTAGAAAAATTGTACATGCATGTGTCCTTGGGTGCATGTTTAATTAGGTCCCATGCCAGGAATGGAAACGAATTACAACCATACCGGCGTCCTGGCTTGTCCTCAAAGATTTGGAATCTCGGGTTTTAAATCCCCATAAAATCCAAAACTCACTAGAAAGTCATCAAAGGTGGCATGGTGTGACGTCATGGCACATATCTGTCGTGGTAAAAACATTGCCAATTTGGGCTAAGCTTTATTACAAACCTCTTACAAGCCAAAGCTTCTCTCAAGGAAGCCTGATGGTTCCGATAGTGAAACGTGTTCCCCTTGTGGCGAAATGTAGTCGCTCCCTCTTTTCGCCTTGTATTTTCTTCTATGGGCAACATGGAACGACATGATATCCATGCTGAAATTTAAACATATTCAGGGTTCGTTTGGCCTTTTTATACACTAATTAAGTTTCCTAGGCATTTAATGTCCATAATTCAAATCTGAAGTACAAATACATGCTTCAGTTCACCAAAATGGCTAGAAAAATTATACATGCATGTGTCCTCGGGTGCATGTTTAGGCCCCATGCAAGGAATGGGAACGAATTACAACTTGACCGGCGTCTTGGCTTGTCCTCAAACATTTGGAATCTCGGTTTTTAAATCGCCATAAATCCAAAACTCACCAAAAAGTCATTAAAGGTGGCATGGTGTCACGTCATGGCACATATATGTCGTGGAAACATTGCCAATTTGGGGCAAGCTTTATTACAAACCTCTTACAAACCGGAGCCTGTCGCAAGAACCCTCGTGGTTTCGATAGGGAAATGTGCCCCCTTGTGGGCCAAACGATAATCGCTCCCTCTTCTAGCCTCATATTGTTTTCTACACGCTACACGTACGGAACAACGGGAGATACGCGCTGAACTTTGAAATTATTCAGGGTTCGTTTGATCCTTTTTATTTATTAATTGAGTTTTCTAGGCATTTAATGTCCATAATTCAAATCTGAACTACAAATACATGCTCCAGTGCACCAAAATGGCTAGAAATAAAGTACATGTGTCCTTGGGGTGCATGTTTAGGGTTCGTTTGGCCATTGTATACATTACTAATTAAGTTTTCTACGCATTAAATGTAGTCCATAATTCAAATTTGAACTACAAGCACAAAATGGGTGGGAAATCATACATGTGTCATTGGGTGCATGTTTAGGTCTCATTTAAGGAATGAGAAATTAAATTCTGTCAAATTTGAGAGGAGGGGATGTTCCACCACGAATTAAAAACTTGTTGTCGTCCTAAAACATTGAGAATCTCGGTTTTTAAATCCTAGTAAATCAAAAATTCACCCAAAAAACATGAAACTTGGCATGGTTTCATGACATGGCACATATATGCCGTGGTAAAAAAATCGTCCAGTTTGAGAAGAGGTGCACACATTAGTAGCCAACGAAGTCCTTTTTGAAACAATAAGCTGACACGTTAATATCACAAACGGTTGTATTATATGAACCATGTCAATATTTAACCATACTTAGTGGCGTGCGTGCAACTATTCGATTAGACGGGACAAGCGCGAGAAGTCCGCCGTGCAGGCTCGATGGGACGCATGCGAGTAGTCCGCTGAGTAGGCTTGATGGGACGCGTACATGCTGTCCACCTCGCAGGCTCGATGGGACACGCATGCTCACCGGGAAGCGAGCTCTTTGACCTCCATGCACCAGCCGCAGCCCGCCTCGCTCAAAACTTCACCATTAATGGGTTAATTAAAGCACCTAGATGGAGGTTTTTTTAGGGGTGGACGAAGGGTGTTTGGTTGTGATCCCATGGAAACATTTGCTTTGTTCGTGTTTTCAACTCGTATTCTGGCCTAATTTAAATTGCCACATAGGGCGACGGATAATACGACGACAAATGAAATGCCAACGGATAGTACGATGACAAATTTACAATGGTGCAGATAATAATTGTCTTACATATTCCGGATAATTTTAAATGCCACATGCAGCAAAGTTCGAAAGACATGGGGGCAAGAGAAGAAGGAAATCGTAACAATCTAGATCGCTACTGTATCTACTCTTTGATGGATCGCCGGGCGATGACATCCTCCAGCTCGTTCCTCATTTCCTCATAGCTTTGCTTGAAAACAGCCACAAATTCCTCCACCTCCTGCTTGCACTCGATCAGGATCTTCCTTAAGTCACCCATTAGTTCCTCGACGACCGCTATCAGCGTCATCCCCGAGGCACTGCTCTGCTCATGCAACATCTTCCAGCCGGCGGCCTCCTCCTCCTTCTCAGTGAGCGCCTTGAGGAGCTTCGTATTGTCACCCATGAGTTGCTCGATGAGGCCTGTCGCCTTGTCAACCGAGGCATCTCTGATTTCGAGCAGCTTCATCAAGCCGTTGACCAGCTCCTACTGCTTAATGAGGCCAGCGAGAATGTTGTCATCGCTGGCCAAGGACTTCAGCAACGCCAGCTCGCCGCAATCGCGGACGCGGCAAGTGTGCTTGTGAGAGCCCTCACGTGCCCGTGAGAGCTCATTCGAGGGCTCCGCGGTGCGCCGGGACATCTCTGCTGCGGCTGCCGCTTCGCGACGGGACCTCTCTAGTGCTTCCGCGGCCTTGGTCTTTGCTTCTTGGTTATATGCCCACCCGAAACTCCTCCTACCGGTCATGGCAGAATGACTTGATAGGAAAGACCAACTTTGTAGGTGACGAGGAGAGGAACTGTGAAGTAATTTTTGAGTGGGTAGTTTTTATAGCCCGGTGCTAAGTGTGAACACATATTAGTTTGATCAGTGTGAACACATATTAGTTTGATCTGTGTGAACAGATTTGCAATTACTTATTGCGTTGTAATCTGCAATGTGAGGAGAAACAAAGTTAAAATTTATTGATGGTTCTGGGCACACAAAGCCCTGTTTTTGTTGTTCTATCTCATCACAAACAGTTCTTTGGATCAACCGTATGCCATGCATCGGAAGCCCGAAACGTGGGCCCTTCTTCTCGGATGTACATGTACGTGTCTGCCCACTATCACACACGGTCATGATATCACCATCGTGTCCTATGGATGCGCCATCGCATCTCCCACAGGGTGCCAGAAGGTTGACCACGTGGTTGCTTGCGGTGGCGTCCTGCTTTTCGTATCACACACACCTGGTTTACACGAATTGTTTGTGTTCTTTTGGCTAATCGCAAATGCAACATATCACACACATCTTGTTAAGATGAACCATTTCCATTCTCTTGCCTAATCAAAAATAGTTTGTCCGAGTGAATCGTATGCCGTATATCACACACACCTTGATCTGGCTGACCATTTCTGTTGCATTCCCTAATAGCACATAGTTCATCGGAGGGAACTATATGCCGTATATCGCACACACATTGATATGGCTACCCGTTTCTGTTGTTCTTCCTCTTCGCAAACAGTTCTTCTGGATCAACCGTATGCCCTTCATCGCACACACAACTAAAATCTGAACCGTGTTTGATGTGTCCGTCATCGCGAACGTTTTGGACATTTTTGACGGTTCTCTGACACCAACGTTTGAGATTATTGCATCGCACACAGTTTCTCAAAGGGTCTCTGATCGTAGAGTCACGTTAGCAGCATCCTGTAGTAGTGCACCATCCTTTCCTCTTTGGGGAAATACCGATGTAGTTCAAGCCAACATCATTGACTGATGTGGAAGCCTCTACATGAGATGTATGGACTTCCATCAAACTTGAAGCTGAACAACATAAGCAAAGCTCGTGCAAACCTCTCAGGTTCGCAAACGAGATATTGTTGTTAGGCAACAGTATACCTACAATACACAAGGAAGCGTTGATGGGCCCTGACTCCAGAATTGTCTAGTTGCCAATATAATCCGAGATAGTTTCCATAAATGATTCAAGATCTAAATCTTGATAACCCTCCGAAAGAATTGGAGTCTAATGGATTGTAATGGGACTATAAAATAATACGGATAAAAATGTTTTATCCATTAAGCTTGACTTGTTGCAATAAAAAGTCCAAGGAGTTGACTACAATGAGATTGTCTCACCATAGCAATGCTTAAAGTCGGTTCGGGTTAAACTAGCAATTAATACATATTTCAAACATGAGATATGAAACATGGATGACAAAAGAATTTCCATGAAATGGAAATACAACCTAGGACTTGTATGTGATACAATCCAAAGTACTTTGTCGGTCCAGAGGATGCTAGTAAGTATGCAAACTTCGGGGTTCCAGCAATGGACAAAAGAGAGCAAAATGGAGTTGGAATCTTTGTTTTTGATGGAATGGTCAAAGGGGTTTGACTTCATTAATAGGTAACGGAGATGCTTGTGGTTTCAACAAAGTAAGTGGGAGCATAATAATATTTCTGAAAATCTTGTGTGCTTAACACATTGTTAATTGGAAATAAATTTCTTGACATGAATTAGGACTTCATTTGAAAATAGTTTTTTTTGACAAAGTGCTTGGGCTTAATAGGCTTGATATTAGGCATAATGATTTATGGAGATAGATTTACCTAATGCCGCTGAGCAAAAATACATATTGACAAGATGCTAAAACCGTTTAGCACTAAGAACGAGAAGGAGTGATTCTTGCTGAAGTCACATGGAAAGAGTTTTTGCAAGACTCGGTGTCCCCAAAACACTAATGAGCAAAATGCATGATGGAGATTCCACACACTCTTGTGTTTGGATTAATCATATATTCCATGGTATGTAAAACAACCAGATATGCCCAATACTCCCAAGATGTTGTGAGTATAGATACCAAAGTTATCAAAAGTACTGATCATGGGAAAATAATGAAAAAGGTCATTGAGTACTAAAGTATCACTAATGACATGTTTTCTCGCAAGTGGAGATCATGAAGAGTTCATTGTAAAAGGTTACATCAATACAATCTTCATTCTTTCTGCATGCGATTTTCGATTTAAATTCAGGGTTTTTGTGTAACACACAATTGTTGGAAATATGCCCTAGAGGCAATAATAAAATGGTTATTATTATATTTCCTTGTTCATGATAATTGTCTGTTGTTCATGCTATAATTGTATTGTCCGGAAACCGTAATACATGTCTGAATACATAGACCGTAATATGTCCCTAGTAAGCCTCTAGTTGACTACCTCGTTGATCAATAGATGGTTGTGGTTTCCTGACCATGGACATTGGACGTCGTTGATAACGGGATCACATCATTAGGAGAATGATGTGATGGACAAGACCCAATCCTAAGCATAGCACAAGATCATGTAGTTCATTTTTTAAGAGCTTTTCTAATGTCAAGTATCATTTCCCTAGACCATGAGATTGTGCAACTCCCGGATACCTTAGGGATGCTTTGGGTGTACCAAACATCACAATGTAACTGGGTGGCTATAAAGGTGCACCACAGGTATCTCCGAAAGTGTCTGTTGGGTTGGCACGAATCAAGACTGGGATTTGTCACTCCCTATGACAAAGAGGTATCTCTGGGCCCACTCGGTAATGCATCATCATAATGAGCTCAATGTGACTAAGCAGTTAGTCATGGGATCATGCATTATGGAACGAGTAAAGAGACTTGCCGGTAACAAGATTGAACAAGGTATTGGGATACCGACAATCGAATCTCGGGCAAGTAACATACCGATGGACAAAGGGAATTGTATACAGGATTGATTGAATCCCCCACATCATGGTTCATCCAATGAGATCATCGTGGAACATGTGGGAGTCAACATGGGTATCTAGATCCCGCAGTTGGTTATTGGCCGGAGAGATGTCTCGGTCATGTCTGCATGGTTCCCGAACCCGTAGGGTCTACACACTTAAGGTTCGGTGATGCTAGAGTTGTTATGGGAAATAGTATGTGGTTAACAAAAGTTGTTCGGAGTCCAGGATGAGATCCTCTCAACGATTCCTATTCTACTAACAAGAGTAGACATGCAAAATTTATTTGTTACTGAAGAGAAAACCGTTCCAGCTGTTCCTGAATAGCTTCCTTCAAAAGGATTTCCGCTTGCTCGGTGAATGTCTTGCTAGAAGATATAATTTCTTGGAATTGAGGTTTAGTATCTTTTAGATGTTTACGTAACTCATCCAGAAATTTATTTACCTGTTCAATTTCTAACGAATCAAGATATCCTCTTGTTCCGGTATAAATAGTAGCTATCTGCTCTTCCACTGGGAGAGGATTTTCCTGGGGATGTCACGAGGAGTTATGGAATGGTCCAGAGGTAAAGATTCATATATGGGAAGTCCAGTTTCAGTCACCAGAATAGTTTCGGGGGTTATCTGTATTGTACCGGGACCACCGAAAGGTGTCTGGGGGTCCACCGGGTGGGGCCACCTGCCCCGGGGGACTTAGTGGGCTGAACAAAGCGTGGGAACCAGCCCTTGGTGGGATGTTCCGCCCTCCAAGGGCCCAAGGCGCCTAGGGTTGAAAACCCTAGGGGGTGGGGGCGCCTCCCACGAAACATGGGGGGCAAGCTCCCCCCTTGGCTGCCCCCCTAGATGAGATCTAAGGGGGCCGCCCCCTCCCAGCCCCCACTATTTATAGAGGAAGGGGGGAGGGGGCCGCCCCTTCCCCCCTTCCTCTATAAATAGTGGGGACTGGGAGGGCTGCCGCACCCCTTCCCCTGGCGCAGCCCCTCCCTCCCCAACACCTCCTCCTCCTCTGTAGAGCTTGGTGAAGCCCTGCAGAAATACCACAAGCTCCACCACCATGCCGTCGTGCTGCCGGAGATCTCCCTCAACTTCTCCTCTCCCCTTGCTGGATCAAGAAGGAGGAGACGTCCCAAGGCTGTACATGTGTTGAATGTGGAGGCGCCGTCCTTTCGGTGCTAGATCGGATCTTCCGCGATTTGAATTGCCGCGAGTACAGCTCCATCATCCGCGTTCTTGTAACGCTTCCGCTTAGCAATCTTGAAAGGTACGAAGATGCACTCCCTCTCTCTCTTGTTGCTAGAATCTCCTGGATTGATCTTGGGGATGCGTAGGATTTTTTTTGAATTATTGCTTCGTTCCCCAATAGTGGCATCATGAGCTAGGTCTATGCGTAGACTCTATGCATGAGTAGAACACAAGTAGTTGTGGGCGTTGGTTTGTTCAATTTGCTTACCGTTACTAGTCCTATCTTGATTCGGCGACATTGTGGGATGAAGTGTCCTGGACCGACCTTACACATAAGCTTACGTGAGATAGGTTCCACCGACTAACATGCACTTGATGCATAAGGTGGCTAGCGGGTGTCTATATCTCTCATCTTAGTCGGATCGGATTTGATGAAAAGGGTCCTTATGAAGGGTAAATGGCAATTGGCATATCACCATTGTGGCTTTTGCGTAGGTAAGAAACGTTCTTGCTAGAAACCCATAGCAGCCACGTAAAACATGCAACAACAATTAGAGGACGTCTAACTTGTTTTTGCAGGGTATGCTATGTGATGTGATATGGCCAAAAGGATGTGATGAATGATATATGTGATGTATGAGATTGGTCATGTTCTTGTAATAGGAATCATGACTTGCATGTCGATGAGTATGACAACCGGAAGGAGCCATAGGATTTGTCTTAATTTATTGTATGACCTGCGTGTCAATGTAAATGCCATGTAATTACTTTACTTTATTGCTAACCATTAGCCATAGTAGTGGAAGTAATAGTTGGCGAGACAACTTCATGAAGACAGGATGATGGAGATCATGATGATGGAGATCATAGTGTCATGCCGGTGATGAAGGTGATCATGCCGCGCCTCGAAGATGGAGATCAAAGGCGCAAGATGATATTGGCCATATCATGCCACTTTATGATTTGCATGTGATGTTTGTAATGTTTACATCTTATTTGCTTAGAACGATGGTAGCATAAATAAGATGACCCCTCACTAAAATTTCAAGAAAGTGTTCCCCTTAACTGTGCACCGTTGCGAAAGTTCGTTGTTTCGAAGCACCATGTGATGATCGGGTGTGATAGATTCTAACGTTCGCATACAACGGGTGTAAGCCAGATTTACACATGCAAAACACTTAGGTTGACTTGACGAGCCTAGCATGTATAGACATGGCCTCGGAACACGAGATACCAAAAGGTCAAATAGGAGTCGTATAGTAGATACGATCAACATGGATATGTTCACCGATGATGACTAGTCCGTCTCACGTGATGATCGGACATGGCCTAGTTGACTCGGATCATGTATCACTTAGATGACTAGAGGGATGTCTATCTGAGTGGGAGTTCATTAAATAATTTGATTAGATGAACTTAATTATCATGAACATAGTATAAAATATCTTTACAATATGTCTTGTAGATCAAATGGCCCATGCTAATGTTGCCCTCAACTTCAACGCATTCCTAGAGAAAACCAAGCTGAAAGACGATGATAGCAACTATACGGACTAGGTCCGAAACTTGAGGATCATCCTCATAGCTGCCAAGAAAGCATATGTCCTTGAAGCACCGCTAGGTGACGCACCCATTTTCCCAGCAACTCAAGACGTTATGAATGCCTGGCAGTCGCGTAGTGATGATTACTCCCTGGTTCAGTGCGGCATGCTTTACAGTTTAGAACCGGGGCTCCAGAAGCGTTTTGAGCAGGACAGAGCATATGAGATGTTCCAAGAGCTGAAAATGGTTTTCCAAGCTCATGCCCAGGTCGAGAGATATGAAGTCTCCGACAAGTTCTACAGTTGTAAGATGGAGGAAAACATTTTTGTCAGCAAGCATATACTCACTATGTCTGGGTTGCACAACCGTTTGTCTCAGCTGGGAGTTAATCTTCCAGATGATTCGGTCATTGACAGAATCCTCCAGTTGCTCCCACCTAGCTACAAGAGCTTTGTGATGAACTACAATATGCAAGGGATGGAGAAGTCCATTCCTGAGTTGTATTCAATGCTGAAATCAGCAGAGGTGGAAATCAAAAAGTAACATCAAGTGTTGATGGTGAATAAGACCACTAGTTTCAAGAAAGGCAAGGGTAATAGAACTTCAAGAAGGACAGTAAGGGAATTGCCGTACCCGGTAAATCAGTTGCCGAGAAGAAGCCAAACAATGGAAGACTCAGTGCTTTATTGCAAGGGAAATGGTCACTGGAAGCGGAACTGCCCCAAGTACTTAGCAGATAAGAAGGCCAGCAACACCAAAGGTATATGTGATATACATGTTATTGATGTGTACCTTACCAGTGCTCGTAGTAGCTCCTAGGTATTTGATACCGGTGCGGTTGCTCATATTTGTAACTCAAAACAGGAGCTGCGGAATAGGCAGAGACTGGCGAAGGACGAGGTGACGATGCGCGTCGGGAATGGTTCCAAAGTCGATGTGATCACCGTCGGCACGCTACCTCTACATCTACCTATGGGATTAGTTTTAAACCTCAATAATTGTTATTTAGTGCCAGCTTTGAGCATGAACATTGTATCTGGATCTCGTTTAATGCGAGATGGCTACTCATTTGAATCCGAGAATAATGGTTGTTCTATTTATATGAGAGATATGTTTTATGGTCTTGCCCCGCTGGTCAATGGTTTATTTTTATTGAATCTCGAACGAGATGTTACACATATTCATAGTGTTAATACCAAAAGATGTAAGGTTGATAATGATAGTCCCACATACTTGTGGCACTGCCGCCTTGGTCACATTGGTGTCAAACGCATGAAGAAACTCCATGCAGATGGACTTTTGGAGTCTCTTGATTATGAATCATTTGACACGTGCGAACCATGCCTTATGGGCAAAATGACCAAGACTACGTTCTCCGGAACAATGGAGCGAGCAACCAACTTGTTGGAAATCATACATACTGATGTGTGTGGTTCAATGAGCATTGAGGCTCGCGGTGGTTATCGTTATGTTCTCACCCTCACTGATGACTTAAGTAGATATGGGTATGTCTACTTAATGAAACACAAGTCTGAGACCTTTGAAAAGTTCAAGGAATTTTAGAGTGAGGTAGAGAACCAACGTGACAGGAAAATAAAGTACTTATGATCATATCATGGAGGAGAATATTTGAGTCACAAGTTTGGTACACACTTAAGGAAATGTGGAATTGTTTCATAGCTCATGCCGCCTGGAACACCTCAGCGTAATGGTGTGTCCGAATGTCGTAATCGCACTCTATTGGATATGGTGCGATCTATGATGTCTCTTACCGATTTACCGCTATCATTTTGGGGTTATGCTTTAGAGACAACATCATTCACTTTAAATAGGGCACCATCTAAATCTGTTGAGATGACACCGTATGAATTATGGTTTGGGAAGAAACCTAAGCTGTCGTTTCTAAAAGTTTGGGGATGCGAAGCTTATGTCAAGAAACTTCAACCTAAAAAGCTCGAACCCAAGTCGGAAAAATGCGTCTTCATAGGATACTCTAAGGAAACCATTGGGTATACCTTCTACCTCAAATCCGAAGGCAAGATCTTTGTTGCCAAGAATGGATCCTTTCTGGAGAAAGAGTTTCTCTCGAAAGAAGTAAGTGGGAGGAAAGTAGAACTTAATGAATTACTGCCTCTTGAACCGGGAAATAGTGCAACTCAGGAATATGTTTCTGTGGTGCCTGCACCGACTAGAGAGGAAGTTAATGATGATGATCATGAAACTTCAGATCAAGTTACTACTGAACTTCATAGGTCCACAAGGACACGTTCCACACCAGAATGGTATGGCAAACCTGTCCTGGAAATCATGTTGTTAGACAACGGTGAACCTTCGAACTTTGAAGAAGCGATGGCGGCCTGGATTCCAACAAATGGCTTGAAGCCATGAAATCCGAGATAGGATCCATGTATGAAAACAAAGTATGGACTTTGACAGACTAGCCCGATGATCGGCAAGCCATAGAAAATAAATGGATCTTTAAGAAGAAGACTGACGTGGATGGTAATGTGATCGTCTATAAGGCTTGGCTTGTCGCTAAGGGTTATCGACAAGTTCAAGGGGTTGACTACGATGAGACCTTCTCACCCGTAGCGAAGCTGAAGTCCATCTGAATCATGTTAGCAGTTGCCGCATTCTATGATTATGAGATATGGCAAATGGACATCAAAGCGGCATTCCTTAACGGTTTCCTTAACGGTCTCCATCTATGGGTTGGTGCAAGCATCTCAGAGTTGGAACATTCGCTTTCATGAAATGATCAAAGCTTTTGGGTTTATGCAGACTTATGGAGAAGCTTGTGTTTACAAGAAAGTGAGTGGGAGCTCTGTAGCATTTCTCATATTATATGTGGATGACATACTATTGATGGGAAATGATATAGAACTTTTGGAAAGCATAAAGGCCTACTTGAATAAGTGTTTTTCAATGAAGGACCTTGGAGAAGCTGCTTACATATTAGGCATCAAGTTCTATAGTGATAGGTCGAGATGCCTCATCGATCTTTCACAAAGCACATACCTTGATAAGATATTGAAGAAGTTCAATATGGATCAGTCCAAGAAGGGGTTCTTGCCTGTATTGCAAGGTGTGAAATTGAGCACAACTCAATGCTCGACCTCGGCAGAAGATAGAGAAAAGATAAGTGTCATCCCCTATGCCTTAGCCATAGGGTCTATTATGTATGCCATGCTGTGTACCAGACCTGATGTGAACCTTGCCGTAAGTTTGGTAGGGAGGTACCAAAGTAATCCCGGCATGGAACACTGGACAACGGTCAAGAATATCCTAAAGTACCTGAAAAGGAATAAGGATATGTTTCTCGTTTATGGAGGTGACAAAGAGGTTGTCATAAAGGGTTACGTTGATGCTAGCTTTGACACATATCTGGATGACTCCAAGTCACAAACCGAATACATGTACATTTTGAATGGTGGGGCAGTCAGCTGGTGCAGTTGCAAGCAAAGCGTCGTGGCGGGATCTACATGTGAAGTGGAGTCCATGGAAGCCTCGGAGGCAATACATGAAGCAATCTGGATGAAGAAGTTCATTACTGACCTAGGAGTTATTCCCAATGCGTTGGGCCCAATGACTCGCTTTTGTGACAACACTGGAGCTATTGCTCTTGCCAAGGAGCCCAGGTTTCACAAGAAGACCAGGCATATCAAGCGTTGCTTCAACTCCATTCGTGAAAATGTTCAAGATGGAGACATAGATATTTGTAAAGTGCATACTGATCTGAATGTCGCAGATCCGTTGACTAAACCTCTTCCACGAGCAAAACATGATCAACACCAGAACTCTATGGGTGTTCGATTCATCACAATGTAACTAGATTATTGACTCTAGTGCAAGTGGGAGACTATTGGAAATATGCCCTAGAGGCAATAATAAAATGGTTATTATTATATTTCCTTGTTCATGATGATTGGCTGTTGTTCATGCTATAATTGTATTGACCGGAAACCGTAATACATGTGTGAATACATAGACCGTAATATGTCCCTAGTAAGCCTCTAGTTGACTAGCTCGTTGATCAATAGATGGTTGTGGTTTCCTGACCATGGACATTGGATGTCGTTGATAACGGGATCACATCATTAGGAGAATGATGTGATGGACAAGACCCAATCCTAAGCATAGCACAAGATCGTTTAGTTCGTTTGCTAAGAGCTTTTCTAATGTCAAGTATCATTTCCTTAGACCATGAGATTGTGCAACTCCCGGATACCGTAGGAATGCTTCGGGTGTACCAAACGTCACAACATAACTGGGTGGCTATAAAGGTGCATTACAGGTATCTCCGAAAGTGTCTGTTGGGTTGGCACGAATCGAGACTGGGATTTGTCACTCCGTATGACGGAGAGGTATCTCTAGGCCCACTCGGTAATGCATCATCATAATGAGCTCAATGTGACTAAGGAGTTAGTCACGTGATCATGCATTATGGAACGAGTAAAGAGACTTGCCGGTAACGAGATTGAACGAGGTATTGGGATACCGACAATCGAATCTCGGGCAAGTAACATACCGATGGACAAAGGGAATTGTATACGAGATTGATTGAATCCCCGACATCGTGGTTCATCTGATGAGATCATCGTGGAACATGTGGAAGTTAACATGGGTATCCAGATCCCGATGTTGGTTATTGGCCGGAGAGATGTCTCGGTCATGTCTGCATGGTTCCCGAACCCGTAGGGTCTACACACTTAAGGTTCAGTGATAATAGAGTTGTTATGGGAAATAGTATGTGGTTACCGAAGGCTGTTCTGAGTCCCAGATGAGATCTCGGACGTCACGAGGAGTTCCGAAATGGTCCGGAGGTAAAGATTTATATATGGGAAGTCCAGTTTCAGTCACCAAAATAGTTTCGGGGGTTATCTGTATTGTACTGGGACCACCGAAAGGTGTCTGGGGGTCCATCGGGTGGGGCCACCTGCCCCGGGGGACTTAGTGGGCTGAACAAAGCGTGGGAACCAGCCCTTGATGGGATGTTTCGCCCTCCAAGGGCCCAAGGCGCCTAGGGTTGAAAACCCTAGGGGGTGGGGGTGCCTCCCACAAAACTTGGGGGGCAAGCTCCCCCCCTTGGCCGCACCCCCTTAGATGTGATCTAAGGGGGCCGGCCCCCTCTCCCTTCCCCTATAAATAGGGGGC